>NC_092876.1:338236457-338836457 GCF_028372415.1 Notamacropus eugenii | reverse complement strand
GGTATGCCTGTAATCTCTGCTACAAAGGAAATTTGGGGGCTGAGGGTTTTCTGGAGCTAAGGAATTATGATCTGTTGAAGAGCTAAAGCTGATTGGGTTTCCACACTAAGTCCAGAATAGATATGATGAGACCCTGGAAGCAGGACTCTTCTAGGCTGCTTAAAGAGGGCAAACCAGTCCAGGCAGGAAAATGGAGTATATCTTTATACTCCATTTATAAAGCTTCGTGCCAGTCGATGGTGGGGTCAAGCCTGAGGATGGTCACTGCATTTCTAGGCCAGTTGAAATAGAGAGGCTCAGTCTCGAAAACCAGAAGAAAACAAAACAAGAAACCTCAGTGGCCATATTACTGCGTCTTGTTGATTGGCACCAGATTCCAATGAGCAAGCTGGAAAAGCAGACAGCTGTGTGAAACAAAGCAATGAGGACAGGCCCGCTACCCTGCCCACAGATGTTAGGTCTGTCTCCAACCAAAGAGTGTCTTTATGTTTTACGTTGCACAAGACTGAGCATGATTGGTGTGGCAGCCCAGTCTGGCCCCCTGTGGTGGTTTGGGGTTTTATTTTTCACTTGCAGTTTTATCGATGGGTTTTGTCTTTACATTATAAACATTTGCAGATTACTCTCTTCAGGAGAATTCTCTTGTAACAAAGTAAAACTAATATCATAAGCTCATCTGAAAGTACATGCCACATTCCACATCTGGAGCACTGCCACACCCGCCTCACTATTAAAAAAAAAAATTAACAGAAATCTATTTTCTCTCTCATCCCATCCCCATGCTACTAGAATTAGAAAAAGAAAATAAAAAAAGCAAATTTGTTGTAATAAGTACATACAGTCAAGCAAAACAAATTGTCCTGGTAATGGTACATGTGGGCAAACATAGATAGATGTTGTTCGGACATCAACAAATGTTGTTCAATTGTGTCCGACTCTTAGTGACCCTAACCTACCACTACCGTCCACGGGGCTTTCTTGGCAAAGATATTGGATATAGGTTTGCCATCTTCTTCTTCAGTTAATTAAGATAAACAGAGGTTAAGTGATTTGCCCCAGGGTCACACAGTTAGTAAATATCTGAGGTTGGGTTTGAACTTGAGTCTGAATCCAGGCCAAAGGAGAGGGAGAGGTGGATATGTCTCATTCTGTACACTAAAGCTTTCACCTCTCTGTCATGGACAGAGATTGATCATTGTATCATCATTGGTCCTGTGGAATCATGAATGATCATTGTATTAATCATAATTCTTACAATTTTCAACATTTTTTACAATGTTGTTATAGGATATGTTGTGTTTGTGGTCAAGCATGGTGAAGTTATTGAGTGTTATTGGGACAGTGAAGTAGGACATGGTACAAGACGGGGGTTGTGGAGAATGAAAAAAAGAGAGGAATGGGGGGAGGAGGAGTTGAGCACTTGTAGAGCTGGTGTTGAATACAAGGGAATGAGTCTAAGAAAGGCCAGATGTCTTGATATGTATCCTCAGGGCAACTTCCTTGGAGATTAGGTTCCCCTGCCAGACAGAGGTAGACAACTGTTACCTGCCTAGTTAACAAGAAAGGTGGAAGCTTAAGGAACCTATGCCAATTCCTGTGGCAACCTATCAGTACTCTGAAAACTGTCATGGCCAAGCCCTTACAAATCCAGATGTCATCATGGCACTGTCTGCCCACATAATCATCTCCATCACAGGCAAAGGGATTCCTTGGGAAGAAGTCAGTGGATTCTGAATCCAGACAGGAAGTGGGAAGGGAGAATGCCATATACAGGTTCACATTATTATCTTTTTATTTACATAAGTCATATCTCCCCAACAAAGTTGGCAAGAATTATGCATTCCCCACCCCATTCTCTCTCGCTCTCTCTCTCTCGCTCTCTCTCTCTCGCTCTCTCTCTCTCGCTCTCTCTCTCTCGCTCTCTCTCTCTCGCTCTCTCTCTCTCCCTTTCCCTCTCTCCCTTTCCCTCTCTCCCTTTCCCTCTCTCCCTTTCCCTCTCCCTCTCTCCCCTTCCCTCTCCCTCTCTCCCCCTTCCTCCCTCCCTCCCTCCCTGTCTGTCTCTCTCTAACACACACACACACACACACACACACACACACACACACACACACACACAAAATATTAACTGATAGGGGAAAAAAAGGAATGATGAGAGAGGAAAAGCGATTGTTTAGAGCAGAGGTGTCAAACATGTAGCCCACTGCATGTGACATACAACACTTCTGAGTGATGCCCAAATCACATTAAAATGTAATTAGAAAATAGTTAACAAAATAAATCAAAATATAAGGAAACCTAGATCATGCTACATTTTAAAAGTAAGCCATTTTCCAGCCCACAGAGCTCCTTATGTATCATTTAGTGGCCCCCATTTCTATTTTAGTTAGATACCACTGATTTAGAGCATTAAGAAAAGCAATGATTTAATGTATTAATCACATTGCTGAGAGAGGATTTGACTCTCTCAACTCTGACTACTGCTCATTATCGCTGAGTATGAATAAAAGAGGATGGGCATCCTGACACTAGGAATCGATTCCATCACGTCTGAGCTTGACTAACTCAAGCTCATTTCTTTCTAGTTTTCTTCAAGATGTTTCTTTGTGATGTTTCCATTTAAGCAAATCTTGATGACAGTCTTGAAAAGTTCCCAGCATCTCAGCAATTCATCTCCGCCATCAGATTCTAGAATCATCGTCTTGGTTCCCATGTGAGAAGGTGATTCTGAGAATGAGAAGACATTGCTTGGTTGGCTTTAGCATAGAGTATTCATTGAACCTTTATTGAATACCAGACAGGTGAGAGGTTCTGAGGGCAATACAAAGATGAATGAGACAGTGCTTGTCCTCAAAAGGCTTATACTCTACTATGGGAACTATATGTCCCCCAAATAGCCTTAATATAAAAGAAAAACATACAAGAGCACAAGGAAGGTACACATGAGTATTCTTAGAGAGTACCTAGTTGAAGGTTACATAAGTACACAAGCCAGAAATAACTCTCGTATTATAACTTAGCAGTCTGAGTCTGGCCAGCAATTCTTGCTCTCAAGAGGCCTGACCTCAGATGTTTGATTCTCACTTGTGTTGGAGGAATAGTCTCAACCAATAAAACTGAATGGCCAAAAATTTAAGAGAGAGAAATAGACCATGGCCTCTACTCACTGTTTCCAAGAGGTCCTTCAGCAGTGAGATTGTCATTCTCAGTGATCACCTTTCTTCCATACTCTGCTTCTTTTCCCCATATTAATCCACTTTCATTTTAATCAGTATATATTTATCTGATAATCCAGTTAGGGAATATTTTAAAAGATAATTTACAACGTGATGGCCTAATTTCTGAATATTATAAGCAGCAGGTACTACCAGATGTTAAAGGAAAAGCCCTGTGATGAACAGAGAAAACTTCTAGAGATAGGATTTGAAATGGGTCTAGGAAGATGGGATTAGATTTCAGTATGGAAAGAGGACACTTCAGAGTATGCTTTGCTGGTACAGTCTTCAAGAACCCTGGGATGAGCCCCATATCTCAGTGAGACATTTGCAATTTTTGATAGATAGGGTTGTGGGCTTGATCTGTTATTCCAACAATAGAGGGATCCCAGATAAGGGAACTCCAATAATGCTGGTCATCAACTTCTGTGCTGGTCTTAGAGTGGGAAAGTGACTTGCCAAAGGCCAGGATGGGGCCCTCTAGGTCCTGAAGTGTGGCTCTTTGACTGGATCCAAACTTCACAGACCTAGAGGGCTACTTGTGGCCTCAAGGCAAAAGGTTCTCCACCGTTGGCCAAAGGTTACCAATTGCCCCCCCCCCAAAAAAGAAATGTGTCATTCTTATGACAACAGCTGAGCTTGTTTATCCCATGAAGAGCTTGCTAAAGAATTCATATGAATAACTCAATAGATAGAGTAAATTTATAGTGTAAACAAGATGTAGGTGAACTGTATTTGCCCACCTTTCATTATTTATTTTTCTCTTCCTACCTGTGCCTCCACAACCAACTAAAGAAAAAAAGGGTTATGAACTTTGAACCCACTAACTTGAGTTTAAATGGTAGAGACTTGCCCTGATTATAGAATTTGAAATTTTCAGGGGAAGGCAGGTTGGGGAAAGGCCTCCCTGCTTTTGACATCAGAGATAGAAAACCGGTCAGACATACCTGCTAGAGAAAGTTGAGGGAACTGAGGCAGACAGAGGTTAAGTGACTTGCCCAGAGTCACACAGCCAGTAAGTGTCTGAGGATAGATTTAAAATCAGGTCTTCTTGACTCCAGGTCTAGCTATATAAATGTTAGCTTATATTAAAATATGGCAATGGTCTATTGCTTTCAGTGTCACTGGTTGGTTTGCTGTTTTTGTGGAAATCCCTAAATCTTTAAAAAAAAATGCAGATAGTAGAGAACTTGTTTAATTGACTCAAGGTAATGCCACTTTCCAGTAATTTATTACTTATTTGCATACAAACTCATAAAAGAAAAATGTGGACTTTATGTTAATACGACCTAGACTTTCTAGTCAGTCTAGTTTGTTGAAATTTGACTTAATTGACCTTTGCCTTCTATCTTCAGCATTTCAGAAAGCTTTTATGACAGCTTTTGATTCTGGTAGGAGAGGAGACCTGGGTAACTTCTGTGTTCTGTTCAGTGACTGGCTAGCCTGGGAGATTGAAAGTTTTGAGTAAATGATGATCATTTGTAACCAATACTCAGAGACAGCTAACTGCTTTGGGGAAAAGAACAGGGCCTTTCACCCCTGCTGGAGCCTAATTTGAAGCAATTTAGACTAAAGTTTGAACTTTCCAGGGCTGAACTCCTAAGGGACCAGAAAGTGAAAAAATTAGGTGTCATGATAATGAGGCTATGTTTACAGAGTGCTTATCTGGGGGAGCACAGGCCTCTACAAGACATCCTCCCTATGTTTCTGGCTCCATAGGGATGTACCCACAGTGAGAACCGGGAATGATAGGAGGCCCTGATGTCAGTCGTTTGGAAACATCATTTTACCTTCTGCCTCAAAGGGAATCCTGACCTGGGAGGGGAAAAAGAACAATCTCTTTGTTCTGGAAGAGTCAACAGAAAATTTAGGGAGGGTCCTGAACTGAGCAAGAACTGGGAAATTGGAGAAGTTTAATCTGGGCTGATCCCAAAACCCCATAGTCCTTTGACATGTAGGAAGAGTGTTTGTTCTATCCACCCAAGAAACAGCCTGATACCCAGGGTAGAGTGCTGCAGTGGACTTTGAAGATGAAAGGGGTTCTTGCTTCCTTGGGGTGAAGCTGGGATTTGATAGCTTCTCTTTCCTAATGAGATCAGGTTCAACACTGAAAGAGAGAGAGAAGGAAGTGATGAGTACTCTCCATGAAGTATTTAGCACAAGATGGCAAGTGAGGAGTTAGAGTCAATACAAGTTGGTAACTGATTAGATCAGAGACGTGAGGGAAAGGGAAGAACCAGGTAACCCCAAGGTTTTTAATATGGCAGATGGCGTGAATAGTAGCACCAGTGATAGGTAAAAAAAAGTAGAGTCAAAATGACTGGTATTTTACTAGTATCTCTCTGTCCCCACGATCAATGAATGCCATCGCTCAGGCAAGTGTATTGTACCCTCATGAAAATCTTAGAATGTCACATCTGCAAGGGACCTTAGAGATCACCTGTTTATTTCCATAAATGAGGAAACTGAAGCCCAAAGAGCTAAAGTTCCTAGGCCAAGGTCACACAGCTAACAAGCGAGAGAGAAAACACTGGAACCCATGTCTTCTAGCTCTAGGAACGCATTCCTGACTTGCTCAGAATTTGCTTTTTTTGATATGATAATACCATTGTAGTAATAACTAAAGGGCTGCATAGGATTGGGGTTAAGTTTCTACCACTCTTAGGGGAGAGCTGAGAGCCCTTCAGTATTTTCTTGATCTCTTTGTTGAAAAATCTGCTTCTTGACTGATTCTGTTTCTCTGGCAATGTATTTAGTGGGGAAGGAAATGAATTCAAATGGGGTTTTCTCGGGAAATTTTTTATGTTCTGTGTAGTGATGGGTGAGTGGGAAAGTGGCTTTGTTTTCTGAAAAACATTCAGAATATACAAAGATAGCTGAACAGTTTATGTAGTACATCTTAGAATAATCACAGACAGCACCCCCAGGGAATAAAATTATTCCAACTGGTTTGCAAAACCAACTAACAGTGATGGCAGAGACATTTCTAGCAGGCAATTTCCAAGTCTCTTTTAATAGACACATCATAGACTGTGAAGACTGTGAAATATCCTGTCTCTTTCTAGTATCTATTCCATAAAATCCATTGAGAAGCAGAATTGCACAGTGAATAGAGAGTTGGCCTCAAAATCAGGAAGACCTGAATTCAAGTCCAGCCTGGGACACATCCTGGCTCTGTGACCTTAGGCAAGTCATTTCTTCTCAGTGCTCTAGGGCAGAGGTGTCAAGTGCTGCCTGAACTCGATCAAAATGAAAAGTAGGAACTATTTAATGAAAATAAATCAAAACACATTAGAATATAGTGTTAATATGTGGCTTTCCAAGTGTGTATGTGCTACCAGGGATCTTTATGAAAGTTTTAGTGGCACTTTGAGTTTGAAAATACTATTCTAGGCAACTAACTATGAATTGCAGATAATTGGGGAGAGGGAATTTTCTTACCTGGGTGATGAAACCCTTTTCTTACCCTATGATGAAATCACAAGTCTAATCTCTCATCCTGTAACAGCCAGATCTGATTCTGTCACCATTCTATCCAAAACCTTTCAGTCACTCCCTAGTGCCTACAAGATAAAGTCTAAACTCCTCTCCTTGCCATTCAAGACTCTCTACAGTTTGGCTCCAACCTACTTTTTTGTAACACGTGGCCTCTTGTATGCCAAATAAATGCTGAACAAAATGGACTACTCACCCACCATTCCCAAACATATCCTGGATTTTCCCCCTGTGCCTTTGCTCATGCTGTCCCCTGTGCCTAAAATTGTCCCCTTCTCTACACTTGCCTATCTGTTCCTATAAATTCTCCCTAGCCTTCAAGGCTGAGACCAGATGTCCCTTCTGAAGCCTTCCTTGATTTATCTTCCACCCCCAGTCACTAGTGATTAATCCCGCCTCTCAACTCACAACAGATTGCTTGTATTTTCCTCATACCCTTACCACGTTCTAATTTGTAGTCTCTATTTGTATCTCTACATTTCTATACATATCTCCCCTACTTTGCTTTCCCTTTCCTTGAGTTAGGGATTGTGTTCTTCTTTATCCTGACTATATCCCCTAGTGCCTACTACTCTGTCTCCCCTGTCATAGGTTCTGAGTCAGTGAATGAATGGGACCCAGGAGGCCTGGGTGCTGACCCTATTCCTGCCCTTCGTTCACTGTATCCTTGGGACAGTCCCTTTTACTCTTTTGGTCCTTGTTTCCTCACCTGTAAAATGAACATATTGCCACTAGTGGGTATTTCTGTCAGAACCTTCTAGGGTTCTTTAATCTGAAGCTGCTATTTGGGGGAGGGGGGTGGAGAAGAATTGAAATCTCTTCTGAGTATGTACCCTATCTTAACATTCTACTAAAATTTCACTACTTGAAGTAATATGGGAGGACCTGTGTGACCTTGTTAAGAAAAAAATAAAAACAAGTCCAACTTAGATACCATTACATCAGACTCTGAGTTAGCAGAAATCTCAGAGGCCAGATATTCCAGCCCACCCATGAACAGAATCCAGAATTCCCATAATGACATAGCCCAAAAGTGGTTCTCCAGCCTCCTGAAGGCTTCCAATGAGATATCACTTCCTCAAGAGGCAGCCCATTCCCCCTTTGGATATCTCTAGTTGTTAGGAAGTTTGCTGCCACCATCTTGTCTCTTTGCAACTTTTACCTACTAACTTCATGGAAAAAAAGTGAAACCCAATTAAAGCTGAGAATGAGGGAAATAGAATGGCAGGAAAGATCCCAGTTGTGACAAAAGTCAACATAATTTTGAAGATTCTCAAAGGACTCCGAGGGAGCTACCTCCCTCCAGTCCAAGGCCTGGGGCTTGGTCATTTGGAAAGTTAGTGAATATTTATAGATCTAAAGATCCCACAGTACAGACTCTCTACTGGGCTCTTGAGAAAAGCCATTCATGGCTGACCCAGTTAGTTTCTTTCTTTGATTAGCACAGCAGGTTCTGTTGATGAAGGAGGAGGCAGATGAGAATTTTTCTAGACTTCAGTGATGCCTTGAATCTTCAATTGTTTCTTTTTCTTTTTTTTTGACTGACTGTAATTTCATTGGCATACTTCTTCTATCCATTTAGATTGTTACCTTCTCTGAAACTTCTGCTCTTAGAAAGTTACCTGGGGCACTGAGATTTTAAGTGACCTGACCAGGGTTAGACATCTAATGTGGGTCAAAGGTAGAATTTGAACTTAGGCCTTTGGGTCTCTAGGAATGGCTCTCTATCCACTGTGACAAATCATACTGCTTCTTGGTGCTTTCAGTTTAAACCTCATAGACACATGGAGTACCTACTGTGTGCAGAGCAGCTTAGTAGACCTCAGGGGAGACAGGGTTTAAGGAAAACCTTTTCGCTTCCCATTGACCTTGAATTCCAAGAAGTAAGTATACCCAAATGATGATGGCCAAAGAAGGTCTCAGTAGGCTTGCCATCTGCTTATCACCCAAAGGGTAATATAAGCAAAGTGATTTTCAAACCAGAAAGCATTATTTAGGTGTCAGCTAGTATTACTATTACTACTAAATTAAGGAGCATAAATTATGGAAACTAAATTTGTTTTTCTTTCATTTCAGTGTTATTTTTATTGCTACCTTCTTGTTTTTATGTCACCTTCATTTCCACATCTGTCCCTCTTCCCTCCTCTACCCAATTATTCATTCCTTATAAGAAAGATTTTAAAAGAAGGGAAAAAAGCAACATACCACATCCATATTATGTCTGACAGCATATGCAATGTTCCCTAGCTGCAGTCCCCCTACCTCTACAGGGAAAGGGAAGGAAGGTACATTCTTGTAAGGCGTTTAGTTTTGAGTATTTTAGTTTTTCTGTTTATCTTATCATCACTGTATATATGATTTTCCTACTTATACTTACTTCACTCTTGATCAGATTCTACGTCTTCCCACGGGAAGGAAAACTGATACTCAGTGGGGCACAGTCAATAGCCAGTGCCAAAGGGTGGAATCTTGGCCCTTGGGTTCTAGGCTAGTGCATTTATACTTGTAAAAGAAAAATGTTTTCCTGGGTTTGACTTTCAGGCATGTGCTCCAAGGAACCTAGAAATCCCTCCAGGTGACTTGTGGGCACAGCCTAGCACTGGAATATCAATCAGTGCTCTTAACATCCAAAGGGGGTAGATTGTAAAGATTTATTTTTCAGTCTGCATGAGAGATTACCAGAGAAGAACATGGAACAGACCAAAAGCAGTTTAAGGACAGGATGAGATACATCCAGGGTAATCATGGGTTCTTCTTTCAGCATAAGCCCTAGAAAAGCTGTGTTTGCCAATGCTATTTTTCCTTGAAAATCCTATTAGAATTCAGAGTATGAAGATCTAATGTTTACTAGGATTTCTATAGTATTTTAAGGTTAGCTAAGCACTGTACATATGGTATCTCATTTTATCTTCATAACAACCTGGGAGTTAGTGGCTATTATTATCCCCATTTTATAGATGAGGAAACTGAGACTGAGAAGAGTTAGATGGCTTTCCCAGGGTCATACAGCTAGTGAGCATCAGAGTCAATATTTGAATTCAGATCTTTCTGAATCCAAGTTTAGTTCTAATGACAGTGTTATCATTCAAACCTTTATGAAAATCTCATTAATTGAAATAATGAGTGAAGACCAGTGAGACTTTTTTTTCACAAAATCTAAGATGGACATCTCTTTGATGCTGTTGTAACGCAGAATGTGAACTGAGAGAGACCTCAGAAGTTATCTAGTTCAATCTAGACATTAAAAGAACTCTGTAGGATACCTAGCAAGTACCCAACAGCTTTTGCTTAATTACTGTTAGTGAAGGGAGACCCACTAACAAGTCATCAGGTCAACAAGTCATTTATTAGGCAGACTCTGTACTAAGCATTGGGGTTACCAAGGCAAAAATTAGTCCCTGCTCTTAATGAACTCCCATTAAAAAATTCTTTTAATTCAATTTCATGTTATTTTTAAGTCCTCTTTCACTCCTTCCTACCTCTTTGAGAAAGCAAGAAAAACAAAACCCATTACAAACATATATAGTTAAGCATAAAAAAACACTAGCTGTGTGTTTGTATATGTATACATGTAACTATGTATGTATACATATATATGTGTGTATCATGAGTTTATAGAGATAGATATCTCAGTCTACACTTGGGAGTCCCTCACTTCTCTCTCTCTGGAAGCAGATAGATAGCATGTTTCATCACAAGGAGCTCACATGCTCACATTCTAATAGGGGAGACACCATGTAAAATAGTTAGGTACAAATAAGATATCTACAGGGTAAGTTGGAGTTAATCAGCAGAGGGGAAGCACTGGCATTAGTGGAGCTTTGGAAGGGCTTCTGAAAGAAGGTGAGATTTGAACTGGGACTTGAAGGAAGCCAAGAGGCTGAATGAGGTGGGAGAGAATTCCTGCAAGGCCTTCCCCCACCCCCCCCGGAAAAAAGGTACAGGGTTCGGAGGTAGAGTATCTTATTCGAGGAAAAGCAAGTCTGTGGAAGGTATAAGAAGACTGAGAAGTTAGGAAGAAATAAGGAGTCTGTCATACTACAGGTCAACTGTCCCGCCCTGATCGCTGTCATCAGAAAACTCAATAAACATGTGACCTATTCCTCCATCCAAGTCAGTAATAAAAATGTTGAATGGAACAGGACTGATCCTTAAGGCACTATTCTGTGTGTGAAAGACTTCCATCTACTGAGCCATTATGAATACTCTTTGGGACGGGTTATTGAATTGGTACCAAATCCACCCAATGGCACTCCTTTTTAGCTTACACCTCCCCTTCTTATTCACATGAAGAACAGGAAGAGACTTTTTCAATTGCTTTGCTGACATCTAGGTAAATTCTATCTATAGGATTCACCTGATCTACTCATTTAATAACTCTATCCATAAAGGAAATGTAGTTATTCTGGCCTGGATTGCTCTTGATGAAGCCATGCTGGCTCTTGGTGATCGCCACATCTCTTTCTAGAGGTTCGTAAAACATCCATTTCATAACATGGCCTAGAATTTTTCCAGGAAATGAAGCCTAGCTCACTGGCAACTTTTCTCTCCTCTCTTGTCTCTCTCATCTCTCCCTTTCTCTTATCCCTCCTCCCCTCCCTTTCCCTCTCATCTCCAAGAGCATTTCTCCCATTCTCCATCATCTTTCAAAGATCACTGGTTATATTAATCATTTCCTGGGGATAGGAAATTTATTAAGCAATTAATATGTGCTAAGCCCATAAATATGGTTAATCTGGTTAAACTTACTTGGATTCACAGGAACCAGCAACTTGTGCTTTTTTTTTTTTTTTTATCTCTTTACTTAGACTCAGAGAAACGTAAATTAGAGTTGGAAAGGACCTCAACTCATTTAGTTACTTACCTTCTTTTTGTTGTGACTTTTATAGACTGCAGATCAGTTTTCTTATTTTGTTAGTTTATATTAATAAGGGTACATTAAAGAATTAAATACGTAATGAATGCATAATGTCATAATATGTTGGATGACGATGCGTCCACTATCAACAGTCTTTAACGGTGGAGATTAGATTCCCTACCCAGAAACCTTAAGGCATTTATTAAAATTCTAAGTTTCTGGGCCCTCACTTTCACTTTTTGCTCCTTACTCAGCCTTGGACTCTCTTTAGAAACTAAGATTTTATAGAGAGAGTGTGCTTTGTCAACTTTAAAAACTCTGGAAATGAATGTTAGCTACTCTTATTCTTAAGTAATATTCCACAATTTTATGTAGAGTGAATTAAAATATTTTATTCTACAAGTGTTTATTTGTCTCAAACATCTATGGTTATATAGGTATCTCATGGGCTGTTTAGGAATTATAGCTTGGTAATTAGTGCTTATGAGGTACATTAATTAAATCTTGTGTATTTTAATGACTTAGCAGTTTGTGAAACATTGTAATCTGGCAGAGGTCTCTAGTGGGTTGTAACTTCTCATTAATTTGCTCTTTTTTAAAAAAAACCTTCTGAGTGCTTTCCTCCTCCTCTCCCCTCCTCCCTTTGCAGTGTCAGGAAATACTCCAAAAAGGCCTAGATGGATGAATTCTTATGGAGAGAAGCCATGGATTCAGCCATCACTCTACTCCCTCCCCTCCACCTCTTGGTCTCTGGCTTCCTTCAAGGCTCAACTCAAAGTTCACCTTGTGTGGAAAGAGTTTCCCTTTTCTCCCAGTTGCTAATGCCTCCCCCGTTTTGACTGTTTTCCATTTCTTCTGTGTGTATTTTACATATATATACGTATATCTCACACACACACACACACACACACTCACACACCTAGTTATTAACATGCTGTTTCCTCCATCAGAATTTAAAGGTCTTAAGGGATTTCTTTTTGTATCAGTAGCATTTATTCAAGGGCCTGGAACATAGTTAGCACTTGCATGCTTTTTGACTGACTGATATCACATGATTTGGATGCCTCTCTTCCTAATTGGGAAGACAGCTAGAAGGGACAGTAGATAAAGCGAGTAGCCTAGAGTTAGGAAGTTCTGAGTTCAAATCCAGCCTCACAGACCTACCAACTGTGTGACCCTGGAAAAGTTACTTAACCCTGTTTGCCTCAGTTTCTTATCTGTAAAATGAGCTGGAGAAGGAAATAACAAACCACTCCAGTATCTTTGCCAAGAAAACCCCCAACGGGGTCACGAAGAGTCAAGATATGACTGAAATGCCTGAACAGCAACAGCTTCCTAATGGGAAGGAGGTCAGATTATAGAAGATCTCTGAAGTCCTTTAAAATTCAGGGATAGGACATGAAGTACAGGTGCAGACAACTGTTTGCCCCACATACAAAGTCCTACCAATTCCAGCCCAAAGAACATTAGCCAACAAGAACATCAAGTGCCTGCTCTACAGTTTCGTTTACTGCGTCAATTATTTTACACCTACCATGTGAAAATATGTTATTTACATAATTGATATGTATATGGCATATATTTATATAATATATATTATATGTATATATTAATATGATATATGTTCATATGGTGTATATATATTTATATGGTATATGGTTATATAATATGACATACTTGTATGGTATATATTTATATAACATGTTTATATGGTGTGTATATATTTGTGTAATATATATTTATATGGTAAATATATTTATATAATATAAGATATCTTTATATAGGATATAAAGATGGAGAACAATGCTATGGGCCCCTTGGGAGCAAGGTCTGTCTCATGGAGGATAAGACATGTAATCAGTATGATGAAAGGCAAGATATACAAAGGAGGAGGCCAACCAAGATGTTATAAGAAATGTTATGGCTCCTCGTGGTAGTGCTCACCTATAGTCCTTGTTGCTGGAGGAGGTTCAGGCTAGCCAATCATTTGAGTTCAGGAATTACAAAGCTGTAATAGGCTAAAGCCAAGTGGGTAACTGTATTACATCCTACACTAAGATGGTGAGCTCAGTGATTGAGAGGGGTGGGGTACTAGTCTGCTTAAGATGGGGCAGATTGGCCCAGGTTAGAAAAATGGAGCAGGCTAAGGTTTCTGTCTCAGTTAGCACTGGGCTTTGAAACCTTGTGTGGATGCTGAACTTACAGCCTGAGTGAAATAAAGAAAAGGAGGAAGGGAATTGGGTATGGAAAGAGGAAGGAAGGGAAGGGGGAAGGAGGGAGGGAAAGGGAAGGAGGAAAGGAGAGGGGAAGGAGGGAAAACGGGGAAAAAAAGAAAGGGAAGGAGAAAGGGAATGGAGGAAAGGAAGAGGAAGGGAGGAAAGAAAAGAAAAAGAGAAAAAGGAAAAAAGAGGGAAGGAGGAGCAGAGAAAGAAAGGGAAGGAGGGGAAGAGAAGGAAAGAAGGATGAATGGAAGGAAGGAAAGTAAAGGGAGGGAGGGAAGAAACATGGAGGGAGGTGAGATGGAAAATCAGGGAAGACTCCATGGAAGCTATGGCTCCTAAGATGGTCTTGAAGGATCAAGAGGGATTTTACTAGGTGGAGATGTGGGAGAGAATATACCCCAAGCACAGGGAGAATCTGTGTTAATGCCCACGAGTAACAAAAAACTGGATGCAATTTGGAAATAGCTAGTCCAGTTTAGTTGAAGCTTAGCATGCGAAAAAGGTGAGAACTGTGATTCACCTTTATTAAGAATAGAAATATATAGATTAGTGACAGATTGTAGAAGACTTTGGCCTTGACTATTAGGTCAAAAAGTTTATATTTGAAACCAGTGAAATTGGTTTGTATTTCATCCTGTATGATGTTTATCCTAAAAAGCCATGAGCCACTGGCAGGTTTTAAGCAAACTCTGTGTCTGGAATTGCTTGGACACTGTCGTAAACTAAACCTTACGGGGTAACTTCCAAATCTTAGACACTCCGATGTGCAGTCAAGCTTGAATTGCATCCTAGAGCCACCAATTTTGAGCAGGAAGGGGCCTGAGAGTCCATCTGGCTCAGCCCCTCATTTTCTAGATAAAGAAAGGTCTCAGAAGTGAATAGACATGCCCAAGGTCACACAAATAGAAAGTGACAGAGGCAGGCTCTCATAAAGTAGAACTTAAAATTGGGGGTGTCCAAATTTAAAAGGATAGAAGTTCACACCATTGGAGTTCACACCATTAATTTTGCATAGAAATTGTTTCTGTGGAATTAAATAGGACAAAGGAGAAAAAAAAAAGGCGGAGGTGGGGGTGGGGTCCCAATCAAGGAGCAGATGAAAAATTTGAATCTTTCAGCCAGGCTGTGATGTTCCATGGAACAGAGAACTTGGACAGCACATTCTCCGTAATGTTTATCAACACAGGGCAAAGTTAACAATGCTGAGACCTTGGGTTTTGCTGAAACTGTGTGCTGATAAACCTGAGTTTTTAAGGCTGGGATTTCAGGGAGACACGTGATAGTCCAGACCTTTGGTGAATGGAAAGTGTCTGCAGATTATCAGTAGGGAGATAACAGAGAATCTCTGGTTCCTACAAGTAACCCTGTGGAGATGTTCATCTCTTGGTCTCTTGTACAGCAGGAATTCTCCCCACACCCAATACCCAGAAAATAATGTACACACACACACACACACACACACACACACACACACACACACACACAAAAATCTAGGAAGGAATATTCCAAAATGGGACCTTAGCTCTTCCCTTAAAGGGACATCCACTAACAAAGGCAACTCATTCTTCCATGTTGGTCCTAGGTACGTGAGAAAGGAAGTTTGAGAGTTCAGCTCTAGGCCTCTTAATGCCAGTGTTCAAATGATGATCTTCCTCAAAAATGTGAATAAAGTACTTGAAATAAAAAAGTGCTTGGTGCCAATTTGGCTTATGGATGAACCAAATATCTGTCATTTCAGGATGTGATAAGGCAATGTAGAACAGTGAAAAGAATGCTGGATTTGTAGTTAAATGACCTTTGCAACATGCTGTGTCACCTTGAAAAAGTCATTTCACTTCTCTGGGCCTCAGTTTCCCCATTTTGAAAATGAGGGGCTTAGACCATATGACCTCTAAGTTTCCTCTTAGTTCTAAACCAATGATCATGTGGCTCTTTCATGTTGACCTGGAGATTATCCAGGCCAGGATTTAGATGACATGGTAGCTAGAAAATGTTGAACTTGGAGCCAGGAAGACCTGAGTTCAAATCCTACCTAAGACACTTACTGACTGTGTGACCATGGGCTAGTCACTTAGAGACCATCTAGTCTAATTCCTTTATTTTGTAGGTCACTTCCAAAGAGATGTGGCCACTCAGAGTCATGATTTAAGCCTAATCCAGTGATGTTTACAATCATACCATGGTACTTTAAAGTAAGCAAGGCCCCTTTGCCTTGGGGGTGGGGAGAGCAGAAGGAGGTAGGGAATGAGGGGGTGATGAAATCATTTTAAAGCATTAATGTTATCCTTTGAATGTGGATAGACAGTTCTGGCAAAAGTTACAGTAACGTCAGAGAGGCTAAAGCAGGGTCAGCAAGGGTGTTCATACCCCTGGCAATGTCTACACTCAAGTGAAGGTCATAGAAAAAAGTCCTCAGGTTAAGTCTCTTATCCTCTCTGTGCTTCGATTCCCTAATTTGTAAGATGAAGGAGCTGAACTCTCTGCTGCTAGGGTCCCCTGCAGCTCTAAATGTATGATCCTGCATAAATACAAATGGTTCACATGTATTCTGTACTTTCAGATTTACAAAGTGCTTTCCTCACAACTCTCTAAGCTAGGTGGAGCAGTGGATAGAGTACCAGCCCTGGAATCAGGAAAACCTGAGTTCAAATCTAGCCTCAGACACTTAATTAGCTGTGTTATCCTGGGCAAGTCGCTTAATACTATTTGCCTCAGTTTCCTTATCTGTAAAATGGATTGGAGAAAGAAATGGCAAACCATTCCATTATCTTTGCCAAGAAAAACCCCAAAAGAAGTCATGGAGAGTTGGATGCAATTGAAAAATAACTTAACAACAACAAAAGATAGTATAAGTATAGCCATTAAGGACTGGACTTGTGATTTAACTGGTATAGGAAGTACTAGGTTAGGAAATGACCTCCACTAATGCAGGTCAGCAATTCTTTGCAACTTAGTTTTCCAGAGTTGCCTAGAGCCCTTAGAGGTTAAATGACTTTTAGAGTCTTATAGGAAAGAGAGGGTATGCTTTTTGAAGATAAGGGTATTATTAAAACCCAATATGGTAATAATTTAAGGATATCCTACTGGCAGTCCATAGGATTAATAGCATTTCCATAGGGTTATGAGGCACTCAAAAGGGTCTTTGGAGAACAGAATGTGTGTTCCCAAGTTCTGTTGGCACAAATGTATTTACTTTACAATCTATTTTGAACTGTCTCCATGTGGATTATCCATAACCAATATTTAATTTCAAAATGGCTTGGTTTTGCCTCCCAGCATGGTTCTGGACCTCTTCCATGGACTGTTGGTGTGAGCCCAAGCAATGAGACCTCATTTTCATATCAGCTGAAACTTGGCATCCTTAGGAAGGGAAGTGGCCAAATCACATGATCCAGGCCTAAGAAAACAGAAATGTTTTAAGAGTTCTCTGTGATACCACTCCCTTCCATCAGTACATTGAGTATAATAATTTGCTTAAATCTAAAATATAACTTGGTCTAGAGGTGGTCAGAGACCAATGCAGTATGGGTATTTGATACAATAAGGCTCTTCCTTGAAGACAGTAAATCAATAAATCAGGAGTTGAGGCAGAAGGAGTGAGAAGGGACAGAGATGGAAATCATACCATCGTGTATTTAGAGCTAGATGGATGCCATATAGTACAAACACCTCATTTTAAAAGATATTTATTTTTAGTTTACAACATTCAGTTCCACAAAGCTTTTGAGATTTAAATTTTCTCCCTCCCCGCCCACCCCCCCCCTTCCCAAGCTGTGTGCAGTCTGATATAGGCTGTACATATACATTCATATTAAATGTATTTTCACATTAGTCATGTTGCAAAGAAGAATTATAACCAATGGAATAAACCACAAGAAAAGAAACAAAACAAAACAAAAAAAGAGAGAGCAAAGAGTGCTTCAATCTGTGTTCAGACTCTAATTCTTTCTCTGGATGTGGATGGCATTTTCCATCATGAGTCTTTTGGAGTTGTCTTAGAACCTTGCATTGCCAAGAAGAGTTAAGTCTATCAAAGTCAGTTACAGAACAGTGTGACTATGTTCAGTATTCTCCTGGTTCTGCTCCCCTCACTCAGCATCATTCATCTAAGTCTTTCCAGGTTTTTCTGATGTCCACTTGTTCACCATTTCTTATAGCACAGTAGTATTCCATTACATTAATATGCCACAACTTGTTCAGCCATTCCCCAATTGATGGATATCCCTTCAATTTCCAGTTCTTTTCCACCACAAAAAGAGCTGCTATAACTATTTTTGTACATGTGGGTCCTTTTCCCATTTGTGTGAACTCTTTGGAATACAGCCCTAGAAGTGGTATTGTAGGGTCAAAGGGAAATGCCTCATTTTTTAAATGAGGAAACTGAGGTCCAGAGAGGCTAAATGATTTTGCCATATTAAATGACTGATTTTCAGTAATTACAAGGGGCACTGGTGGAATTCCAACTCCAAATCCTTTGCTCTTTTCACTATGCCACAACAGACTGGTCCTGTCTGTATCTTCTTAGAGCAGACCCTGCTTGGTAGCCAGCATCCTGAGAATGTGCTTGGTTTGCTCTAGGGATTGTAAATGAGTCTGTTGGCCTGCTTGACCCTTATTTTCATCTTTTATCCCCTCTCTGTCTCCCTGCAGATGCTTACTCAGCCTCTTCGGGTGAAAATGGAGGCAAGTCAGAGTCTGTGGCCAATCTCCAACCTCAGTCTTCCTTAAACTCCATCCAGAGCTCTCCAGGTCCCAAACGTTCCACCAACACCCTCAAGAAATGGTTGACCAGTCCTGTACGCAGGCTCAACAGTGGCAAAGCCGAAAGCAACATCAAAAAGCAAAAGAAAGTACGAGATGGTCGGAAAAGTTTCGATCTGGGATCCCCCAAGACTGGAGATGAAACCACCCCACAGGGGGACAGTGCTGATGAGGTACTTTCCCTGGGAGTCCTAGGGTGGTGGTGGAAAGTAGCCCACTGATGGGGAAGTAGGGGAAAGGGTGATTTTGGGTCCCTCTAGTTGAGCCTTCATGTCCCCTCTACCATAGTTTTTATGAGTTTTTAAGGTACTTGGCCAGTTCCAACACCTCCTCTGTGATCTTCTCCTTTGGGTTAGGGGAATCCAATTCTTTCAGCCTCTCCAAAGCCTATCAATCATAATCATTATGCTCAGTATTCATTAAAACAGGGAATCATATATTGACTCATACCTGAATGACTGATCGGACAGATTTTCTAGGACTGAAATTGAACAGAGTCTTTGACTGCCATTTAATCTGGTGCCCTGCTTCTCATCTGGACTTCATCTAAACAGCCCCAATCATCTAGATTAAGGCTGTAGCAAGTGGTTATATTTACCATAGCACAGAGAATCCATAATCACCTTTTTGGAGAGGAAGAGAGGTGGGATAAATACAAGTGGTGCCTCAGTTTTCAACTGGTCCTGTAGTTTTTATTTTAAAAACTATCAAACCAGGGACATTATGTTTACATAAGATTGTAGGCAGCATAGTATAGTAAAAAAGCTAAGAGTTGTGGAGTCAGAAGGCATAGATTCAAGTCCTGCCCCTGACACTTAACTACCTGTGTGATATTAGAAAAGTCACTCAACTTCCCTAAGTGTCTGTTTCCTCATTGGTGAAAACAAAGGGGGAGTAGTAGGTGGCCTTTATGGCCCCTTCCACCTCTAAAGAGAAAGATAGAAGATTTATTAAGCATTTACTATGAAGCAGGCTTTGTGCTAAGCTCTAGATCCACAATGCTGTGATTCTATGATTAACGGTGCTTTCTTGGTTGTAGAAGACCAAGAAAGGTTGGGGTGAAGATGAGCCAGATGAAGAGTCCCACACACCACTTCCTCCTCCAATGAAAATCTTTGACAACGATCCCACACAGGATGAAATGGTAGGTTCTTTTGACCACCTCCATGCATGTTGGAGCAGGTCTTTGGTCTCCTTTGTGATGTTTGCTTGTAGCATCTTTTTCCCACCTTCATCCCACTTCAAGTGTAAACTACAACCATTTTAGGTCCTGCCCATGATAGGTTCCAGGTTATACCTGTATTGGATTATAGGCTTGGTTTTCTCTTGGCTAACCCAGTAAGAGAGTACTGACTTGACATCCCATGGTATGGATTCTTCAGATAAGTCTTTATCATCTTTTTCCAGTAACCAAAGGGTAATGCTTCTGGATTTGTCAGTGACAGCAACTGAAATTAAAAGGAGCTGTCTCAAGAAAAGATGTCAAACATGAGGCCCACAACACTTCTGAGTGTAGCCCAAACCAGATTAAAATATAGTTCCTATCTAATTTCAATTTGTTGATGTATTAATAAAAAAAGAAATATATAAACATGTGTGGTTTTCTAAGTCAATATGCAACCCACAAAGATTCTCATATATGGTTTGGTGGCCCTGTTTCTATTTGAGTCTGACACCACTGCTCTAGAGGATGAAGCTCAAGGAAAGCCAGACTGGAATATACATGGCCCTGCAAGGCCTAGAGGCATCGGTATAGATTTCATTCCATGATGGTCTATTTCCTAGTCCAAACCCTAAATTCTCCTCCCTAAAAGATTGGCCCTCAGATGGTTTGGAGGGTTTTATGGTTTCTTTTAGCCATAGAGGTTCCCAAAGATTATCTGACTAAGGCCTAGGGAGTTACTGTCCGTATTGGTGATACGGAATAACCACACCAAGGAATAACTCACTAATCTTTGAATGATGAAAGTAAACCCAAGTTATAATAACAAAAACTCCCCACTCAAGACAAGTGCCATCACTCTGTACCCAAATCATGTTCTGGAAGCCTTGCTTGGGTAGAGAAAGAGGCAGGAAGGGATGAAGAGGTTAATTAATAGAAGGACCAGAATTTACGTATAACTCGAAGGACAAAACTGTACTAATTCATGTGCATTTTTTAAAAAAATCCACAAGGCAAATAAAATATTGTAAAATCAAAATTTTAATTTCAAAATAAAATGATATTTACTTGTAATTATTTGTATTTCAAGTTAGTTTGCACAGGTAGGAGAAATTATAGTGAATCATCACTAAATAGGAAAATTATTATTTTAAAATTTTTCTATCAATTAACATACTTGTTCCTTCTAGTATTAAGCCAAGGGTACATTGGGGCAGTTGTTGGTTCAGGATGGGAAATTGAAATATTTTAAAGAAGAATTGCCCTTGTCCCCAAGGATCTTCACTTTGCATAATGAATGGACCATTCAGGTGGCAAAGAGTCAGTGATAGCAGACAGGTCAACATCTCCATTTAGAAGTGACCACCTTACATCTAGTGACTTAGCTGTTAAGACTTTGGGTGTCTGGAAGTCCAGGTATTAGGACTTAGCCTGTTGACTTGTTTTTCTCATTGCTAGTTCTTCTACTGAATATGTTGTTTCATATTGCTGTTGCCTTATTTATTTTTTGTGTCTCAATATCATAAGCAGGGTTTCCAGAGCCCTGACCTCTGGGAGAGAAGCATTGGGTTCTAGGGGACCCTAGAATGGTTTTGGTTTGGTTTTTCTGGTTTTTTTTTTAACTTTCATTTCATTGTCTCACCTTACACCGTTTTATTTACTTGCTCTACCATCGTTCTCCTTTTGCCACATATATCCTACCTTCATGACTACATGGGGGCTACCTACCCTAATTAGGGTTATCATGTCTTGGGAGGACCACAACCCACAATCAGCCACTCATTGATCTTGACCTAATCCAAATGACGCCATTTTAGGTTTATTGACAAATGCCTCTTGGGTTCTCATGGCATTTTCATCCTTGCCTCAATTCTTTCGGCTTGTCATTTGAGCCTACCTGAGTCATTTTCTACTACTCAGTGTAGAATCCCACTCACCCTTGTTCTAATCAATGGGGCCATCTTCTAGGGAAAGTACAAGTGTTTTTCTATTCAGCACGATTTCCTAAGGAGTTATTTCCCAAGGTTACAGGGATAAAATATGTGTGAGAAGGGGACAGGACCAAGAAGGCTACGTGATACTCCTGATTTCTCTCTACCCTCAGTCAAAAATATTTCTTTTTTTTGCTCTAGGCCTTGAACTCACAGTGACTTGACTTGCTTTGCTCTGACCTTTCCAGAGACTGGTCCTTGTAAAGTGTTCTGTAAACAGTGATAGAGATGGTATCAGCATTAATGTCCCATTATCTTCCACCCCAGACAATCTACAATTAGCTACCAACTTGCATAAGAGAGCTAAAGTTCACTGGTCTAAACTGTCCCCTTCCAATTCCCTCCAACATGCCTTGTTTGGGAGGAAAGGATGTTTTGTTTCTAGGTAATATTTGACCAGGAACTGAAACTCTATCTTTCCCTTCGACCCCAGTGAAAACATTTGTGCAGCTTGTCTCTAAGAATGGGATGAGATCCAAGGCTCTACAGGTACCTGTTTTGGGGCCCTTTGACCTTGTTGGTTTCTATATTTCATTTTTTTTTTAAATGATGGATAAAGTTGAGTAGTTTGAGGTGGTGTGGCCCTCAGCATGGCTCCTAAATAAACTTGAAAACATACACACACACACACACACACACACACAGATACAGGGTTAATTCTCTCTCTTCTCCTCAAAAATAAATAGAAATAAGAGAAAAAGCATATGTTCTCTCTCAGTGAGAGCAGGAGTCCCCAAGGAAAAGTGAGCTTCTCCAGACTACTGGCATAATAGCCAGATACAGTGAATTTCTTTTGCATGTGTTTATTTTTTTTTTAAAGATTTTAATTGATTTATTTGTTTTTAAATTACCTTCATTTCCAAATATATCCTTTACTCCCCCACCAACCAACCTTCAAAAATAAAGAAGAGGAAAATAAACACATTTCAGCAAAACCAGCCAACATATCAGCTACATCCAATCATATCTGTCATATTCCATACTCAGTTTCCCCACCTCAGCAAAAAAGAGGATGAAGGTACATTTTCTTTACTCTTCTATGGGATCAAACTTGGCTATAATCGGCCAGCATTCAGTTTCATTTTTTTTAGCATATCAATAGGTTTGTGCTCTCCTTTCTGAAGTTCCACAGTCAAACATTCTTCACTCCACCCCCAACAGCTGTCTCTGCCTTCCTTTATTTCCCCTATGGGCTTTGGACCATGCCTGGCCTAGGTGTAAAATGCACTGCTGTTAAAATTCAGACTTTCTTCCCAAAGCTCAAACTTAATTATTAAATGCCACCTTAGTCCTCTTTCCACCCTTGTCTGAACTGAATGCTACAGAGGTTTATTGGGAATGAGGTAAAAGGGCCTAGTTTTGTGCTTTTGAAAATAAAAATAAAGAATGCAGATTCCCAAAGTCTGACAGATAAGTCTGCTGGGGACAAATGGAACTTGGGAGCTGGAAGGGCAGACCCCAGTTCTGCCAGATGATAATTGATTTCTGCTTGTGTAATGTCCCAGCTCACCTTAGGACTGGTAGTGCACAGAACACTTTGACAGGTGCTTCTCTCCAGGCAAGCCCTAGGTGCTATTCATATTGCTGGAGACTGCTGCAAAAATGACCTCAGAATTCCCCTGATTTCCTCCCTTTTCTGCAGCCTCTCCTCCTTACCTTCCTTCCCACAGACCTAATCAGTCACCAAGTCTGGGGATTTTTGTTTTGTTGTTTTGTTTTTTTTCTCACACCGTTTTTCCCCTTCAAATCTCTCCTTTTCTTTTCCCTCTCGTTGCTACCACTCTAGACCAGCCTAATGTTGCCTCTCACCTAGACTACTATAATCACCTCCTGTCTCTTCTCTGCCTTCCCTTCCATCCACTTGGAATCCTATTACTAGAATAATTTTGCTGAAGAAAAATAAAATGCTGCTTTGTCTGTCTTAGTCCTCTGGAAAGAAAATTTTACTGACTCCAGTTGCCCATGATAAAGTTCAAGCTTCTGAACCTGGCATTCAAGGGTGTCCACAGTCTGATTTTAGCTTACTTTTCCAAGCTCATTTCCTATTGTGCCCCAGTGTGAGCCCGCAAATGCAGCGAGGCAGACATTTCGTTTTCTTATACTCTCTTACCTAAAGAAGCTCAGTTCTAAATTTTGAGGAATAAAACTATGAAGCCCTTTCCTCTTTAAATCTAAATCTACAGGGTTTATTGATGAGGAACCACCTGCATAGGGTATAGAGAACTGGCCTTAGAACCAGAAGGACCTGGGTCTGCATCCTGCCTCATATACTCACTGGGCAAGTCACTTAAGCTCTCGAGCTCTGAGAGATATCATAAGTTTGTTTTGGAGAACTGGTAGAGGGACTTTCTTCATCTGGGAGTTCCCCATACCAGTTCACTCACAGGTCCAGTCCCTACCCTCATAGCCAAAGAGCCCACTTTATTTGAGCTATTTGGAAGAGGGGAAGGTCCTTCAAGTGAGTCACAGTAAGTCTGGGCCAGTCTGTGAGGTATTATGCCTTCCATAGAAGAAACAAGTACAGTCCACTTCATTTCTTTTCTGTCTGGAAGCCGATAAGAACGTAGGAATTTTACCCATCTCCCTCTATGGAGGGACAGTGGGAAGAAAGCTGGAAGGAGGGGTGGGGAGAGATGGTGTCCAGCATGTTAGCTCCTACTGAGAGATTAGGCCAATGTCTATGTCAAGATGCCTAGTGGAGTCCACCCATAACTCAGGTCAGATCATAGGTCTAAACCTGGAAGAAACCTCAGTGGTCATCTATCCCATCCCTTTATTTTTATACAGCAGAAAACTGAGCCCAAGAGTTATTAAGTGATCTGTCGGATGTCACATAGGCAGTAAGTATCAATAATGGGGTTTGAACCCAGGTTCTCTGACATCAGAACTGGTGTTCCTCTCACCGTTCTCAGGTGGGCGCATCCCCAGAATCCCCTCCCTGCAGTCATGTGGATCATTGCCCTCTGAAAGAGTTCGGCCCCTAGTGACAGGCAGTGTGAACCGCCCTCCTTCATTCCCAGGATAACTCAAGAACTGTCCTCCCTCAGCTCCTGCTGGAACCCTGTACGGGGCATTGACGGGAGATTACAATCCTTCTTTTGCCATTGCTGGTTGACTGAGGAAGCCGCTGTCAAACTTCCCTGACCTAGGAACTGGGCAGTGACCTATCTCCATGCTGTGCTGTGCTGTGTGGTCTGTCTGTGGCTTACTCTTCCCACGTCCCTTTCCCTGCTCCTTCCTGCCTAGTTGCTCTTTCTGGTTTCTTGCTAATTTGCTTTTCCTTTGCCGCCCACTGTCTTGCAGTCCTCCTCTTTGCTAGCAGCCCGACAGGGCTCTGCTGATGTGCCCACTGCTGCGGATCTTGTCAGTGCAATAGAAAAATTGGTCAAAAGTAAACTGGTAAGTGGGGGAGTCCTGGAAGCAGAGATGAAGTGTGTGTGCGCGTGCATGCGTGTGTGTGTGTGTGTGTGCGTGTTCCTCTCCTCTCTCTTTCCCCTCTCTTCTCCATCTCCCTCTCCCCTTTTCCTTCTCTCCTTCCCCCTTTCTAGCTCTCTTCTCTAACCCTTCCCTTGCCTCTTTCCAACTCTTTCCCCAACTCCGCCATTCCTCTTCAACTCTCCCCGTCTCTATCTTCCCCCTCTCCAACTCTCCCCGTCCTTATCTCTTATTCTCCTCCTCCTCCTTGCATCTCTCTCCCCTCCCCTTGTTCATCTCCTGTCTCCTTATCCTCTCCCCATTTCCCCTCTCCCTCTCTCTCCCTATGTAACTTAGGATGCCTTCACCTCTCTCCTGTCCACCTCTGTCCCTCTATATTCTTCTCTAATGTCATTCCCAGACCCCCAGCCCTTCACCTCCAACAGAATGATGAATTTTGATTCTGGAGCCATGTTTGTTCTTGTTCTCTCTCTCTCTCTCTCTCTCTCTCTCTCTCTCTCTCTCTCTCTCTCTCTCTCTCTGTCTCTCTCTCTCTGTCTCTCTCTCTCTCTGTCTCTCTGTCTCTCTCTCTCTCTGTCTCTCTCTCTCTGTCTCTCTCTGTCTCTGTCTCTCTCTGTCTCTCTGTCTCTCTCTGTCTCTCTGTCTCTCTGTCTCTCTCTCTCTCTCTCTCTCTCTCTCTCTCTCTGTGTGTGTGTGTGTGTGTGTGTCTCTCTCTCTGTGTCTCTCTCTCTCTCTCTCTTTATACCGGAAGATAGAGCAGATTAATGGTGACAAATCTCAGAGGGATGTAACTGCCTGCAAGCTGGTTCTGTTGGAAGCAGTGGCCTTTGAGAAGTCTCTGTGGATGGGCTTAGAGCCCTGTTTGTGATGATAAGGCCAAGGCCACAGGTTTGATTCCTGCCAGGGTCAGTTGACATCACTTGATTTTGTTCTAGGACCGCAGACTGCCTCCCAGCCCTGACTGGGCCTCCTCCCAAATACAGGCAATTGGTTACAATAAGGAACAGGCAAGTGTCTGTGGGGGTGGCTCATTGAAGACACATCCTGGCTACCAGAAAAATAACTCCAGGCATATGACGTTGATGATTTGTCAGTAATGTCATTTCTTTTTCAGAAGACAGTGTAATGGAGGAAGGGACAATGGAGTTCATGGCATTTGAGCACTGCACCCAGACGGTGCTGGCCAAAAGCTTAGAATATTCACCAGAACAGAGTTCTAGGTCCATAAAGTGTTCTCTCACTTTCCTTCAACCACACTTTACAATATATTGTGGATATATGTTAAAAAGGTGACAAATTAATATCATTGAGAAATTCCCTTCTTCTTCCTTTCCCCTGTTTCCTTCCCCACTATTTCTAAGCCATGGGAATAGGTGCTGCATAGCCCCAAAATAAAATGGTTTCCTTGGGAGGTAGTGAGCTCCCTGTCACTAGAGGTTTTCAGACAGATCCTGGATGATCTTTTGGTAGGTACGTCATAGAGAGGAGTCACATTTCGGGTAGGAGTTGGAAAAGATGAACTGTAAGAATTCTTCAGACTCTAAGGTTTGATTCTTTCTTTTGCGCTGGCACTGGGATGGTCATCTGTGTTCCTGGTTTCCATACTTAACAGTCCTATGTAACCAATCCTTTTAGTGTGTGAGAAGATGGAGGGGAGGGAGGGATTGAAGAAAAAAGGGTAGAAGTGCCCCATAGAAACTTGTTTCGTTACTGTACACCAGTCATTGAATGTTAGCTAGTGACTCCACCCATCCCACCTTGCAAACTTTCCCAGGAATCTTTGTATCATCTTCTTTCATTTTACATCCGAAAGTTTTAATTAGTTTTAGCAGTTAAAGTTTCCTAGTATTTGAACTCATAAAATCCTCTCAAAGGTTTTTCATTTTCCTACCAGCCTTCTGTTTCTAAGCAAGAGCCAGGGACTACTCTGAGTATGAAATTCGTTTCTTCTCAAAAGGAATCATGTCTGACTTCCGCCATCCTTCCCTTCTCTTCCCTGAATACCTAGAGTGCTTTTCTTTTATACATTTCAGATGACAAAGACTCATGAATAGCCTAGTGACACCTCCTCTAATGACTCTATTAGAATTGTTGCTTTGACCTTTTACAATGGACTTGTCTTCTATAAGTAGATAGGAAGCTGCCTGAGGCAGGGCTGTGTGTTAAACTTCTTTGCCTCTCCCAGACCACCTAGAATATCTTGTCCATGGTAGGCATTTAACAAATATGACTTATTCAACATCTGCTTGCCTATTTTGATCTCTTAATGACGTTTGTCCTACGGAATATCCTGGAGGGGGCTTCTCATTCTTCCATTAGTTGCCCTTATTAAGCATGTCATTGAAATATTCCAGGAATCCACTTGACCGACTTCTAGAAAAGGAGGGAATTTGGAGACTATGGTTATGAAAAGAGTAGCCCCTGGCTTACCTCTGGTGAGTTCTCCAGAACGGAGACTCCAACTGAGCCACCGCATCTCATGAAGTGGCTTCTTCATGTGCAGCAGAATGCTTTCTTCTTTGATTTTAGGGAGTTATTCACCACATTGTGTTTAGGAAATTGTATTCCCAGTGTTTGGCACAGTTCCTGGCATGTAGCAAGTACTTTATAAATGCCTTTTTGTGCAATTGTTTTTTCATTCATTCCTCCAAAATGTACTCTGGATCTTCAGCTGGAAGCAAAGTGTAGTGGAAAAAGAGGACTCTAGTTGGAGCCAGGTGAGACCAGGGTTCAAATTTCACCTTTGACATTTGCTAGAAATGTGAGTTTGGGCATACCATTTAACCTTTAAATTTGTTTCCTCATCTGCCCAAAATGGGGGTGCTCCTTAAAGTCTCAATGCCGTTTTCAGTTTTAACAGCTGATAAATGGCTTCTAAAGCTGTTAAAAATTTTAAGTTGGTAAAGCTTATGACTTTGGGACATCTTGCATATGTAAGATCTATCCATGACTATGCTGGTTAGTTTAATAATCAGCTCTCCTGGGGGGAAAATTGTATGCATAACACACTTTTAAGTTTCATTTGTATTATTAACCTTTCCCCGATCATTTTCTTAAGTCTGGGAAAGCAGTAAAACAATAAATCAAGCCCTGATTTATATAATTTGCCAATTTTCAAGACCTAAATTCTCACACTGAAAATTTAACAATCAGCTCCTGTAGGCAGATATGAATGGACTCCAGCATACCCTTGAACCACCTTCATAGGGTATTTATAAGGAATGAATAGAAAAATATGTGGAAAGCACTTTGCAAATCTCAAATTGATACATAAATGTCAGCTATGAATATTATCTATATTGCTATTTGGTACTATGAAGACCTGTGTTCAAATCTTGTCCCTAACACCTGCTGAACTGACTGTGTGACCCTGGGCAAGTCACCTAACCTCTCAGTGCTCTAGACACCTCTCTAAGACTTTCATTTGCAGAGAAAATGCCAAGCTGTCTTGGTAGAGATTTTCCTCATCCAAGAGTTCCCTATATGTATGAAGTCACAAGTCCAATCCCTATCCTGTAACTGTTACTCCCAGGTATGTTTTACAAGGGGGAAAGGCTTTCTTTCTTGCTCCTTTGTGTTCCCCTCTTTCCTTTTCCCATCCAAATATACCCAAATTTCACCAACTGTGAAAGAGCAGTCTAGAAAAGCAAAGACTGCCACTCACCTACCTGTATCTAAAGGCCTTCACAGTAGTTCCTGCCTCTTATCACCTTTCATCAGTTCTTCAGCTTGGTCTGGTTTTCCTGCCTCCCTTGACTTTTCTCAACGGTTTGCTTGGCTCAAAGAAAAATGTCAAATCCTGGCTCTGAATTCTGTGGGAAATCAAACTTGACTGGACTCTTAGCCTTCTATTAGGAGGGCTCCTTGGGGAGACAGAGGCATGATCCAACCTTTGGGCTTTAAAAAATTACCTGGTGGTTAATGTCAACAGCTAACTCCTCCATCATAAGATGATAGATTTAGAGATGGAAGGGACATTAAAGGTTATCGTGTCCAACTCTGGGTTCAGTATCCTATGTGCTATACCACCTAGCAGGTTGTTGGGCCTCTCTTTGGGAGCCAAGGAAGGTTATCTTAAGCATGCTTCAGTTAAAAATCTTCCCTGGAGGATCCACCTCACCTGTTTCCCAGGGTCCCTGTTTCCAGAGATCAGGCCTTTGGGGGAATCCTCACATGCTTGCTCCCATCTCAGTGTTTTGGTTTGCTAAGACAAGAGGAGCCTTCCCAACAGCAGAACCCTCTAGAGAGTGAGAAACCAGCACCCTTTCCTCGACTTTTTCCATCCACTTACCTGTTTACATCCCTATACTGCTGCTGAGGACACACTATGGTTTCTCCCTGTGGATGTTGAACTCCTTGAGAATGTAGACATTACCTTTTGTTTTTCTTTGTCTCTAAAGAGTGCTTGTCACACATCCATAAATTTGTACATGGGTGATAGGAAGGGAGGATCATGACTGACACTTAGGGGTACATGTCACTTTCCACTTTTGTACTTACCCTGGTGTGAACAGAAAGGAAGGAGGAGTGCTTTCACTTTCATAGTATAGTGCACATGTGGAGTCTTGTATCTGACCTTGAGTCTTACTGCCATTTAACAAAGTCTTTATTTATAACATTGTAGTCATATATATGTATATGTAATATATATACACACATACATATGTATATTATACATATATAGGTACATATATATGTATGCGTTTTTGACTTGACTTCCTTCACTGGCATCATCTCAGACAAGTCTTTCAGTGCTTCTCCATACACTACATCCTCATCAAGCCTTATTGTATGATATTTTTTCCATTGTGTTCATATGATACAGTTTCGCCGCCTCTCACTGATTGGACACCTTCCTCTCCCAGCCCCAGTTTTTCAGTATCACAATGCTGCTGTAAATATTTTTGTAGATAAGAACCATTTCTTGTCGTGAGCCTCCTTGAGTGTCAATCCTAGCAGAAAGATCTTTGGGTTCAATGGGAGGGAAAATTTAGCAACATTTCTTGCATAATTCCAAAATGATGTCTCAGACAATTGGTTCAATTTGCAGTTTCACCAGCTGTGAATTAGGATGTTTCCCTTCCCACCCAAGATGAATTTTCCCATCTTTTACCTTCTTCACCATTTTGATTGGTGCAAGCTGATACCTTAATTTCTATTTAACAGTAATTTTGAAGAGGTTTTCAGATGGTTATTGATAGTTTACATTTCCTCTTATAAAAATTGCTTGGTTTTTGTCTGTTGGGGGATGGTTCTTAATATCCGAGCTATATGGCAATACCCTATGGATTTTTCAATTTCTGACTTTTATCATACATATTTACTGCAAAACTTTTCCCATTTGTATAATTTCATTCTAATTCTAGCTGTATTGATTTTTTATCTATGAAAAAGCTTTTTCCCTTTAATCAAGGGTGTCTACTTGGTCTTTTATGAGGGATAAAAGCTTTCAAAAATGTTTTGTGCTTTTAAAGAAATCGCTTCTCTGTAACCCTCTTTTGTAATAACCAGGTGCCATTAAGCAAAGCAAACTGACACATGGCCCATGTCTGACAGCTCAGGCTTCATTTTACATCCATCATCTACTGCTTTTTTACGCAGAGGAGAAGGCATGTCTCCTCAATCCTCTGGAAAGACAAAGAAAGCTTACTTTTTATATTTTTTGTAAACAAAAGAAATTAGATCATGAAAAAAAGGAGGGGGGGATGGATTGGGACACAAATCTAATACTAAAAAAATTGATTTAGCCAAATGGTGACAAACCCAACTCCTCCACTTTCTGTTCTGAGCCTTCTTTACTTGGTCTAAATCTTCTCCAAAACTCCAGTTGAAGATAACGCTTTTGTACCTGGGGTCCACAAGATGCTTGTCCAGAGCTCAGGCTGACAGTGTTCTAGGGCAGCCCTAACCTGACAGCAACCCATATGGCCTCTTTTTTGGACGTCTTTTTCTCCAGCCTTTGAAGTTCTGATGCTGACTGATTTTCCTACCCCAGTCAATATCTGATTATTCTACAGATCCACTTCAGGGCCCTCTCCTTAAGATGAAAACTGTGTTTCCTTCACATTTCACTCTAAGTAACTACTGCCTAGGCCTGGTCTCAGCTTGCTTGCATACCCTTTGACCCTTTCCTAGCATGAATCTCCTTTCCAGTGCTCAGGGCCTTTCTATTCTGTTTCCAAAATTTGCACCTCCCACAGTCCTTTAATACCACCTACCAAGTTCTAGTTTTGGTCCTGAGGGCCTTTTCATACTCTGCTTATTAGCAGAGCTGGAAATAACAGATATTCTCTGAACCCAATAAATGTATCATAATTTTTCTTGACCTAGGTTATCAATTCTGTGTAAGTTGTCCTGATGATTCAGCCTTAGGAATGAAAGTAGTCTGTTAGAATCTCATTCTAAAGTTTTATAATATAACATACTTTTAACAGACAGTTTTAAAAAATACAAGCAATATCCATCCATGATAATATCTCTGTGGTATGATAACCCTCGCTCATTTAACTTGGAGAAAGACCACAATCAGGGCAAAAGAACATCTAAGATAGTCTTAGGAGCATTACAGTACAATTGCTATTACAATAATAGTATTGTGATTTTGAACTAGAAGGAAACTTAATCTAATGCCCTAATTTTACAAGTGAAGAAACTAAGTCCTAAAGAAGTTCAGTGACTTACCCAAGGTCTTGCAGGTAGAAGTAGCAGAGACCCAAATGTCACCCCACATGAGAAAACAGAACCACAGAGTTTTTGAGCTGGAAGAGACCTTAAATCATCTGGGACAATGCTTCACTGAAGGAAGAAGAGAAGAGAAAAAGGAAGGGAGGAAGAAATAAAGGAAGAAAGGAAGGGAGGGAAGATGGAAAGAAGGAAGAAAGAGAAGGAAGGAGGAAAGAAGGAATGAGAAAAGAAAGGATGGGAGGAGAGGGAGGGAGGAAGAATTTATTAAGTGCTACTCTGTGCGGAGCACTGTGTCATACTCTTGGAATACAAATAGAAAAATTAAGATAGCCTCTGCTCACAGGGAGAGATGATACATGGGGAAGGTTTCAGCTACAAGTCAGATGGAAAGATGTCGTAGTCCTTAGGGTCAAGCAGCAAAGCTTTAATATCATCACCACAAGGGGAAAAAGTCCCATCAGTTGCTGATGCCGGGTTGTTTGACAGCACCCAGGACTTTGGTGGCAGGAGCTTTCTTTCTTTCTGGGTCTTCAGTCCCTGTGGCTGTGGCACCTGCCGAAGCATTTTGTTGAGCTGCATCTCTATGGGAGTTGCTTCCCAGGATGAAGGGTGGAAACATTGTTCTCAAAACTGTTGGATTCAGGGTGCTGGGCAATATTCATCAGGGGCTGAGGGGACTTGGTGGTCAAGGTGCTGGCAGTGGTTTGGCTTGCCTGGCACATGCCACTTTCCATCTCTCCCTTGGGGTGCCCTGCTGCCTCAGCTAGACTGGCTTGCCTCCCCTGTGGGTAGCAGTAGGTAGGACTAGCTGGCTCCTTCTCCACTGGATTTGCTTCCCTGGATAATATTGGTGAGGGAAGAAGGACTAGGGTTCTGACACTCCCAAGCCTCTGAAACTTCTAAGCCCATTGGTGGCAGATGGGTAGCAGTTGTTGCTTATGGGGGTGAGGAAAGTGGGTCCCTTCTCCACAATGATTTTTCCCCTCAGTGATGGCTGTGGGGGTTGGGCTGGAAGCAGGACTGGTGGCACTGGGAATGCTGACATTCTCACAGCTCTTGGTCTAAGAGTCCTAGGATGTTTCTATTAGAGTCTGAGGAGAGTGATGGCAAGATGATGGTGGTTTGAGTTGCCTGGCACATGCTGCCTCAAGTCCCTCACTCGGGCTTACAAACAAGGCTATGAGGCCAAGAAGGACCCAAAGTGATTTGACTAAGGTCACATGGCTATCCCAGAATCTTAAAGTTTGGAGGGACCTCAGATATCATCTAGTCCATTCCCTATCTGATTTTTTCTTGTTGTTTTCAGTTGCGTTTGACCTTTCGTGACATCATTTGAGGTTTTCTTGGCAAGAACACTGGAGTGCTTTGCCATTTCCTTCTCTGGTTCATTTTACAGATGAGGAAACTGAGGCAAACAGGGTGAAGTGACTTGCCCAGGGTCACATAGCTAGTGAATGTCTGAGGCCGAATTTGAACTCGGGTCTTCTTGACTCCAGGTGCTCTAGCCTCTCCACCACCTATTTACCCCATCTTCTGCTTGACTACCCTTTAAATACTTAAAGGTAGCACTCATGGCATAGCTCAGAGTAGATCCTGTGTCTCCTAATTCTCAGGTCTGTATTCTTTCTGCCATCTCATACTTCCTCTCTCAGGAAGCAGTAGAATCACAAAGATAAAAATGTCATTTGCCTCGAAGTGTCTAACTCGAGTGTTTTCATTGCACACAGGAGTGCTGCCCTAACGTAGGCTGCAGCATGCCTGGGAATTGCTTGATTCTGTGGCAGCCACCCAGAAAAGTTTATCCCTGTAAGGAGAGGTTTACTGTAGAGACCAAACTACTCTTTTTCTCCTACATAAAGGAGTTCTCAGGAATTGATGAATGTGTTTTTATTTGGTAACTTGTTCAAGGTTCAGAGGAGGAAGAAAGGATAAAAAAAAAAAAAAAGCCTGCTCATGGCATGGCTCTGAAACCTATCTCCCTCTCTGTCCTCATAGACAAAATAAGAGACTCTGGTTAGTGTTTCCTTTTTTTCTTTTCTCTTTTTCCTTTTCTTCTTTTTCTCCTCTTTTCCTCTCTTTCTCTCTGTCTCTGAATATATATATATATGTATATGTATATATATGTGCACATATAAATATAATGACAGCTAAGAATAAAGTGGCTCTGATGGGAGTCCAGGACTAAGTGACACCCTTTTCCTAAACCTGTTAGGCACATTCCTGGGACTTGGGGCCAAAGGTAGATTTTGCCCCCTTAATAAAAGAACCAAAAGGCACTGCCTGGATCTCTCCTTTGCCTAACTCTTCCCCACTCACACTGATCCCATCACCAATGGAATGTAAGATCCCTGAAGGCAGGGACTGTACTATTTTATATCTTTACAGCATCAGTACTTAGCACATAGTTGTTTAATCAATGTGTCTTGCATTAACCATCCTTAATTTTTGTTCACATCAGGGAGGATTGATTATCCAAGCCTTTACTTCCCCCTTTTCTTCCTTTATGCCTTCTGGTTTTCTTTGCCTATACCCTAACAGTTCTTCCTTTTGGTTTACTTCAGGAAAAAGTCGAGGGTGGAAGGTTTGAAATTATGTTCTCATGTGATGTCCTGGAATCCATCTTCAGTAGGTTTTATTAATTCTGTGCTCAGGTGCCACCTTCTTAATCTGCTTCCTCTCCTCAACCTTAGAGGTCGTCTAAGTCAGCCCCCTTGCTTAGAAATTAGGCAACTGCATCACACAGAATCAAAATGACAAGCCTAAGGTCATGCTAGCAATGAGAGGTATAACTGGGATTCCAACCCAAGTGTCCTGACTGTCAGTCCGGCACCCTTTCCACTACAGCACTGTGCGGATAAAATCAGCAAGACTTGGGAAGTGATTAGATATAAGGGAAGGGAAAGTGAGTCAAGGATGGCTCTAAAGTTGCCAACCTGGGTGACTAGAAAAGTGGTGGCATCACCCCCAGATATGAGGAAATTTAGAGGGTGGGAGGACTGGAGCAGGTTCAGCTGGGGGGCGGAAGATAATGAGGATGTTTCTGAATATGTTGATTTTTGAGACGCTAGTTGAAACAATGAACAACTTCTCCAAAGTTGCAGGATAAACCCACATAAATCATCAGCATTTCTATATTTTACCAACAAAGTCCAGCAGCAAAGAGATAGAAATTCCATTTAAAATAACTGCAGACAGTATAAAATACTTGGGAGTCTACCTGCCAAGAGAAGCTCAGGAATATATGAACACAGTTACTAAACACTTTTCACAAAAATTAAGTCAGATCTAAATAATTGGAGAAATATTAATTGCTCGTGATTAGGCTGAGACCATATAATAAAAATGACAATTCTACCTAAATTCATTTATTTATTTAATGCCATGCCAATCAGACTGCCAACAAATTATTTTATAGAGCTATAAAAAACACTAGCAAAATTCATCTGGAAAGACATAAGGTCCAGAATATCAAGGGAATTGTGAGGAAAAACAAAAACAAAAAACATGTGAAGGAAGGTAGGCTAGCCATACCAGAGCTCAAACTGTATTCCAAAGTGGTAATCATCGAAACAATCTAGTACTGGCTAAGAAATAAAGTGGTGGATCAGTAGAATTGTACACAATTGTTATTGTTTGCTCTTTCTTGAAGAGGACCAATGACATCAGGAGGGTGATGTCTTAACCTGCAAGTGAATTGGATTTAAGTGAAGCAGGGCTATACAGTCATCAGCCTCACTATCTCCTCCAAAGTCTTTGGAGCTCAGTGGCAAGACATAGATCAGGACAGCTGAAGATGATGCAGTGGAAGACCTTGACCTTTTTAAACTAAAGTCTTTCCCAGGTCCCAGTTTGTCTGAAACAACAACCATTCAGTGATTTAAGGCTGTAAGAAATGAGGCAAAAGATGGCCTAGTTTGCCTGTCAAAAAAGAAAAATCGGTCTGGGAGAGAAAGACCTTCAGGTTTTCTGGTCAGAAGAGAAGCAATTGCTATTTACACTCCCTCTGAGCTATCAAACCCAACTGATGACCAAGTGAGGCTTGGGCCAGGACCTGTTATAGGCCAATCAGTGGGAGTCCAAGCGATCTGGATTTAAGGCATAGTCAAGTAGCTCCATTTGAATACCAATGGATTTTATCAAAGCCTGGTTTTCCAAAGGTCTATTTCAAGAAATCATAAATGAAACTGCTTGAGACAGAAGAGTTAATTGTCCCAGACAATACACAGTAGTAAATGACCATCCTTGTGTTTGATAAAGACAAATATCCAAGCTTTTGGGGCAAGAAATCTATTTGACAAAATTTGATATCTGGGAAGCAGTTGGACAGAAAGATCAGCAACTCACACCATATAGCAAGATCAAGTCAAAATGGATACATGATTTAATTATTAATGGTGATCTCATAAGCAAATTAGGGGAGCATGGAAAATTTTACCTATCAAATCCACAGAAAGGGAAAAGTGTATGACCCAAACAAGAGACAGAGTATTATGGGATAAAATGGATAATTTTGATTACATTAAATTAAATGGTTTTATACAAACAAAATCAATGCAGCCAAGATTAGAAGGAAAGCACGAAACTGAGGGGGAGGGAGAATTTCACAGCAAACTTTTCTGGTAAAGGCATCATTTCTCAAATATATAGAGAACTGAGTCAAATTTATAAGAATACAAATCATTCCCCCCATTGATAAATAGTCAAAAGATATGAGGGGCAGCTAGATGGTATAGTGGATAAAGTGCTGGCCTGGAGTCAGGAAGTTCAAATCTGACCACAGACAGTTCAACAACAAGAAAAGAAACCTATTTGTACAAAAATGTTTTTTTTATGGTGGCAAAGAATTGGAAATTTAAGAGATGCCCATCAATTGAGATATAACTGAGCAAACTGTGGTATACGATTGTGATGGGATACTATTGTGCTATAAGAAATGATGAGCAGGATGGGAAAAACCCATACTCACTGGTGCAAAGTAAAGTAAGCAAAACCAGGAGAACACAGTAAAAGCAATATTGTATGATGATAGTCTGTGAATGATTTAGCTATTCTTAGCACTACAGTACTCCTAAACAATTCCGAAGGACTCATGATTACAAAAAAACCTTTCTGCCTTGAGAGAAAGAACTGATAGAATCTGAATGCAGATTGAAGCATACTTTTTTTAAGCTTTCTTTTTTGGGGTCTGTTTTCTTTTGCAACATGGCTAATACGGAAATATGTTTTACGTGACAGTACACGTATATCAAATTTACTTTACTTCTCAAGAAAAGGAGAGGGGAGAGAGAGAGAATTTGAAACTCAAAATTTTAGAAAACATGTTTAAAATGTTTTTGCACTTAATTAAGACATATTTAATGAAATAATAAAGCTATAGGGGTTGGGAATTGGGACAGCTTTCCATGTTCCATTTTGGTTGAAACTACAAGGTATTCAGCTAATTATCTCCAAGCTGGTTGTAATTTGGGGATGTGGGGTGGGGGAGGGAGGCCAGCAACTTTATCCTAGTATGCTCTTTTCTAAGGGTATCCTTCCTTCTATTTTCAGAGCCTAGAAGGAGGTTCTTACCGAGGGAGCCTGAAAGACCCCACGGGCTGTCTGAATGAAGGGATGACTCCACCTACACCACCTCGGAACCTGGAAGAAGAACAAAAAGCTAAAGCCCTCAGGGGCAGGATGTAAGCCAATGGGGGGGAGGGGGCACACACTGAGAGCAGGGAGAGGGAGAGAGAATGTTTCTTCAGCAATCAAAAAGAGGCACAAGAAAGATGTTTTCCAAAATAAATCACTACAGAGTAGAGCCAGATTAAGAGACAAGGGAGAATTGCAACAAGAGACTCTTTTAAATATTATTTCTTATACATTTTTGAAACACTTTATTGGTATCTTTTGTCCTTATATTACTGACATTTCTAAATATATTTTTCATATATCTCTGACCCAGTAAGCCATCCTTGGTAACAATTATTTAAAAGAAGGGAAAAAAGGTAGATCAGCAAAACATGTCTAGCTGCATTTAACAGTATGTGCAATGTTCTATACGCATCGTCCCCTGCTATTGAAAAGAAGTGAGGAAAATAACATTTTTTCCTCCCTTCTCAAGGGCCAGTTTTGGTCATCATAATTACAGTGTTCAATTTAAAGGCTCCTTTCTATGTGCGTCATTGTGACCCATGGGTTTGTTTTCCTGGTTCTGCTTACTTCACTCAGTTTCAGTTGATGAAAGTGTTCTTATGTTTCTCTGAATTCTTCATATTCATTGTTTTTTATGGCACAGCAATATTCCATTACATTTATGTATCACAATTAGCAGAAATGAACATTTTTAATACCAGAAATTTCTAATTTCCACAACATATAGGCTATTGTTCAGTAATAAGTCAAGCTGTATGTGCCACGGAGAAGGCTCAGAACCCTTGCTGGGCCACATATCCAAGAAACCCAATTTTCAGACCTTACCTAGGGCTACCAAGTGTCTTGGCCTAGTTCTGCAGGTAACTTTCATTCCAAATAAAGCTGTTATACAGACTTTCATACTTTTAAATATTGAGGGAAAAAAGGAGAAAAGTGAAAAGGAGAAGAAGAAAGAAGGAGGAGGAGATGAAGATGAAAAAGGAGGAGAAGAAGAAAGAAGAGGAGAAGATAAAAGAGGAGAAGGAGAAAAGAAGATGGAGGAGGAGAAAAGAAGAGAGGGGAAGGAGAAGGAAGAGGAGAAGATGAAAGAGGAGAAGGAGAGAAGATAGAAGGGAAAGAGAAGAAACAGAAGGAGGTGGAGAAAGAAGAGAAGATGAAAAGAAAGAGGAGGAGGAGAAGAAGATGGAGGAGGGGAAAAGAAGAAAGAGGGGAAGGAGAAGGAAGAGAAGGAGGAGGAGGTGACGATGATGATGATGATGTTGATGATGATGGTGATGACGATGACATCAAAGATACTTTAAGCCTAAAAACTAAGGGCTTTTTAGACTGGATTTTACTAGAAGTGTTACTGTAACCCAGCCCTAGAGATTGTAAATACGCTTTTCTCTACCCAGAGAAAAGGAGAAGGGAAAAGGAGAAGCCCCAGGAGCTACGACTGTGGAATCAAGAAATCCCCGGGCATGAGACAAAGTCCATGGAGATGCCAGGGAGTGATTGATGACTGGTTCTGTGACCAGCGTGGAAAAGTGAACTAGGTGGGGACCCTAAATGCAGCTGGCATTATCCCAACAATGCATAGCAATGTTTCCTCATGCTCCAAAGCTGATAAGCAACTTTTCTCCTCCTCATCCTCAATTTCCAACTTGTTGTATTACAGCAGGTGTGTCAAGCTCAAACAGAAGAATCCCTGTCATATATTGGCTTTAAAAACTTCAAACTATTATCTATGTTGTATTTTTATTTATTTTCTTAAACATTTCTTAATTACATTTTAACTTGGTTTGAGCTACCTTCTGGGGCTACTTTTAACACCTTTGTTTTAGGGAATCTTTTCACCAAGGGAACACGCCATGGATCCAGTCTAATAACTCATGTCATTGGTAAAAGGCTATAGGAATATAGCTCTTGCAGCTTGCTTTGCACAAAGATTTGTGGGACTTGCCATGGGCAAAAGAAAGAAAAATTGCTAGTCACATATCTGACACTACCTAAGTGGGATCTTGTCTAGTCAGAGAGAAGGGTGTTCATGACACTGTTCACAAGTATACTCCTTAGTGCTCTGTATGATAAATGTCTTCCCAGAAGGTTACGTAGAAGTTGAGTTTTATAAATAAAATTTTGCCTTAAGTGAACTAGGGGAGCTTTCTATAACCTGGCAGCGAAACCTTTTGTATTGTGAATAATCCCCTCCAAATTTCCTAGGTTTTGTCATTTTAGATTGACTGGGATTTCTCAAAGTGTAGGTCGCTTTGGCCAAGTTGCTTCATTTCCCTAGACCTCAGTTTTCTCATCTGTAAAATGAGGCTGTTGGACCAGAGGGCTTCTGTGACCCCTCTAGCTCCGGAGATAGGATGCTAGGTGCACTTAGTAACACATGTACTCATTGACTCATTTTTTTCATTTTTCCCCCTGTACCTCCTAACTACTCCTGAGTATTTCTCAAGGTCACCTAGATGAGTGAGAGGCAAACTGAGATTCATATTTGGGCCTCAGTGACATAGGAGGTGCACATGTCCTGAGCCTGCAATGTTTGGGGGCACTTTGGGCTCAGGGTCCCTTAATACACTTAGCAAAGGCAGTCACAGTTCTTAGGAACATGGACCTATTGAGCAGGAAGAGCTCTTGAGAGGTCATTCAAGTCACTGCCTGGCATCCTGGCAATGCTTTTTATTCCAAAGCTATGGGCATCCTTTTATCATTCCATCTGCCTTTGTCTCCAGGTCCCCACCTCCTCCTCAAAGAGAATTCGTCTGATTTCTTGTTCCACACACCTTTCTGATGTGAAGTTCTTTCTTTTATTTATCCTAAATATATTCTGCTGCAATTTGAGGCTAATTGGTCTTGCTCTGCCTCCAGTGAAGATAAAGAGATGTTCACTACTTTCTTTTATAGAACAAACTATGAAGTATAATGGTATGATAGGATAGGATTAGAGATTCTGCTTGGTAATAGTGGCATGTGGGAAATAAGGTACTAGACATGATCCAAAGATGGCTTTAGGGGCTTAAAGGGTAGCTTGGTGGTGCAGTGGATAGAGTACTAGACCTGAAGTCAGGAGGACCTGAGTTCAAATTTGGCCTCTGACAATAACTGGCTGTGTGTCCCTTGGCAAGTCACTTAACTGCTGCCTGCGTCAGTTTCTCCCTCTGTAGAATGAGGTAATACTAGCACCTACCTTCTAGGGTTGTTCACATGATGATGATCAAGTGCGATAATAATTGTAAAGGGCTTAGCACAGTGCCTGGCATATATCTGTAACTGTTAGTTGTTACTGTTTTCATTATTATTATAAAATCTGACCTCAGACATTTGTAAGCTGTGTGACCCTTATCCTCATCTGTAAGATGGAGATAATAATAGAACAAACCTATCTCTCAGGGTTGTTGTGAGGATCAAATGAGGCCTGAGTCCAGGTCCAGCACTGGTCTCCTACAACACCTAGCTACCTCTAGTCCAGTTTGGTTGGTGTGTAAACTGAATGCAAGATAAGGCAGAGTGGTGCCAAATTGAGTAAAGTCTTGGATGGCAGGTGAAAAACTTTGAATTTTACTTAATTGTCCACAGAGAGCCACCAAAGATTTTTTTAGTCAAGGAGTGGTATGACCCATGCCTAAGCCAGGTTGGTTTGGCAATGGTGTGAAGGTTTTTTGGTGGGGTAGAGAGTATAGGAAACCTGTAAGTAAACTATTACAGTAGTTCCAGCTGGTGGTAGTGATGGTGTTGATCTGGATGGCAGCAGAGGAAAGAAAGCAGAGAGAACAGATAGAAAAGTTTGTTGAAGTAGAGTCAATAGGACTTAAATAACACTTAAAAGTAAGATGTTAGAGGGAGGGAAGAATCAAAGAGAACTCCAAGGCTTTATACATAGGTGATAGGAATTGGTGGTATCACTGATGAAAATAATAAATTCATGGCAAAAAAAAAGAGAGCAGGTTTAGGAGTACAGATAGTCAACTGAGAACCAATACATATGATGATCATGGTATAGTGGAAAGGGCATTGGTTCTAGAATCTGAGGGTTTGAGTACATCTCTTGTCTCTGATGCTTAATACTGGTGCAACTTTGGACAGTTACTCAGCATCTCTAGGCCTCAGTTTTCTTATCTGCAAAATGAAAGAGTTGAGCTAAATAGTGTAGACTTGAGGGGTCGTACTGAGGTTCCTTCTGCTTCTAAGATCCTATGAACTTGATTATGGACATGTTGACTTGGGGATTCCAGTGGGACATCCATATAGTCTGGTTTGTTATCGATGGGGGATATAGGTCAATAGAGAAGTTAGGGCTGGAGGTGATTGATGTGGGAAGTCATCTTCATGGAGAGGGTAGCTGATGCTATGCAAGTAGAGAAGGGGATGCTAACGAGGAGTTTAACTGGTCTGGATCATTGGGAAGGAGGTTTCATCTAGAAAGAGACACTCAAGAATAGCTGGTCATGGGACAACTAGATGACACAATGGATAGAACCGACCCTGGAGTCAAGAGGATCTGAGTTCAAATCCAGTCTCAGACACTTGACACTAGCTGTGTGACCCTAGGCAAGTCACTTAACCCTACCTCATTAAAAAAAAATAGCTGGTTGTTAAGGACAGAGCCTGGGAGGAACAGGCCTAAACTGTAGCTGGACTGATTTCAACAATGGAAACACGGTAACTTCTACTACTCAAATGGCCCTTATCTCTAGGACCAGACTCTGGGGAGACAGAACATACTATCTGTAGAATTCATTTGCCACTTAATCAGGGATTGCCTTGTGGTGTTCTTTTTCTTAATCTTAAATAACCAACGATTTAATTGGGAATTTTGCTTTTCAGTGTTTTTATCTTACCATCCCAGCTGGATTGTAACCACAGCTACTTACCTGTAGGAGATCCCTCAATAAATGCTTATTGACTTGATTTAAATGAAATCTCCTTCCCTGGAAAACTGAAACAAGAACACAGGGGATCTATCTATTAGGGAATAGCCTAGGGTAGAACCGCCTGGAGGCCTCCTGACTTGGAACATCCCCTCTGGTTTTTCCTGTAGGAGGGCTTGTTTCCACTTTCTAATAAACAGTAACTGCTCTATGTCCATACTAGGACTTCTCTTCCCCCTGAATTATATTTAGATGCATTCATCCTTGTCATTTCCTTCCTGTGGCCAGAAGCATAGTCATCCTCACTAGAGACAAGGAGGATGGAAATATTCCTTACACTGATAAAGTAACTCGTCTTCCTTCTTTGTCATCCTTTGCCCTGTGGTCTCAGGCCTTGGCTAATCCTAAGATCAGAGGTCTAGAACAGGAGAGAACCTTAGAGACCATCTAATTAAGTCCCTCAGGAATGAGGAAATTAAAGACCAGGGAGGCTGCGACTTGCCCAAAGTCATACAGGTAATAAGGGTCAGAGGTGGGATTTGAATCCAATACTTATATCTCAGAGCCATCACTTCTTCTACCATATCATACTCCTATAATTCTATTATAGGCTCTCCCAATTCTGTTGTATTTTGTAAAGTAAATATTTCAGGTGAATTTGCTTCCTAGGAGAGTGGCAACCCTGGTGTAGAACCTGACCTCTGACAGGCCAGAGCTTTGACTTTTCTCCATCTTTTCATTAGATTCAACAATGCAATTGTCCAACTCCAAGCTTAGCCAGCAAGGATGGGGCTTATGGCTCAAGAAAACCACAGTTTCCTCCACCCTCCAGCCTGTAATCCTTAATTCTTGACTAGTTATCTAGAAAGAAGAGATACAGAAAACAAAAGACGGTGGCCTAGATCCCAAAGATTTAGGAACAACCTAGGAGTCAGTTTGAATAATCCCCTGAGAAGAAATCATCCTTGTAGAATAAAAAGCTAATGGTCTATGGGTCTGTTACTGCTGCTCTCCCTCAGTGGTCTAATTACACCCATTAAATCTAGGTATACATAATATTTCCAGTGGAAAGGATCATGGGGGAGACAAAAATCCCCTTCCTGCAATACATCTCAATCTGGATCTTGGAGGGTTTCTTGGCCAGTTCCATAGATAACCTCCTTACTGTGGCTGCCTTTTTTTTTTTAACTTCGCTTGGTGTCATTGAGCTTAATGGTCTTTAAAAAGTAGTTATCCAACAGGCCCTTTCCTTGGCACCTGTCTGGATAACCAAAGAATGGAGAGCTAGAAGGAGCCTTAGAGATCGTCTGGACTAACCTCTTCATTTTATAAATGGAGAATTTGAGGCTCCAAGAGGAAATAGTAAGCATGGGCTTGGGGCTCCAGCCTTGCAGCTTTCAAGACGTGGCTTTTTCTGAAGAAGCTGCTTTGTTTTTCAGCAAGTTTAAAATTTTTGCTGCAGAGAAACATCTTGCTAGAATTATTAAACATTCATTATGTGACAGGAATTTTGCTGAGCTCTGAGAATACAAAGAAAGGAAAGGACATATAATCCCTGCCCTGAAGGAGCTTCCATTCTAACAGGCAGACAACATTTAAACAGCATTGGTACGAGCTGTATACAGAACAGATGAAAACATTAAAGCTAGGGGACTGGGAAGGCCTTCTAGAGTAGGTAGGATTTGAGGTTTGAGTCTTGAAGGGACTCAGAAGCTAAGCAGCAAAGGCTGAGGGTTGTTGTTCAGTTATTTCAGTCGTATCTGACTCTTCGTAAGCCCATTTAGGGTTTTATTGGCAGAGATGCTGGAGGGGTTTGCCATTTCCTTCTCCAGCTCATTTTACAGATGGGGATACTGAGGCACACAGTTTTAAGTGACTTGCCCAGGGTCACATAGCTACTAAGTGTCTGAGACCAGGTTTAAACTCAGGAAGATGAGTCTTCCTGGCTCCAGACCCAGCACGGAGCATTATGGCACCACCTTGCTGTCCTGGCTGAGGAGCGGGCAGCCCTTTGACTGAATCCAAACTTCACAGAACAAATCCCCTTAATAAAAAGATTTGTTCTGTAAAACTTGGACTCAGTCAAAAGGCCGCACCCAAGGATGTAGAGAGCCACATGTGGCCCTCTAGGTCCTTAAGTACAGCCCTTTGACTGAATCCAAACTTCACAGAACAAATCCCCTTAATAAAAAGATTTGTTCTGTAAAACTTGGACTCAGTCAAAAGGCCGCACCCCAGGACCTGGAAGGCCACATACACCTTGAGGCCACAGGTTCCTCAGGGCAAAGTCACTGAGGCAGGAGATGGAGTGTTTATGCTTAAAGAATTCCGAAGCTGCTGGCACATGGAATCCATGAAGCAAATTAAGGTATAAAAAAACTGGAAAGTTAGGAAGAGACTAGGCTCTAAAGAGCTTTAAATGTCAAACAAAGTACTTTTTATTTGAACCTGGAGGTAATAGGAAGCCACTGGAGCTCATTAAGGGAAAGGGTGGGGAAGTAACAGATGTAATCAGATAAGCAAATATAAAAAATGCCAAATAATATGGAGGAGGAGAAGGGTGGGAACCAGCAACGGGGGAAATTGGGGAAGCTCTAGTGTCAGGAATGGTGTCTGAACTGAGCCTTGAACAAGGATCTAAGAGGTGGGAGTGAGATCAATTCAGATAGGGGGGGCAGGGAAGGCAAAAGCAGGAGATGGAATGGATTAGGAAAGCCAGGTTCAGCTCTCCTGTGCCCTTCCTAGCTGTTCACTGATGGGTTGGAGCATTTCTCAGCAAGTCATTTTATCTCTGTGGGCCCATTTCCCCATCCAAAAAAGAAGGCATTGGATTGAGTGGTCTCTAATATGCCCTTTTGTTCTAAAGTCTAGAGAAGGTCTACATGTGATATAGGAAAAAAAATCCAAGATTGGGAAACAGAAACCAAAAGTTCACTTCCCACCTTGGAAAACCACCTTGGTAAAGTCATCAGTCCTACTTAGGCTCCATTTTCCCCACCTTCATTGTGTAAAACATCCTGGGGAATGTGAAAATAGAGTAGATCTCTTTCCTTCTCCCATCTTTTGGATACTCTATAAGGTGAATTTTTCCATTTTGTTGTCAAAGGTAATAATAATCCTGTGGATTTTAATGAGGAAGTTAAATGAGGAAAAAGCAACTATCCTGAACACTAATAGAAAACCTCAATGTTCTTGCTTTCCCTTTCAGGTTTGTCCTGAATGAGCTGGTCCAGACAGAGAAAGACTATGTTAAGGACCTGGGGATTGTGGTGGAGGTGAGTAGAGAAGCAGTTTGGTGCATTTGATCCCTGTGTATTTGTAGAAATGTAGGTTAGATTTGTATTAGAAGCAAATATATTAATTAGCAAGTTCATGCATAAATCCTTGGACTTTTCATTTCCCCTTGATTAACTCATTGGGGTATGGGTCTGTGTTTATGATGTTTGAGGAATATGTAAGAGGCCTGGAGAAAAAGGCCTTTCTTTGCTTTTGACGTTTAATGAGACCATCCAACTGTTAGCTTCCCTTTTGGAGTTGGGGAGAGACCATTTGCTCTTCTGACTGAAGTTATGAGGATCCAGTGAGCATGGGAAAGACATCCTACTATCTATGGATTTGAGCAGAATGGGAATAATTTAGGTATTGGGTGAGGGAGAGAAGGCAGAGGGAGAGTAGTATAGTATTCACAACAGCTTTGAATGCAGGACGGATAGAATTAGGGGAGAAGGCAAAGGCATTTATTAAGTGCCTCCTGTATGCCGAGGCACTATACTAAGTACTCTATAGATACCATCTCTTGTGATATTCACATTAACTCTGGGAGAGGGTGCTATAATGATCCTCATTTATAGTTGGGGAAACTGAGGCAGACAGAGGTTAAATATTCCACTAGGGGTCCTAAGTGTCTGAGACCAGATTTAAACTGATTCTAGACCCATCATGCTATATCCATTTGCTATCTCAGTGCCTATAACTAGGGATGCTGGTAGTTAGCTACCCTAAATCTTAAGGTTAGGAAGAAAAGATCTTGTGCCCAGCACTGTGGACTAACACCCTGCATTCTGAACCTGGGAGATCTGTCATTCTTTTTCCAAGAAGCAGGAAAGCAACTTGGACTTTTCAGTGCATTGTGCATAAAACCCCCATCAACAGAGCCTATCCAAATTCATTCATGTATTCATTCTTCCAACTAACATTTTCTCAATGCCAATTGTAGACAGTGTGATGAGGCAAAGACAGTCTTGAACTTGCCAAGAGGTCACTATAGCTGCTGAGATCACCTTTTTGATCTGTCCTTTGTAATTACTTCTCTATGTATATGTTGATTTTTCTGCCAGTAGAATATAAGCACCTGGAAGGCAGGGACTGCTTCATTTTTGCATTTGTGCTCTATATACCTAGCACAGGACTTGGCACATAGCGCTTTAAGAACCATCAATACCATCACCATTGTAAGAGATCGGCCAGATTGGCTTGATCTCCCCAAATTACATAGTGGCCCTTAAGCACTGGGATTCAAAGGCCTGATGGCTATACTCTAGTCTAGAGGGTAACTAACTGGGTAGTTGAGACAGAGTACTGTTTATAGCATGGATATTAGGAGTGGTCACATAAATTAAGCTTGAAAGTAACAGTCTATAGTCCTTTTAGGCACTGTTATTCAGGCTTCAAATTCCTCCCTCTTCTCCCCTGTCCCCCAATGTGAAATCCATGCTCTGTTTCATATGCTTTTCCTGTAACTTGGGTGTATTCATTAATCCAGAGTAGGCTTGAACCTGACTTTTTTTTCATTGTTAAAAATGTAGGCTTTTATTGAGATTTAAACCTCTGAGCCCTGGAAGATGAAATAGAATAATTCAGATTCTAGAAGAGTCACACAAACCTCTTTTGTGCCTCAGTCTTCTTATCCACCAAATGGGACTATTGCCATCTGCCCAAACCATTTCACAGTGCTATTAGCAGGCTGAAATGAGAGGATGGAAATGTAAAATACTTCACCCATTTAAAAGTAGAAATCTGATATAAGCTATGACCTAAAAAGAAGAGAAAAACATAAATAGGCTAAAAGGTGGTGCAGTGGATAGAAGGAATAGGCCTGGTGAGTTCAAATCCACTTACTAGCTGTATGAACCTGGGCAAGTCACATAATCCTTCTGTCTGCCTCAGTTTCCTGAACCATAAAATTGAGAATAATCATAGCTAGTACCTTTCTTCCAGAGTTGCCATCAGGATCATATGATATGATTGTAAAGCACCTGGGACAGTGCCTGACAGTTGTAGTACTTGAGGAGTGTGCCATTTATTTATTTTTAAAAATTAAAGTTTCTCAAGCATTCTTTAATTTAAATTTACCTATTTAAAAATTGCAAGCTTCTTGACAGGAATTGGTTTTTTGTGTTTAATGGATGCTTAATGAATGCTTATGTAATTGGATAGAGATGGGGGAAATCAAGCTCCCTGCCTTTTCCTTCTGACCTTGAAATGGGCAGGGAGGAAGAGATTCAGGGTTGTAGAGAAAAGGGCTTTCTTGAAGTAATCTCTCTCATGTTCCACCTGAGTAAACTTCTTAGCACCATCTCCACATCAGGCGAGGGGCAGGGGTGGCCTGGGCAAGTCCAAGCTTGAGCAGGTTCTGTGGTGTGGCCATAGGCAAAGTCCAGAAAGGCTGGTTTGCAGCTCTCTCTGAGAATACTCTGTTGACTTTGCCCTTTCAGGGATTCATGAAGAGAATAGAAGAAAAGGGAGTCCCTGAAGACATGCGAGGGAAAGACAAGATTGTGTTTGGCAATATTCATCAGATTTATGACTGGCATAAGGAGTAAGTGACTAACGATGCCAATAAGACCAATCCCCTGAGCAGTCGGGACTCCTGAATCCTCCTCTTGCTGCTAAGATAAAAATGGTTGGGAAAGAGGGACTCCCCCCCCCCCCCCCCCCGCCCCTCACACACAGAGCAAGGCATGCCAGTTCTTGTGGTTTATATAGACAAGGGTGGACATTACACCCAGTCTGGGTGAAGTAATGTGGGCCTTGGGGAGATTACTGGGAGTGATGTTTTTGTCATGAGGGAAATAAACAGTTCTGAATAATGGTCTGAATGCTTCTCCTTTTCTTCCTTTTAGTTTTTTCCTGGCTGAACTGGAAAAATGCATTCAGGAGCAAGACCGGCTGGCACAACTTTTTATTAAGCATGTGAGTGTCTCTCTGGGCACGCTTTCTCTTTGTCTCTTCTCCCTCAAGTTTGTCCATCATGGCATTTTAGAGAATGACCTAGAGTCACAGAGGAGACCTCCGAGGTCATCTCATCCCATCGAAGAGGAAACTGAAGCCTCGAGGAGTTCAGTGACTTGCCCAGGGTTTATTCCCTGCCTCTCACCACGTTTAGTTCCATGTCTAGTGAAAAGGGCTGATTTCACAGTAAGCGTCCCCAAAGGTTCCTGCCTCCTCACAGAACCCCGGATATCGCAGTGATTATTCCTTCTGCCTTTTTCAGGAGCGGAAATTGCACATCTACGTGTGGTACTGTCAGAATAAACCACGATCAGAGTACATAGTCGCAGAATATGATTCCTACTTTGAAGTAAGCACCAGCAGGCTCGGTGGGAGAAGTCAGAAGCCGGGGGTGGGGGGAGGTTCTGATACACATTTATGGAACGTCTGTTGGTCGTCACCTTTCATTGTCATCCATCAGTGTGCAGCCCCCTCACTATTGTATTTATGGGGTAGAAGGAACCTCAGACACCATCTAGTCCAGCCCCTTAATTTGATAGATGAGGAAACTAGGCCCCTGCTTCCCAACATACATACACACACACACACACACACACACACAGACAGACAGAGACACACACACACATGCACACACACCTTTCCCTTATAACAAAGAAAGCCAGTTAAGCACAATGAGCTAGCAGAGTGAGCCCATCTGACAGTGTATGCCCCATTCTGCATGGATAGCCCTCCACCTCTCCAAGAAAACAAGGATGGTGAAAGGGACAATTCTGTAACTGACCTATCTTTTGAAGGGGCTCTGGTAATTCTTCCCATGATGCCAGGCCAGTTGGTTTTTACCCTATTACCCTTTAGCTTCTCTTTGGCTTTGTGAGGTTCCCTTCTCCTCTTTCTTGGCCCCAGAGACTCTTGGCTACATTCACATCCTCCTTGTTCCATTCTCATGCTTCCTCATGTGCCTCTGTTAAAATATGGTGATCCCAGGGCCTCTAGGACTGTAAGGGAGAGGAAGAATAATCTCACAGGAGGCGCCATCAGCTGTGATTTAGGAGACCTGAGCCAGGCTTCCAGCTTTATCCTTCACAGCATCATCAGATTTGGGGCTCATGGAGCGACTCTGAGAAATGCCTTTCCTTCACTTGTCTGGCTGCTTGTGAACAATGGGGAGAATGATCCCCTGTGCTTCTTGGGCTCTCAAAGTTAATGAAGAAAACTCACAGTAAAAGCAATGTAGAGTTAGTGAAAAGAGCAGGCGTGTTGGGGGTGGAGAGAGGTGGTACCCTTTCAAAGGGAGGTACCAAGCAATGCATTTATTAAATGCCTACTATGTATCAGTCACTGGGCTAAAGTACTGGGAATGCAAAAGAATGAAATAATCCCTGCCCTCAAGGAGTTCATATTCTATTGGTGGAGACAACTTGGCTACAAACATACATATAGTCATAGGTAGACACATGGATGTATGTATATATGTGCACATACATATATATATATACACACACCTGTGCGTATATACACCTGTGCGTGCATATATTCATATTTATATGCTCATTTGTTTGTATATGTTAGTATGTGTATGTACATATCATATGTGTGTATATATCTTGTTGCATTCTACATTGTGTATGCATACATGAATGTTTATTGCACTGAACACACAGATTCATGTATGTATATTCATGTACATGTGTGTACATATGCTTGTGTGTGCATGTACGTGTGTGTGTGGTACTGCTCTCTCACTCTTTATGACAGTCATAAAGCTGATGAATATTGCCACACATGATCTTGTCTTTTCCTTGTATGTCTTCAGGGACTCCCTTTCTTCCCTTCTCCTCATGATTTCCTGCAGCACCAAAGCATGCATGTACACACACACACACACACACACACACACACAAAACAACCTGTAATGGATGGGCAGGGGGGTGGCACTCACCAGTAAGGGAGTTCTTTTAGATGGGGCATTACTGAACAAGGTGTGCATCCTGGGCAGGGGGATGATGTCTACAAAGGCAGTAGGATTTTGGATTGCTGGTCATCAACATCCCTAATTAGAAGCGGCTGGGTGGCACTGAGGATCATGTGATGGACCTGGAGTCAGACTGAGGATAGGGCATTATGTACAAAGAACATCCAGAAAGGCAGTTTGGCCAAACAGCGGTACCACGTGTGAAGGGGGATGATGTATAGAATGGACCACCTAAGGGCTTTCTACCATGATGCAGTGATGGCCCCCAGCACCTACCCAATAAACAGCCTGCACATGATGCAGAGGGAGAGGAGGGTGTTCTTTAGTAAGTGTTTATGAATTGAAATAAAGGCCTTAGAGCATTTCTGAGAGACAGCTGCCTTGGCCTCTCCCCTAGAATGTAACTGTTTGGATGACAACTCTTTTTCTAATGGAATTATCTTATTTTTCAGGAGGTAAAACAAGAAATCAACCAGAGGCTGACACTTAGTGACTTCCTCATTAAGCCCATTCAGAGAATAACCAAGTACCAGCTGCTGCTCAAGGTGAGTGGAATAAGGAGAGCCTCAGATCAGATCTGGGGCAGATAGTGTCCACACAGGGTCAGCCACTGACTACTAGCAGAGATCCAACCTAGCTGATCCAGACTGTGCAACGTGGTTCTATGCAGGTTACATACTTGGGGGTTGGGGAAGAGGGAGAAGAGAAGGGGGAGGGGATAAAGAGGATAAGGACTGGGCCTGTGATTTCATTGATGTCTGGGACTCACAAGTACGGAAACTCCTTCACCAATGCAGATGGACACTTTCTCTGCCGCTTATAGTCTGCAAGAACTTCATAGAACACAGAGAGGTTAAATTACTTACATAAGGTCACACAGTCAGTTAGGCATCAGAAGTAGGACTTGAATCGAGATCTTTTTTGACTTCAAGGTGCACTCCCTATCCAATATGCTATGCTGTATTTCTCTCTCTCTCTCTGTATATAGGTGTGTGTGTGTGTGTGTGTGTGTGTGTGTGTGTGTGAATGAACATTGCTAGTCATTGCATCCAGTTATATGTGACTGAATATCATCCGTTGCTTGTATTTGCATTGCCTGAGTGCAGACAGAATGATTGTTGTTAGTCCTGGTTACGGTGGTGATTTAAAAAAATAATTTATTTTTCTTTTTAACTTTAAATTTAGCAATACTAAACTATAACTATAAACACTTAACAGTAATCTCTACATGCATTTTCTATGTGTCTGTAACAGCTTGTTAGCCATCCTTTATCTATTTGTCCAATTACTTGTATTTATACGAATATCTAGTTATTATTTATATACAAACAAATGCATGTATACATATACGTATATAATGATATATCTCCATATATTCTATATCTATGCACACATATACCCTCCTTCCGGGTCTTTTTCTCCATGTCACATCATTTCATCATTTTTCCAAAACTCTACTTCCCATGTGTATCATTTTTAAATTAATTTTAAACTTAAATACACAGACAAAAAAAAAACATTTCCATGTACACAGCACAATACACTATACACAATACTGTACCCACAATACGTAGCACAATAACTATAAAACCATGAATTTACCTTCCACTTCACATTGTTTTCTTTTTTGAAAAACAGTATAAGTACTGTACGTTGTTTTAAAGCTGCTCTGTTTTTATGCTTCCTTCTAAATTTTCCTATTCTCTGCTGTGCACTTTTTATATAGTTTTCCCTCCCTCTGTACCCCACCCTAGAGATGGCTACTATGAAACACAAGTGTGTGTGTATGTATATATACCCATATATACATATATATGTAGGATCATGGTCTTTCTTTGTAGGCAGGTAGAATCTTCCTTCATACCATGTTTATCATTTTTAATTTAGTATTGAGTGCAACTTACTGAGAATCTCGTTTTTTTTCAGCCTTTCATCAATTATTAGACATATATGTTGTTTCTGGTTTGTTGCAATTAGTATTGATATATGTGTATGTATATCTGTGTGTATATGCATATATGTATACAAATACACACACACACCCCACCCCAGGTCTTTCCCACAGCCCTGCATTTTCCTGGAGTTGTCTTGGCATTAATCTCTTCCACAGCTGATTTCACTCCTGGGCTGTGCTAGAAGCACTTGCCACCTTTGCCTGGAATGCAGACGTCTGGGGTGATTTGACTGGCTGCCAGTTACAGGGGGTCCCCTGCGTCTTTCACTAAGTGACTTCAGCCATTCCTTCTCCTATTCTCTGTTTTCCCCACGTTCTCTGTAGGACTTCCTAAGATACAGCGAGAAGGCTGGTCTGGAGTGTGCAGATATTGAGGTGAGTTTCCTGCACAGATGGGTTGGGTGGATAAATGTTAAGGAGGGCAAACTAAAGCAAGATTTTCCCATGCAACCCAATGGCCTTAGTCCAAACTGCCTCTCAGCTCAGAGAAGTTCGAGGGCTTTTGAAATGGCAACTGAATCATAATAAGGATTAATGCATATTGAACAAGTATGGATTCCAACACAGGTTTAACGACTGACCGTTGATAGAGAGTCGATTAACTTTTGACTGGTGACTGTTGATGTAGGGTGTTGGTTTTAGAAGATAAAAATGACCATATGAAGCACCCCAATGATAGGCCTGCCCAGGATTTTCTCTCAATGGTTGCACACATTTAATAAGGATATGTTGGCATCAGTTTTCAGAGGTTAAGGTGATACTTATCTTAGGAAGGTAGATGATGTGTCTTAGGAACAGTCTTGGTGTTGTCTTCTCTAAATCATTTTCTGCCAAACATTGATGAGTGGAGTTGTCATGTGGAAGAAAGATTCGGCATGTTCTGCTCTGTCCCAGAGAGCAGAGTTGGAAATCAATGAAGAGACATTGTAGAGAGGATAGATTGCAGTTTTGAACAAAGAAAAACTGACTAATGGTTAAAACTGTCCAAGAGTAGAATGGATTACCCTCAAGTGGTTGTGAATTCCCCATTGCTGAAGGCCTTTACCTGAGGCTACTGACAAAAAATTTGTTGAGGGAATTGTAGAGACTCAATGACCATTCTTTTGATCCTGAGTCTATTGTCCAAGTGGACATGGGTTCTCCTGACAGGTGGCTTCAGTTCCACCCTCTGTTCCTCTGTAGCTTTTCCCTTTCCTATGGGCCTCAGTTTGCCATTTCTGGAAATGAAAAGATATGCATGATGAAGACATGAGACTATGTGCTTAGCAAACACTTGAATATCATGGGATCAGGTAAATCTGGTTTAGCTAAAGATTTCTAACCTTTATTTAGCCCCAAGGGTCACCAGCCAAACTGAGTAATGACTGTGGGAAGAAGGAAGAAATGGAGAGCTAGAGGAAAGGAATGGGGGAGTCAGTGGATATGGGACCCCTCAAATGGCCCCCAGCAGTTACCTCAAGTGCTGTGGGATGTCTAGTCTGGCTTAAATCCAAGGATTCCACACCTCTTGGAAGTTTTTGTTTATTTATTTAGTGTATTCTAAACTTAAAAAAAATAAGCAAGCATTTCCATAATATAGTATAATAGGAGAGGAAAAGAACTCTGAAGTTTATCAAGAGACTCATACCCAGCCTCACCTCCAGGTGAGGGAGGTAGTACCGGAAGACTGGACCCTTGTCTTCCATCAGAAGCAGCATTTCCCATGACCCTCCTGGGTTGATGTTGCCTTCCTGCCTCTCTCTTCCAGAAAGCAGTGGAGTTAATGTGCCTTGTTCCAAAACGCTGCAATGACATGATGAATCTGGGACGTCTGCAGGGCTTTGAGGTGAGTGGCTGTGAATGTTTCTAAATCTTTCTTTTGTGAGAGGGATGGAGTGGAGAGGGAGAGACAACTCAGCAGCAGAGACTTCCCAGGTTGAAGCCTTTTCCTTTGAACACGTCCCTCTATGCCTTCTTTCCATGAAGTAGCTTCACCGAAGACTTCAAGAGGTACTTCTCTGTTCATCTCTCATCCTTCCCACCATTCCTTGGTCTCAAGGAGCTTGAAGTTTTATTCGCTTAGCATCCAAAAAAAGCCTTTCATTTCCCTCTTCCCAAATTTCAGGACAGTTTTCCAAACTATAGTCTGAGTCTCTAAGGGGCTCACAATGACAAGAAATGCCAGATTTTAAAAAGCTACTTCAAAAAACCAATATAAGTATAAGAAGACATGGTATCGAAGCAGCTTCCTTTCTACTCCCTCCTTTTTCTGCCTTAGACTGACAAATGCAGGAATGCAGAAAGCAGAGTTGAGTTGCCCAATAGATTTTAGTTGGTGGCAGGAAGTGACATCTAAAAGAATAACCATATATAGGCATTTTTCACTCTTTTAAGGGATCTTTTAGGGGCACAAGGCCCATTGCACATCCTAACTCCTCTGCAACTTAGTAAATGGCCTTCACCAGGGAAGTAACTATTTAGGCCACAGTAACTTGTGAGAAATACTGGGGCAATGATCACCTACGAACGTAGCTAGATTGGTCCTCAAGTGACTGACAATAGAACCTGACAATGAATGTATATTCCAAGTTTTTTCAGCTGGACTGATCTTACCAAAGGTTACGCTCTGCCTCTGAGTATCCAGACTTATTGCCATACCATAATAAGGCAGTAGAGTAGAGATTTAGTCAAAGTTCAAGTAATAAATTTGTCTGTGGGCCAATCTTACTCAAGCAGTGCAACCACCCATATAAAGTCTAAGAACACTGATACGTTAATTTCTGTGCTACAGGCGATGTGTTCACATGCATGTTGGTGGTACAGCAGGGTACTTAGCTACAAGCCCCCAATGTTTATGATATAGTAACTACGGAGAATCTTTAAAGATTTAAAAATTTTAAAAATTCAAGTCAATAAGTTTTGCCTACTTAAAAACTAACAGTTAATAGTTAACTCAATCTTCATGAGTCAAGCAGTCAATAAACGTTTATTAAGCACCTGCCCTGTGCTGTGCTGGGGCAGCTAGGTGGCACAGTGGTAGAACTCCAGACCTGAAGTCAGGAAGGCTCTTCTTTCTAAATTCAAATCTGGCCTCACACACTTAATAACTGTGTGGCCCTGGGCAAGTCACTTAACTCTGCTTGCCTCAGTTTCCTCATCTATAAAATGAACTGGAGAAGGAGAGGGCAAACCACTCCAGTATCTCTGCCAAGAAAACTGAAAAACAACTAAAGACACGGTGCTAAGTGCTTAGAATACAAAAAGAGGCAAAAGACAGTCCTTAGCATCAGGGGAAACAAGCAAACAAATATGCTTTTTAGGGAAAACAAACAAGCTGTGTACAAGATAAGTACAAAATAATAAACAGAGAGAAGGCATGGATTAAGGAGTCATTGAACATAAAATTATTTTTGAATATTAATTCAAAGAAGCATGAGAATTGGCACCATTTCTTTCTTGCTTAGAGATTAGTGTTCCACTTAGGTGGATTGGGATTGGGGGAAGGTATGGATTTTCTAACTCTTTCCTAGAAGACCTGCTTACTACTTTCTCCAACCTTTTACTACATTGAAAAGCTCCTTGGGAAAACCATTCCCAGAAGCTGAGGTGGGTGAATAGGGAAAGGGGGTGTTTGTCTTCTGCATTAAAGGAGACAGAACTCTTGAAACAAGTAAAGAAAATGAGTAAATGCACCTGTTGAGAAGCACTAATGGGAAATGGAATAAAATGGGACATGGACGTGATCAGGGTTGGGATGACCTTAGTCAGGGAAGGCTTCTTGGAAGTGAAGACAACCCTGATCTTAAAGACAGTGATATTAAGGATATTAGCTGCATTTCCCATGAGCCTCTTGAAAGTGAATACAATTCTGATCTTAAAGACAATGATATTAAGGGTATTAGTTGCACTCTCTGGATCTGGATCCCAAGAGTGTGTCAACAAGGTTGCTGCTTCTGTCTGGAATTATCTGTTCCTCTTGGCAGTAACTGAATCTCTAAAACTAAAAGTACTTTATAAACAAAAACATTATAAACTAGTTACCTTCAAAAAAATAAAACAACCAAGAAAATTAGCATACAAAACAAGAGGCAAAATCTCACTCCAACCCTTTAGCCTTTAATTGAGAAGCACCAAAAGAATGAACAAAAGTAAATGGCCCACTTTCGTGCTGTGTCCATCTAGCATATCTGAAATTCTCTCTGTGCAAACCTCACCTCTCAATCTCCCCTCTCCCTCCTCCCACCAATCTATCTTTCCCCCCAACACTGGATTGACTCTCTCTTATATATGTGTGTGTGGGTATAAAAAAGAACAAACATGTATATATACATATATGTATGTACATACATACTCTATCTATCTTATTTACCATTTTTTGGGGTGTAAAGTGGTACCTTGTTTCATTATCTGTCAATTGTTAAGGAGTTGAAGTCTTAACAGGTGGAACAATGGATAAAGAACTGGGCCTGGAGTCAGGAAGACCACAATTCAAACTTTTCCTAGTTTACTAGACCCTGGACAAGGCATTTAACCGCTGTTTGCCTCAGTTTCCTCATCTGTAAAATGGAGATGATAACAGTACCTTACCTCTCAGGATGGCAGGGAAGATAAAATGAGATGATATTTGTAAGCCCTTTGCAAGTCTTTGAAGCACCACATAAATACTAGCTATCATTGTACTATTATCTTTTTACGTGGCCTATAAGATCCTTGATTTAGAACTAGAAGGGATCTCAGAAGTCAATAAGCCCAACACTCTACATTTTACAGATAAAGAAACTGAGTCTCACAAGGGATAAATGGTTTGCCTAGGGTCACCCAGGTAGTAGAATCATCTGAATTGAGATTCAAATCCTGGTCTTCCTGACTCCAAGTTCAGTGCTCTACAACTACACCAAACTAAATAACAATTTGCATTTTATATTTTATAAATCATCTATGCATGTCCTTTGACTCTCATTCTACCAGGCAATATATGTTATGACTCTTGTAGGTAAGCTCTGAGAGGCATCCTGACATAGTGGATAGATGGCCAGCCTTGGAATCAGACCAGAGTTCAAATCCCACAAGTCTCTGACACATACTAGTCCTGTGACCAAAGCAACCTTCTAAGACTAAGTTACAGATCTGCCCTCATTCATTAGTGATGGAAGGTGGGAGTTTCAGTACCTGGAAATTTCCCATACCAATGAAATTATGGGTCTGAATACCACCACCCCCTAAAAACTATATTCATCCTTAGAAATTTGGAATATCAGTTCTTTATCTCACATACGTGCTTCAAGTATTTTTCTCAGTGTTACTTTTAACCTTCCTAGGAAGTCCTTGCTTTATAAGATAATTCCTTTGACTGTGAATGGATCTCTATTTCCTTTTACTTACTTTTTTGCACATTTTTACTTTTTCACTTACTACTACCAAGGGCCTGGGGTATAAAGCTGTTGATAACCACTATAGCACTATAGAGCACCATAGCAATAGGGGGTTATTCATTTGGACCTAGGTTCCTATTCTTCTCCATAGTAGAACACGAGCCCAGACAGAAACAATGGCATCAGACAGAAATGCCCTTAGATTGATAGTTTTCAGGTTTAGTTTTCATTGATCATTATCCAGAATGAATTAAAGCAAAACTCTTCCCTCTTGCCTCTCTCCGCCTTTCCTCCCACACTACTTCCTCTCCTCAGCAACCCAGAAGCTTTTCTAAATTTGAGATATTTTTAACAATCTTGAGAAGAAATCACCACCACCACCACCACCACCACCCCCTTTGCCATAGTCTTGGTTGTTCCAGCCCAAATTATTTTGATTCTTTGAAGGAAGTAGACCCCTGGGAAGAGATGGGGCAGGATGAGTGGCCATTTAGTTTGCACCATTTTACTCATGTTAGGTGTCATAGGAATTAGTGTGTGTGGGTGAGTAGGCACCTATGTGTGTGTATATACACCTCTACCATGCAAGGCTACACTTAAAACTCTTCAAATTTATTTTTAAAATCAGGTGTCACAGAAGGCAGCATAATGCCGTGGAAGGCATGCTGGATTTGGAGACGGGGACCTAGATTTAAAGCCTGGCTGTGATCCCTGAATACTTAGCTATATGACCTTGGCCAGTCACTTAACCCACCAGGGTCTCAGGTTCCCTTTCTGTAAAATAAGGGATTGGACTCTGTGAGGATGGAAAGTGGGGGGCAGGGGGGAAGGAAGAAGGGGAGAGGCAAGAGAGAAGAGTTTCACCTTGTTCATTCTGGATAAGAACCAATGAAAATTAAACCTTATAGGGAACTTAGAGTTCATGAAGTTCAGTCCCCTCCTTTTACAGCAGAGGAAACTAAGTCCCAGAGATTTTAAGTGACTTGCCTAAGGTCACATACCTAGTAAGAACTGATCAGGATTTGAGGCCAAGTCTTCTTGACTCCAAGTACCAGCATGCCTTTCTAATTCTTGGAGGGGCCAGTAGATGTTACTGCCCTTATTCCAAGCCCCTGGGAGAAGTTAGGCCTAATCATCCTCCTGCCTCTGGTTTCCTTAGAGCCTTTGTTGATGTAATCTTTGGGTCAAGATCTTACGTAATAATAATAATAGAACTTATAAAACATTTCTGTCTAGCTGGTCGAGGACTTAATATTAACTCGCTACTAGGCTGGAGATAAGCCTGTTGGAGTGCTGACCTTGGCAGCAAAATGCTTGGGTTAGATCATAGTACAGGGGTTTCTCAGGAACCCAAGGAAGAATGACTTGGGCAGTTTGAGTTAGGGTTTGAGTAATAAGGAGGGAGTCACATGGTGCCACCGGCATATATCTGACCCACAGGGCAGAAAGATTCATCTACCATGAATCGTTATTTAGGGAACATTCTTTGGCTGGAGGGATGTTTTCCCCCCTCCTAGGAACTTCCCCAGGAATTACAAGGCTCCTTCTACACCTGGTCTTATAAGCAGAAATCTGCTAATTGAGGAGAGTAGGAAATTTGAAAATAAGAATACAAAAAGTAAATCAGCCAGCATTTTATAAGGATCTACTATGTGTGTCCCAGGCACTATGCTAAGTACTGGTGATACAAAGAGAGGTACCAAACAGTTCCTTCTGTCAAGGAACTCATAGTCTCACGGGGAATACAACACATAAATGTATCATTGGAGATAATTTCAGAGACTCAGTTTCCCCGTATACAAAATGGGTTTGATGATAGTTTCCCTACCTATCTCACAAGGTGTTGGGAGGGAATCACATTGCAGGCCTAAACATGCTGTAGGTAGGTGCACTTGTTATCTGTTTTCCCGGTCAGTGACCTCCCTACCCCACAATCTCATGGAACAGTTTACACCTCTCTCATGCATTCTTTATCCTTGGGTATTTTTGTACAAGTCAGACCCATCTACAAGACTATAAGGTCCATGAGGGTAGGACCCATATTGTAAGTCCTGGGAAAGATCCAAGATGTCACTAACATGGCACTCATAATAGGTACTTAATATTTGTGGAATTGTGGGGTTGAAAATGTCAGAATAGGTAGTATTGGATGCTCTTACCAGATCCACCTGATTTCTATTGTGGCCAGTTCTTCTGTGTCTGCAGTTCATAGAATCTCCTTCCCATACCCTCTCACTTCCTCCTTGACCTCTCTCTCTCCACCCCACAGGGCACCCTGACGGCCCAGGGAAAGCTGCTTCAGCAGGATACCTTCTACGTGATCGAGCAGGATGCAGGCACACAGTCCCGGACCAAGGAGAGGCGTGTGTTTCTCTTCGAACAGATTGTCATCTTCAGCGAGCTTCTACGGAAGGGCTCTCTTACCCCAGGCTACATGTTCAAAAGAAGCATCAAGGTAAGGAGGAACCCTATGGGATAGGGCAAAAGTCCAGGGGACTGAGGGGGTGAAATGAGTCCTGTTTCTTACATGGGTTTGGCAAGCATTTGGATTACACCCACCCCCCACACCCCGCCCTAGATGGAAGCTTGTGGACAACTAGGCGATGTAGTAGACAGAGCACTGGGCCTAGAGTCAGGAAGACCTGAGTTCGTATCTGGCCTCAGACCCTTAATAGCTGAATGACTCTGGGAAAGTCACTTAATCTGTTTGCCTTAATCCACTGGAGAAGGAAATGGCAAATCTCTCCAGTATCTTTGTCAAGAAAACCCCATTTGCATCACAAAGAATCAAACATGGCCGAAACAACTCACCAAAAACACACTTCTCCTAATACAGATTAAAATCATATTACCTTTTTTGTCTCCCACATCTCACTGCTTGAGCTTGCAAAGTCATTAGAACCCCCAACCTTTTGCAGGAAAACTACTGGCTTACCATGCCTCTATCATCTCATACTTAAAGATGACTTTTGTTATACCCAAGTGCAAAATTTTACATTTTATCCCTATTGATTTTCATCTTAAGAGGCTGAGTCCAGTTCTCTAGCCTCAGAGATGTCAAACATGCAGTCCACAACTCTCAAGTGCAGCCCAAACAGATTAAAATGTAATTGGGGGGTGGAGGGGAAATAAAAGAAAAAAAATAAAAATTTAATTGGGAACTATTTAGCAAAATAAATAAAAATATAGTAGAATGTATTTAATGTTACTGTGCAGCCTACTAAGATCCTTATGGATGATTTAGTGGCCCCCTTTCTATTTGAGCTTGACACCAGATCTTTGGGGATCTTTACTCTGTCTGCCAGTGTGTTAACTAGCCCTCCCAGTTCAGAGTCAGTGATAAATCTGATGAATGTGTCATCTATGCTTTAATGCATGTCATTGATTAAGGTGTCAGCTTGGGGCAATCGCAACGATGATGACAATGAACTATTAACAATGACACTTTGAGTCCACTGTCCACCCAGTTGTATGAACATCATTTCATACAAGTCTTCCCAGGTTTCTCTGAAACCTTCATTTCCTTCATGATTTTTTACAGCACAATAGTATTCCATCACATTCTTATACCGCAACTTGTTCAGCCATTCCCCAATTGATGGGCACCCCCTCATCTTCCAATTCTTTGTGACCATAAAAAAACTACTGTATTTTTGTACTTACGAGTTTTTTCTCTTTCATTGATCTCTTTGAGATATAGACCTAGAAACAGTATTACTAGTTCAAAGGATATGCACAGTTTAATAGCTTTGGAGGTACAATTCCAAATAGTTGCATCAAATTTTCATTTCAAAGTTTTGGAGCATGGAGTGGGGATGAAATCAGGAGAGAGACAGTGACTAGTATTATTTGTGAGACATAGTGATTTAGGGTGAGTATCAGCTCCTGGAGCATCCCAGAATCAGATCAGGGTTTGGAACATTTTAAATAAAAAATTATAGTGTTACACAATAAAGATTCATAGCATATTTGTGACTCTCCACACCCTATAACCTCTACTCCCAGACCCAAAAGGTGTGACTTCTAACCTGATAAATACAATAAGTTTCACCAGAAAACTTAAAAACTTTAATCAGTGTAAAAAGATGATCTTTGTCTATTCCAGATGAACTACCTTGTCTTGGAAGAGAATGTGGACAACGACCCCTGTAAGTTTGCCCTTATGAGCCGGGAAACATCAGAAAGGGTTGTTCTACAGGCGGCCAATGCAGACATCCAACAAGCCTGGGTTCAGGACATTAACCAAGTCTTGGATACACAGCGAGACTTTTTAAATGGTATGTATGCCCTTTCCTCATTAGCAGGCCCATTTTCAGAGGGAACCCAGAGATATCAACCTCCTCCAGACTGGGCTGCCTGTAGAACATGGCATATTCTGGGGTCTAATATTCTTTTTTTTAGTATTTATATCACGGTCGTTTCTCATTCACCACCACAACCTTCCTTGTGGCCAAAAAAAACCAAAACAAAACAAAAAAGTTAAACGAAATGTCCAACATAGAGACTTTATCTTGCACTGTCTATACTACGTATTTCAGCAGTGTCCCTCACACCTCTTCCATGATGGAGGAAATATGTTTCATTTTCCATCCTCTGGGTTACAGGTTTAAAGTTGGTCTTGGTCTTTGTGTCCTCAAGGAGTTCATGCCTTTAGGATTTATTCACACTTTTAACAGCTGGAATGGGGGGATAGTTGAGCAGCAGAGAACTAGTCATTTTTGAAGGAAGATTCGTCTGATGGCTGAATGATCAGTGTACTGAGGCTCCCCACCTGCTCATTTGCTCCCTTCTCTTGAGTGATAAGAATTAAGCAGTGCCAAGAGGTTGGGGAGTCTTCTGGACTGGAGGAGGCCACTTGGAAATGGTGATAGGAATCATGCTTTACAGGTGCTCAGCTGCCCTTTACATGATTATATTTGATCCTCAAAGCAACTCTGTCAGGTAGGTGATGCAACTACCCATTTTGCAGATGAAGCATCAGAGATTCTGAGCTTGTTTAATTCCACACAGTGAATAAACGAGACAGAACTTGAACTCAGATCTTTAGTCTCCAAATCTAGTGTTCTCTTTCCTCCTCTCTCCTTCCCTCCTCCCTTTTTCTCCAGCCCCACCCCCACCCCAAAGTGTTCTTCACCCAGCAAAACAAAGAAAATATGCTGTAGTAGAGACCCCTGGACCAAATGCTAGGAATGTTATCCTTAGTCACCTCATCACTTAGCTGTGTTCCCCTTGGCAAAGTCCTTTTTGCTCTCTGAGTGCAATTCCTCCTCTGTGAAATGATGGAGCTAGATTAGATGATCTCTGGATCCCCTTCTACCTCTGATTCATGTTATTTTATGGAAATCTCCAGAAAAAAAATATTTAAATCCCCTGAATCATTTTACCCACTCTCTGATGCAGACAGAATATTTTCTGGCTGCTTGGAAGAGTCCAGAGAGAGGCTCTAATCCAATCCCCTCATTCGACAAACAGAAAAATAACTTGCCTAACGTTCTACAACTATTTGGTAGTAAGGTTGGGACTAGAAATCAGTAGGAACCACTGATTCCTGCTCATGTGGCTTGGGGTTGGATTTTTTTTTCAGATACTGGAAAAGATTGTATGGCCCATGAGTTGCTAATATTTTCTCCAAGCAGATGTAAAAAGGAGGGAGTTGAGATCTTTTCGTCATATAGAACAGCCTTCCTATTAACAGAGGATCAAGAGATTCCTGAAAATAAACCAACACAGAATGCTTCAGGCAGCTTGATTCTGGGCAACGTCTATCACTTGCCTTGTTCCTCAGCTTACTTACCTATAAAATGAGGGAGTATTGTACTATAAATGCGATAGTTCCATGAACAAATGCAGGACCTGCCTAAGCAAACGGTGACTGCTCATGAGAATATGTATCACATTGAATGCAGTGGATAGAGCGCCAGGCGTGGAGTCAGGAAGATTTGAATTCCAATCCAGCTTCAAATACTTACTAGCTAGGTGACCCTGGGTAAGTCACTGAACTTACCTCAGTTTACCTCAATTATAAAATGGGCTTAATGATAGCACCTACCTCAGGATTGTTATGAGGATCAAATGAGATGAAGTACTTAGCACAAAGGCTGGCACATAACAGATCTTACTTAAATGTTAATTATTTTATATTATTATTGTGTCTTTAAAAGCTTCTTTTCGGAATTGTTTTCTGTAAAAGCATGTGATTTTTTTAACAGCCAATAGAACGTCATCAAAGTCCATACTAACTGGAAATTTAACAATGATTCGGATGCAGGGTGTGCTGAAATATACCAAGAAAACCACTAGTTTTAAAAGACTGCAGGGGATACTTTAAAAACCGAGAGGTTTCAACTTTTTTAATGTTTTATTGATGCCTCTTGGCATCATTTTCCTACTCCACCACCTCCTCCAGACTGAACATCTCCCTTATGCTGAGAACAAGCAACCATACTTAACTTGTAGAAACACTTGAACAGCTTCTATTTGCAAATGCACCACCAATCCCTCAAATACAACTGATCCCTATTGATTCATTAGAGCAGGCCTAGCCACGTGTCAGCTTGCTGACAATTAGTTCTTTATGCTATATGGATTTTAAAGTTTTTTTAAAAGCTAAATTTCTTTATATAAAAAATTTAAACTTTTTAATGATTCTGACTAGCATCCCCCCAATGACACTGGATTAATGAGGTCTTTTTGAACAATAGCAAGCATTCACATAAACACGTTTCTCTGTTCCACATATACATACTGTCAGAGGATGGAGTTGGGATGCTTTGTCTTCTTTTGGTTGGTTGTTTTTCCCTGTTGGCAAGGACCAGTCCCATCCCTGGTATACATCCAATGAGAATACATGGTGAAAGCCAATGTAATGTTCTTTATTTGGATATCAGGAGACAGTACAGAACCAGTATGTCCTTCCAGAGTCCTTAGATGGGAATATGGTGAGGTTCACAATACTGCTATTGTAGATAGCATGACTGTAAAGGATTTTTTATAAGTATATACATCTGTTTTGCCAAATGGTTTCCAAGCACCAGAGGGTTGGTGACCCACTTACTTCAAGTGATATTCAGGATAATGATATTCCAACAACACTGAGGCAGCTAGGTGGTGCAGTGGATAGAGCACCAGTGCAGGAGTCAGGAGAATCTGAGTTCAAATCTCACCTCAGACACTTAACACTCACTAGCTGTGTGATCTTGGGCAAGTCACTTAACCCCAATTACCTCATCCTGGGTCATCTCCAGTCATCCTGATGAATATCTGGTCATTGGATTCAGATGGCTCTGGAGGAGAACTGAGGCTGGTGACCTGCACAGCCCTCCCTCACTCAAAACAAAGTCAAGTGCAAGTCATGTCATCATTTCTCTGATGGCATGGTCTTCTTTGGCAACGAAGGACGAAAACACACACACACACACACACACACACACACATTCCAACAACAGCAAAGCCATTTGGACAGACTTTTGGAGTTTACTATAATGGAATTTGACTTATATGGCTTTCTTCCAGTCATATTTCAGACCTCAGAGCTGGTGACTACTGTCCAGTTGTATGGCCTTCCACGGTGGCTCATCCCCTTTCTCCTCTGACTCTCTAAGCCAGAAATCATACTAGCAGAGTTGGGATCATGGGTGTACCAGCAACCCGTTAGGGCAGGATGGAGGGGACGGGGACAGCTTCTCCCCAGCCTCTGGGGACCACCTTCCTGCCCCTTTTTCCTGCTTCTGTTTTCCCCTTTCACTTCTCCTATGTTCTCTGGTGCAAGAGAAAAAGGGGGCTAGTGACTTGGTCAGTCTTTGGACCAGCACCCCTCTACAAACTCTTCCACATCCTCTCCATGGTGCTGTCTCCTTCTGCCCCTGAGATATGACCTAGGAATCTCAATCATTTGCAACTGGCTGGTTCTGGGTCAGGAGGAAATCAGTTATTTTTTTTTCCTTTTTACATCTGGCCACTTTATTTTCCATGTCTCTGTCCAAAGACTTTGGTTGGTATGTGTAAAAAAGACCAAAAACATTATTTTACATTCTAAAAGGCTGCACCTCTAGTCACCAATCCTTAAACTCCACTGCTGGTCCTTCCTGGCAAAGTGAAGGGCCAGAGGAGCAGGGTCCAGTTGGAGGGGTGCTTTTTTAGCCAAGAAGATAAGGTTGAAAAGATTTATCATTAAGGGAGGGAAAGATTTCACTAAAAGGAAATTTATGCAAAGTTTGAATTTTCGTGTGTGTGTGTGTGTGTGTATACACATGTACATTTTTAAAATTTTAACATGTAGTATCTTTTCTTTGAATAAAAACAATGATCTTTGTGATAGAGGAAGGTACATTTCTCTGGTTGCAGACCCTAATGAAATGTGCTGTGTATGCCAGGGTAGGGAAGGACCTCAGGGGTCATCTGATCCTGCCTGAGCAGGAATCTCTTTTCAACATCCCTCATAGGAGAAGACCTGTGGTGCTCTTGTTCTCTCACCTGAACACTCTTCATCTGTTCTGTCCCCTGATCAGTTATAAGCCCCTTGAGGGCAGGCAGGCCCTCCCCATCTTCCTCATCTCTAGACACAACAATACATTCATACACTGTAGAGGGAGGGGATGAAAGTTGACTCAGCGAAGATTAGGAATTGGTAACTGGCTCTCCTCCTACAGCACTTCAGTCACCGATTGAGTATCAACGGAAGGAACGGAGCACAGCCGTCATGAGGACCCAGCCTCCCAGAGTGCCCCAGGCCAGCCCCAGGCCCTACTCTGCTGTCTCTGTGGGGGCTGAAAAGCCCCCAAAGGGCTCTAGCCGTAACCCACCACTGCCACCCCTGAAGATATCTACCTCCAATGGCAGTCCAGGGTTTGACTACCACCAGCCCGGGGACAAGTATGAGCCCAGCAAGGTATGTGGGTCTTTAATAGCATTTCATTGCAGGGCTCCCAGGAGGTGTTCTCATGGGTATTAGACTCATGTAGGAGTTCAAAACAATTAGTTCTCACATCCTCATCTGTAAAATGGGGAGGTGTCTTAACCTGAGGTCTGTGAACTTGGTTTTTAAAAAGATATTGTGATAACTTGTATTTCAGGATAATTTTATGCATTTAAAACAGTCAAGAGAAGAAGTCTGGGACACAAGGTGCTAGAGAGAATACCATGGTCCCTTCTAGCTTTGAATATCCTGTTATTTTTATATACAGTAAAGGGGGTGGGAAAGCCAAGGAAATGTGGATAATGCAAAAGTTCTGATCCTGTAATGCACTGTGGTTTTTAAAAAAAATATTGCCATTCCTAATGATGATTGACTCAGGCTGTTATTAAAATGAGTTTACATTCCCTGAGCATATTTTGGTTGATGGCAAAGAGAGGTGGTTAAGGAATGTACTTGGCAGGGGGAAAAATAAAAAGGCAGCCCAGAATTAAACACTTGCTATAGCTAATCTATAAACTCCTACCATCCCTGTGTGTATAGTTCAGAGTGTGCTCTATACCCAGACCCAGAAACACAGCTGTTTGAACGTTCTAGATGTTACCAGCCAAGACCATTGTGGTGATCCAGTTAAGAACACTGGGCTGGGACTCCCAAGACCTGGATTCTATTTCCAGATCTGTTATTCTGTGATCTTTTGAATGGAAACTTCTAAAGCATTTCTTTTCCTACAGATCATGTATAAATCGGTTTTCAAATATCATTTGGGGTTAATTTTTGTTTTAAGCAACTGTGATTTGACAAGTTTTGATCCGTGCTTTCTGCCTATCCGAAGTAAAAGCACCTTAAAGTGTATTTCTTCATATTCCTTAGAAATGACTAAACATCCTTACCTCACCCCTCTTCTGACTAGTGTGAGTTAGCTTAATTCACAGGAACAGTTTGTCATGATATGCTAAACAATTAACAAAGGCACCCACCGTGAATTAGTGGATAATATTGACCCAGCTGCTTAACAGATTGAAAACATGAGATGGAAAGAATGTGTGCCTTGGCTTCAAGAGAGCTGGATTGAAATCCAGCCTCAGATACCTACGAGCTTTGTGACCATGACCAAATCACTCCATCTCTCTCTCTCTCTGTCTTTCTCTCTCTCTCTCTCTCTCTCTCTCTCTCTCTCTCTCTCTCTCTCTCTCTGTCTGTCTTTCTCTCTCTCTCTCTGTCTTTCTCTCTCTCTGTCTCTGTCTCTCTCTCTCTCTGTCTCTCTCTGTCTCCTCCTCCCCCTCTCCTCCCACCCCAATTCCCCATCTGTAAAATGGAAGTGAGGCAACTAGGTAGCAAAGTGGATAGAGTACAGGGCCTGGAGTCAGGAAAATTCATCTTCGTGAGTTTGAATCTGGCCTCAGATACTTATTAGCTGGGTGATCCTGGGGAAAGTCATTTAACCATGTTTGCCTCAGTTTCCTCATCTGTAAAATGAGCTGGAGAAGGAAATGGCAAAAACCACTCCAGTATCTTTGCCAATAAAACGTCAAATGGGGTCGCAAAGAGTCAAACATAACTGAATAACAACATAGGGAAAACATACGGGCATTATCTGCTTCACAGGGTTGTGGTGCCCAAAATACCTTGTAAACCTTAAAATGACAAGTCATGATGAGATATTATTGCCAAAGATTATAATACTGAGAAAATTGGAGGGGAAGGTTATTTGCATAGATGTCAGAAGTGAGTACAGTAATAGGATGGAGAATAATTGCAAAGCTTTGGGGGTAAGCCCCTCTCGAGTCCTTCTTTCCTTCTCTTTCAAATGAGGAGATTGGACTAATTGGATCTAGTTCCTTCTCCCACTGGTAGGAGAGCATGGAAGTCATCTTGTCTAATCAGTCTGTAGACCCATAAGGAAAAGGGCAAGAGGAAGTGACATCTGTATTACTTTAAATCTTAGCTGCTTCTTTGATAAACCGATCTACTCCCCAACTCCCCCCAACTCAGATATCTTTGTATCTGAGGGGCATAGATAGGAATCTTTATGTCCTGAAAATTGTGCCATTGGATCATAATCTATTTGCACCCATGTATCTCATACCCCCAAAACAAATATCACTTCTCCCCTACAAGGAGATTGGACAGGTGTGGTTTTAAGAGCAAAAGCTATGTTCTGTATCCACAGCAGCTGGTCCCACTCACCCACCTCTAGTGATACTGTTCATCCCATAAAAATGGGTATGATAATTCATGAGGTTCAAATGATGTCATGAATATCCAACATTTCAACAAAGAGTATAGAACTTCAAAAAAATGTATTGATATATTTTCAAGGCTCTTTCACAATCACAGAATGTCTGAGTTAGAAAGATACTCAAAGGTCAACCACTAGAGCTATACCTGGTAGGAATCCCCTAATATTTTCAGCAATAAGTTCTTTCACTTCCGGTTACAGATCTCTAGCCATGGGGAAACCAACCACTGTCACCTGAGATGACCATTCAACTTGTGAAGGCTTATTAAGCAAGTGTTTTCTTACACTGAGCCAAAATCTGCTGTTCTGTCCTCTAGGAGCCAATCTGATCAAACCTACACTTTCTTTCATATAATAAAAGGCCCTTTAAATATTTTAAAAACTACTTTCCTAGGCCCTTAAGACTTCTTCTCCAGGTTAAACGTTCCAGGTTCCTTCAGTAAATTCATGTACATCATGGAATGCTTTCAATGTGCTTTCTAAAATATGACACCTGGAATGGATGTCATGCTCCAGCTAGGGTCTGCCTTGGGTAATGGACAGAAGAACTGTTAGCTCCTGTGTTCTGGACACGATGCTCCTTGGAAGGTCATGTTGGTTTTTGATGCTGTGGAATTCTGCATCCTGTTTCATGATGCCTATGAAATAGAAGTTAGAAAGTGCTTGGGTCAGAGGATATTCTGTGGATCAGAACTTCTCTCCAAACAGAATACTTATACATTAATAAATTGTGTCACTGGAAGATTCTAGCTAAAACACAGATTGTTTTTGTTCCAGAAGAGCAGCCAAAAATAATAATAGCCAACATTTATATAGCACATTAAGGTTTGCAGAATATATTGTGTGTATGTGTGTGTGTGTATGTGTATGTGTGCGTGAATGCATAAATCTGATCCTCACAATGACTTTAAGGTGGATGCAGGTATTACATTTTATAGATGAGGAAGCTGAGTGAGGTTAACTGATTTGCCCAAGGGTGACAAAGCTAGTAAGTATCTGAGGCTGGATTTGAACTCAGATCTTCCTGGGTCCAAGTCCAACGCTGTCCATCTGACTTATCTTGCTAATGAGATCCTACATGGGCTTTTAATTGTGGAGTAGGAAACAAAACAGTGCTCTACTCAAGTTTTCTTTGACGTGTCCCTTCTTTCCTCCCCTTCTCCCCTGCCAGAATGACACGGGAGGGTGCAATGGGACCTCATCCATGGCAGTGATCAAAGATTACTACGCACTGAAGGAGAATGAGATCTGCGTGAGCCAGGGCGAGGTGGTCCAGGTCCTCGCCGTCAACCAGCAGAACATGTGCCTGGTCTACCAGCCCGCTAGCGATCATTCCCCTGCAGCCGAGGGCTGGGTCCCAGGCACCATCCTGGCACCCCTCACCAAAGCCACAGCTGCAGCAGAAAATAGCAACGGGAGCATCAAGTAAGTGCCACGTTGGCTTTCCCGGGAGAGCAGTATATGGATTAGGAAAAAAAATCCAACATACAGTAGGGAATTACCGCTCCTCATGCTCGACAGTGCCACTGGAACCAATGTCTGAATGCTGGAACCACACACCACGGGGGGCGTCCATGCTGGATAGTTTGGTTTTTGTTTTTTTTCTTTTTGTTCATGGCTTTCTGTTCATTTTTTCTCCTTCTCCAACCCTTCCCCCCATTTGTTTAAAAAAAAAAAAAGAAAACAACCTTAATGAAACCCTGAGTGAAAAGGCATGCTTTCTGTTGCTCTGTTTTGAGCCCCCATCACAGGACTCACTGGACTGGACTTCTATTTATGTTGTATTAAGTTACTGAGATATATATATATATTTTTTTGATTATGACACACATAAAAACACCCCACTTTAGCACAAACCCCATGCCTGCTGTAGGCCAAACGCCTGCTGCTGTCCCCAGGGGAAGAAGGGGGCAAGAGATGGAGGGGATTTTTTTTTGGGGGGGGGAGGACTATTGGTGGGAATTTCTTTGTACAGTTTGTAACTTTTTCAACCCATTCCTGCCCCCACCCCCATTACTTTAATATATGTTCCTGGTCATTTGTAAGATATTTCTTTTTTTTTTTAATTGTGAGATCCTTCAGAGTACATTCCTGTATAAAGTATTTTGCACTATTTAAAAGAAACCCATATGGATGAAGCCAGGGTGTGCAATATATTGGATAGTCGCAATGTTCATCATTGTACCTGTAATGTAACTAATAATTTTAAATGTACTATTTTAAATATGTAAAATAAATTTTCACCATGAGCATGTTTTAATGAGGTTAAAGAACTAGTTGACCCTTCATTCTCCCTACCCTGAGCCCTGAAACTTGAATAACATTTACTTTTATAATGAGTGGGTTAAATCTATTCCCCCCCTCCCAATCCCTTCTCTTGAATTTTAAAAGTTGGTCCAAAGTCTTGGTTGTCCCTTATTCCCTTGAAATCAACCAACCAACAAACCATTTGTTAAGTGTCCACTATGTGCCTCACACCATGCTAGGTCTTGGGGATGAAAACACAATGAATAAAAGAAAAGGGTGTTCATAGTTGAACAGCAGTCTAGTCTTCCTAATCCTTCCCTACCTGTTGGTTTCCACCATCATAGAAGATGAAGAATGAAGCCTGCTGGGCTCTGTCCAGCCTATTTCTGGCAAATGCATAATCTCAAGGTGGATGACATAAAGGAAGTGCTCTAGTAGGCCATGTCACTTGGCTTGCATCCTCCCACTTCTGGCCCCTTTAAGCTAAGTGGGGTGAGGGACTTTTCTGTTGCTTATGCTGGCCAGCAGAGTCAAAAGAACCAAGTGCCTCTGGCTTCATTGTGGCTTCCTGTTCTCACCCTTCCTCTAGGTTGGGGAGGCCCAGCATCATTCCAGATTCTTCCAAATGCCTACAATCCATCCTGACTTAGTCTGATGTCAAAATGGCATTGGCTATCCATGCATGTAGCATTTAGTTGATGTTGTCTGAAAAGACCCTAGTTTGGTTTTGCTTGCATTTGCCCTCCATTCTCTCCAGAAAATCTCAAGATTTGGGAATGAAGCTTCTCCAAGATCCAAAGTGTGTGCTCAGAGTGAGCCCTTTGGAGAGCCACCTCTCTGATTTTGGAGTTGCCTGTCTGGGACATGCAGCATCTCTTTCTTCTTCCACTCCTCACCTTCAGGTCATTTCACCTTTCATCTGTACTCCACTCCCCTGGAAGGGAGGCCCAGGCTGGGAGAATAAGGAGCAACTGAATCTGTCAGTCTGGGTCTTTGTCAGTAGCCCTGGAGATAGGAAGGGAATACAAACTAATGGCTTAAAATCTAGTCTTTTGTATTAGTGACAGGGAACACCTCCCAGGCTTCCCTAGAGTATGGTTTGAGCCCAAAACATGCAGAGCTTGTTTTTAACATCTACAATGCTGGTCACCCCACCAGTGACCACCCCAGGATTTCTGTCTGCTCACATCCAGCAGATAGATATTCATAAGCCATAATGTCTAACTCTTTGGGATGGAAAAACTCAAATTCTGGTCTCCTGTGGCCTCACCAATCAATAGGTATCTTCCTGCCTGTGCTTGGTTCTTAATAGATTGAATGCTGTGCCAAGCCAAACTAGAAAACATAGATGATCTTAACATGCATAGAAAGCATTCTCTCTTCCCTCCTCGTTCCCTTCTCACTTCCGAAATAAACACATGAAATATACATATACCCACTTACAAAGGGAGGTTCCCCGAGAGCTTTCTCCACTGGAACTACCAAGGCTAAGACCTACTGAGAAGAAGCCACAGCTTCAAGGTAAGCTGGGCTAAGTTCAGTGGATTGAAGAGATCACAGCCAAATCTCAGCCACATCTATGGTAGAGTGAGATCTAGCTGGTGACACATAACCTTTCCTGAGTTCATTTTTCTCTGAGGATGTGGGGGGAAGCAGGCACAGAGCTGACCTCTTCCATTCTATTGCTAGGTTGCCACTGATTCTAAAGAAGACAGCTAGAATGTACAAATGAGGCAGCCCTCTCCTTTTTCAAAGGCAAATGAGATCTGATTTACTTTATCGGGCATTTCAGAACATTAATAATAACAGCTCAGCAGTTCACTGAGTACATTTCTCTAGATCCTTTCTTCTAAAGAGCTAATAAAAATCTGCCTTATCAACCAACCTACTGGTTGCCAGACATTGGGCTGGGCACAGAGGATATAAATACAAAAATGAAACCATCCCTGCCTGCCCTCAAGAAGCTTATGTTCTAATAAAGAGATATCTCTCTCTTACACACACACACACACACACACACACACACACGGGAATGGTGGCCATGGAAGGGAGTTTATCTAGGCATCCACAGGGCTTGTGAGTGAAGCCTTCCCTAGTTGCAAAAATAATATTGATCCAATTATTGCTCCAAGAGCAAACACCAGAAGGGGACAGAGCTACCGGCACTATGGCTGGTGAAATGCAGAATTCCTATGCAAGTGAAGACCCTGGTGTTGTGGTAGCTGGCTGGGCCTTAATCATGCCCTTCCCTCCTCCTCCCTCTCCCCTACTCGCACCCAGCTTCTGCTCTGACTCTTTTCTCTTGCCTTTCTTAAGTATATCACAATTTGCTGGTGAAAGGTACGATTGGGTTAGGGGGGATTTGTTCGTTTTTGAGAAATTCCCCCCACCCCCGTCAAGTCTAAGCAGCATTTTGTCCAGACTATGACTTCAGCCAAGATGCTGCCACCACATACAAATAGAGAAGAGACCCTCCCCCTAGCAAGATTGGAAGTGGCAATCAGCCTGCCCAAAATGTTGAACCATATTTGTGATTTGGCTTTGGGATTCTCTTCCTCTGACTATATCTTAATGCAAGTGAGGTTTAAGTACTCTGATCAACTTCATTAGGTCAAGTGACAGGTCTCTGCCAATCCAAAATCTCAAGGCAGGCAGGCAAAAGGGGGATGATGTGATGGAATGGCTACTTCTCACCCATTCCATACTTATGCTTGCCTGGTAGCAGAAATTACATCTTTTCTCCGCAGGAAAGTACCAGGCCCTCTGACAATCTGAATAAATTGGACTTTGTCAGACAAAGAGTGGAGACTAGAAACAGCCTTTGATCTAGAATGTCCAGAAAAATAGAGCACAAGGATTTTCTACTCTAATTACCCAAATCATTGCCAACATGATCCATATCATTTGGATGATGGAAATGAAACATAAGCTTAAACACGAGTAAAATTTCTAATGAGAAAAGTTCCTCCCCAAGTCCAAATCCATCATTTGGGTTTTAACAATCTCAGTCAATAGAACATGCGTTTACTAAGTGCTTACTATGTGCCAGGCACTGTCCTAAGTGCTGGGGATAAAAAGAAAGTTACAGGACCTGCCGTTAAAGATCTTATGTTCTAATGGAGAAGGTACTATATCTTGTGTGGACTTATCTAGATAGGTCCACACAAGGTATATGCAGAGGACCAATAGCTAGTACTACTCCTTCCTTTCCTTTCTTCTCACCCTTCTTCACACCCAAACATATGCCTCCTTCAGACTGTGAGCTGGTTGGTGACTCCACTTCTTTGGAGGAATTGAAGCAACCTCTGTTAACAAACCTTCCCTTGTAGGACCCAGCAACCAGCAGTCGCTTTCTTCCTCCATAGTGTTATGAGTTAGTTGTCTCTGAATCTAGGATGGGCTTGTGAAAAAATTCACTTCAAAGTGGGACTGAGGCCAGTCTTGCCAACTGAGGGGAGAATTGGCACGGCAGGTCATCCGGCACTGAAGCTTGGGAGTTGGCCGGAACTCTTCATCTCCTCAGAGGGTGGTGACCGCTCACACCTCCTCACTTCTACTCTGACCTGCCATTTTGATTGGTGCATTTTTTGGTACAACAGGAAGTCATGTTCATGGCATACCCTACGCATGAGAAAGCGGGCGGAAATGGAGAACACGGGTAAAAATGAATCCACAGGGCCTCGTAAATCCAAGGAGATTCTGGGCAGCAAAGTCTCAGTTAAAGTGAGTAAGGTATTTTGGAGATGTGCCCTCCAACCTCTCATCCTGCCTCTCCCACCCCACAGCATTCTCACCAGTAAATTTGGGGGAGGTATTTTGTTTTTGTTTTTTGCTTTTTTCCCCCCTTCAACTGGGAGAGCAATAGTTTGTTAGCAGGATTTTGCATGCAAGATCCATTTTTTTTTAAAAAAAAAATCTTTAATTTCTCCTGGCGTCTTCAATACAAGTAAGTATCTTTTGTAAAAATAACTTTTCTCTTTATTCCACAAAATGTTTTTAGCAAAGTTTTCTATAGCTTTATCTGATAGGAAAAGAAAGAGGCTTCATTCATCTGGAGTTGGTCAGTGAGAATACAGCAAGGTTAAATGTGACTAGAGGTTGCAGGGTGGGCAGTGAGCAGGGTTCTAGTCCACCAAACTTCACTATGGAGACTGAGGTTTTGAGTGAGAGGGTCTCCATGCCAGATTGGTTCAATTACATTTTATTTCTTTCCTCCAGAGTTCAGGAGGCCTCAACTAAGTGATATGCCCTTTGCCTGTATCCACTTTTCCATGAATGTGTAGAGGGAGGGGAAGTGGGCTCAGAGAGGACACCCAATATAGTCCTGTACAAAGCTCTGCCCAGCATTTTAGAATCACTGATCACAGGCTTCACCAGACACTGGTTCCCACATAGCACTTTGTTGGCACAGCTTAGCATGCTGTGCTCTATGACCTTTCTGTAGAAGTCTGCCATCAGCCAAGAGAAAATTGCAGGCTTGCTTCTGTTTACATTTATTGTAAGGCATAGTTGTCTGTGTGTATTTTGGGGGTTTTTTGTGGGGGCTGGGGGTTTGCCTTGAGCAAAACAGGCCCAACCAGAAAGCCTTTCACTGATCTCCCTTTGGACACATATAGGGCACATAACCTTGGGCAAGTCACTGAACCTCAGCAATTCTTTAAGACCATAAGTTGCTGAAAAGGTACTAACCTACATTACTAGAAGGAATTTCCTCACCTGGGAGTTCCTTATACAATGAAATAACAGACCTGGTCCCCATCTTCTATCCTTGGGGAACCAAAAGTATTCTTTCCTTCTTGTTTAGAAACTCCAGCCTCCAAAGAGAAGACAACAGTCCTGGTTCTATAGCACCCATGTTCCATTCTGTTGCTTCCATTTCTAGATCTGACCAGACAAACCATTGCATAAAACATAGCTGCTTCTGCTTTGGCAAAAGCATGCTGCTGTCCTTGGCAACCCGCTCTCCTTTCGAAGCATCGTTTTTGTTCCCTATGCCAGTTTTTCCATTCCCCATGCTCTCTGAAGTTCTCCTGCTGTGCCTAGGGTAAACTGCCTGTGTTCTAACTCTGTTCTCTTTCTTCCCCCTCCTCATGCTGCCAAACAAGGAGACGAACAGTTCCGAGGAGTCAGAGTGTGATGATCTTGACCCTAATACTAGTATGGAGGTAGAAGCAATCATTGCTGTCCTATTTTCTACAATGAGATCTTTTTCATATGTGTTCTCTAGAAGCAGCTCTAAATATGTGACCGACCAACCATTAGCCATGAAATTTGAATGAAGTCCCCTCTCTGGCCATCCAATGGCAGACTGTAGTAAAATCCAGTATCAATAGAAATCCAATAAAACCCCTACCCTTAGGCAACCTTAAAAAAAAACCTAGTAATTGAGAAAGGTTGTTTAATATTGGTTTCTCAGTTGGTTAGCATACAGGTGGTCCCTCAAATGAGACATGTTTCAAAAACCTATGTAGAAGTCACTTGAAATTCAATAATTTCAATGCCTGTGGAAACAATGTTCTACGTATTCATGCATATAACATGAAGGATGTTTTGCTCATATAGAGTTGCCCAATGGGAATAAAGCAAGGTCAACAATAGCCAGATGTTGCAAAAGCAGGGGGTAAGTTTCCAAGTCACCACATTCCCCTGTAGAGATTAAAAGCTTTTAGTGAAAAGGTTTTCATGCCAGCCTAATTTCATTTCTGTCCTCCAGCATTCAAGAGGCATCACCTTCTCTGTGTTTCTTTTTTCATGATTATGGGAGGGAAGGAAAACAGGTAGAGAGATAACACCCAGTGTTATTACCTTTATACCTCTGAGATTCAATGATTCTGTATAATAGTAATTAACTTCTTAGCTGATCCGTGAAAACTAGCTTACCCCACAATGTAGCTGAAATGAATTCATATTTCCTTGTTTAAATTTGTCCATGTGATTGCTTGCCAAGTCTTCCCTCTCAAATTGTATCTGGTGGCACTCACCCTTATCCAAGATGGCCCTTTGTGGTTACAAAGTTTTTCCCACATATAATATTTCATATTAAAAACATTCCCAGGAGGAAGGGATATGGGATAGGTATTCTTATCCCCATCCTATAATGAGGAATCTGAGGCTCTGAGAGGTTAGATCAGTCTCCCAAGGTCACATGGCCACTAAGCAGCAAAGCTAGGACCAGAACCCAGTTCTCCTGAGAACATCTTCCACCATGCCACATCTTTTTTTATCTCTCACTGATCTTACTTCTCTTTCCTTCTGATAATATTTCAGCTATTGTAATGGAGCAAGTTGTTTCTATAGGAAAGTTCCTTGGCTGTGCAATGAAGGGAAGAGAAAGAAACAGGAACATGGTGGCACCAAGAACACCTCTTCTCCTTTCTCTTGCCTCCTTGCCTGGTCTTCAGCAGAAGGAAATTCAGTGGCTGTGGATGTGTCTCCCATATGATGTTCACAATAGTGAAGGGGCAATAGTGCCTTATCCATCAAGGTATGAGAATGGACCCAGGCCAGTCAACATGTAGCCATCTCCCAGTGGTGACCAACAAAGAGATGGGTTCCCATCCCCCCTACCTCTGTCATAGAGATTCTTCTGATAGATTTCTAACTCCATCCCTCCCAGAACCCAGAAGAAGTCAACAAAGAAATTCTGTTTATCAGGCTGGGTTGGAATAGACAATTGTGGTGAACATCATCCATTAGATCAGGGGTTCTTAACCTTTTCAGTGAAGCATCTAGACCACTTGTCAGAATCATGTCCTAAGTGCACAAAAAAATGCATAGGATAATAAAAGGAAACCAAGTCTATTGAAATAAAGCTATCAAAATATTTTTTTAAAAAAGAAAAAGTTCACAGCCTCCAGCTTGAGAACCCCTGCAGGGGATTTCAAATCACCATGAAGACTTTTTTTTCCTAATCTAAAATGTTGATTTCCTATACATAGTGAAGTATAACTTGTATGTCTGCCTTTTCTTCTGTGAGAAAAAAATGTTTAAATACTCTTTTCTTATTTTGAAACTTTTAAAAATATACTTAAAACCTCTCACAGGGATGACTGTCAGGTTTTAAGCTAAATTTTTCCTGGGTTTACTGTTTAATCTAATTATGTTCCTGAAGATGATCTCCTGCAAGAACTCTGTCATGTAAATAAAGCAAACCACTGAACGAGGTAGGCAGAGAGACAAGAGGAAAGGTGAGTCGTAAATCAGTCTCATGGAAGGAACCAAGCAAATGGTCAGGGGGCAAGTGGCTGGGACCTTCTGAGGTACTAGAAAAGTGAATGCAGGAAGGCTGCCAGGGCCAAGTACTGCTATCTGAGTCTGGATGGGGCCATGCAGGTCAAATTGAAAGGGGTTCGATTATTCTGATACTCTCCTGGGGGGGAAACAGAACAACTATTTATGACCCAGACATCAAGGCCTCCTTAGACAATGGCAAAGGAGTGAATTAAGCATTAATTAAGTATCAACTATGATAAGGCCTACTACAGGACAGCTAGGTGGCTCAGTGGATAGAATGCCAGCTCTGGAGTCCGGAGGACCTGAGGTCAAGTCCAACTTTACTTCCTAGCTGTGAAGCCCTGGGCAAGTCACTTATCCCTGTTTACCTCAGTTTCCTCATCCATAAAATGAGCTGGAGAAGGAAATGACAAACCACTCGAGGATCTTTGCCAAGAAAACCCCAAATGGGGTCATAAAGAGTCAGAAATGACTGAAAAATGACTAAACAACCAAGAAATGGTAAAGCCAGTGGAAATGGAATGAATAGAAAGTCCTTTCTTTACTTGCTCTGATTTTGTTCCATCTACGAGATCAACAAGATGTTGACAGCATTGTGGTATAGTGAAAAGGACACTGAGCTGAGAATGACAAGACAGACCTGAGTTTGAGTCCTGGCTTTGTCATTTACTAGCTCTGTGACCTTGAATAAGTAACAACAAGAATTATCAAGTGCCTACTACAATAGGCCAGGAAGGGTGTTGGGTTCTGGGGATACAAAGAATAAAGCAAAGCAATGCTTGCCTTCAGGAAATGGGGGAAAACACCAGGGACACAGATAAGTTGTCCTGAGTAAATCACTTAAATCTCCCTCAGTTTCTTCAGACAGAAAATGAGAAGGTTAGACTAGATGACTCCAAAGGTCCTTTCTAACTCAAAATCTATGATCCTAAGTAAAAACAAATATATATATGCAAAGTGGTAGATGAGGGATCGTACTAACAAACAGAACTGAGTAAAGGCCTCTTGTGGGAGCCTGAGCCTCAAAGGAAGTTAAGGGTGCTAAGGAACAGAGTTGAGGAGAGAGCATTCCAGGCATAAGGGACAACCTGGGCAAAGTCCTGGAGGCTGGAGATGAAATGTTGTAAATGAGTTACAGCAAATAGGCCAGTTTGTACCATGTTGCATGTGTGAGGACATGAAATCAACCTTGAAAGCTTGGTGAGAGTTGGGTTCTAAAGGGCTTTAAAATACCAAACTAGGGAATTTGTCTTCTATCCTAGAAGGAAGTGGAAGCCCACTGAAGCTTAAATATCTCCGTTTACACATCAGTATAAGAGGGAGAATATTACCTAGACTACCTGTTTCCTAAGACTGTTGAGAGGCTCAATGGTTTGTGATTCACAGTCATTAAGCACAATATAAACGAATAGCAGTGTTGTTTATTATGAGACGGCATGGTGTAGTGGACGGTCTTGCCTTTCTCACATAGAGGGTGTGTCATTTAACTTCCCGATGTTCCCAACAACTGCTGTAATGGAGAAGATGCTTACAAGTGGAGAGATTTTCCTCATCTGGAAGTTCCATATAGCAAAGAAACCACAGGTCTTGTCCTTCTCCTATTCTTTATTGTCATGACTAATAATGATGTTGCAAGGGGAGAAGGAGACTGGGAATAAGCATTTAAATAGCACTGATCGTGTGTCAAACACTGTGCTAAACACTTTACAGGCAGGATTTCATTTGATCCTTACCACAACCCTGCAAGGGAGGTTATTTACTCTTGAAGAAACTGAGGCAGAAAAAGGTTAAGCGACTTGCCCAGGGTCACACAGCTAGCACATGTCTGAGACAAAATATGAACTCGGGTCTTCCTGCCTCCAAGATGGACTAGAAGTGGACTTTGCCTGTTTTTTCCAGAGTGGGAGCTAAAAACAGAAGGTTCTGCTAGTTGGAAGGGGAGTTTGACAAGGTAGCCCATTATCCCGGAAGCAAAGTTGTGACCAACTCATCTCAAGCCCAGGTGGTCAAGTGAGCACAATCACACCTGCTGCTCTGCTAGGAGCCTCACTTGCTTGCTTCACCCTAACACCCCCTTGGATAGAACAAGAAGAAGCAGGTAGAAAGAAGGTCATTCACTACAAGGCAGGTGATTTCGAAGGCATGCACACACACATTTCCTCTGGGAGACAAAAAATAGGCAATCTCTGAATGCCATGAGGTGGTTAACTGGAAAGAGCCATCCAATGGTGAACCAGATTTTCAGAAATTCAATTCAGATTAACACTGATTAAGTACCTACTGTGTGCTAGAGTACATTAGGAAGAGATAAATGGCAAGAAATCGAATAGAATCATAAATAATATATCTGGGCCTTCCTTCAGGAAAACAAAATTTAGACAGGCAGTCTAGGTATTATTCTCCCTCTTTTACTGATGAGGATTTGGGGTCTAATACACCTTGGGTCTTATTGCCCACATCTGCCAAGTCTATGTTTTCTGTGTAATGGGAGTTCACACAAAAGTGCCTGGAGGCCGTGCCAGATCCTTAGTCATCAAAGTAAAAGCTGGTTTATGTTCAAACTACTGAAGGTAAGAAGTCAAGAAAATGCGTGTATCTTTGAAAGATTTTCATCTGCAAGGGTTGAAACTAAGGATTTCCCAATAAACAGAGATATCAACAAACTCAAACCTCAGGCACTAGCTGTGTGACCCATGAGCAAGTCATTTAATCCTCTGTCTCAGTTTCCTCAACTATAAAATGGAGATTATGGCACCTATCTCCCTGGGTTGTTATGAAGATCAAAAGACATAATATTTGTGAAAACACTTAGTACAGTATTTGGCGCAGAGTAGGGGCTTAATAAATGCATGTCCCTCTTCCTCCTTCCCCCCTTTCCCCTGTCTCCCCACCAAACCTTGAAATACATGATTTCATTCTCTGAATATTCCATTTAAAATCTGTACCCAGATGTGCATATGGTTTGGGATATTTCAGATATTCAATGTCTTCCGCATTCCCTATCTGTCATCACCTTTTAGAATTTAATTGTGAAAGCATGAATGAGGCTGGTAAGGAAAACCAGACTGGTAAAAGCTTAGTCTTTAGGTCTCTCAGAGCCCCCAATAAACACAGAGGGCGTAGAAATTCAGGGCCTACCAAATGAGCTGAGATTTTTGGAGGGGAAGGGTGTTGGTAAAAACCCAACACTATCCCATGCAGTGCAAAAGAGGAAAAGGGCAAGTACCCAAGGATGGCTAAGAATTGTCATCATCTAAAATAAATTAAGGAAGCTAGGTGGTGCAGCAGGTAGGATCTGGAATCAGGAAGACTCATCTTCATGAGTTCATATCCAGCCTCAGACCCTTACTAACTATGTGACCCTGGACATGTCACTTAACCCTGTTTGCCTCAGTTTCCCCAGCTGTAAAATGAACTGAAGAGTCAAGAAAACTCCAGATTGGGGTCACCAAGTCAGATACGACTAAAACAACTGAACAACATCAATAAATTAAGGCAGGATTACCAAGCTCTGCCTGACTTCCTCACCCTTCTCCTTTTCTTTGCTGCTGGCCAATATTCATCAGACATAGTGAATGCTTGGCAGTTTTCTGATGCACACACCAGCCTTCCTTCCAGGCTCTCTCTAGAGACCAGCCAGGGCTGTCTTCCAAATAATAATTATAAAAAGAGCTAGCATTTATAGAGCGCTATAAGGTTTGCAAAGTATTTTTGCATAGCCAAGTGCTTGAGACTTAATGTATTCAACATTGACCTTGTCTGGTCCTGCCTAAAAGCCCCACCGCCTGCTTCCCTGATTGTCTCCTGCCTCCCCACAGACCTCCATGTTTCAGACTTGAGCCAAATACACAAATCCAGAGTTTGACTCTTCTGACTGAAGCTCACTGGTGACTAGTCGACTGGCGTTACAAGCTAAGAAGAAGAAATGTAATAGGATTAATTGCAAAGTCCTACATCTGAGTTTTTAAAAAATCAACTTCACAAGATGGAGACAGCGTGGCTAAAGAGTAATTCCTCTGAAAAAAATCTGGTGGGATTAACTGTGAAATTTCCATAAGGGGTGCTCAGTGGCACAGTGGATAGATCAGGAGACTTGGAATCCCAAAGACCTGAGTTGGAAGCCTCAGAACTTTACTAGTTATGGATCTCCAGGAAAGTCACACTCTCCTTCATCTGTAAACAAGGTATAATAATAGCACCTATTGAACAGAGCTGTGATAAGGATCAAAGGAGTGAACATGTGTAGAGCAAATCACAAAACTTAAAGTGCTATATATATCACTGTCATTAATGGGGTGATTTAGTTGTCCCCTCAAATTATCATCTTAGCCTGCATTGAGAATCACAGCGTCAAGAGCAGAGAGGCAACAGGGACACTGGAGGCCATTGTACTCCAATTTAAGCACTTACCATATATATATATATATATCTCAGTCACTGTGCTAAGTGCTGTGGATGCAAAGAAGGACAAAAGACAATCCTTACTCTCAAGGAGGTCACAGACTCATAGGGAAGAAGATATGCGAACAACTATGAATGAACAAAAAGCATTCAAAATAAATTGGAAATAATCAACAGAGGGAAGGTACCAGATTAAGGTGGATTCTTGCAGAAGGTGGGGTTTTAGCTGGGACTTGAAGGAAGCCAAGGGAAACCAGGAGGTAGAGATGAAGAGGGAAAAAATTCTGAGTATACGGGACAGCTAGTTAAAAATGCCTGGAATAGGGAGACAGAGTGTCTTGTTGGGGGGACAACAAGACCAGTGTCCTTGGATCACAAAACAAATTGGGGAAGTAAGATATAAGAATAGAAAGGTAGGAAGAAGCTAGGTTATGAAAGGCTTTGAATGCCAAACAAAGTTTATTTTATATTTCATCCTGGAGATGATAGGGAGCCACTGGAATAGGAAGATGGCATGGTCAGACCTGACCTTTCAGAAGATTGCTTTGACAGTTTAGTGGAGAATGAGTTGGAATAGGGAAACTTGGCTAGGCTGTTGCAATAATCCAAACACAAAATTGATGAGGGCTTGCACCAGGGAGGTGGCAGTATCAGAAGGTACATATATGAGAGAGTTATGAAGGTAAAATTGACAGGATTTGGTAACCAACTGGATATGAGGGATGACAGAGAAGGAGACATTGAAAAAGACATCAAGATTATTAACCAACGTGACTAGGTCCATGGTACCCTCAACAGTAAGACAGAAGTTAAGAAGAGGGAAAGGTTTTAGGGGGAAAGATAATGGCTTCAGTTATGAATATGTTAAGTTTAAGATGTCTACGAGACATCCAGTTCAGTAGTATACCTATTGTAGATGACCTTCTCAAGGAGTTAGCCACAAAGGGAGGATAGATGTGGAATGATAGCTAATGGGGATGGGTGGATCAAGTGAGGGATTTTTGAGGCTGGAGGAGACATGGTCGTGTTTGTAGGCCATAGGGAAGTAATCAATAAACAGAGAGAGATTAAAGATATGTGAAAGAGTAGGGATGATAAAAAGAGCAGGAAGATGAGATGCAATGGGGTCCCCTGTGCATGTAGAAAGGGCACCTTTTCATGTGAGATGGGGTGAACGAGATAGTGGCAGAAGGTACCTGGCTGATATGAGATGAAGAGGAGGGGAGAAGAGAGAACTCTCAGTGAATGCCCTCTTTTTCTTCAGCAAAATATGAGGCAAGATTCTTAGCTGGAGTGGCAAGAATTGAGCAGCAGGCAGCTGGATGGTGCAGGGAATAGAATGCCAGCCCTGGAGTCAGGAGGACCAGAGATCAAATCTGGCCTCAGACACTTACTAGCTATGTGACCCTGAGCAAGAAACTTAACCCCAATTGCCTCCTTTTAAAAAATGAGAGATATGAGTGAAGGTAGATGGTATGAGTGACCTAAGTATGAGGTTTGGCAAGGCAAGAATGATAATATGATAAAAGGGCAAGGGACTCAAGAGAAGATGACAGCATAGAACTAGTTCAGGAGGGCAACCACAATGATCAACCACATTGTATATAGTTGAACAACTAACAACCTGGAGAAGGGAAAACTTAAGGAGAACACGATGATATCTTCAAGCATCTGAAGGGCTACTATTTAGAAAAGGTGTCGGACCTGTTCCACTGGGCCCCAAAGAGCTGAACCAAGAGGATAGAGAGGAAATTCCAGTGAAATAGATTATAGTCCAATGAAAGGTAAAATCTTCCTAGGCTATCCAAAAATGGAGATGGCTGCCTCAGAAGTAGTGGACTTCCTTTCATTTTCATCTGAGGTCCTCATCCAAAGGCTGGATGGACCCGGTGGTCCCCACAGTCCCTTCCCAATCTGAGATTCTGTAATTTGGAGCCTGGCTGTGTATTTCTCTCCAAGATTTTGCTTCCTTTTGGTCTCCTGCCTTAGAGCCCTAACATTGTCTTAATGATGAAACTTTCGAAATCTTAAAATAAGATGACCATAATTCACTTTAACTAAAAAAAAAAAAAAAAAGCATATTCCCCACACTACTCATGGGAAGGGATTCAAACCATTCCCTAATGATGGCATATGTGAAATCACAAAAGTCAAATAGTGTGTATTAAACATCTACTGTGTGTCAGGATATAAAGAATGGCAAGCTGGGCTCTCAGAGAGCTCATATTCTAATGGAGGAAATTAAATGCAAATAACTCTGTACAAGCAAGATCTGTACAGGATAAATTGGAGATAATAACAAAGGGAAGGCTCTAGTGTGGAGAGAGATCAGGAAGTCTTCTTGTAAAAGGTGGGACTTACGCATTTTGTAAAATTTATAAAAACACTACCACAAAATCTCAGAGTTAAGGCCCTCTGCATTTATCTAATCTGACTCACACCTGAACAAGAATACCCTTTATAAGTAGGATAATGGAGTCATAGATCAAGAACTGAAGGGATCTTAGACACCACCAAACTCAACTCTCTCATTTTACACATGAGGAAACTGAGGATCAGAGAGGTTAAAGAACTTTCCCGGGGTCAGACAGATACTGTATCTAAAAAAGGATTGGAATCTAGGTCTTCCTGACTTCAAATCCAGTATTTCCTCCATTAGGCTATCCTCCTTCATTTGCATCCCTGACAAATGGCCTTCTGGAGTCTACTTGAAGACCCAGAATGATGAGAAACTCACCACTTTCCAAAGCAATCCATTCATTCCAGTTTTGGAAAGTTCCTCTTGCTGCAAATCTCACCCAGAGCAGGACTGAAACAAATTCATGCATCCCCTTTTGAGTGTGAACCGCTTCTTTACGTTCAGCCTCGATTGCTCGTCTGCCAGTAACACCCCTTCTTCCTTCTACTGTCAGAGCAAAAGTCATCCTGGTCTTCCACACCATAGCCCTGACCAACCCTGTGAAGAAGGCAGGGTGAGTTAGTATCATCACCCCCATTTTAGAGACAAGGACACTGAGCCTCGGAGATTGGAGTGCCTTCTGGGCTCTCTGAACTAACCCTTCTACCTCCTGGCGTCCCATCCCTTCAGGCTGTCCTGCACACCTGAAAAGCATTTCCTTCCTATCCTAGCCTTGCAGAGTCTTCAGATATCTTCCAGCTTAAGCAGCTCATCAGTTACTGAAGACTAGAATTCAGGTCTTCTGGGCAAGTTCCTTAACCTCTCTGGTCTCTGGACCTCAGTTTCCTCATCTGTAAAATGAGGGAGTTGGTCTTGGTGATGTCTAAGATCCCTTCACTTCTCCATCTATGAACCTCTTACTCTATTTTTATCCCATTATTACCCTACTATCACTATACTATTTCCCCATTTTAACACTTACTTCTACAACAGAGGTGTCAAATACATCACATGCAACACACAACACTCCTGCTGCCCAAACCAAATTAAAATATAATTGGAAATTAGTTAACAAAATTAAGATAAAATAAACCACAAATAACAATATGTTTGGAAACTACTTCTACATGTATGGTTGAGGGACTCCTGTTTCTACTGGAGCTTGACATCCCTGCTCTATGCCATACTAAGCATAAAGCATTAAGTTAATGGGATAATAGGGGCAGCTAGGTAGCCCAGTAGATACAGTACCAGCCCTGGAGTCGGGAGGCCCTGAGCTCAAAATCGACCTCAGACACTTACTAGCTGAGTGACCCTGGGTAAGTCACTTAACCCTGTTTACCTCAGTTTTCTCATCTGTAAAATGAGCTGGAGAGGGAGATAGCAAACCACCCCAGTATCTTTGCCAAGAAAGTCCCAAATGGGGTCACGAAGAGTCAGATATGTCTAACCTACCAAAAACAGGTGGAAGGTGGAGTATTTTACATTCAGATGCCACTTCCTAATATCAGAGAAGGAAATGGATTCACTTGTAGCCCCATTTCAGTGCCCTAGAAGGGTGGCCAGGCCTTAGTCTTACACTGAAGAAAAATGCCTGCAACACCAATCCAGGTGTTTCCAAGATGTGTATGTATTTTCCCTACACACAAAAGGCAGAGCAAATATTGACTTTCAGTTTATCAGCTTATTGTGAACTGAAATCAAAAGAATTATAGATACTTTTGATAAGCCGAAATGTATACAGAAGATGGAGTTTGAAGGGACTAGACTGGAAACATGCCAAGCAAGGATTGGTTGAATAACTTAAGGATGTTTATCCTGGAGAAGAAAAGACTTTGGGGGAGATAGATCACTGTCATTTGAGCATTTGAAAAAAGGATTAACCTTGTTTTGCTCAGTCCCAGAGAGCAGAACTCAGACCAGTTATGGGGTGGGGGTTGGGGGGGGATTAGTTGTAAAAAGGCAGTTATTTTGTTCAATACAAGGACAAATAGTTGAGAACTCTCCAAGACTGGAATGGGCTGGCTGAGAAGGCAGGGAGTCTCTTCATTCCTGGGAGGTCTTCAAACTGGCTGTATATGAAGGGATTTCTACTGAGGTATAGAATGGATCTCTTCCTATCCAGCTGTGTTACCCTGAGCAGGCCCCCTTCCTTCCATGTAAAATGGACTGTGAATTAGAGACTGGAGACCGTCTTTTGGTTTTATCTCCCTAGTGGTCAGCATGGTACCTGACATACAGGAAGCACTTAATAAAATGCTTGCTGACTGAATGAATGAAGTATTCCCAGTCCTAAATTCTGTGACTTCTGATAATGGCTTCCAATTTTGAGATTCTGTATAGCTGTTGCAGGACAGTCACGCAGGTATACAACTTCTGATATTCTCAACTCTCCTTTCCCTCACCTTCCGTGTCTAATCAAATGCAAATTCTGTTGATTCTGCCTTGACAACTTTTTTTTTTTTAACAAGGATTTCAGTTTAATTCATATTTTGCTTGAAAACATAAAATTCACCACTTAAGCGGGTTGTAAATTCCTGCCCCTGCCCCCATGTTTCTGAACATGTCCCTTTTCCATAAGAATGCCACCCACTTACCAGCCTCAACATCCTCCTCACCTGGATTACTGCAGCATCCTTCCAACTCGATCCTCAGTTCCAGGTGTTCCCCCTCCAATCTGTCCTCCATGCAGCTGTCAAATTAATTGTCCTAAAGCACAAGTCTGGGCTCAAGGACCTTCAATGGCTCCCAACTGCTTCTATGATAAAATACCATCTCAGCAGCTTGGCAACTTTCCAAACTTATTTCCCATTACTTTCCTTCATGCTCTTACTGTTCCTCGGTATTACCTTTCCCATCTCCAGGTCTTTGGGTTGTCCCCAATGCCTGGAATGCCATTTCTTCCTCATTGTCATCTGCTGTCTCTTAGGAATCCTTAGGTTCCTTGAAAGCTCATCTCAGGCACCACCTCCTCCTGGGAATCCTTCTTGATTTCCCTGCTTCATTTACTTTTTCTCCTCAAATTATGTATTCAGTCTAGGTATCTATTAACATGTCCTACCAGTGCAGTAGAAAATAAGATCCCTGAGGATAGGACATGATGCGTTTTTGTCATTGTATCCCCAGTACCTGGCTTATAAATTCAGAGATCCAGATCTGGAAGCAACCTCAGAAGCCATCTATTCTAATCCCTTGAATTTTACAGATGAGGAAACTGAGGCACAGTGAAGTTGAATGACTTGCCCAAGATGACACATGTCCTCAGACCTAGGTCCTCTGAATGCAGAGCCGCACTCTTTCAACTGTGTTCTGTGCCTTCCTTTGAGATAATTTTCTATCTGCTCTGTATATGTCTTATCTATAAGCAGTTGGGGTAGCAAAGTGGTGCTCTGGGCCTATAGTCAAGAGGACCTAAGTTCAACTTCAGCATCAGACAAACACTTACTGGCCATGTGACCCTAGGCAAGCCCCTTAACCTTGTTTGCCTCAGTTTCTTCATCCATAAAATGAGCTGGAGAAGGAAATGACAAACCATTGTAGTGTCTGTCAAGAAAACCTCAAATGGGGTCACCAAGAGCTGGACAGGACTGAACCAACTCAACAACAGAACAACAGTAGTTGTTTGCATACTGTCTCTCTGGTTAGAAAGGGAGGCTCTTGAAGGCAAAGACCCAGGGTTCCCTTTCTTTCTAAGCACATTGAAAGCCCCTGACAAATGCCTGTTGACTGAGTGGTTCCCATGGCAGCACTTAATTCTATGTATTGGCTTACATCAGACTGGAGTGGACAAAATAGAATCATATATTTAGAATTTGCAGGGGCTTTAGGGCCATTGAATACAACCCTGTCACTTTACACATGAGCTTAAGTGACACTCAAGATCCCTCAGGGTCTGAGGTAGCATTGGAGCTCAGCTATTCCCACCTTTGTGACTCAGAGTCCAGTACCCTAGCCACTACACCATTCTACCCCTGGGGGAAGAGAGGGGGAGAAGGAAAAACACCCTTATAATCTTCCTGGGAAGTGTCTTCAAGTAGGCAAGCTAATATGGAAGGAAAGATTAACACTCATGAAGGCATAGCCAAAATCACAAATCTGTGACATGCTCAAACAAGGCCAGGATACTTCTAGCCCATCTCAGCCTCCCCAGGCTAGGGCCAAGAACAGATCCAGGGGGGCCAGGCATGTTTTGGAGGAGGGATGGAGGAGAAAGAAAACATTTGCTGTCAGGAGACCTTCTGCCACCCAGGTTGTGTAAACAATGAGACCAGAAACTGAGCAGGAACAGGAGTGGGTCTCAGGAGTGGGTCTCTCCTCTCCTCTCCTGTGCTCTGAAAACTGGCTTGGTGTGGACCAGGGCGTGAGCAAGCAGGCTTCCTGGGGAAAGATGGGATGGGTGTCAGCTCCCAGCCAGGAAAAAGGCTTTCATTTCCAGAGCTGACCTCTATCCCAGCCTCTTTCCTTGCTTTAAAATCACAAGCCTCCAATTCTTTGCCCCCCCCACTGCCCACCCCCAAAGTCTCTTCCCAGTAAAGGGGCAAGAAAGCAAAGCCTCCTTTGGCCTTTGCACACCAGATTAAAGGCTTGCAAAACACCCCTCTGGCTTTTTTCAAACCATCAAGAAGCAACAGAACCAGGCAGGATCAGGCAGTCGGCTTTTCCATGGATGTAAGAGAAGCGTAAACTGACCTCTTGTGGAGAGGGAAAGTGAAGCAGCACATTCCTCTCATTTTCTTTCTACAAAGTATTTTCTTTGTAACCTATCTGCTGAGTTTGGCTGGCCATGCACTGCATGCCAACTGCTGTGTATTCAGCCATGGCAAAGAAAAGGAAAACAGGAAGGGAGCATGCCAGGCAGCACTCCTGGAGAAATAGAATCCTAGAGCTGGAAAAAGACATTGGAGATTAACCACCACTCCCATTTACAGATGATGAAACTGACTTGCACAGAGACAGCAAGTAGAGAGCTGGGAACTGAACCCAGGCCTTCTAGCTCCAAATTCAGTGTCTACATTAGTGGAGTCCTTATGTCTAATGTTTTCCTGGTTCTGCTAACTTCATTCTACATCAGTTTATACATATCTTCCCATATTTCTCTGAATTCCTTATCTCCATTAATAAATACTCAATCATAAATATCTATTCATGCAAAATACAGTCTGGGATTCAATTAGCTCTCTCCAGAGAGCTAATTTTTCAGCTGCTGCACCACCATGGGAAGAACAGATGGGCTGGGTTCATCGACCCCTTCTCACCCACTGGACATACATTATTTCCTGTTTCCCAACCATTCACATACAGTCTTCTTCATCATCCTAGAAGGTTTTGAAATCACTCTACCACCAATGCCAATAGCACCACCCACCTTGGGTTTGGTCACTCCTGGCAGGGAGCTAGAGACAAAAGAGGACAGGGCGGAGAAGCTACCCCAAGACTAAATGTTGTTTTGCCCCCCAGCAGAATTTCATGGGGACAACACCCAGAATGAGACTCAATCTCCTATTTCTGAGAGTAGGTGGTCAGATCATAGATTTAGAGTTCCAAGGAACTTTAAAGACCGTCTAGTTATACCCTTTTATTTTATGGATGGAGAAACTGAGGTTTACAGAGGTGAAACAACTTACCCATGGTAACATAGGTAGCAAGGGGAAGAGGACCAAATGAAGGTTCTAGAACACTTTTCAAACATTTTCACAAGTAGTGGTGGCAAGTAATGAGAGGTACCATGGCAGTAAGAGGTAGAGAGCTAGCCTGGCATCCAGCTGCCTCTGTCACATACTGCCCTATGTGACTCTGGGTAAATCCCTTAACTTCTCAGTACCTCAAAAAAAGAAACTGCTCACCTTAATCAGTCAGCAAGCACTTATTAAGCATATACTTGTTAAACATTCCATATAGCAAATTCTGTATGAATCTCTGGGAATACAGGAAATGCAAGAGGCAGTCCCTGCTCTCAGGGTCCTCATAGCTGAGAGGGGCTGTATTCCTTTGGGCTGCTCGATCATGTCCCAGGAACTACTTCCTCCTGCAAGATCAAATAAGCCCCAGAACTCATACCTCAGCAGTACCCTCTGCCCCTGAGGTCCCTTTCTCCCTCTGATTGGAGGGTGAAGAGTCCTTCCCAGAACATCCACTTATGGTGGATACACTCCTCTGGATGCTCCATCATGCTCACACAGGGACGTTCCAATCCTCCTCTGCGCAGGCACACGGGCATGCATGTGCGCGCGTGTGCGCACACACACACACACACACAGACATTTTTCAACTTCCTTTTGTGCTTTGTCTTCCCCTCTTAAATGATAAGCCCCTTGTAGGCAGGTACTGTCTTTTGCCTCTAACGTTGTATCCCTAGTACATGACACATAGCAGGTGCTTAATGTTTGATTCATTGACTAATGAGGGAGATAATATGAAAACAACTACTGTATATACTAACAAGATCTATCTATACTGGAAAAGGAAATGGCAAACCACTCCAGTATCTTTGCCAAGAAAACCTCATGGACAATATTGTCATGCTAGCATCACGAAGAGTCAGACATAGCTAAACAGCAGATATATATGTGTGTGTGTATGTATATATGTATGTATACACATACGTTTTATATATTATATTTATGCATATATATGGAATGAATAGAGGGAAAACACTATCATTAAGGTAGATTGGGAAAGGCTTTTTGTAAAAGATGGAATTTTAGTTGGTATTTGAAGGAAGCTAGGGGGTAGAGATGAGGAGGGAGAGTGTTTCAAACACAGGCACGGAGTGTCTTGTTCAAGGAACAACAAGACAGTGTCAAGATTGAAGACTGTGGGGAGAAGTAAGTTATAAGACTGCAAAGGTAGGAGGGAATCAGGTCATGAAGGGTTTTAAATGTCGAACAAAGGATTTTTCTATTTGGTCCTGGAGGTGATAGGGAGATGATACGGTCAGACCTGCACTTGAGCAAGATGAGTAGGGAAGATGGACTGGGCCGGGAGAGACTTGAGCCAGGGACGTCAACCAAAAGACTATGCAGTAGTCCAGGCAGGAGGGAACAAGGGCCTGTACTAGGGTGCTAACATCATCAAAGGAGAGAAGGGAATACATCAAAGCTATTACTAAGATAATATTGATAGGACTTGGCAAGAGGTTGGATCTGAATCATAGAGGAGAGGTAAAAGGAAATGGAGAGTGGAGAATGACACCTAAATTCCAAGCCTGGGTGACTGGAAGGCTAGCAGGGCCCTTGACAGTAGTAATAGGAAAGTTAAGGAGAGGAGAGGGTTTGGGGACAAAGACAACGAGTTCAGTTTGAGACAGTCTGAGTTTAAGATGTCTCTGGGACTTCTGATTCAAGATGTCCAATAGGCAATTGGAGATGTGAGTCTGTAGGCTAGGAAAAGAGTTTGGGCTGGATCCACAGATATAAGAATCATGAGCATAGAGAAAATCATTGAATCCATGGAAGCTGACGAAATTTCTAAGTGAACTAGTATAGAGGGAGAAGAAGAGAAAGCCCAGGACAGAGTCCTAGGAGCCACCCACCATTGGTAGAGGGACTCTACCAATGAAATCACAAGTCCATTCCCTAGTCTTCACAAGTGGTCTTTTTTTCTGAGCCTCACAATAAATCTGTGACATTGGTGGTGTGGGTATAATTACGGCCACTTTGTAGATGAGAAAACCCAGGAGCAAAAGGGTTAAGTGATTTTGTTCCTGGGTCATACAACTGGTCACCACTTTGTCACAGCTGGGTCACAAGTTGGTCACCCAAGTCCATTCAATTGGTAAACATTACTACGTACCTACTGTGTGCAATCAGTCCCTCAATAAGCATTTATTAAACATCTACTGCATGTTGTGTCCAGTACTAAGAGATGGGGTACACAAAGAAGGGCAAAAATTATTTCCTGCCCTACAGAGTATATGTTCTAATGGAGAAGACAACATGTCAGTAGCTAGGTACATACAAGATATATGCAGAGTAGCTGAAAGGTAATCTAAAAAGAGGAGGCATTAGCAGCTGGAGGGGTGGGAAGGAGGAGAAAATACAAATGAAAAGGAATCAGAGGTGCCAAACACACATCCTGCAATACTCTCCTGGGAGAGAACCAGAATAAAATATAATTGGGAAATATTTAGCAAAATAAACAAATACAATAAAACATAAATACCATTACATTTTAAAACTAAGTTGATATGTAGCTGTGGTGTTCCTTATGTAGGGATTGGTGCCCACCCCTTCCCCTTCTACTTGAGTTTGTTACCACTGCGGTGGTGAATAGGGGCTGCCTCATCCTCATCACTACAGCTAACTTTTACATAGTGCTTGCCATGTGTCAGGCATTGTGCTAAGTACAATTATTGTCTCATTTGATCTTCACAACAACCCAGGGAGGTAGGTGCTTTGAATATCCTTAATTTTACAGGTTGGGAAACTGAAAGAAACAGAGGTTAAATGACTTACCCAGGGACACACAGCTAGCAAATATTTGAGGCTGAATTTGAACTTGGGTCTTCCCAACTCTAGGCCCAGTCCTCTATCCATTGTGCCACCTAACTGCCCAGGAAGACCAGGGTTCAAGTTATGGCTCTGCCATGTGACCCTGTAAGTCATTGAACCTCTCAGGAACTTGAAGAGTGCAGCTCTGCCTTGCTAGGGGGAGTTTCCTCATAGGAGGCCCCTCTGCTAAAGAAAGCATAGGTTCTGTTCCTCCCAAAAAGTACTGAGCAGTGCACTAAGGAGGAGAAGCAAAGATAAATAAAACACTGTCGGTCTAGGGGGCAGCTAGGTGACACAGTGAATAGAGCACTGGTCCTGGAGTCAGGAGGATCTGAATTCAGATACTAGCTGTGTGACCCTGGGCAAGTCACTTAACCCCGACTGCTTCCAAAAATAAAATAAAAACAAGACATTGACCCCATCTTCAAGAGGCAACACAATGCTTCATAAAGATGCTGGCTTGGAGTTAGAAGACTTGACCTGACACCCAACTCTGAGCCCTCCCAGCTGCAAGTCTGGAAAAGTCACTTCAGGTCCCTGACCCTCAGTTTCCTCTGCTTTGCAATGGGGTTAATAATAGTTACACTCCCTTCCTCCCAGGGATTTTGTGAGGCAAGTGTGATGAGACACAAAAGTGCTATCAAAGATGAATCATCATTACGGCTATTATTCCAGGATATACTTACCTTGGGGTAGACTGGAACACTGCAGGTTGAGATCAGTTTTAGGGGGGAAAGTGCTACATGTTCCCTTGTTAACCAAATTGATAATCAACAGTGGTGAAAGGGGAGAGCTGCCACCACCCATTTAAACATGCTTCCAAATTCGTGTGTGACAGGATTGCTTTACCTTTGGGGTCTCCCTGGCTCCAGACACTAGGACCAACGTTTCTCAGTGACTCTCATTAGTCTTGCCCAGAGAGGTCAATGAAAAGGGGTCAGTGAATGAAGGCCCCATGGAGAGTCTCAGGGGTGTCTGAATCACTTTGTCTTTATTGATCAGGCCAGGGTAACCGCTTCAATCAGCCTCAATTAGAGCTGACCTGGCCTGGTTCTAGTGTGGAGGCCTTGCTCATTTCATTGAGCTGATGAATAATTAGCTATAAATGGCAACTTTCCCCTGCTCCTTCCTTCTGAGGCTCAGACTGACTTTATAAGAAAGAAGCAGTGCAGACTTCCTTCACATCCTAATGCCATTCGTCAACAAGAAAGACCATTTAATAGCTAGCTCAAAATGCTGTTTACCCCTATATTCCTACTTGGAGTGGAAACAGCAGACTCCTGAACAAGCAGCCCCCTCTGTTACGCATCCTGGGTAAACCACTTCTTTGTTATCGTTTGGTCATTTCAATCACTTCTGACTTTTCATGACCCCATTTGGAGTTTTCTTGGCAAAGAGACTGGAGTAGTTTTGCTATTTCCTTCTCCAGCTCATCTGATAGATGAGGAAACTGAGGCAAACAGGGTGAAGTGCCCAGCTAGTCAGTGTCTGCAGCCATATTTGAGCTTTGCTTTTCCTGACTTCAGACCTGCCACTCTATCCACTGTACCACCTAGATGCCCTAAATTGCCCCTTACTTTGGGTTAATGCCTAATGAGGAAGCTGTCTAACTTAATAGAAGAAAGAAGCAATAGAATAATAGGGAAAAAAGGAGTGAGGAAACCAAAACCCTCAGCTATGAAGATTCTACCTGCTAATTGGACTGGAAGGTGCCAGGTGGAAAAGTACTTCATGTACTTTAAAATGTGCTTTTAAAAATTAACCCAACATGCCCCCAACCCTACAGAACTTACACCTAGGCTGGAAAGAAGGCACCCTCAATCTTACTCTTTTAGCTGACCCTTTCTACATAAATAAAGATCTATACTTTCCTCCCAAGACAATTTCAATCTTGTTTGAGGAAGAAAACCATTCTTTCTCAAGCATGCTTTTGAGGCCTGAAGTCAGGACCAGTCTGAAGAAAGACCACAAGGTCACAGTCGGCCATTGCATTCTCCAGACATCCTAGCCACACAACTCTATGGTGCTCCTTCTGGAGGCATTTTGGTCTGGGCTGTCCTCTGGGGTAAGAGTTGCTAGCCCAGGTGTGTACACTCTCTATGCCAAACAAACATACATGACACTCCCTCCATCACTCCTCCCCCTTGCTTGCTCCCTTCATGATCCCACAGCTCCTAACCCATGCTCTCCATCCTTTGCCCTCTGGCTCCCTATGTCCGTTTCCTTCTCATTCCTTCCCCTTCTCCATTTCCCTTGTTTTCACTATCTTTTCTCTGTTCTCTCATTTTCTTCTTCCTCCATCTCTACTTTTTCCCAATTCACTTTTTTCTCCATTCCTTTCTATCCCATTTATCTACCCCTGCCTCCCTTTCTCTTTCACCCTCCTTTTTCCCTTAGACCCTCCCCAGAAGCCATCTACCCAAAGCAAGGGGAAATTTACCCAAGAGGCATAGCAGAGAAGGATGCTTGTTCAGGAGGCTGGCATCTGTGTGCCTCTGTCACACCATCTGTCCAGTGGTAGAAATGGATGCTGAGATGATGAAATGAGCCTTCACTCACATAATCTCACAGGTGAGCCTATTTAGGAAGCAAGGTAACTTCAGTGGAATTCTAAGGTAATAAGTCCCACTAGAATTAGTTCCTCTAGACTAGCCCTAGAGACACATTCAGGAATGTGAAAAAAGTAAGAGGTGGCATATGGATCTGCAAGTTGGGATGTCAGTTGGGACCACGTTGCCTGAGAACAGCTATATTTGCTGCTATTAAAGATTGCTTGCTTTTAAAAAAAGCAAAAATGCAGAGAAGAATCAGGGAAAATAGAATTGAGGAAGTGCAGTCAACATAGTGCAGTCAACAAGCATTCCCTATGTGTCAGGCACTGACACATAAGGTAAAAGACAAATGTAGAGATGCAACGGACTTTCAAGGCCTTCTTGTCTAATCCTGCCACTTTACAGATGAGAGGCTAAGTGACCATAACCACCAATCCTTCCATTTCTCATCCTGCCTCACTCCTAAATCCAATCTGCATCCGTACTGCAGCCTCTAGACACTCCCCTTTTTCTGGCTCTCCTAGTTCATCACCCCTTGACCATGTAGTTAGACCAGTTTGATTACATCCTGTCTTCTACCCTGGAATCTCTTGCTTCCCTATCCTACCACTGTTCATGTGTAATGCCCCTTTCCTAAACTCCATTCCTAGGTCACTTCCCACCATCTTCTCTACTCTGAACTGAGTGTTGTCATAAATGCCTCTGGAAACAAAGTCACTGAACTATGTTAAGAAGACCCAACAATGTTTGTGTTATCCACCCTCATCTGGACCTTCACTGTCCTTTTATTATTTCCCAATCTATTATCACTCTTCCCACAGCAGCGATTTCAAACTTTGACCTTTAAATTTCTCCTCAAGCCTCCCCTTTTCTTTCAGCAGAGGACATAAATTTCTCCTTTATTGAGAAAATATACTCAGTCAATCACAAACTCCCCATTTCCTCTTGACACCTTAGAATTCCTCTATGCTAAGGGGCCTTAACCTATTTTTGTGTTGTGGAGCCCTTTGGCAGTCTAGGGAAGTCTATGGAACTTACAAAGGAACTTACAAAGGAAACTAATTATATCAAAATAAAGATGTAATTTTTCCTGTCCAAGTCCATAGACTCCCCTCACATATATCCTCAGAATTCTTGGGGCACCAAAGATCCCAGGTTAAGAACCTCTTATCCTACACCATCCCCCTTGTTATCTTTCTTTGTTCCATTTGCTAATGAAGAGATGGCTCTTCTCCTAATGGTCAGAGAAAGAGGCAAAGGACCATGAGAGAAGTTCTCCTTCATCCTATCCTCTCCAAATTTACTCCTTGCTTCAGTCTGTTTCATTTCATTCATTCTCCCTCTCTCTCTCCATCTCCCTTTCCATCTTCCTTTCCCTCTCTCTCTCTCCCTCTCTGTCTCTCTTTCCTCTCTGTCTCTTTCCTCTGTCTCTCTCTTCCTCTTTCTGTTTTTCTCCTCTCTCTTTCCTGTCTTTCTCTGTTTCTTTCTTCTCTCTGTCTCTTCCCTCTCCCTCTGTCTCTCTGTGTGTCTGTCTCTCTGTGTATCTATCTCTGTCTCTGTCTTTCTCTCTCTCTCTCTCTCTCTCTCTCTCTCTCTCTCTCTCTCTCACACACACACACACACACACACACACACACACACACACACACACACACACATATCTCATTAGCTCCCAAAGGTTCAGTGATCATTTCTCTAAGTAGAATTCTCTCTCCTACCTCTCTATAATCACTCCAGTCCAACCGTACTACTTGCCTGCTGGACATCAGTACCTGAATGTCCCATTCAGCCTCTCTACAAATCCAAAACAAACTCAGTTATCTCTTCTCATCTAAGAGCCCCTAGCCCCTCCTGATACCCCTATTCAGGGTACTACCATTCTTTTGGTCCCCAGAGCTCACAACCTACAACTCATCCCTCTGGACTCTTCCCTCTCCCTCACCACCCATATCTAATCAGTTGCCATGTCTCATTGATTCTCCCACCACATCATCTCTTATAATCATATCATCCTCTCTAGACTGCCATCACCCTGATTCAAGCTCTAATGACCTTTCACTGAGACTACTGCAATAGCTTTCTATTTGCACTCCCTGCTTTCCAGTCTTTCTTTCTCCAGTCAATTCTTCTCACTTTTATGAAAATAATCCTCATCCAATACAGGTCTGACCATATTGCTGTACTGCTCAGGCACATTCAGTGACTTCTCTGTGACAAAATACAGGCTCCTTAACTTGGATTTTAAACCCCCTCATAGTCGATCTCCAGTCTTCCTTTCCAAACTATTTCACATTACTATCTTCACAATCTACTTTCCAGCCAAACTACAAACTACACTGTGCACCTGAACTCAGCACTCCATCTGAAGCCTGCACAAGCTATTCCAAATGCCTAGAAGGCACTTCCTCCTCTCTCTACCTTATAGAATCCTTTGAGTCTTTCTAGCTTCACCTCAGGTGTCACCTCCTTCTGGCAGCCTTACCTGACCCCCTAGTGGTCCACACTATCTCCCTCTTCAAACTGTTCCACATTTATTTATTTGTACAAATGCTCTCACTCCCTCTCCCTCTCCTTCTCTCCCTCTCTCTCTCTCTCTCTCTCTCTCTCTCTCTCTCTCTCTCTCTCTCTCTCTCTCTCTGTAAATGTAAGCCCCTTAAAGACAGGCATAGTAGTTTGCACATAGGAGGGGCTTAATACATGCTTCGTGAGTTGAACTATTATATTAATCAATTTGCCCACGTTCGTGTCTGTAGCAAGACATCTGGGATTTGAATCCAGACCAACAGTTAAATGACAAATTCAGAAGTTTTCCTACTGTGCCAGTAGGAAGGGAAATGAGATTGTAAACTCCTCCATGACTTGGGAGCATGACTGCACAGCACCCGACATTTAGGAGGTATTTGGTAAACTGCATTCCACATCCCAGTTAGAAAGGAAAGGAACAGCATTATCCCCAGTGTAGCCAGAAGAGATGACCCAGAGGGAGGAGTAGGAGGAAAGGTGGCAGATGACAAAGGTAAAAGAACCCATTTTACCATTACATTGCTAGGCACCCTTAGCTGTGCCCTTAAAGCCTCTGAATTGTTACGGGCACTCGCTAACTTGTCTGAAAGATTAAGACATTGCAATAAAAAAAAGGAAGCTCAAATTCTTCCAGGCCTTTAAAAATACCATAAAATGGAACAAGGAGATACAAGAGGTCTATATCTCTAGTAATTGGACTCATGACACATTAAGAAAATCTACAATTGTGATGTGCATTGTATTCTTTTAAGAAGGAGCAGAGGTTAAAAAAAAAAATCTTAAAATCCCAGAACCGTAGAAGGTCAGAGCTGGAGGAACAGATCTTTGGAGATAAAGTCTAGCCCCCTCACTTTGCAGGGGAAAAGACTAACCTGACTGTATCTCAGGTTGAGAGCATCACTCTTTACACCAATCTGTCAGGAAAAAGTTCTGTTTGGTGTCCAAAACTTACAATGACATTCACTGTCCTGTGACCTCTTCCCACTCTCACTCTTCCTATCCCTTACACTTTCTACTGTCCCCATTTCCCCCAAATTCTTCCTCCTAAATAGTTTCTACTGAAACTAAACAGAATGGGAATAGAAAAAAAGAGGCAGAATATAAAGGTTTAGGTAAGATACATGAAGACCTTCTTGGCCAAGGGAGGAACAAGTATTTTGTCAGCACTTACTATATACTAGGCAATATACTAAACATTTTACAAATATTATCTCATTTGAGGACTGGTAAACAGTAGAATACATGTTAGGGGCAGACAAGAGGAATTTCTTATGGAGAGTCTTAAAATATAAACAGGTTTGTCCCCTGATATTGAATAGATTAATCGTGAGCCTACTGGAAGTGAGAAGAATGGATTCTATAATCACAAAAGACCCCTTTCCAGCTGTACATTTCTGAATGTTTAGTTCTCCCCCTTACCCAGTAAAACCCATGCTCCAGTTTTCTTTCTCTTTCTTATCTCCTCCTCTCTTCCATTGTGCCATAATTCCTTCCTCTCTATCCTCCCATGTCCTACCAGGTGGGGAAAATTAAAATCACTTTTCCACCTCTGGATCTGGGTTCCGGGTGCATGACTCTCAAACACATCATCTTTCCTAAAGAGTAAAAACCTGGTATCTGCCTTTCTCCAGAATCCCCTGTTGCGGAAAAACTTTCCTTTTCCTATTTTCCTTTTCCATCCCAGGACACAACCCACTAAAGATCAAATCCCTGGGTTTTTCAGGGAATGAACTTCCCCCAAATGGAAGGGGACTAAGTCTCATCTGGTATTCTTTCAGTGTAGATTTCTGCTTAGGACAGCTTACTTCCTCTTACAGAGTGTGAAAAAGACAAGTAATTGTATTAAATCCCCACTAGAGCCACTTTCTCATTCATTTTCTTTAATCCTAATCAGATTCTTTTGACGTCCTAGGCAGCAAACAGTTCTGTGCTGTTTTTCACAACTAAGAGACATTTCATGAAAGAGAAGGTTGTGTTTTACTCTGGACAGGCTGACCTTACTTACTAAAATTCTGTATCAAAGTAGGGTCTTCTCTTGGCTTGACTGGGAGGTATGGGCAGCTAGGTGGTGCAGCGTATAGAGGACCAGAAAGACTTGCTGAGTTCAAATCTAGCCTCAGACACTTAGTAGCAATGTGACCCTGGGCAAGTCACTTAATCTGGTTTACCTCAATTTCCTGGCCTGTAAAATGAGTTGGAGAAGGAATTGACAAACCATTCCAGTATCTCTGCCAAGAAAACACCAAATGGGGTCACCAAGAAGCTGAAATGACTCAACAAGAAATAGAGAATAGACCTAGATCCACAGAAGGTCATTTTTACCCAAAGCCAACATGTTCTATTCTGTGCTCCACTGGCTTTTCCTCTGGCCGGAGTATCATTCCCTTCTGCTGTTCTCCCATTTTGAAGAAGGTGCTAGAACACAGGATTCTTTCATGGAGATGGGTCACCTTCAGTTAGAGGTTTTCTATTTGGGGGTAAAACATTCCAATCTTGCTGCCTTCTTTTCCACTTTTCCTCTCCTTCTTGAAGTAAACCTGCCTTCTGCTGTTCACATAAGATCAGATTTCTAAAGTAGATTCTCCCCTCATACTCTCCCTTTAAAAAAAGAATATCTTCAGAATTGAACTCTCAGGATGCTTAAGATTGTTTCTCCAGCAAGGACCTCCTATGTGTACCTTTGGTTTAATTTATATCTTTTTTATTTCTTTCTTCCTCTTTCTTTTTCCTTCTTTTTCTCCTTTCTTTTCATCTTCCTTCCTTCCTTCCTTTTCTTTCTTTCCTGACAACTAGGTAGAATATTGGGCCAGGAACCAGGAAGACCTGAATTACAATCCTACTCAGATACTTTACAGGCTGTGTGTTCCTGGGCAAGTCACTAAATTTCTCTCAGCCTGGGGGCTCCTGTGTAAATGGGGATTATAATAGCCTTTACATCACAGAGTCGTGAGGATCAAATAAGATTAACATGTACAGGCACTTTCCAAACTTTAAAGCACTGCATAAGGCATTTGTTATTATTATATTAGTCCAGCTGCTTTCATCTTTTTTTTTGCAGGGGAGAGGGGAAAGCAAGGCAATTAGGGTTAAGTGATTTGCCCAAGGTCACACATCTAGTACGTATCAAGTCAAGTCTGAAGTTGGATTTGAACTCAGGTCCTCCTGACTCCAGGGCCAGTGCTCTAATCACTGCACCACCGAGCTGCTGCTGCTTTCACCTTCTTTTAAAGGGCTATTTCTGATATCTCATTGTAGCTCACAAGAGGCTGGGATGTTAAGAGTTCAAATGTGGTGGTTCCACTATTACTTACGGAGAAAAGAATTTCTTAAGAAATCTTGACAGTTCATTGTTCTCTCAGTTAAATCCTTAAATGAACTCAGGATGGGTTGGGCCTTTCCTCCAACAAAGTATGTGCATATGTCAAAATCATGTAAAAACCCCTTAAAAGAAATAACCAAAGAAATAACTTTAACCCTCTGGTTACTAATAATCAACAGGACCACAAGGCATGCTATTTGGTTACCAGCGTGGACCCTACTGTCACCAACACATATCACAACCTAGATACTACCTACAGAACTGACTGAGGCACAGACAAAGAAAGGACTCACCCCAAGTCATATGATGAATGAGTCTTAGATCCAGGATACAAACCCAAGTCTTCTTAACTTCAAATCTAGCACTCTATCCACAACACCATCTTCCCCATATTAACATAAAATAAGGAAAATAATAGCGTATGGACCTAACCTGATTTGTTTTAGGTGGTGTTTTTTTGTCCTCCCTTCTTCCAGAAGACCATGACATCAGGGAGGTGATGCTATGACTTACATGCAAGTCACTTGGATTTAAGTAAGGGTGGGCTGTGCAAAGTCACCAGCCTCACTTTCTTCTTTGGAACCATGATGTCCAGCACAGAGACCAAATGGAAAAGAGTTTTGTTATAAATTATGAGGTTCTCCCAACATTCCTGTTTCCAAATGAAACTGTTCTGGTTGCATCAAGTCTCAGAACATTACAATGCCTCCAAAATGAGATCTATAACCACTCAAAAGGGTTCAGCCTAACAATCCACAAGGGAAAAATCAAGCAGATGAAATTTGTCTTTTGTTCAGACCATGATATATAGTTAGATGGATGAGCTCTATGCAATTTGGGGAGGGCATTCCTTGAAAGGCAGCAGACAGAAGAAAGAATACTGAGCTTTATATATGAAAGAAGCAAGCCAGGTGAGTTATTTATCTACAGATCTGCTGAGTCAAAAAGTACATTACCAGTGGAAACTGTCATCCTGAAACCAGAGGGTGAACTAGTTTCAAACAAAAGTCAGAGAATTAATTTAGCCTCCCAAGTGTGTCAAATAGCTGCTAAAAGCTACAAATCATTTTTTAATCCTCAAAATTTAGACATTTTTGGGCCTTCCTTCTGCTTATCTCCCAAGATCTACTCACTGAAGGAAGGCCTGATTCTCCCCTTCATACAGTGGGAAGTCTAATTACTAAAGAGGGATTTGAAGTTAGCTCATACTTTCAAAGTCAAGTAGTAGAGTTGACACAAGGATGAAGTTGACATTAAAACACAGGTCTTCCATCTCTTATATTATTCCATTGTATAAAACTTAGAGCCAAAAGAGACCTGAGTTCAAAGCCCACCACTGACATTGTTTGATAATGGCAAGTCAGTCATGTAACCTTTCTAAGTCTCCATTTCCTATATTTCTAAAAATGGGTGTTCTTTTTTTTTGTTTTCAGTTTTCAACATTCACTTCCATAAGTTTTAAATTTTCTCCACCACCCCCCCTTCCCAAGATGGTAGGCAATCTGATATGGGCTCTACACAGACATTCCTAGTAAACACATTTTCACATTAGTCATGTTGCATGGAAGAATTAAAACGAATGGAGAAACCATGAGAACAACCAAAACAAAACAAAACACAAGAGAAAATAGTCTGCTTCATCCTGTGTTCTGACTCTATAGCTCTTTCTCTGGATGTGGATGGCATTTTGCATCATGAGTTGTTTGGGAATGTTTTAGGTCCTTGCATTGCAGAGAAGGGCTAAGCCTATCAAAATCAATCATGGCACATTGTGGCTGCTACCGTGTATAATGTTCTCACTTCACTCAGCATCAGTTCATATAAGACTTTCCAGGTTTCTCTGAAGTCTGCCTGTTTGTCATTCCTTATAGCACAATAGTATTCCATTATATTCATATACCACAACTTGTTCAGCCATTCCCCAATTAATAAACATCCCCTCGATTTCCAATTTTTGGCCACCACAAAAAGAGCTGCTATAGATATTTTTGTACGTGAGTCCTTTTCCCAAAAAATGGGTGTTCTGATATCTATGGGGGCAGCTAGGTGGCACAGTGGATAGAGAGCCAGGCCTGGGATCAGGAGAACCTAAATTCAAATCCTACCTCAAGACACTTACTAGCTGTGTGACCCTGGGCAAGTCACTTAACCTCTGTTTTCTGCAATCCATTGGAGAAGGAAATGCAAACCATTTAAATATTGTTGCCAAGAAAACCCCAAGGACAATATGGTCCACAGGGCCAGGAAAAGTCAGACATGACTGAACAACAGCCTCTGACTCTATATTATCTATAACACAGTGCCTCTTCCTCTTAATCCTCTCCAGGATGGAAATAGGAAGAATGGGTTATCTCTAACCAAGCTAGCTGGTGCAATGGATAGAGTGCTGGGCCGGGAGTCAGGAAGACCTGAATTCAAATCCAACCTCAGACACTTACTAGTTTTGTGACCCTGGGCAAGTTATTTAACTCTCTCTGCCTCAATTTTCTCAATTGTAAAATGGGAATAATAGTAGCACCTATGTCACAAGGATTGATATAAGGATCAAATGAGATAATATTTGTTAAGTATTTAGAACTGTGTCTAAAACATAGTAGGTGCTTAATCATTCCTCTCCAAGGGTTACTGAGGGGGAAGAATGTCATCTGTAATGAATAGACTTATCCCATGGTCAGGGAATTGAACCCAAGGAAGGATTATACAAGAAATCTAGTTGGTTCAGTACCATGTGCTGCCTGACAAGAACTATTTGGAAAAGATGAGATAATGAAGCATACTTCCCTCTTGTTGGGAAAGAGGTGGTGGATTAGAGGTGTAAGATGAGGCATACATTTTAGACATGGCCCATGTATCAATTTATTTTGCCAGTTTTCCTGGTTTTAAAGAGGGCCTTCTATTTGGGGAAAGAAAAGGACAGGGAAAGGTATTGGAACACTTTAAAATTAGCAGTAGAAAACGAAGTTCAGAAGTGGACACAAGCAGGGTGACTGTGTTAATACCCACAAAAATTATTTAAATTAAAATAAAAAACAAGCTGCAACAGACAGTTCCATACACAATCTTGTTTTTTGTTTTTGTATATCAGGTTGTTTCTGGTGATAATTAAATTCATAATTTTTTAAAAGTTTAAAATTTTAAATGATGAAAACAATGTATTGTTGTTCAGTTGTGTCCAACTGACTCTTCATGACCCCGTTGGGGGTTTTCTTGGCAGAGATACTGGAGTGGTTTGTCATTTCCTTCTCTAGCTCATTTTACAGATGAGGAACCAGGGTCACATAGCTCGTAAGTGTCTGAGGCTGGATATGAACTCATGAAGAATACTCTTCCTGACTCTAGGCCCATCGCTCTGTGCATTATGCTGCCACCTAGCTGCCCTTTAGCCTCAGTGCCCTCAGGTAATTTTCTAAGGCTGTAAGACTCAAAGAAGTTACCTCTAGAAGAATGAGTTTACTCCATGGGAATTCCCTCCACTTATGAAATCACAGGTCTGAACACCCTGCCCGAATGAGCACCATGATCGTAACATTTTACCGAGTCCAAAAGAGGAATTCTCCTAAAGCACATACACCTTTCTGTACCTCCCTTCACTCCACTCCCTTCACTTCACTGCCTCAATGTGAACATCATGTTTTTTCTCTTGGACTTCCTTCCTATCACAACGGGAAAGACTATGTGATCAAAATTTTTTTAAAAAAACTTTTAAAAATTTCACATTGTATTTTCATGTCAGGCTGATTAGACCAGGCTACTTTAGATGCCAAGGAGAGCATAATTTTTTTTTTTAAATCAGTGCTCATTACAGTTATTATTTTAGCAGTGGTTAGAATGCTGGACCTAGAGTCAGGAAGACCTGAATTCAGATCCAGCCTCAGACACTTGCTAACTGTGACCCTGGACCAGTTATGACCTTTGCCTGCCTCAGTTTTTTCACCTGTGAAGTGGGAATAATAACGGCCCTTGCCTCACAAGGTTGTTATGAGGATCAAAATGATGTAATATTTATAAAGTTCTTTGCATACTTTAAAGGGCAATATAAATGCTAGCCACTTATTATTTTAATGGATGCTGTCTATTGAAATGCCCAGTCCATCACAAGATCCAGACACTGGAGACTAATAATTTATAGATATTTTAATCCCATTTCTACCATGACTTCCTACATTGAACAAATAGGTCACATGTTCTTAAGAAAACTGAAATGAGAGAGAAAAATCTGACTGTTCTTCATCTTCAAAGAACGAACTTTCTGTCTCTGGCCCAGCTCCCTAGCCTAGGTAAGACCAGGCCCTTAATTTTTAAGGAATTAAGGATAGAAACTACTTTATTTTTCCCTAAAAGTGGTCTGGTCCTTATTGCTTATAGACTCATTGTCTCTCTTTTCCTGTCATGGTAGTGAGCTCAGTGAAGGAATGAACTAGGGAAGGGAAGGGCAGAAGCATTTATTAAGTGTCTACTATATACCAGATACTGTCCTAAGTCATTTACAATTATCTCATTTGCTCCTCTCAACAACCCTGGGAGATAGATACTATTATTATCCTTATTTTATAGTTGAGGAAACTGAGGCAGACAGAGGTTAAGTGACTTGCCCAGGGTCACAGAGCTCGTAAGTATCTGAGATTGAACTCAAGTCTTCCTGACTCCAGGCACCATGCTACCTAAATGCCTAGACAACCTCCTGGAGCTGAGTAAAACTCCATCTATATACCCATGAAAGAATTCCTCAGATAGAGACATAGCTTCCTGGGTCCTCAGGCAACGCTGAGGTGCAGAAAGGCCCTTTGCCAGAAACTGACAATCCATAATCAAAAATCACCTTTCGAGACTTAAATCATTGTACTTCCTGGCATAAATTCTACACTGGAGCCAAACTAAAGTTCTTATCATCCCTGGCACCACCCTCTCCCAACCTCACTTTTCTGTCTTTGCACCTTTTCCCCTGCCATTCCCTATGCCCAGAACATTCTCCTTTCCCTTCTACTTGCTGAATTTCTGTCTATTCCTTTAAAGTTCAGGTAAAACATCACTCCCTCCTGGAAGCTTCCCCTTGATCCTTTCCCCCATTCAGCCCATAATAAGCTTTCTTCCCTCACACCTCCAGTAACCCTTCATGAATGCCTCTCTATTTACATTATCTGCATTAAAAACTTCCTCCTGCAAAGCCTCATCATGGCATGGAGGGGATCCTTGGCTCCCAAAGGCACTGTTAGGAGAGCACCAACTATGCCAGGCTCTATGCTACATTAGGACAATGGTCCAAGAAACAGACTAGTTTGGCATCTGGAAGATCAGTCCAGCTAAATACGTGAAGGCTTCTCACCAGTAGATTGACCATTTGGTAAAATTTTTGGCCGTGGTAACCAATAAAACCAAGTTATTTATGTATTTGTCAGATGTCCCCACTAGACTTGAAACTCCATGAAGGCAGGGACTAACTAACTTTTATATATCTATACTTGCCTAGGGCAGTGTGTGGAGACACAAAATAGGTGCTTAACACATAAGAAAACCATCCGTACCTAGATCTACATCTATGCCTATACCTAAACCTATATTTACAAATATATAATTTGTGTACATGCACATTGGTATGTATATATTCCAATACATATGCACATGTATGTGGTTTTATGAATTTATGTGTGTGTGTATGTGTATATGCATATGTTTACATATATTCATATACATATACGTGTTTAAACATCTAGTCTAGGTGCTCAAAAAGTATATACGGTTACATATAATTATATGTTTGATTGTATGTAACCACATATATATATGATTTTCCTATTACTATGCATCTAGTCTGTCTTTCAAAAAGACACACATATATACACATAAATATGTAATATTTGTCAACTGTATATGTTTATGCATACCATAAATTATGGTAGGGAGCTGAGGTCATCTAATCCAATCCTCTCATTTCATAGACAAAGCAACTAAGGCCCATGGAGGTCAAGGGACATGTCATTAGTGACAGAGTTCTTTCTCCAGATTCTAAACCCACCTCTGCCCCCATGTTATCTTGGGTCAATCACTGACCCCTCTCAGCCTCTGTGTCTGTCACACTGTGTGCTCCTTGAGAACAGGGACTGTTGCCTATCTTTGTATCATTAGCATTTAACAGCATGTGACATATAGTAAGTGCTTAATGTTGGCTGACTGAATATCCTCAGTTGTAAAACGAAGACGTTGGATGTCAGGGAGGTGACATGGTGGATAGAACACTGGGGCCTGGAATCAGGGAAATCCCAAGTTCAGATCCAGTCTCAGACACTGAAGTCAGATAAGTCAGGAAGACTTACCTTCATGAGTTCAAATTAGGCCTCAGAGATTTACCTGCTGTATGACCCTGAGCAAGTCACTTAATCCTGTTGGCCTCATTTTCCTCATCTATAAAATAACCTGGAGGAAGAAATGGCAAACCACTCCAATATCTGTGCCAAGAAAACCCCAAATGGGGTTACAGAGTCAGACATGACTGAAATGACCGAACAACAATAGGTAACCACTACGAGCCTTCTAGCTGAAGTGTGCTACGATCTATCAAAAAGGAAGGACTACAAGAAAAAATTGCTAGCTTCTTGGAATATTTTAAGAATGGACCAAAGAATCTCTATCCATAGGTACCTTTCTGATTTATCTCTAAATGGGCAGGGGCCAGAAGGAAGACAGAGATAACTCAAGGTCTCATCAAATCTTCTCATACTGGTAACCCCCCAAAATGGCTAATCCTTTGGAGTATGTTCTTCCCACTGTGGAAATATAATGACCCAAGTGTCTTTGAAAGTTGGTGCCCCTGAAAGAATGGGAGATTTGGGGGAGAAGATGAAACAAAGAGTAAGCCATTAAGAGGATTTTGAAAAGAAGACAATCCTTTAATTTTCAGCACAAGGAAGGCAAGGGATTGTTGTGGGTTAGGGGGAGTGTCATACATTGAGTGGCTGAGAGAGAAGGCCATGTGAGAAAGGACAGTAGCTTGTGAGGCCTATAGACAAGCTAGGCAGTTCTGTTTTAGATAAGGGAGAGTGGCTGTATAGTTTGGTGAAGGGGATACTGGATTGAAAATTAAAAGTCGTGGCTTCAAATCCCAGCTTTGCTGATGAATACCTGTGACTTTGGGCAAATGACCACCCCTCTGAGCTTCAGCTTTTCCTCATCCATAAAACTAAGAGGCTGAATTAGATGCCTTCTAAGAGCCTATGAAATACTAATCATAACTCACATTTTGAAAGAATTGTAAAGTCTGCTAAGCACTTTCCCCATTATTCCCCAGAATAATAATAGCTAGCATTTATATAGAGCTTTAAATTTTGCAAAATACTTTGCAAACATTATCTCATTTGATCCTTATAACTCTGGGAGGTAGAGGTTATTATTATCCCCATTTTACAGGTGCATACTACTGTTCCCATTTTTATGAAGGAGAAAACTGAAGCTCAGGAAGACTAGGTAATCTGCCAAGGGGTAGCCGGTAAAAGTCTGAAAGAGGATTTGAACTCTGGTCTTCCTGACACCAGATCCAGCTGTCTCTCCCCTACAGAATGCTGCATGGGAAGCTGAGGCTTGAGTTAAGTCCTATTGAGGCAGACAATAGGCCTCAGGAAACTGAGGCATACAGAGGTTGAGTGACTTGCTTAGGTTCACACAGCTAGTAAATGTCCAACTTAAGTCTTCCTAACTCTATGTCTAAATGCTCTATCCACTGCACCTGCCAGTTACTCTGAACTATTTACCACGAGGTAGGTAATGTAAGTTGTTAGAGACATGCCTGACACTAATAAAGTATCAATGAAAATTTACTACTGTAGAGTTCGGAAGAATTGAACATTTTGGTCAAGGCAGGCCTCCACCCTCTTTTCAGGAGGAGGGAGCACTGAGTACAGAAGTGAAATGAGCTATATACTGTTAGCTCAAGACAGATTCTCCCACCAGGAGAAGATTGGTCCATTCTCCTTTAGGTCACCTTCTTCTCACATGCCCATTACATAACCACCCTTGGTGTGATACCCTCTCCCAAACATGCTTTAACATAGGACCCATGATCAGAAGAGGGACAATTTTATGCAGGGTGTGTCTGCTTATATGCATGAGTTTCATTAAGCAAGCGCAGTGAAGAAAAACCTTCTACAGGTAACTCTAGGTCATTTTCTTGGCTAGTTCCAGGTAGCAGTACATTTGGTTCCTTTATCAAGAACTTTGTAATTTTCTGAAGTCTGTCTCCTGATTGGCTGAGTCCACCTACAGTCTGCTGGCCTTCTTATTATGTGACTTATTCTCAATGACTTCATCAACTAATAGCTTCTATGGAAACTTAACTTTTTGCTGTCTCTCACAAAGTGTTTCCATCTTCATTTTTGTAGAAGCAATCAATAAGCATTTATTTTTAATTTAATTTTTAATAGGTAAAAATCTATTACCCCTCTCCTACCTTCTTCCTATAAGAAAAAAAAAAAAAACCTCTTTCAGCAAGCATTTATTAAACACCCACTATGGGCTTGGCTACATTCTGGGTGCAAGGTATACAAAGACAGAAATACATTTCCAAAAGATGAAACCGAGACTTAGAGAGCTGAATTGCTTTACTCCGGGTCACAGAGGGCCAGGATTGAAACCCAAGACTCTCCTGATTTTGTGTAGAGAACCTTACCATTTCACCTGCCTAAGGAGAAAATTAGCCCATATACTTGTGGCAGTCAATGGATTTTGGTTGAATTTAACCCAATTTTGTTTGTTTCTTTAATTACTTACAAATAAAATGATTCTCTGTCTCTTTGCCTTGTTCTTTTTTCAGATCTTGAATCCAAATTTTATCCAAGAAGGTGAGTTAAAGAGAAGCATTTGAAAGTCAAAAAACAAAAACAAAAAACAACCATATTGGACGAGATTAGAGCTATCTATGGGCTCCTCCAACCAGGGAGCCGTAATTAGACTGATCAGTCAGCAACAAGAAGCACTTATTAAAGCACCTATTATGTGCCAGGAACTGAGCTAGGCAAGGAAAATGAGAAGTCAGAAATGAAATTGCATCTGCCCTCGAGGGGCTTCTATTCTATTGGGGGAGACATGCTGGAAAGATCGGGGGGAGTGGAACATGCTGCAGAACAATATGCTTAGCTGGTGGTTATTCACATCCTAGCTGCCTAGGTCTACTTATGTAAGGGGTGGGATAGGGGAGGGGGTGAGAAAGGAAAGGGCTGTTTGACTGGAGAGTGTGTTTTAAGTTGGCACCAGCTGTGTGTTGTTTGGATTACAGTTGCCCCTGAATTCCTCGTGCCCCTGATGGATGTGACCTGCTTGCTGGGTGACACCGTGACCCTGCAGTGCAAAGTGTGCGGCAGACCAAAGCCCAACATTATCTGGAAGGGCCCTGACCAGAACATCTTGGACAATGACAACAGCACGGCCACATCCACAGTCTCCTCCTGGTAGCTGCATGCCCCTCCCCGATCATCAGCATCCACTCCTCTACAAGCAGGGAACCCTTTTTAACTTAACCATATAGAACAGAGTGCTCTTGAGACAGGCTTATAGGTTCAGGGCCCAGAGGAGCACCTAACTTGTCCCCTTGGATCCAGTTCTCTGGGCCTGGAGGCAGAAGGCCTCAGTTCAAGTCTCAGCTTAGGAGTCAGTATCATGGGCAGAGAGCTGGACTTGGTGTCAGGAAGCCCAGAATTCAAATTCCCATTTAGACTTGTACAAGCTGTGTGACCCTTCCAAGTCACTTACCCTATTGAGTTTCAGTCTTCTTCTTTACTAAAGTGAGATAATGTGGAAAGCCTTTTATAAACTTTAAAGCACTGTCTAAATATGAACTATTGTTACATTATTACTACCACTGCCACTACTACTATTACTGCTACCACCACTACTAATACTATTATTATGACAACTGCTCTTATTATCACTACTGCTCTTATTACAGCTGCTATTACCATTACTACTACCACCACTACTACTAGATAGGCTCTCATCTCTCCATCTATAATGGAGACAGATGCAGAGGAGGATTTTGTACTTGTCATATCTACTTCACACAGTCCTCTCCCACTCCCAGGATCTCACCATATTGGTGCAGATAGATACCAATCTGCTTAGCCCACTGCACCTCAGAACTACCGAGTTCAAGTGATCCACCAGCCCCAGCCTTCCCAGTAGCAGGGATTTCAAGTGTGTTCTGCCATGTCTGACTGAATTTATCTGGAAAGGTTAATTTGGGGGTGCATTTCGGGATGCATGTTTCATGAAATTTAACCCAGGTCCCCAAATTGCTAGCTATGGCTATGAAGTACCTGAGAAATTTGTCACCCATATCCTATAAAATGTCAAGTAATTATTTAGGTGTTCCCTGCATGTGTGATGTCTTGAAATACTTGAATGGAAGGGCTTCTCCTTGACACGCTGATAGTCTTCTCTTTTTATTTTTTTAAATCCATAGTGAGAGACAAGGTGGTAAAACAGGTAGAGAGCTGGCCTCCGAGTCAGGAAGACCAACGTGCAAACCCTGCTTCTGATATATGTTGGCTATGTGACCGTAACCAAGTCACTTGATCTATCTTGTTAAAATCCCAACAAATAACAAAAAGAATTCACTCGCTGGTTGTGGTGGATGGTGGTTTGTTGTTATACTTGTTTACTGTTTTAACCTGACTCTTTCAGGGAGTTCAATTATTCACCAGCTGATCACTTATAAACTGCATGGGCTGGTAGCACAATCCCAGACTCAGCCTTGAACTAGGGCCCTTTGAGTCAAGCCAGTGGTTCCAAGAGTGCAGGAAGGGAGGATGGGAAAATTTTCTCCTAAATTTGTGAAACAGAACATTTTCTCTAGTGATTCTGGTGAAATCACTCTGAAGATCTGCAACCTGATGCCCCAGGACAGTGGGATTTACACGTGTGTAGCAACGAATGACCACGGGACTGCATCAACATCAGCTACAATCAAAGTGCAAGGTAGGGCACCTTCTTTATCAATCCATTGAAACTGGCCTGCAAGAGACCCACCTGAACTGCCAGCAAAATATGTTGTACAATTAGAATTTTATAGAAGAGAGAGCTCAGAAGTCATGGAGTCTGACTTCTACCCAAGTCGTGAATCCTACCAATGGCTTTTTATTAAGGCAAATGAAATTTATTTTTTAAAAGAAATCTTGTTAAAGTCTTGCCATCTGCCCTGTCACTGCACCCACACGGCCACCAGACCTTTCTATCCATCCTGCAGCTTGAAACCTCTTATATGTGTTGTCTCCTCAAATTAAAATGTGAGCTCTTTCAGAGCAGAGTGTTTTTCATTTTTAGCTATATTCCAAGCACTTAAACGGGGGCAGCTAGGTGGTGCTGTGAATAGAGCACTGGACCTGGAGTCAGGAGGACCTGAGTTCAAATTCAGCCTCAGATACTTACTAGGTGTGTGACCCTAGGCAAGTCATATCACCCTGTTTGCCTCAGTTTCCTCTTCTGAAAAAAGAGCTGGAGAAAATGATAAACCATATCAGTATCTTTGCCAAGAAAACCCCAAATGGGTTCACAAAGAGTCAGGCATGACTGAAACAACTGAACAACAAAAAGCACTTAACACAGTGATGTGTATGGGTATAAACAGAGACAGAGACAGAGGAGATGAGAGGAAAGGAGCTTCATAAATACTTTCCATTCCATAAATGTCAATATTTTACAAACTATTACCTCTGAGGCAGAAATCTCTTAATTATTACCAAGAACAGCAATGCAACATTTTATATCAGCAAAGCTCCTCCACTGAGCTCTTACATCGTATTTCCAAGTTACCTAGAATCAGCATTCTAAAGTAAGCTAAGAAAAAAACTTCAATATTTTTGAACTAGATAAATATATGAAATGCTAAAAATCTTGCAGAGACCTATCAAAAATGTTCTTTTGTTATACCCAAACAAATATATAAAACTATATAGTTTCACCCAATACAAATTTGTGTCCTGCCCTGTCCAGTGTTCATACCTTTTCCCATTACTAGAATAAACTCTTCTGCGAATTCTATCTATTGATCTTTTTAGTTGTGGGTTTTTTTGGGGGGAGACCAGATGCATGATAGAATCAGTGTAGGAAATACTGCTTGAAGGAAGCCCTGTTAGTTGTGCACAAAGATAAGCACAGGTTCTACAATTTATAGCCTCTTCGAGAATGATGGATGAACAACATTTTATAGCCAAAGAGCTTCTAGGGGTCCCAAAAGTTTTGCCTTGATGAAGGTCACAGAGTCTGCATGTGTGGAAGCCTTGAAACCCAGGCCTTCCTCTCTTTCCACATCAACAATCTGCCTCTTCTTTTCATCTTAGAATCAGAAATTTCAGACTGTAAGGGTCCTTAGAAGTCACCTCTCCAAAGCCTCTCATTTCCCAGTTAAAAGACCCTTCCTTCCTTTATCCAAGGTCTAATCAGATGCCATGGTGAATACATCCTCTTCTTTCTCAAATTTAATTCAGCCTGGACCTCTTTGCCTTTATCTCCCTCTATCCAAGCTGTCTACTTTTCCTTCTCTGCCATGAAAATGTGAGTTTCGTGAGAGCTAAACAGTCAGTGAACAAGCAATAATTAAACATTTAGTGTTGTTCTAAATGCAGGGAACACAAATATATGTAAAAAGGATAGTTCTGCCCCCATGGACCTTACTTGAGACCTTTCCCATACTGATGGAGAAAGACAGTACATAAAAGGAATCTGAAAAGTGGAGGGGAGGAAGAAGATAAAAGGACCCAGTGCAGGAGCATGGTAGTGAAGGCCTGAGTGCAGCCTGGGGAGAAATGAAGACCTATGTTGTATCTGTCTTTCTACCTAGTGCCTAACATAATGCCTTTCATATAGCAGGTACTAAATAAACATCAAGTGAACTGAATTTAAATCATGAAGTGAACTAATGTTTATTTTATTTTGCTTTTGACTATTTAAAATTTTTTAAAATTTATTCTGAACGTAACACTAGATAAAATGTATATTTTCCATATGCTATTTAAATGTTGTTGAGTCATTTCAGTCATGTTCGACTCTTTGCGACCCCATTTGGGGTTTTCTTGGCAAAGATACTGAAGTGGCTTGCCATTTCTTTCTCCAGATGAGGAAACTGAGGCAAACAGGGTTAAGTGATTTGTCCACGGTCACAAGGCCAATCTGAGGCTGAATTTGAACCAGGGTCTCCTGACTCCAAGACCAGCACTCTATCCACTGCACCACCTAGCTGCCCATTTTAAAGAAGTCTTACTGATGCCCAATAAAGCCCCTTTCCCACAGACTCTCCCTTAAAAAAATAGTTTAGCAAAGCCAAACAACACAACAATTGTATCTGTCCACATATGCCACATTCGGCTTCCACATCCCACTAGTCACTAACCTGGAGGAGGGGCTAGTGGCTATGAACACAAACATCCTTTCTAAAGCTGACAGCCATAAGCATCGAAAAGGGGAATCCCATGCTGAAACTCTGAAGCAAGAGCAAAAGGTTCACAGGCACATAAAAGATTTTCCTCATTTTCCCCAACATTTCCTGAGCACCTCTTATGTTCAGAGCACTGGGGTGAGTGGTGGTGTTTCTGGGGTACACTTGTATTCTAAAGGAACAAGTTTTTAAAAATAGACACTAGGCACTGTGTTAAGTACTTTCACAAATATTATCTCATTTGATCCTCACAACAACCCTGGAAGATAAAATACTACTACTGTCCCCATTTTATAGTTGAGGAAACTGAAGCAAAAAGAGATTGAGTGACTTGCCCAGGGTTACTCAGGTAGTAAGTACCTGAATTTGAACTCAGGACTTTTGATTGCAGTCCCATGGACTCTATTCTCTGTTCCAACAGCTGTTTGGAGTGGAGTTTTTAAAACAGCACTTTTAAAACTGGTGAAATGCCTTTTCTCCAAACATTTTCTGAATTTCCCCACAATGCCTAATATTTTGGGTGCACCTAGGTTTAAACAATAGAAGTACACATCCTTCTGTTAGATCATGTATCTTCCTAAATAGCAAGGGGTCAGTCAGTTGGTAATTCACCTGGTGGTGTAAGGGAAAGAGTATTATATTTGATGTCAAAGGCTCTATTTTCCAAGCTTGACTACTATGGACTTGGGGCAAATCACTTAAGCATTGTAGATGTCTGTTTTGTCATCTGTAAAATAAGGAAATTGAAATAGATGACCTCTAAAATCCCTTCTAACCCTTTAAAGAGACAAATCAGATGAAAAGTCAGTGTTGGAAGACAGGTACACTAATGAATTGTTAGTAGAGCTGTGAAATTTCTGTGAAAATCTTCTGAAATACAACGTGGAGTTACCTAAGAAAAGTCACTTAACTTCATTCTCTTTGATGCAGGGATCTCACCGCTGGGTGTCATCCCCAAAGAGGTCAAAAACAAAAAGAAAGGACCATACGTAATAAAATACAGTGCTTAATATAGTGCCTGACACACAGTTGCTATGTAAATACTTATTCCCTTCCTTCCCTTACCTCTGTGATGAACAAAAGCTGGAACAAAGTGAGTGCCCATCAGTTAGGAAATTGCTGAACAAACTGTGGTGTATGTATATCATGGAATATTACTGTGCTATAAGTAACTATAATTATAATAAGATATTGGGAAAGCACTTTGCGAACCTTAAAGTAATATAAATGATAACTTAAAATTATAAGGTACTCTGAAGCGATGCATACTAAGGAGAACCAGGAAAACAATATGTGCAATATCCCCAAAATGGAAATGATAACAACACTAAAAATCCATTGAACCCCAGACAGTCATAATAACTGATCTTAGTTTGAGACACCTGCTGATGAAACACATCTTCCTCTTCTCAGTGTGTGTAGGGAAGGATTGTGGATGTTGACTGCGGATGTCGGTATTTTCTATCAGATTTGGATACTGTGTCAGTTAACTTTGCTGAAGCGTTTTTCTTTGCTACAAGACAGAGTTCAACATGGTGGGGGTGAGGGTTAGGGGAAATTACTGGTATAAAAAACAAAAGACAATAATAAAACTCTTAAGAAAGAATTCCGTCTAGTTGTAAATCCCAAATATGATCATAAGATGATAGATTTTGAGCTGGAAGAGATTTTAGAGGTTATCAAATCCACTACACACCCCCTATTTTACAGATGAGGAAATAGGTTCAGAAATGTTAAGTGACTTGCCCAGGGTCACACAACTAGTAAGTGTTTGAAGCAGGATCCTGACCCAAGTCCTCCCTCACGACAAGTTCAACATCCTCTCCTGTTGTCTTCTCAGACTTCAAGGTTGAGAAGAAGACATGTCAGTTGGCAAGGATGGATGAGGGAGGGAGGGAATTAATACAGAGAGGTTAAATAACATGTTTGAGGTCATATAATGACTGGTTTTGACCTTGGGCTTCCCCAGGTGTTCCAGCAGCACCAAACCGTCCCATTGCCCAAGAAAGGAGCTGCACATCAGTGATTCTCCGATGGCTGCCTCCATCCAGCACAGGGAACTGCACCATCTCTGGTTACACTGTGGAGTACAGGGAAGAAGGTAAAAACCCAAACCAAAGAGTCCCATGATCTCACTGCTTGAATGGTCCCTTCGATGATACAGCTCACAATCCATCCATGTCCTCTAATAGAGTCACCTCAGGATGGAGGATAGGGGGACTTTCTCACTTTCTCCTGATGTTGCCAGGACACAAGCAAAGGACATGGTCTCTCTCTAGGGGAAAGAAGCATCCCTTGCTTCTTTCATGTGATTAATTTGTCTTTTCCTGTTAGACACTTCTCTAATGACATTCCTCACTTTTTTTTGTTTTGCTGTTGCAACCCATGAAACAAGCAAAATAAGAGAAGAAAGGATCTAATTAAATTAATTCGGATAGTATTGTGAATGACTTCTAATTATCCCAGGGATTTTTTCTCCTCTTCTTAAGTGGATCCTACCTCTACCTAAAATCATTTACATCTGTGTTTCCTGAGTCCCAAAGTTCATGAACTTATTCCAATTCACAACCTCTAACTTTAAAATCTTCTTTCGTGGATGAGCTAGTGACTTTTTGGTCTTGGTTTATCAATAATTTTCCCTAGACTCCCATCTTTCTGATAAAATGTGTTCTTTTGTTCTATGTCTACCAAAAGAAAAACAAAAACCTTCTTTCTAGCCTTAGGGATGAGTTGGTTCTATTGTCATTACTAAAACCAAGGCAAATACTTGCCTTTATGCAAGTTGCCAGTTCATCACAATATTTCCTATTATATCTTTTCTACCATACTGTCCCTAATAATTTATGAAGCCGGAGGTACTGGGGAGACAGTACAACTTCAACTTTGGACATTTACTTAGTCATTGAAGACCTGAGCTCCAAGATGTCCTTGTCAATTCAGAATCACTGCTAGCTATCCCTAGGGAATCAACTGGGGCTTAGATTGCTATATTCAGCAATTAAATCCTGCTTCTGTCAACTTACTAGCTGTGTGACCATGGGCAAGTCACTTAACCTCTCTAAGTCTCAGTTCTATCACCTCTAAAATGGTAACGGTAAAACCTGTACTACTTAACCTCAAAGGATCATTGTGAAGCACAAATGAGATAATGTATGTACATTGCTTTGCAAACTTTAAAGCATTACACAACTCAGTTATTATTTTTACCATTACAAAGGTACAAAGAGAAAAAAAAGTATTTTCTATTTTGTAACTCCTAAGATGCCTCTGAACTCTACATTTGCTGTTGCAAATTTAAAATGTTATAGATGTTGCTGACAGGTCCTCCAGGAACCATACTTTATATACACTGTTACAAAGGGGTTGAACACTGTAAAAAGTCTTTTAGAAATGTTTATAGTATTCATAAGAATGATCTTTTTTAGCTTATTGTATGAAATATATTTTCATTTTGTGTAGTAATCCTTCTCTCTCAATTTCTCTCCCTCTCCACCCTTCTTCCTCATCCTCCTCCTTTTTTCTTATCTCTCTGTCTCTGTCTCTGTCTCTGTCTCTCTCTTTGTCTCTCTGTCTCTGTCTCTCTCTTTGTCTCTCTCTCTCTCTCTGTCTCCACTCCCCTCTCCTTCTCTCTCTTTCCTTTTTCTGTTGGACTCCACAGGTTCCCAGGTCTGGCAGCAGTCTGTGGCTTCAACTTTGGACACTTACCTAGTCATTGAAGACCTGAGCCCAGGATGCCCTTACCAGTTCAGAGTCAGTGCCAGCAACCCCTGGGGGATCAGCTTACCCAGTGAGCCCTCTGAGTTTGTGAGACTCCCAGAATATGGTGAGTACTGACCCCTAAACCAGGGTCTCACTGATTTTCCAAGACACACTGGAGTAGAATTATTTATTGATTTGTTGGGGATGGGACAGATCTTTAGATGACTTTTACTTGAATTTACTTTGTCCCATTAGTTCCACCAATTTTTTTAAACCTTTATTGCTTCCATACATATTGTAGAAGAAAAACTGGTTTGTTTAGTCAGTATTTATCAGAGAAAACTTATTTCTAAGGAGAGAGAGAGAGAGAGAGAGAGAGAGAGAGAGAGAGAGAGAGATCCAAATGGTGTAGCATTTCCTCTGCTAATTGAAAATCTTGCTAAAGTTATTTTGACTTACATTTTTTTTGGCGATCATGAAGAGGGAGATAGGTATGCAAAAAATCAATTTTAGAATATGAAAAATCTTCCTTAAACAGCACAATAGTAAGTTCAATTTCAATGTACTTGAAGAACTATCTTCCTCAAACTACTCAGTCTGGGTGGAGACAGAGATACTGCTCTAAATTAATCAAAAGATACTCCTACTCTTATAGTCTGGTTACCACTAAGGGTATGCTGGCAAATTTTAAAGAACTGGCTCAATGAAAAAAAATGTCCACATGGACTTTTAAGTTTAATCTACATTATTAATATCTTTTCTGTCACTTTCTTAAGTCTAAACAATCAACAAAACAATAAATGAAGACCTGATTTCTGAGGTGTAAATGCTCACACTGAAAACGTAACAGTTGGATATCCTGAGCTGGTTGAAGCTAACTCCAACACCCTACTGGTTACCTTCTAATCTATGTAGAAGTCCGAATTCCTCCCTGATTTGGGATTGATTTTCCCTTTAGAATCTGGTTGAATCTCTAACATAGATGAGACATAAACATACTCCCTCTTGGAATGTCATTAAATATGGATGTGGATTTTCATTCAGTTGAATCCAAAAGACTAAAATTATATTATTTCTTTGCTTAAAGAAAAGAGAAGCCATAATAAACTTTTACATTATGTAGAAGTCATGACCAAAATTGGCTCCATACATATGTTCTGTCTACCACACAGCTAATCATGGGCTGTTCCATATAAACTCTCTCTAAGCTCTGATCTTCTTTAGCCTAAAGCCAGTAACACAGAGTAGGATAAGAGAGAGAAAAGGGAGTCTTTCAAATGAAGTGAGGCAGCAGAACTGCAGAATAAAATGCGGCTAGTTTGCTCTTTGCTCAGAGGTATTGACTACCACAGGGAGCTTATGTTTAGGACCAGAGAAGATAGCACACCACCACCCCCTTGTCACATACACACATACACACACACACACACACACACACACACACACACACACACACACACACACACACACACACACACACCCCTACATTTCTATTCTCCCTCCCCCCATTTCCCACTACTTCCCATTCTGCTAGAAGATAGCACACCACCACCCCCTTGTCACATACACACATACACATACACACACACACACACACACACACACACACACACACACACACACACACACACCCCTACATTTCTATTCTCCCTCCCCCCATTTCCCACTACTTCCCATTCTCCTAGTAAGTGCTCATGATCTAAACCAGGTATTAGTACCTGGGGGTCCTGGGTCCCCAGGGAATATAAAAGGTATGTAAGAACAAATGAACCCATAATGATAAATGCTGATAATAATATACAATTATTTATTTATGGGAAGCTAGGTGGTGCAGTGGATAGAGTGCCAGGCCTGGAGTCAGGAAGACTCATCTTCCTGAGTTCAAATCTGGCCTCAGACACAGACTAGCTATGTGACCCTGAGCAAGAGAGGTGGCTGCACTTCCAGCCTGGAGGAAATTGGGAGATCTAGGGCAATTTTGTTACTCATAATTTTTTTTAAATTATGCAACAAAAGTTCATAATTTCATATACAATCCTCTTTTTTGTTCTTTATAAGTTAGAATGTTTTTATTGATAATTGAATTTATGATTCTTTTTAAATGAATTTTTTGAAAAGAGAATTTCTTTGGGGTTCTGCTGGAGCCTTTGTAGTTCCATGGCATTTTTAGCATCATCCATGTGCTTTCTCTCTTTCCAAGATGCTGCAGCTGATGGAGCTACCATTTCCTGGAAGGAAAATTTTGACTTAGCTTACACAGAGCTGAATGAAATTGGCAGGTAATACTACAGCTTTCTATTCTGGGGCTTGGCTGAAAAAGAAATTCCCATGAGTTTATAAGTTCATGGCAAAAATAAATTATAGTTTTAGCTTTTTAAAATTTTAAGTAAAGAAAAAAATAGCAGAGCAGCTAGGTGGCACAGTGGATCGAGCACTGGCCTTGGAGTCAGGAGGACCCAAGTTCAAATGAACTTGGGAAAAAGGCTAGCTTTCTGAACTTCACTTTTCTCATTTTAACAACAGTAATGGGGCATCTAAGTAGTTTGGAGGATAGAGCACCAGGGCTGAAGTCATAAAAACTCTTCCTGAGTTCAAATCTGACCTCAGACACTTACTAGCTGTGTGCCCCTAGGCAAGTCGTTTCACCCTGTTTGCCTTGGTTTCCTCATCTATAAAATGAGAAGGAAATGACAAACCACTCCAGTATTTTTGCCAAGAAAATGCCAAATGGGGTCACAGAGTGTCAGACATGAACATGAGTCAGACTTAAAAATAATAATTGCTAGCACTTACATAGCACTTTAAGCAGCAGACAAAAGTTAAGTGACTTGCGTAGGGTCACACAGCTGGTAAGTATCTGAAGCTAGATTTAAACTCAAGTCTTCCTGACTCCAGACTCAGCTCTGTATCCCCTGTGCCACTTAGCTGCCCTCATTTCACATGCTGTTATTAAACAGGTGATTTAGATTTTATCCATCACATCCTTAAGTCTAGTTAATCAATAAAATAATTAAAGTTTGATTTGTAGCATTTACTGATTTCCAATGTGTAAATGCTCACACTTTACTTTAACAATTGGTTCTTAGGAGCTGATACAAGCTGACTAGCACACACCAGAGAAAGAGCACTCACTCTGGAATTAGAAGACGAGTTCAAATCCCACTTCTGATATGGGCTGTGTGAGCTTGGACAAGTCACTTAACTTTACAGTTTCCTCATATGTAAAATAAGAAAGTTGGACTAAAGGGCCTCTGAGGTATCTTCCAGATCTAAACATGTGATCCTTTGAGTCCAGCCCATATGATGATTGGTTGAAGGAACTAGTGATGCTCAACCTAGACAAGAGGAAGCTTATCAGGGTCACGCCCATAGTCATTGCCTTGAAATGGTTGAAGGGCTGTCATATAGAAGAGGATATAGACTCATTTATCATATCTCAAGACAGGAGAGCCAAACTGATACATGGGAGTAACAGGGAGACAGATTTAGGCTTCAGGTAAGAAAAAAAATTATGCCAGTAATTACAGATGTCCAAAACTGAAATGGCCTTGTAAGGTAGTGAGTTGCCTCATGCTAAAAAGCATTCAAGCCAAGGCTGGATGGTAACTTTTAGAGAATTCTGTGGAGAGGACTTGAATCAGGCAAGGGGCTTGACTAGGTGACCTCTCAGGTCTCCTTCACATCTAAGATTCCATGCTTCCAGCTTCTTATCTCCCTGACACCAGGAAAATAGAGCCCAGATAGGGAAGGTTATGAACAGAGATCAGTGGGACTCCTGGTCAAATGTGACAAACTTTACAAATCACTGAAAAAAAGGTCCAGGGTTTATTCGTGAATCTTGACCAAAGACTCTCTCTTTCATGTGATTCCAGGGGTCGGTTCTCCATTGTGAAGAAATGCATTCACAAAGCTACTCGAAAAGATGTTGCTGTGAAATTCATTAGCAAAAAAATGAAGAAGAAGGAACAAGCAGCACATGAGGCTGCCCTCCTCCAGCACCTCCAGCACCCTCAGTATGTCACGCTCCACGATACCTATGAGTCGCCCACATCTTACATCTTGGTTTTGGAACTGTGAGTACCAACAGCTTCTCTCTAGCACCATCCCTGCCCCACTTAGGTGGAACGAGGCCACCATCTGGGCCAGTTGACCCCGAATGGAAGGTGAAAAGAACATTGACTCTGGGGTCACAGGACTTGGGTTCAAATCCTGCCTCCAATTCTTACTACTTATGAGACAGTTACCAAACCTCCATGGCCCTCAGTTTTATTAGTGGTAGTAGATTATTAATAGATTCTTTTCAGATATCACTAAAAATTGAGCAGAAGTAGAAATGAAGACTCCCCCCCACTCTCTCATGCCATCCCCAAAAGGCAAAAAGTTTTTGGGGTTTTTTTCCACGTAGAGACAAACTCCCCAGAGTTAAGGCAAACCAGTCTAAAGTTTGGAGTGATTCAGCCAACTGCCATCCCTTAACCCAGTAAAAGGAAGAAAGGAGAAATTTACAGCTTGGACTGTGAACAAGCAGTCAATGTCCCATTGTTCTCAGGGAAAATAGGAGTAATAATAGATTCAGAGGAAACACAGAGCGTTAGGGTATAATAGACCTTGTAGACTCTCTATACTAATCTCATTTTGCTAGTCAGGAAACAGGCCACAACCCTGACTTCTCATGATACATCATGCAAATGTTCTAATGTTGTTCAACACCAACCACTAAACATTTATTAAGCATTCATAACTGCCAGGCACTGTTATACAAAGACAAAAATGAAACAATCTCTGGGATTCTACTGGAAGAAAAAAAAACATGTATATATTACAGGCAGCTAGGTGGCACAGTGGATAGAATGCCAAACAAAAAATCAGAAAGTAGTGAGTTGAAATTTAGCCTCAGACACTTACTAGCTGTGTGACCCTGGGCAAGTCACTTAACCCTGTTTGCCTCAGTTTCCTCATCTGTAAAATGAGCTGAAGAAGTAAATGGCAAACTACTCCAGTATCTTTGGCAAGAAAACCCCACATGGGGTCATGAAGAGTAAGACATGATTGAAAATGACTGAACAACAAAGGAAATAGTTTTTGAGCTGAACTCTGAAAGAAGCTAATGTATTTGCAGAAGTAGAGGAGAGAAGGAAACAGATACATGCCACCTTCCATCTACGTACCATTTTACTAGCCTAGAATACCCTCCTTAGCTCCACCTTCTAGCATCCCTCATAGGAATATAGAATTACATTTACAGCTGGAGTTGTTGCTCCTACCTCCCCCATCTGAACACTGATTAAATGTGAGTGATACAGAGTGAGACATTGAGGATAATTCTGAGTTTGTGAGCTGGGTGGGAGGGGGGAGACTGGAAGAACAGTGATACCCTCAAAAGAAATAGTAGAGTTCAAAAGCAAGTAGGTTTTGAGGGAAAGATAAAAAAATACTAAGCTCTGTTTTAGACTGTTGATTTTGAGGTAGCTATGGAATTTCCAATTTAAATGTCTAATATCAGTCGGTGATATGGGACTGGTGTTCAGTAAAAAGATATTTTATATGTATGTGTGTGCATGTCATGTCTTCCTGACCTGTATATACATGTGTATATGCATATGTAGACATATAAACATGCACATTATATATATTTATATTTGTTTATATATAGCATATATAAATTATCTGCCTAGAGAGGATAATTAAATCCGTGAGAGTTGATGAAGTCACCAAGAGAAAGAATATAAAGACAGGAAATATGGAACCCATGACAGAGCCTTGAGGGTGCTCAAGAAAATATATAGTTTTGGGTACGTTGCTAGATAGCTACAACAATGCCTTTTCTGATTCCCAGAAGCACAATATATTTACTCTTCTAGATATAACAATATACAAGAAACTTTTTTTTGGTGGAATGAAATGTTCCAAAGATCTCTTGCCCTGAAACTGTTCACGTTGTTAGATCAATGATTCTAGCCCTGGTGGTTTGTCATATTGATGGCCAGAGGCTGTGTTGCCCAGCTAACATACTAACTGAAACTTAATTTGTGATTGTATCAGGTTACTGATAGGTAGAGCTGGCTTTTAATGAGGCAGGAGAAGTTTTTCCTGTTTAGTTACCTCTAAAAATGTCTACCTCTTTCTATTTATCTCATTCTTATAATCAAAGGTGTGTCCTGCTGTGAAAAGGAGACAACACTTTTCATATCATATTTTCCTTTTAGATAACATTGTATCAGAGCCCCTCATAAGGGGTTGGGTTCACCCTAGGAGATTTCCTCATTCTCTTAGTTCATAGTTCCTAGCCAAGGAACCTGAGAAATAACATATGTATGGTCTTCCTGGAAATATTGAGACTGATTCCCCACTTGCAAACATAAAGTTCATAGAATCAGAAATTTAGATCTGAAATGGCCTTTAAAGGCCATCTGGTTTATTTCTGCTCATTTGAAAGCTAGGTGGCAAAGCAGATATAGTCCTGGCCTTTGAGTCAGAAAAACATGATTTCAAATCCTATTTCAGGCACTTAGTAGATTTGTGACCCTGGGCAAGTCACTTATCCCTGTTTACCTCAGTTTCCTCATCTGTAAAATGAACTGGAAAAGGAAATGGCAAACCTCTCCAGAATCTTTGCCAAGAAAACCCCAAATGGGGTCATGAAGAGTCAAATGCGACTGAAAAACAACTAAATAAGACCTTAGAACCATATGTAAATGTTAGTTATTTTACAGGTGAGAAAATCTTTACTTGCTTCTCCCTAACTATTGAAATGGAGACCTTTTAAAAACAAATTCTGTTTCTTTTTCAACTTTCAACCTCTCCTTGTAGTGTTTTCGTGCTCCATGGGACAGTCAGGCTATCTACTAGTTTCGTAGACTAGCATCTTTCTATGCTATCTCCCCTCGCAAGACGAGGGTAGCATCTTCAGAGCCCTTCTCCTTTCCCAGGTTCCCATTGCTTTCACGCCATACATAGGCCTTTCCTTTTTCTATCTGCCCTTTTACTTGTGTCTTCCTCAATTACCGTGAGCTCCTTGAGATCTGATATTGTTATGATTTTTCTTTTAATATCCCTAGAGTTTAGCACAAGAAAGAAAGAAGGAAGGGAAGGGAAGGGAAGGGGACAGGGGAAAGAAAAGGGAAGGGAAGGGAAGGGAAGGGAAGGGAAGGGAAGGGAAGGGAAGGGAAGGGAAGGGAAGGGAAGGGAAGGGAAGGGAAGGGAAGGGAAGGGAAGGGAAGGAATCTAGCCAACGCACCCCAAGTTAACTGGGAAGCTTTTGGCCATCAAAATTTACCTTCTTTTGGAGAGGAAAAAGAAAGGGAGAGAGCTAGGTTGAGAGAGAAGATGAGCTACCTAGCTGGGTCCCCATTTAGGCAGCTCGCTCTACTCACTGGCACTTGGCAATATAAAATATAAAGAAAAAGAAAGGCAGCTCTTGGAGCTTAAATTCTAACAGAGGAAGACAACATACAATAGGAAACTGAAAAGGGGGGGGGGGAAGGTATCCCCATGGAGGCATGGTGCTGAAGTCCTGAAAGACAGAAGCACAGTCAGGAGGGGAGTAAAGGTTGGTGGGCCTGTGCCCTTCCCCAAAATGCTGGCACCAGGAGGAACTCATCAGTGAGGAAAAGGGGCCAGCATGGCAGAGGGTGATAAGGCTGTAGGGGAGGATGGATATTCCAGGATGAGGAAATCTCAGGAGCTGAAGGAAGCTCTAAGGTGAGGGCGCCACTGAGGTATGGTATTGAAATTGAGACAGTCAGAAGGAGAACTGGGAGGAGGAAATGAAAGAGGAGAAGGGGTCAGATATGAGAGATGCTGTGGAGGCAGGTGGAAATAGCAAAATGTGACAACTGACTGGCTATGCAGGGTGAGGGAGAATGTATAATAATAATATAATCGTATATAATATAGTATAATGTTGAGGTTATGAATCTGGGAGCTTGGAAGGCAGTTGTTTCCTATAGGTTGAGTTAGCCCTGGGAGTAGTTCACGTTCTCTAGTAGTAAGATCATCTTGGGACAATCTTTCCAGTTTGCATCCCCAATATGATAGATTCTCTGCTAGAACCACCTCCATGACTTAGCTGATGGTATGATCTGTTCACTAGGTGGCCCAAGAGGTAAACCAGTGCCTCTAAGTAGTTCATGTTGCTCACTACTGTCACCAAGAACTCCACTTGGAGTCAAGAGATACCTAGGTTTGAATTCTATCTCCAGCTCTTACTAGGTGGGTAAATATGGACCAGTCACTTAAACCTCTCCAAACCTTAATCACCTATTCTGTTAAAAGAGAGAAAACACCTTGTGGATGGAAAACTTAACAGGTTTTTTTGTCAGCCTCAACTGAGATAAAATATACAAAGTACTTTGTAAACTTTAATGCACTATTATGATTGTGACATACATTCAAACTGGTAGGAGCCCACTGGGCAAATGAAAAGATCCCTTTATAGCTTATAAAGGTCTAATATTGAGAATCAATGACTACCAAGAAAACAGTCTATATTATCCTGAGTCAGCATTTGGCAAAGTGTACTGATCTACCTTGTTTCATCTATGTAGGATTCAGTTATTTACATTAATTCTAATTTTCCTAATGTTTTTTTTAATCCCACGGCCCAGGGTTCCCTCCCATAAAAGGGACTCTGGGTTCAGTTAGACTGGCATTCTCTCCTGATGACCTGAGGCCTAGTGGGTTAGGTTTTCTTTAGCTTATTAGCATTCCTGTCTCAAACATACAGATTAAGTATGGCTGATGTTTAAGGTTTCCTAAACATGAGTAACATTTACTCAAGAAGCAATATGGCTATCAAGCATGGGGCAGCATTATATTTCATCTATCATGTATTTTGTCTATAAAGGACATAAGACATAACGGAAAGGGAACAAGCATTTCTTAAGTGCCTATTATGTGCCAACATTTTACAAATACTACATCAATTGATCTTCAAAACAACCCTGTGATCCCTTCTCCCTCTTGACTAAGGAGACAAAAGGGAGAAATGCCCTAGCATTTCATTCATAGAGAGTCAGAATTTTCCAGCTAAAAGGGACCTAGATTCATAGTATGCTAAAGTTAGAAGGGGACTTTAGTTGTCATTTAAACCAACCTCATTTTACAGACCAAGAGAGTGCAGGTAAATTTTCCAAGGGCACAGTCCATAATGTCTCAGATGCAAATTCCTAGGGCACAACACAAGGATCCGTACAAAAGAAAAATGAGAGCAAAGAAAAACAAGAAATGGCAGCCCCTGGTAGAGAAAACATGGCACTGTGGATGTGAAACTAAATCAATCAATAAGCATTTATTAAGTGCCTACTATATGCCAGGCACTGTCCTGGGTGCTGGAGATAAAAACACAAAGAATGAAACAATACTCCAGCCATCTCTACGTCCATGACATGTTGGTGATAAATGTGTGACCTTCCTCAACCTCACCTGGATATGCCTCTTGGCAAATCTAAGTAGAAGCTGCAGGTACAGCCCATATGGGGGAAAGAGCTGCATTAGGAACCTGACTTCATGTGAACCACCAATAGCAAGTTTTTATTTCTAAAGAGGAGAAGTTGATGACCCATGAAAGAATATGTGATCCACTAAATAGAAAAATCCTATTCTATCCCAACTTATGGAGTCTGTTCTCATGCATCCAGCTTGCTTCTTGCATCATATTTAAAAAGGGAAAACAGCAAGGCAAGATGCACAGATCTGAGGAAAAGCAAGGGCAGCCCAGAAGGGAATGAATTGACTTTGGCAGGAGGCAGCTCTGGATGGAATCCTCAGATCTAGCCTCTCTCCTTCCCCCCACATGTTCTCTTTGATCAAATGACACTGGTTTTTGAGGTTCACAAACCACTCCATCTCTTAGGCCCTGGCATTTGGGGGGCCTCTCCCATGCCTGGAACTCTCTCCCTCTATTCTTACAGACCTTGACTTCCTTCAAGTCCAAATTAAAATCCCACTTTCTACAGGATGCCTTCTCTAACCCCTCTTACTTCTAATGCCTTCTCTCAGTCAATTACTTCCTATTTATTCAGAATATAGCTTACTTTACATATATTTGTTTGTATGTTGCCTCATCCATCAGGTTATAAGTTCCTTGAGGGCAGAGATTGCCTTTTTCCTCTTGTATACTCACTGCTTAGCACAGTGCCTGACATATAGTAGATGCTTAATGTTTGTCACAGTCAAACCCAGAACACACTGGGATTTGCCTACTTTCAGTGTTACTTGAGATTCTATATAATTATGTGCATATATAGCGCAAAGCCATGGTTAAATGCTTCTTCTATTTTACAAACCCACTTCTTAAAGGCACCAAGACCCATTTCTTCTGAAAAAATATGAAAGCAACTAACAAAACAAGTTTTTATTGATTTCATCATGGAAGACACTGTTTTTAATATGCTGAAATATTAGCTAAGAACAGTAATTGAAATTCTATTAGTATAGAAAACTCTCAGATGACGCCATTTGGGGTTTTCTTGGCAAAGATACTGGAGTAGTTTGCCATTTCCTTTTCCAGCTCATTTTACAGATGAGGAAACTGAGGCAAATAAGTTTGAATGACTTGCCCAGGGTCACATAGCTAGTAAGTGTCTGAGGCCAGATTTGAATTCAGGAAGATGAGTCCTCCTGACTCCAGCTAGTCTTCCTGACCACCTAGCTGCTCTTTCTTATTGTTGACTTCATATTAAATGTGAATTTATGAGCTTCCCCACTCCCCCACCAGCTTTCGATGCTGTCCTGAGATGGATCTTTAGTTGAAACAGATGTGTATCAAAATGAAATAATTTTACAGGGAGGTCTTTATAGAGTTTGTTTTTAAACTTTTTGTTCCCTTGCTTTCTTTACCTCTTATAGGATGGATGATGGCCGACTCTTGGACTATCTTATGAATCATGATGAACTTATGGAAGAAAAAGTTGCTTTCTACATCCGAGATACCATGGAAGCCTTACAGTATCTACACAACTGCAGGGTAGCTCATTTGGACATCAAGGTAACAGGAAATATGGGCTAGGTGCTGGCCCTGTGGTTTCACTGATTCAGATGAGGTAACTCTCCTCTACCAGTTCAGGGCAACATCTTCTCTGTAAGCTATGATTTCAGAGAATTGACTGGAGCACTCTAGAGTGGGGCTGGAACCAGTTTAAAATGTATTTTGGAAATATTTAACAAAATAAACTAAATCAATCTATAACCCAGATGGATCCTTATGTATACTTTAGTGGCTCACACTTGTATTTAAGTCTGAAACTACTGGCCTAGAATTCTGACTCTCTGAGAGTCACACAGGCAGCATGTTTCAGAGGCAGAACCCAGATCTTCCTGGCTCGGAGGTAAGCTCTCTATCCACTACAAGGGCTAGGAAAAAAAATAAAGGAAAACACATCAGATCCAACTTGCACAGCCAATACCCTTAACAAAAGTGAATTACATTTCAATTTGTTTAGAAAGGTCAAAATTCCAATGAATATTAAGGCTGGAACTGGACTTATATTGATTTAATCAATATTTATTGAGTACCTACTATTTGCTAGACACTGTGCTAAGTGCTGGGGATACAAAAAAAGGCAAAAGATAGTCCCTGTCCTCAAGGAGTTTATATTCTGCCAGACTCTCTTCTAGACTACTAAGATTGGTTTCTACATAATTTAAGAAAATTCTTTTGAAGTATAATATTATAGAATGTTAGAATTTGAAGTCCAATTCCTGTATTTTACAGATAAAGAAACTGAGGTCCAGAAAGTCTACCACAATTAGTCAGTGGTAAAACAGACTAGAACCAGGGTCTCCTAACATTTTTTCCATAGGGCAGCTAGGTGGTACTAGACCAGACCAGAGTCAGGAAGAGTCATCTTCTTGAGTTCAAATCTGTGGGACCTTGGCCAATATTTAACACTGTTTGCTTCAATTTCCTCAAATGAGAAAAGGAAATGGCAAACCACTCCAGTATCTTCGCCAAAAGAATCCCAAATGGGATCATGAAGGGTCAGACAGACTCAAACAACTCAGCAACAACAAAAAACTTCTTTTCCACTTTACCATGCTGCCTCTCACATGTGAGAGTGACATCTAATAATGTCAGCTGAAAAATAGAAGGATAAGAAAAGGGGGGAGGCTTCAAGTGACTTCCAGTGACCTAGATCACCAATAAAACTTTTTTTCCCCATAAAATATTGTCCTAGTTAAGGAAAGAAAGAAGTGCATTGTTGATAGGGTTTGTTTTCCATGAAAAAAGAATTTACGTGTTAAAATCTCACGACCTGAAAACAGAGATGAAATTGAGAGAATATTCAGACCTACAAGGGTATAGCAGCAGCCAATAAAAAGATGATCCATCTGCTGTTCTCATTCATTGTTTTTGTCCCACAGTCCTTTGGCCAGCAGTGAAAGATGGTATCCACGGCACTTAGTACAATGTTTGGCACTCAGAAGGTGCTTGATAAATGCTTTCCATTTACTGAATTGCCAGCCTATGCCATAGTGGTAGTCATGGAAGCCAGAGAGGAGTCAAGGGTCACATCTATTTAGGAACCCTGGTTTAACCCTACTCTGCTAATAATCATTTAATGCCCTGACCCCTTCTCAGAAAGTATGCCCTCTCTGAAGGAGCTAACATTATCCCTAGGTAGTTGGTGGGTGGAGCAGTACATAAGAGCACTGCGCCTGGGATCACAAAGACCTGAATTCACCTCCTAGCTGTGTGACCCTGGGCAAATCACTTTTTATGTCTGTTTCAGTTTCCTTTACTATAAAATGAGGGTAATAACAGCACCTGCCTTGTAGGTACTAAATAAATGCCTATTCCCTTCCCTTCTGTCTCTACCCTGCAACTGTAGACCCTCTGAAGGCTTTGAAAAAAAGTATAAAAGGTGCTATGCTTTAATGGACTTGGAATCAGAAGACGGGCTCTGACACAATTAGTGTGACCTTGGGCAACTCATATGACCTCTTTGGTCCTCTGTTTCCTTATCTGTAAAATGAAGAGGCTGAACCTGATAGCCTCTAAGGTCCCTTTCAGCTCTAAATCTATGATCCTGTGATTTAGTTTTGTTCCAACTTCTACCTACCAAAGGTTTACTTTACTTGGGGAGGAGTGGGACAATAAGGGCACATATGAATCCAAAGCGGGCAGCTGGATGGTACAGTGGAGAACATGCTGGTGAGTTCAAACCCTGCCTTGCACACATATTAACTGTGTGAACCTGGGCAAGTCACTTAACTTCTTAGCCTCAGGTTTAGCATCCGTAAAATGGAGGTAAGAACAGTACCTACCTCAGACGATTGTTGCATAGTTCACAGAGCACAGCACTTGGCAAGCTGTAAAGCACTATGTGTTAGCTATTGTTATTTTTGTTATTACTGATATTCTTATCAGAAAAGCAAACTTTTCTCCTTTGGTCACTCTCTCTCATTGCTCTACAGCCAGAAAACCTGCTTATTGACTTACGGATCCCAGTGCCTCGAGTGAAGCTCATTGATTTGGAGGATGCTGTCCAGATCTCAGGTCATTTCCACATCCACCACTTGCTGGGGAACCCAGAGTTTGCTGCCCCAGAGGTGATCCAGGGCATCCCTGTCTCCTTGGGCACAGATATCTGGAGCATTGGAGTCTTGACTTATGTCATGTTAAGCGGTGTGTCCCCCTTTCTGGATGAGAGCAAGGAGGAGACATGTATCAATGTATGTAGGGTGGACTTCAGTTTTCCCCATGAGTACTTCTGTGGGGTCAGTAACACGGCAAGGGATTTCATCAATGTGATGTTACAGGAAGATTTCCGGCGGAGGCCCACAGCAGCTACCTGCCTGCAACATCCCTGGCTGCAGCCCCATAATGGCAGCTACTCCAAAATTCCCCTGGATACCTCACGACTGGCCTGCTTCATAGAACGCCGGAAGCACCAAAATGATGTTCGCCCAGTTCCCAATGTCAAGAGCTTCATTGTCAGTCGGATGAACCAAGGAACATAAGCCTGCTCCCTGCTCTTGAGGATTGACTGGGATGCACATTGTGAGCGAAAGTGAGGCAATGTTGGGCTGTAAATAGTTCTGTGTTAGACCATTTGACTTCCTGCAGTTCCCCACATTGAGTGATGTACCTCATGCACCTTTTTCCAGTGATTATTCAGTGTCTAAACAACAGTAAAAACCCACCCTGAATCTAGGAGTTTTCTAATAGTTGGCTAATTACCCTCTCTATAAGATTATTCTACAAAGGCAAGGAATAAGCTAAGTATTGGGATTGTGGAAAGTAGAAAGGGTGAGGGTTGGGAAGGGCCTGCATGGCTACTTTCAGGTAGACTTAGGTCAAAATGGAAAATAATGAGTTCCAAGTGGAGTCTTAAATGGAATCAGCTGAAGCTCATGCTAGTGAGCCAGTACAGAACTGAAAAGAATTCTCTCTTTGTTGAAATTTTCAAAAACCACCACAGAGTTCTGTGTAAGAGAGGCGGCCCATCTGTCAACTGTTCCAGTTTAGGTGTATTAGATATAATGTCTTAATACAAATATATGTGAGCATACAGTAGAATATATCCACCCAGGTTTCAGAGTTTTATGATGTATGTGTATATATGTATGTAAAATAGATATAGCTTTAAAATCAATCAGCAGTACCTTTCTGTGCTAGAGTTAAAACAGTTATTTATAGGAGCAGTAAGTCGTTTTGACTTAAGCACAACAGATGATGGATTTTTAAAAGTATTTTATAAAACCTTGTACAGAAATCTTTTACCAAGACCAGAGGAATTAATATTACCCTTTTTTCCCCGGTATCTCTAAACTTATAACTTTGCTTCCAGGTGAAGGTTTATTTGATGAATACTGATTGCGCCTATCAAAATTCCCGTTTCACTGACAGCTCAGAAGTCATCTGGTAGAGAAATCTGCTGGAGAGCTAATTCAGCAATGGAACTTAAAATTTACTTGTCTATTCATGGATAATGAAACAAATCCAGGGGCCTATTTTTATGCCTCCACCTGACTTTGAAATAGGTCCATGAATAGAATACATTTTTTTGATAGGACCATTAGAAACTTTTCTTACAGTTCTTAGCCGTAAGGGTGCAGAATTCTAGTTTCTTCTACAGATATGCATCAGACACTGGGAAACTTCCTTTACGTCCTTATCATTGCTAACAGCAGTGATGTTTGTCTACTAGGAGGAGGTAAATATGTCTCTTTTCAAACATCTGGAAGAAGCAAAATTCCTAAGGAAATGGGTGAGAATGCTCCCTCTGTGTGGACTACCCTTTTGGTTCTTGGATTTCCAAATGTTACCAGAACCAGGTTTTGGGGGAGCTTGGGGGGCACTCATTCTAGGGAGCTGGAATCTGCCTTCTCCTGAGCCAAATCTCCTCATAGCATCACTTGAAAATCAGACTTGAGGACATGCAGGGAGACATTTAATTTTGAAGCCAGGAAGCAAAGCCTATAGATTATCCAAAGGGAACGTTATTTTCCTTGGGGCTGCAACAGGTGTGAATCCTTAGCCCCAGACATTTCTCTGGACTCACAAAACCATTTTGAAGGCTGATGCTGCTGCGCTCTAGACTAGAGTATAATGTCTCAGAATAAGGCTATATTTGCTGACCGTCCTTTCTTTCTTGGTAGAAGCAAAAAGTACTAAAGCCTGAGTATTTTTACTCTAATTTAATATAAGATCTTACCCTATACTTTCCAGGATTTCTTCTAAAACGTACTGTCACACAGTTGACATTTTTAAGCTTAACTGAACCATCTGCTCAAATAAAATTTCCCAGCATTCCTTCTCTCTTCCAACGGGAAGCACTCAAATCATGCAGTACAGGAACTGCAAGCAGAACACTTGGGAATGGTTCCCTGGAATTAACCATCTGCATGTCTGGGTGGGGAAAAATATTGAAAATCAAACCTGAGCTAAGATAATATCCAGAAACCTTTCATCTCACAATGGAAATGTAGAATTAGTGATAGCTCACTGAATATTTTTCAGAATATTAAAAGGTAACTTTATCATCTATCCTTCCTTGTCTCGACACTATCCCTAAAACATCCCTAAATTTATGTATTAATAAATTAATAGTAAGTACAAGCAATAAGACTAGGTAGCACTTAGCATTTTCGGGATTAACCAAATATATGTAAACCGACTCTGACTGTATTTGTTTTCTAGCTTGTGAATGGCCTTGGGTTACTAATTCAGATGCCTTGGAGACTACTGGCTTGCTCTATATATACTCCATTCAAACACAGATACACAGTTTGTTATTTAAAAAAAATAATCATCTAAATTCCTAAGACCTCCATAATAGAAAAACATCAGTACAAAATATGATGGACCCTCACCTAGGATTTATTTTGCAAAGGGGAGGGGAGAATGACCTTATTGTAGGGTTGGAGAATCATTTTAATTTTCAAAAGATGCCATGCCATTTGCTTTGTCCATTTCTCTTTCTTCTACCTAGAACAAGTGGTTTGAAGAACTCTCGTGAACATCAACAGTTATCGAGATCAGGCAAAAGACAGCTGAGTGTTGGTTTCTATAAAGCAAAGCCTAGACTAGGAAGAATGCAGGTTCGGTGTGATGGCCAAAGAATTGGAGTGGAGGAGGTAGTGTTGAGAAGTGGTCATTTGCAATATATCAACTATGGTAGGGGCTTCCATATTTCATTAGCTTTGGGATGATCCAGGAGGGAAGTTGCCTAGACTGCTCCAGAATAAATGATTGAATATGTTCCAATGAAAGCATGGTAAAACAAACAGTAGATCTGGAATCAAAGGAACTGGGTTCAAGTCCCCAGCTCTGCCATTTCCTCCCTATAAAACATTAGACAAGGTACTTAACCTCTCTAGATCTCAGTTTTCTCATCTGTAAAATGATCAGATTAAACTGGATAACCTTCTAGATCTAAATCTATGGTCCTATGAAAACATGTTTTTGATAGTCATGTTGGATGCTGTTATTAAGTAAAGCCAAAGTATAATTAATGATATCAGAGTAAATATGTATATGTATGTATGTATGTATGTACATATACATATATTTACATATGTATGTATATATATCAGAGGCCCCAAGGTAAAGTGAGAAATTATCCATTTAACTTAGCCAGAGAATTCCTTAATAGTAGGAATCATTGTATATGCATAGTTCTCTGCCCTTCTAGACAGTGTGGTCTAGCTTAGATCCAAGAATTCTCCAGAGTAGCATTTAAACAAGAACCAAAACCAGACCTGTTAAGTCATTCCTTTTTAAAAGTGGGTAAATGGAAAATAGAGTTAGGTAATATATCTTTGGGGTATCATGTTGGGTCACCTATGGTGAGAGAAAGAAAAGCATTTGAGACCATTTCCTTGTACAGCTAGAAACAATTACTATATTTTGCATAATTACAACTTCAAATAATATGAATTCCAACATGTGACCCTTCACGAGATTCATCATTTGGACTAATCAAGACCTAGCTGTGCCTGCCCTGAACCAAAGCTATTTAGAGAATTCCTAGGGGAAGGAGGGAAACTTGTACTTCTGCTAAAATTGTACTAACCTTGAAAATAAGTTTATTGGGCATGGCTAATAAAAGTATCCCATTTATTCAGGCTACTCAAGTTCATTTTTAGCCAAGATTGTCCAAATTGGCTTATGCTCATTGGGTAAGATTTCTTCTGTCAGGATAAACATGAAAAGGGATAAGGGAAGAAAGGGTAAAGGTAAGGGACAAAACAATATAAATTAATTTGAGATGATTTGTCCCTTTCAATCTGGTCTTACAGAGCTAAGCACTTGCTAAAAATGTATGAGAAAAGTTGAGAGTGAATTGTGGGAATGGGAGGGTGGGGAAAGGGTGTGCTTTTGACTTCTCAGAGTCACAGAATAATATAAAGGAAGGGAGGGAGTACAAAAGGAGAAGGAGGGATATTGACTTTGGTGCTTTGTGGTCCACTTTAAAACAGTTGTGCCTTTCAGAGCGGAGGATGAGAAATGCTAAAAACTGTCATTTTTAGCTTTCCTGAATTCTTGGTACATTGGCCTTGCTTTTCTTAACGGAAGGAGGAGGGGAAATCTGAGCACAGGGCAGAGCAGAAATTCCATGTTTTCTCCTATCAGTGTGGACCTTGACTTCTTCCTTTTCTGTAAAATACGTCATGGAATCCTTCTGCCCTGAATTTGTAGTCCATGGGCAAAATAGAGAGAAGAGGGGAATAGCTTCTTGAATTTCATAGGACTATTGATAAACTATAACAGTTAATCATATCTGAAACAGACTTTGGATAAAGTGCTATATACTGCCAATGCTGACTATTGCTCATTTCAAACCACCAATCTCTCAAAATTCCAGTTTTTCCAGTATTCAACTCTTCAGGCATCATTTGTCAGCTTATGAGACTGGATTCTTCTGCAGGATTCATACATGAAAACATTACATGTTTACCTTACTATTACTTGGTCTGATATAGGAACAAATCACTATTTAAAAGAACCCATTGCTTGGAAAGATGGGTAGGGAAGTTTTCCTACTGAACAGTATCTATCCTCAAGGACCAAACACCACCCTTGTTTCTCCCCATAATTTTGCTTTAGAAATATACAGGCCTGGCTTCCTCTCCCACCCTCTACTTTACATATCTTACTGTGTGAGCAACTGCAAAATACCATTAGTTACCAACCACTGCAGAGCATCCCCCTGGTTTCATTGGTAACTACCATCCCCAGTGAATCAAGGGCACAGGTGTAGAGGGTAGATATCTCTGTGGTTGGGGTATCAGTGGGGAGAAAGAGGTTTGAATCTGGAGGCAACCAGACTTTTTGAGAGTAACCTATTGGAAAACAACTTCCTGTGGCCTATAACTGTGTATACTTGCTAGTCATTCCTGGATCCTTGACGATTTGAAGGGCTCTAAGTTTGGTTCCTCAAGGCCCTATGGGAACAAAGGTGTCATAAATGAGAAACTAGTGGTGATTTCTGTGTGTTTACAAAAACCTTTGCCCCGTTTTTGCAATCAAAAGCCCCTGCCAATCAGGGGAGAGATGATGACTCCAGCTACCCTAATGGCTGGGTGGCACTTGCCAACAACCACTCACTCAGGGTGAATGGTAACAGATGCTGGGTGAGTGGGAAGGAATGTATACATCATTCATTCTACTCCCTAGATATGAACTCCTACAGGGAGTTTGGGATAGGCAAACATATTTGTAGGCTTATCAGTTTTTTGTATTTATTTGTAAAGCTGTGTTAGGATTTCCCTTAGTTTTCTAAAAAAAAAAAAATCTAGGGACCATTTAAAAATTGTAAATAAAACCATGGGGAGGGGACAGGGGAGATGCCCCTGACATTCACATACGCACCAAAAAAGAAAGTACTATATTAATACTTGTTCTTTAAGTACTATGAGATCTTCAATTGTTTCATTAATTGTTATTGTGAATAAAATTTTCCCAGCAAGCCTGGAATCTGGGCATAGGTATCTGGATTTTCTTTTAAAAGGTTGTTTTTGTTTTTAAGTGTGAGAAATCTAGACAGTAACATAGAAAAACTGGCCATGTTTTCTGTGATATGATGAAGTTTCTTCCTCACTTTTAACAAACTTAGAAGCTAGAGGAGGACAAAAAAACAATCATTTTAAGATAACTTTCAGTCCTCAAAGACCAGTGTAATGGCTCCCAAGAGGAACCATTCTACAAGGGATATCCTGACACTGAAACATTTGACAGATTCAGTTTTCCTGCCAATTTGCTCACTGATAAATTCAGAAAATGAGAATCTTGACCATGTTCCAATTTGGGGTTCATCCTTTCTGCTCTATAAGAAAGCCATTATTTCAGAAAGTGAGGGTAGGGAGGGAAGATCAGGGGATGGAGTGAATGGAAAGAGATAGAAATTAAGTAAATAGAGAGAATCCCATTTTATGAGGCTGAATGTATATATCTAGCCTGGCACTAGCTGGGCATGTTGGCACTCAGTAAATCCTTGACTGACTAATTGATCGATACTGCCATCAGTAATAGATTCACATTTTGGAATGCTACGGTGACTGTCACCATGCCATCCATCAGAAGGCTAATTCTGTGCTGTTGTTGTGGTCTTTGAACATGAGGCTAGCAAAACCAACATTTCACTCGCTAAACTTAAGCCATATCTCTCATCTCTGTGTCTCATACTTTGCTTTAATTTTTGTTTTTTGACCCTGGTGCTTTGACTTCAATATCTGCTGAACAGTTCAGTCTGCTCTGTTGGAAAAGAAGGACTGAAAGGTAGAACAAATGTGGGAAATGTGGCAACTCTGAACACATTTCCTTCAGAATGAGAGCCAACCACCAACGGAAGGTACTGGTTTAAGGACAAGTAGGTGGAAAAAGACTGATCTGTATCTGCATGCACATGAAGATAGTGTATAATGTCTATGTCTATCTTATAGTCCATATGTAGAATTTATCAGAGAAACATAAAGAGATGCAGGATGGTGTAATGGAGACTCTCAGTCAGGCAACCTGGCTTCAAGTCCTAGTCCCATTGTGCAGCCCCCAAGTCTCAGGTTCCTCATCTATAAAACAGGGATAATGATACTTACCTACCTCACAGGGTTGTTGTGAGGATCAGATGAGGTAATGTATGTGAATGCCCTATAGAAACGTAAGCTATTATTATCATCAGTTTACAGAGAGCTTACCTCATATCCCTAGCATGTGAGAAGGAAGGGGTTGGGTTGGATGAACTCTCTAAAGTTTCTTGAGCTCAAAACCAGCTGTGATTCTGTGTTTCCTGACCTATAAACATCCAAATTCACCAATGTTCTAAGTGGGAAAACAACTTCCAGCTATTTAAAACCATTAGAACTGGCACTAAACAGAACCAATCGACTCCTGCTCAAGCTCGAGCCAGTTCTTTACTTTTCAAAGACATCAAAGAAAGGGGCTCCAGGCCTAGGACATCCCAATGAATTTATTGTTTGATTTACTCTACTGATCTGGGTCAGATAACTTTGCATTTGAATCATTAATAATCCCTTTTGCAGACACAGAGGGCCAGCTCAGAGTAGTTAGGAGACTTGGACTCAAATCCATCTTCCAACACAATTCCCTGTGTGACCCTGGAACTTTTATGTATCTCAGGCAATTCTCTAAGCTCCTCTATGAAAGTCAAGGAGGAGCAGTGCCTGTGTCTGTGGAGGGAATCTTCACACTAGGATTTCCCTCCTTCCACTAGTAAAATCATTTCACTTATCCCTTTTCTCCAGACCCTTCAGTGAACGACTCAAATTGGTTCTGAGAACTTGAGGTGGGCCCTTCTGGCCCTGCATAGAAGGGGCCTATCTATGTCTCGGCAGGTTTCTCCATATGGACCATAACACATACACATAGAATCACACTAAATCACAATAGACTTAACAATCAACAGAAAAAAAGAGGAAAAACAACAATGAAAAAAATGCCACTCCACAGTATTGATCAATAGCTCAATATTTTCAAGGTGCAAAAGAATTCCACAGCCTTAATTATTTCAGTGTCTTGCTGGTCTGCCTTAAGTGTATCTTCTGTTTTATGGTAATTCTTTTTCATTTTGTATACATACAATGTCATTTTGTAAAGGTAGGTTGTAAATATTTTATTTGTAAGTCAGATCCCTCATGTGTCATGTTGTAAAGTGGTGATCTGATATCATGCTTATGATTAAAAACAGCCAATGTTACAAGCTGCAAATGAAGCTTCAAAATGTACACCTCATGTGTTATTGCATTCCTATAAATATACTCTACTAAAGATGCTGTTTCTGGTTTTCTTTTGTTTGGTGGCTGGTTGTTGTTTTTTTCCCCCGATTAAAAACATTTGCCTAAAACAAGGAGTCCTGCTTTCACCCAAACATGGAGGCAGTGTGATTTCCCTGTCCCAAAAAAATCCTTTCTGGACACCACTCACATATATACACATCTATCTATATATGCATATATATACATATGTATATGAGAGAGCAAGAGAGAGAGATTGCTTAATATATATTCATTCATTCAGTATGATAGTAGAAAGAACACTGGCTCTTGGAGACTGGCAAAATCAATCAATAAGTATTTCTTAACTGCCTGCTGATACCAGAAATACAAAGACAAAAATGAAATCATCCCTGCCCTGAAGGTGCTTACATTCTATCCAGAGGGACAACTGGGTACAATAAAAAACTCTGTCCTGGTAGGAAAGTTATATCCTCATCAGATGGAGGCAGCTTGGGACAGTGGACAGAACACTGGGCATAGTCATATGTAGCTACGAGGCAGGGTTTGGAAGGAAAAGAGAATAAGCAGGACAGCCACAGAAACAAAAAAATTCTGTCCTAAAAGACAGATCACTCCTAAGGTAGATCAGAGAGCCAAATAAGACTTAACTGCAAACGATTATTTTCAATTCTGGATAGCAGTGTCCTCACTCACATTTGGCTATTGACTGCCCCCACCCTTTTATACCTTCTTAAGATCCTTCAGTGCCTCATTCCAGGTGAAAACTATGCTTCCCATCAGTTCTCCTACAGGTAAGGAGCCACACTGAGCATGCATAGTCTCAATTTGGAAGTGATCCCCTGTCTCCAAGAATAAATGGAAAAAAAAATTTTAATCCCAATAAGATCATCTCCTAACCTTCCACAGCGAAATATATTTGCTGAAGCGGGTGTGTTTAACCCATATTTGGCTTATAAGAACAGCACTAGAGGAGATGGACTGGAGAAATGTGAAGTTCAGCCAAGTGCCTCCACAGCCCAACAGCTCTAAGTACTGGGGGAAATGGGAGTCATCAGTTCTATTCCATACAGTAAGATGGAGGGCCACCAGACATTACTATCTGTCCTGTCACTGCTCCTAAGGTCCTCCAGGTCTTACCATCTGCCCTGTTTCTATGTCCTGCAGAGCCTCCCTGCCAGCCCCCCATCCAGAATTGTCATCTGAATGAATGACTTAAACTAAGGACCCATGTGCCTTATTACTCATCCGTCTTATAAGGGCGTATGGCTTCTGGGCTTTTGCAGGAGCCCACAGCTGAACCTTCTTTTATGAGTTATCTCCTCCAATTAGAGTGAGTTCCTTAAAAGCAAGAACTCTTTTCATTCTTCTGTTTGCATCCTTGGCGACTGGCACAGTGCTTGGTACATAGCAAATGCTTCAATAATTACTTTTCATTTGTTCATGGAATGATGGGCTTTGGAATTAGAACTTCATTTAGAAAACCTGGATTTAAATCCTTATTCTGATACTTACTAACCATGTGTCTTTTGGGAAAGCCACTTAACATCCCTAAGCACCAGGTTTCCTTTCTGTAAAAAACATTCCCTATCTCACTAGGCTATTGTGAGAAAACTACTTTGTAAATATAAATCAGTATTTAAATATGCATTTTTATTATCATCCTCACCCCTTCGGACCTTAGTGTAACAAGGCTATCCTTCACATACAGCATTCAGGGTGTCTTTGTATGGGTCGAAGGGAAACAGAGTAGACATCTTGAGACTGTCCTCCACATGTAGCACGGAGTATTTCAATGCGTGGCTTGAAAGGAAGCAATATAGACATCTCTAGCCTCTTCTTGCTTCACTGTTCTCCAAAGGAGACTTTATTTCCTTCCAGGAGGGCAGAGATCACCACTCTGCTCCTGAGGGAATATGGGGTGGAGGGCACTAAGGGGTGGTACCAGACTGGATTTATAGTTTTCTGTTCCCCTAAATATTTTTAGCCTAGAGGATATGATTTTCAGGTCCACGCTAAACTTCTGATAGATGTTCCATAATGGGGAAATAAGGACTTTCCCAAGCTCTATATCCAAGACTTAATTCCCTTCCCACCAAATACCAGTTCCAGTATAACAAATAGCAAAGAAACCAATTTGTCCAAGTCAATAGCAAAACAAAAAACAGAAAAGGTAAAGGTAGGAGAATATATACCAGAGAGCACAGAGTGAAGGAGTTCTCCCATTGGAAGCAAGATAACTGCTCAACCAAAGGAATCCTAGAGCTCACCCAAAGGGGAAATCCCCTGAAATCTCTAGCGTAGCAAGCTGAAGCTACACTACAGGCTTCTCTCTGGTTGCCTTCTTCCCAGAGTCTCATTCTCCCATCAGCAAACTCAAGTAGGGTTGGCATGGTCCATCTTGTCTCCTGAAGCTACTGTAGAGTCCCACACAAGTCAACGGCCCACAGAGACTGAAGGGACCTGTAGAAAGTCAAGAGACTGAACCTTTCCACTCTCTCCTCTCCACCTGCAGCCCTCTTCTCACACAGGTGTAGACGTTGGTCTCCGCTAAGGAGGCCAGAGTCCCAAGCTAATGCGCTTTGGCACTTGGATTATATTTGAATCCACATAAGTAGCAATTTGAAAACTGAAGCCCAAGGAAGGTCATTTGGGAAAAGTCATTCATTCAATTTAATTCAACAAACATTTAGTAATCACCTGCTACATGTCAGTGATGGGGACACAATAAGGAGGCAAAAGACAGTTGCTGCCCTCAAGAAGCCCACAGTCTGAGGGTGTTAACATGCAAACAAATGTATACACAAGCTACATAGAGGACAGACAGAAAAGCAGCAGAGGTAAAGCACTGGAGGGAAGGTTTCCCATAGAAAGCAGGATGTCAGTTGGGACTTTAAAAGAAGCTAGGCAGGGCAGTGGTCCGAGGGGATGGACCTTCCAGGACAGAAGAAAAACTCCCCTCCAAACATCTGCATTTCAAAGCTGGTGACTTCTCCAGCGGGGAGGTGGGCACGGAGGGAGGATGAGAATTTGGAACTCTGAGGTTTAAAAGAGAACATTAAAAATGGTTTTTACGTGTGATTGGGGGGAATAAATACTAACCCAAGTTCCATGAGCTAGCTCTCAGCATTTATCGAGCACCATCTATCTGCCTGGCACGGGCGCGGAGGCGGCTTCCATTCTTTCGGAGGGGGGCAGGCAGGAAGCACCGCGTGGTGGTTCGAGTCCCCCCTTCTGTCTTGGGCACAAGTCACTTTGTCCGCGTTCCCAGAGAAGTAGGTCCAGGGTTGTGGCCGTGGGACCATGACGTCAGCACGATGACGTAACTCGCAGCCGGCTTGGCCTCCAGGGAGGGAGCGCTGCGCCACCGGACCGGAGAAGGCCCAGGGTGCCGTGGGAGACCCTGGCCCTTTCCGGCTAAGGTCTTTTCAGGTTCTCACTTGAGTGAGAAGACCCATTCCAAGAGGCTTCTTTAAGTAGCTGCTCAAAATCAAACTGGGAGAAGACCGTCCCAGGTAGAATGTCGGGGAAGAGTCACTAACCGGAGGAAATAAGGGGGGGCAGCTTTCTGAGGAGACACCTTTCCCTGCAGGAGCTTTCCCCTCCCCCCGCCCCCCAGATTCTCTCCCCCTTGAGGGGGATGCCTCTTTTTTTTTTTCTGGAGGAGATATTTTGGTTTTCTTGGTTTCCTGGAGATTTTTTTTTTTTGGTTTTTTAACCTGGAGGAGATGCTTTTGAGCGGAAAGGACAGAATTCCGGGCTTGAGAGCCGCGGAGGAGACGGACGGAAAGGGAAAAGGAATCTCCAAAGCTCCCGCCATCCTCCCGCGCTCTGACGTAGAGACCGCCCACACTGGAGGAAAACGAGAGCTTTCAGGACACGCCCCCCCCGGGCCCCTCGCGCCTGCGCACCAGGCGGGGGCGGGGCCTCGGCGGCTGACGTTGCGGGACGCGCCGTCTCGCGCCGTCTGGCGGGTGAAAGCGAGGCTTTGGGGCTATGGCGGCGTCCTCGGTGGGGGCGCTGGCGCCCTTGGTGGCGCAGCTGTACGAAGCGCAGGCGTTCAAATTCGGAGACTTCGTGCTCAAGAGCGGGCTCTCGTCCCCGGTCTACGTGGACCTGCGGGGCATTATCTCCAGACCGCCGCTCCTCAAACAGGTGGGATTTCGCGGGATGCCCGGAGGGCGCCCTTTGACCTCTTCCCTTCCCCGTAGTCACGTGGTCTTATTACTTTATTTTTCGGCTCGGATCTCGGATTTCTAAAGCCAGCCCGGAGGAAAATCCCTTTTCTTGTGCTGATCGGCACGCGTTTTGCCATCGATTACCTAGCGAGGATTCTTGTTGGAGACGTTAGATGAGTCGGACCGACGCCGGACCTGAACGCACGTGTCCGTGGGTCCTGGGCCGCCTCCCGATGCGCTGGCCGCGGGGCGTGGGCCGTGGGCGAGCCTTGCAGTGACCAGTCCTTGTGGTTCGGGCGTGTCCAGCCCCTCGGAACCCCCCGGACCATACTGCCCGTTGGGTTTTCTTGGTTTGCCATTTTACAGATAAGGAAACTGAGGCACCGAGGGTTAATTGACTTGCCTAGGGTCACGCAGCTAGAAAGTGTCCGAGTCTGGATTCGAACTCAGGTCTTCCCGACCCCAGGCCCAGCGCTGTATCCACTGAACCATCTAGCTGCCTCTATAACATGTAAACGTTTAGCTGTACGCTTGGTAATGATCATAGTAGCCAGCATTAGGGGGACATGCACTTAGAGATACCACAGTATTTAACATGGTGATAGCACCCTTCTCTGGGGGCTGGAAAGCCCTGGGCGGGCCGCCTGGCACGTGGGCACCGCTGTACCAGCCCATGGTGCAGAGGAGGGGGGTGGTCTTCCCGACTCCTATCCACCGCATAACGTGGCTGCCTCTTAGTCATCTCTGTGCTATTACTGCTGAAGCTGCACTGCACTGCCCTGTCCTAGGCACTGTGTTGTGGGGCAGTCAAGACACCTGGGCCCTCATATTTGCTCCCTAGTTCATTAACGTCATGAGCTTATATGCCTGCCGTCTCTGGGGCAAAGCTCCCGTGCTGGCGCAGCTTCTTCGGGAGGTGCGGAAGGGTCTGTATCTTTTATTTTTTCTTAGGGAATCTGTGTTGAAAATGCGTGTTTCTAACTCATAAAGGGGACAAGCTAGGAACTGGATATCTTCAAGTGAATTTATCATCAGAGTTCTTTGACCTTGGCCATGGTCATGTGAAGAGGGCCACAGTGTAATTTCTCAATTGAGAGCTTTGTTTATTTCTGCAAAAGGATGTGGCAGAGTAGTATCCTTTCTACATTCTTCAAATTGCCCTTTGATTTAGAACTCAAACTCTGACTTGGGGGAGTCCGGATGCCTGCTTTTCTCGGTATGGGACGCTTGCTTGTGTGAAAATTCATTGCTTTGGGTCAGATTGATGAAGTGCTACTTTGCAAATTTTTAGAACCAGGTGACCCAGACTGCAGCTGTGGTTCAGTTACAAGCAGTACTTACTGCTGTTTGGTCCTTTGCAAGTTACTTAACCTCTCCAAGGTTCACTTTCCTTTATCCGAACAATGAAGGAGTTGGACTAGATGACTTCTTAAAGCACCATTACAACTGGAAACTTAGTGTTCTCTGATCTCAAACTTTTTAGGTTATAATTATTATTAAACAGTTTGGGATGATGGGTTTGGCAGAAGCCCTTGGGCAAATGGATAAAGAAAAGTCTTCCATTTCCTCCTCTTCCACCTCCTACATTTATATCCAACCCAAGGTTCTAAGACTGGTCTTATTTAGCATCTTTCTAAATTATATGGGGGAACTACTGGACTATAATCAGCTGAAATTTGCGTAAGACAATGAACACTTCTAGCCAATGAAAGTGTCGGGTGAAGAATAATTATTTCTGGGTTTTGTACAACTTGTTATTTACAAAACATTTAATATGCTTTATCCTCTCTAATAATAAGAACTCATGAGGCTATAAGATAAGGCAGAAAAATTGTCAGATGGGTTAAAAATGGTGGATTTGGATAAGTACAGAGTAACATTCAGGTAGAAATAATTCAGTCTCTGCTTAAAGGATGATGTTCTTCAGTGTTAGCACTTAGGGGCCTAGAGGGTCACTGAAGACTTCCCCAGAGGTTGTATTTAGCTCAGCATACTGCCGTGTCCTAAAACAAAAATCCAAACATGATTATTAAGAAATGAAGCCAAACACAATAAAAATCAAATCTTTATTGCATACTCCCTTTGTGTATTACCTTTCCAGGCTATTTATATATTACCATACCTTCACACTGTAGTTAAAATAATTTTGAGAAAGTTTCTGGATAATTTATTAATCAGGTCAGCACATTATTAATTAAAAAGGATGATCATTTGGCTGTCTCTCTTAGACCAAAGACCCCTTATGGTGGTGGGCTCACATTTTATATGCCTTTTGAAGAGTAGGTATTTTCAAGGGGTGCCAGTCAACTCTGATTGAATAACACAATGGGAGATGGGCTATCTCAGGGGAAATGACTTAGGTCAACCAAGTCTTGGTCAAAGAAACAATTTCTGTATCACCTGTCTTGAAAGAAACGGAAACTCAACATTTTCCCCAGACCTCTCCAAGCAAACACAATGAACAAATACATCCATTAGGCCAAACTTAGAATTTTTTTTCCTGTCTGATTAGATCTTGGCCTGGATAAATCTTTAAGATTCATTTCTACACTGGTTGGTTTCTGGATGGGGAAGTAGAAAAGGGGAAAAACCTTGGTTCCAATACAGTAATTAGTTATTAAATACAAGAGAGAAATACCCATTTCTCACATTACGTTCAGTGAACCAGTCATACTTGCTTTGGTGCTTTTCCTTCCATGCAACTTGTCTTTGCACAGGCAAGTCTCCTATACCAGGAATTAAAAATTCCACTACTTACTAGCTGTGTGACCTTGGGCAAGTCATTTGATTTAAATAGAATGAATGCATCAGACTAAATGAAGTGTGAGGGTCTATTCCATCTCTCAAATTATTTTATTTCTGTCTCAGGTGAACAAACACCATTATAAAGCCTATAGAAGTTGAGATTCTTCCGTCTAGAGAGACAAAAGCTAAAAGAAATGAGCTTGAAATCTGTAAAATCATGAAAGGTATAGAAGCAGTGACATAGAATTGAATACCATCATAGTGATGGAATCATATCTAGTGTGTGTTTTCTTCCAGGTTGCAGATATCTTGTTTGAAACTGCTCAAAATGCAGGGGTCAGTTTTGACACCGTGTGTGGCGTGCCCTATACAGCTTTGCCTTTGGCAACAATCATCTGCTCAACCAACCAAATTCCAATGCTCATTCGAAGGAAGGAGACAAAAGATTATGGTAAAAATTATCATCATCATAATAGCTAACATTTATATAGCATTAACTAGGTACCAGACACTGCTAAGTGCCTTACAATTATTATTTTATGCATGAGCATAATATTTCAGGTGTGGGCTAATTCATAATAATTGTTTTTTCAGTTGTATGTATCATACCTAGCATCTAATAGGTGCTTAATAAGTGTTTGTCAGAATGAATTAAGTTGATTTTTTTTTTGATCAAGTTATATACTCCATGGGACATACAAATTGTTTTCTTACACTGGAGTTTATTGTGAATGAATTGCTGCAAGTTATATTACTGTTTTGTAAGATTTTGTGATGACATTGTAGTGAATTAGCAGGAGAAAATAAATGCTTTGAATGGCTTGAAGAGGAAAGTGTCTTGTACAAACCTTACCAATCCATCAAATTTTCACTAGGCTTTCCTTCATTCTAGCTAAATTTGTTATGGAATTTGAGAGTGGAAAATGCCTTCTCTATCATCACCTAATAGGATCAATATAGCAGTGTGGTCTACTGCTCTTTTTTTGTTTAGCTGTTAGCAAATAATCTTGTAGAGCAGCATAAACTCCATGTGGAATTAATTATAAGGAAGTATCTTTTCTGACACATAAGCCCCATCATTTAGGATTCTGAACTTGTAGTTAGCCCACATCAGTCGAAAGTACTGATCTAAGGGTGTTCATTCCATCCTGGTACTGTTGTTCTAATGTCATCTCTTCGAACCTTAGGTTTTTTTAATCTGCAAACAGGGTAATATTATTGTTACTTTATCCCTTATAGTTTTTAATAAGAGATGAGAGCTATATAGATGTTAGTATTGTTACTTCTGATGATAAGGCAGTTGCTCCTGATGAGACAGGGACTTGTTATTTATCCATAATTTCCTTGATTGTCATCTTTATAATCAAATTTTTGTAATTAATTATAATAGTAATTACAATAGCAATAAATGTCAAATGTGCTGAAAAGAACCTGTAGATGTGCTTCAGAGCAAAATGTTTGGGATGATCTTGCTGAGTAGTTGAAGCTAACTCAAGATTGGTGGGAAGAATAAAGAAAAGAGTGCTGATAAATAGGAGGAAGCAAGGAGGCAGAGAAACTTAACAAAAGTGTTAGTCACTATTAAATGAAAATAAAATAGTTCAGAAACAGTAGGAATCCGTTCAGCCTTCACTAAAATGTGTTTCTTATGAACAAAACAAGGTAGAGCTTTATTGTAGCTGGCAGGCCATAGTCTGTATTTTTGATCAAAGCCAATAGAGTCTTTTTTCTTTTCTAGGTACTAAACGTCTCATAGAAGGAACTATTAATCCAGGAGAAACCTGTTTGATCATTGAGGATGTGGTAACCAGTGGTTCTAGTGTCTGGGAAACCGTTGAGGTCCTTCAGAGGGAAGGTTTAAAAGTCACAGATGCCATTGTGCTACTGGACAGAGAGCAGGGAGGCAAAGCCAAGTTGCAAGAGCGGGGCATTCGCTTACATTCTGTGTGTACCTTGTCGAAGGTCCTGGAGATTCTTGAGCAGCAGAAAAAGATTGATGCTGAGATGGTTGGGAAAGTGAAGAAGTTTATTCAAGACAACATCTTTGTAGTTGCAGAGCAGAATGGCGCCATCCCTGTGAAGGAAACTCTCAAAGAACTTAGCTTTGGCATGCGTGCCCAGCTCCCTGGGACCCATCCTATTGCCTCAAAGCTTCTCAGGATTATGGAAAGGAAGCAGACCAACTTGTGTCTTTCTGCTGATATTACTGAGGCCAAAGAGCTGTTGCAGCTGGCATCCACTCTGGGTCCCAGCATCTGTATGCTCAAGACCCACGTAGATATTCTGAATGACTTCAGTCTGGAGATCATGAAGGAGTTGAAAGATCTAGCAGAAATCCATGAGTTCTTAATATTTGAAGACCGAAAATTTGCTGATATAGGAAACACAGTGAAGAAACAATATGAAGGTAAGAACTGTATTCCTTTAAAAAATTTGTAAACATTTATTCTCTTCCCCACTGCTCCTCTTCCCCTAGTAAGCAATTTTTTAAAAAGAAGTATTGGCCATGTCCATAACCATATGTCTCTTTCTGCATTTTAAGCCCATCACCTCTGGCAAAAGGCGAGTGGCGTGCTTTGTATTAGATCTCATTGACCAGAACTTGAAGGTTCATCCAAGTTGTTTTTCTTTGTGATGATATGGTCTTTGTATAACTTGTTCTCTTAGTTCTTTTCACTTCACTCTGTATCAGTCTATAAAAGTCTTTCAAGTTTCCTCTGAAATTATCCAGTTTGTCTTTCATTTCCTACAGAGTTGTTTAGTTCTTCCCCAATTCTGGATATCCTCTTAGCTTATAGTTTTTGGCTAATGCGAGAAGAGTTGTTAAAATTTTTTGTGTGTGTGTTTGGGTGTTATTTTTCTTTCTTTGATTTCTTTGGTGCATACACACACATGCACGTACATGCTTAATCGTGGTATAGTTGGGTCAAAAAAACATATTCAACTTAGGAACTTTTTAAGCCTTGCTCCAAATTGCTTTCTAGAGTGGTTAGACCAGTTCACAACTCCACGAGCAGCACATTATTGAACCTGTTTTCCTGCAACCTCTCCAAAATTTATTATTTTTCTTTTCTGTCATTTTTGCTAATTGATGAATATGAGGTGGAACATCAGAGATACTTTAAATATCATGAGTTGTTAGTGATGTGGAGCTTTTTTTTTAATGTGGTTGATAGCTTGGATTTTTTTTTATTTTTGAAAACTGCCTATTCAGATTCTTTGACCATTTATCTGTTGGGAAATAGGTTAGTATTATAAATTGGATTAATTTCCTTATATCTTGGATATGAGATCTTTATCAGAGAAACTTGATGCAAAGGTTTTTTTCCCCAGTTATCTGTTTCTTTGTTAATTTTAACTTACATTTGTTTGTGTAAAAACTTGTATTTTATATAATCAAAAGCATCCATTTTATCTTGTGTGGATCTTCTATCTCTTGTTTATTCTTTCTATATCCATAGATCTGAAAGGTAATTTTTTCTCTAATTTGCTTATGATCGCCACTTTTTACATCTCAGTCATGTATCTGTTCAGGCGTTTTCTTGGTTATATGGTGCAAGGTATTGACGTAGATGAAATTTCTGTCAAACTTCTTTTGGACCTCACCCTCCTCTTCTGATTCCCTTCTCACTTTTTTCATTATTACCCTTAAGATTCTTGGTCTTTTGTTCTTCCAGATAAATTTTATTATTTTTTCCAGCTTAAGAAAATAATCCTTGGTAATTTGATTGGTGTAGCACTGAATAAGCTGATTAATTTAGGTAGTGTTTTCATTTGTATTGCATTGGCTCAGCCAACCCTTGAGCAGTTAATATTTCTCATTATTTTGGATTGTCAACATTTCTGCAGAGTATATCATTGACTTTATATAGTTCTCAGGTGTGTTAGTAGATGTCTACCAAATATTCTATACCTAGACTTATACCTATAATTATTACCTATTATATACCTATAATAATTACCTATATACTTATACCTGTAATTATTTTGAATGGAATTTGTCTTTCTAACTTTTCCTGCTGGGTGAGAATTGAATTCCAAAAAAAGACAAACTTGTGGTATTCTTTTTTGGATTTTTCAAGAGAGCAGTTTTTATACTGAAGTAGTTTTCCATGTCTCTGGCATTGTTGTGTTCACATCAAATGTCTAGTTAAAAGTTGACTTTTTAAAAATTTGACTTAGGCAGTTCTGTTTGATTAGAGGCAGCTAGGTGGTTCGGTGGATAAAGCATCGCCCAGTGGGACCTCCAGAGTCAGGAGCACCGGAGGTCAAATCCGTTCTTAGATACTTACTAGCTGACTAGTATGAGCCTGGGCAAGTCATTTAGCCCATCTGCCTCTATTTCTCCTGGTATAAAATAGGGAAAATAATAACACCTATCTCCAGGTTTTGCAAGGGTCAAATGAGGTAATATTTGTAAAGCACTTCGCTATTATTAGTTTTAACAGAAGTGTCCTGCTTGTTTCAGTTGAGAAAGTGGTGTCTCCATACACTGCTCATCTTTAAAATAGAAACCACCTGACCCCCTCGGCAGACTTATAACTCAGCTCTTTAAATACATTTTCAGTCTTTTAAAAAAATATTTAATGACTAGAGCGTTTCCCTCACTTTGAAGTTGGGGGGGAGGGTGAGGTAAGAAGTGAGAAAACAGTTGGAGAGAATATGAAGCTTTGGGAATTGAGATCAGAGCCAAGGCTTGGAGGGACCAAGTCTTTTAAGATGGTTGTCAAGCTTAAGAGGTAATAAAGTTTTGATAGACATGAAAAGTAACAGTTTATTCTTTTCAATGATATTTTAGATAATTGGTATCTGAGGGCTTTAAAAGTAGTGAAAAACAATACTTCATCCTAAACCCTGTTGGATTCTCTTCATCAGCTTCAAAAGCGGCTGTAGCAGTTCTTCCAATGCCCTAAAATGTCCTTTTGCATTCCTCAAGCTACATTTATGATTTTTACTTGAAGCTCTTACATACCTACATTTATTTTCAGCTTATTTCTGCTGCAGAAAAAAATGACCTTGTTGACATTGTAAGCATATAAGGAAGATCAACTTTCAGTCCACGTTAGTGAAAAACAGTTGCACAGCTGAGCCTGACTTCCTATGGTCTTTAAGCTATGAGCCACCTACCCTGGTGGAAGTGTTAGCTTTTCAGTGACACCTTTAATGTGGAGAGCTGTGTGCAGTTACATATGCAGTAGCTGAAAGCCCTCAGGAGTGTGTGGATACTGAAGTGTTATTACTCAATTTCACATTTCTGTAGTGGTCTCTTGCTTGAACAAGTTTCAGTTGAGAGTAATCCTATCTATCGCTTTCTCTTAGGTGGTGTTTTCAAAATAGCTTCCTGGGCAGATATAGTAAATGCCCATGTGGTGCCAGGCTCAGGAGTTGTGAAAGGCCTGAGTGAAGTGGGGATGCCAGTGCACCGTGGCTGCCTCCTGATTGCAGAAATGAGCTCCTCTGGGTCTTTGGCCACAGGTGACTACACAAAAGCAGCTGTAAGTGAGAGCTTTGCAGAGCACTAGGGATAGGTGGGGAGAGGGAATCAAGAGGGAAACAAAACAAGGTTTGCCATACTATCTGCATATAGACCAAAGCTTAGGAACAGTTTTTGGGTTCTTTGTGAACTTGTGTAAGTATCCATTGCATCCAGTTTTGGATGACTGGCCCAGGATTGCCAGTAATGGGTAAAATCAGGAGACAGGCTGGCATAGTGGAAAGAAAGTCCTGGGCTTGGAGTCGGGAAAGTATGGGTGCAGGCATTTCTGGGACCACTCAACCTCAGTTTCCTCATCTGTAAAAAAGAGATAACATCTGAAGTAAGTAATTCACAAAGATTTTGTGAGGCTCAAATGAGATGAATGTGAAGGATTTTGCAAATCTTAAAATACATATAAATAGTTTATTGCTGTTGTCACTAGAAACTCCTGATGATCACTCCTCTTTTTGTCTTGTCCTATTTATATTGCTAAATGATTCTTCAGAAGTGTCCCTGAAGCCTTAGAAATTAGGGCTGAATTTACTGAACCTATAATAACTACAGTGTTGCATTTATATCAGGCTTTTAAAGAACTTTGAATACATTACCTCAGTTGAGCCTCACAACTCTGTGAGATGCTGTCATTGTCCTTGTTTTACAAATGAGAACGGTAAGGTTCACAAGGGTTAAATGACTTGCTTCTGGTTCCATGGCTAGTAACTGTCGCATGATTCAAACAGTCCTTCCTATCTCCAAGCCCAGGATACACTAGTCTACACTTCCTTTAGTATGTATGTTCACTTTGCCTAGTTTCTCTGAGAATCAAGTTTGCCAACAGTTGTCAATAATACCATTCTAGTCACTTGACAAAAAACCAAACTTTTCAAAATCTTAATGATAAATCTATTTAATATATTGAATAATTTAACATTGTTATCAAATTTCTGTTTATACCTAATCCATCTTGCAAGTGTAAATGTTTCAGTCTTTGGAGAGTCCTTCATATTATGTCCAGAGTTCCTCTCCCACATTATTCATTTGCATCAGTACATATTTCACTGTTAGTTTTGGGAAAACTTTTTTCTCACAAAGTTTTCCTACCTTGTAATATTTTATATCTTTCAAAGAATATAATACTACTTTCAGTCATAGAATTAGCAAATTCATATTAGCACAATTGTATTAGGGGACAGATGTAAAACTTAATCAGTTCACATGTAGCTCTGCTGACTGCCTATCCCTCAATTATACCATTAATCTTGGCATGCACTGTTACTCCAATATATATAGTATCTAGATTTTAAATGGCTGCTGCCAGGCATTAGAGGCCTTTGTGTTTTGAGGCCATCTTTTACAGTCTTAGGACAGAAGTGAAAGAAGACTATAGCCCAGACCTGCACAACTTGGCATTGGGTAGGACCAGAATTAAAATAGGCTAAGCTGCTTTGAGGCACCAGATAGGTTAGATTACAAACAGAATGATGATGGTTGGTTGCCGTGAGTCATGTGACAGACAGGAGAGTGCTCAGTGGCAACCCTACGTTTTTTCACAAGCCACCTGAAATCCTTTGGTGGGCTGCAGGCAACCTGTGGGCTGTATGTTGTGCCGGCCTGCTGTAGACTCAGATCTAATTTGACATGTTTTATGTCCAGTAATTTACATAATTGCGGTATGGTTCGAGACCAGAAAGTATGTTGTTCACATAAGTAAATGTCCTGTATAGCTAAACATGTTTTATCTCTTATATTCCACCAGGTGAAAATGGCTGAGGAACATTCAGAGTTTGTAATTGGTTTTATTTCTGGTTCAAGAGTGAGCAAGAAACCAGAATTTGTTCACTTGACTCCAGGTATCCAAATACAAGCTGGAGGTAAATACAGTCATAGATCATGTTATACTTATTAGCCCAGTGAACTATCATTTTTATCCAGTAATTCGTGTGGTAATTTGAGAGTGTTTTATTAGGTCAAATTTTAAATTAGTTTTAAATGAAGTATTTTAGAGTAGTAAATGCTTGTGAAATTTATATTGGGAAGGCTTAGCCCAGAAGCGTACCCTGACATCCCTATAGCCTTTCCCTCAAGAGTTTGAGGATTGTATATGTTGAGGGGAAGGGATAGGAAGTAGAGTTGGGGAAGCAGTGGTAGTGGTATTGACCAGTGTGCTGTGAGTTTAGGATACTCACATCACTCTAGCCATTTAAAATGAACACTCAGAGACTTAGTACACATGAAGAGTGGAGGGTTCTCATTTTATATACATAAATACAAATGTGAACAAACAGTTTTAAGGTTTGTTTGACTCAAAAGATTACACAGCTCAAGTAGTTCAGCCTAAGAAAAAAGGTCCAGAAAGGGGGTTTTAATGAGGATGGAAACACACATTTAAAAAGATGAGTATTCTTCAGTCTGGAAAGTCAGATATTTATACTTTTTAGATGGTTCTAATACTCATGGATGTTAATATTCCTTCCATCTTACAGTCTGTGCCATCCTCAGGCTCCTTCGGTGGAGGTCTTTTTCACCATTTATAGGGGTCACGATAATGGGCTTATGCACTACAGCCCAAAAAGCCAGAATTGAGTACATGAGAGAGTTCTTCTTCAAATCTCCCAATACTGGGAGGGGCCTGAACTCCAAGAAGTATGAGGAGGAAGTTTCAGATCATGGCAAGACTACTGAATAACTATATAGTAAACCCTGAGGCACTATATAGGTAGGGAATGAAATCTAAATAAATTCATGGATAAATTTATACAAATTCATTATAAAACAAAGTTTAGTGACACTGGTGCCACCTCAGATTGCAAAAGTGAATCTCAGGCTGAGTTGAATGTCTGCCTAGGTAATGGTTATCTTAACATTTGATGGCGTTTTTTTAAGCCTCAAAATGCCAACATTTAAAACATTTTAAAAGCCTACTGTGCAAATTTTTTTAACCATGATGTTGCATCTGCTCAGCCCAAGAGGTGGAAACAGCTTTTGTTCATGTGCCCACAGTGCCATTGGGCACAGTTCATTCTGTCGTTGTGAATTAGGGACTGGTTACACTGACAAATTCTGACTTTGTGTGTATGTATGTTTATTTGAAAAGTAGTGAATACCTGGGGATTGTGACTTCTCTCCTTAAGGCAAGTCTATACCCTTTTTTTATAGTATTTTCCTCATTTGTAAAATTGAGGGGCTGATATTAGATGCACTCTAAGACCCTTAATTCTGATTTGTTAATGGTTTATGGTACATATAAGGAATACTGAGAATATCTGAAAGATTTGCTTACAGGATAACTTAAGCAGAAGATAAAATAAAAAGGGATGAAACTGGTCGACAGGTTTTTCTGTCTACAAAAATGTTAAGTAATGTAATTGTAGAAGAGGTTTGTTTTTTGTTGTATCTGTCCAAATATAATATGTACTTTATCCCAAGTGTATAGTATAGGGTCAGTAGTATTTTTCTTTGAATACCCATATATTTCTCTCTCCCTCCCCCCATCCTTTTCAGAGAGGTTTCGTTTTGTCTTTAGTCAGGCAAAGTATATAGTGCAGCATAATATAAGAGAATGGGAATCAAATGGTCATTTTAGCTCTTGTCATAAGAAGATGAAGAAATAGTATCCTTATTTTTTTCCCAACAGGAGATAATCTTGGCCAACAGTATAACAGCCCACAAGAAGCTATTGGCAAACGAGGTTCTGATGTCATCATTGTGGGCCGTGGCATATTAACAGCCTCCAATCGTCTAGAAGCAGCTGAAATGTACAGGAAAGCTGCCTGGGAAGCCTACTTAACTAGACTTGGTGTTTGAATCTCTGAAAAACACTTTTATTTCTTAAAACATTTCTACTCGGATTCTTTGACCATACCACAAAATCAAAGTTGCAAAAACTAGGAAAGCTGCCACACACTTCAGTATTTAATAACTCGGAGACACTCCATGGTAATAAATGACATTTTCTACGGCAGCCACAGAATCTGTTACACCTTCCTTTTATTAACAGAGAAATTATTTTCCAAAATATAAGAACCCAATATGTCTCCCTAAAATAACAATGATCTTCCTAAATATAAATGAGTTGAGTCAAAAGGCTTAGAGTGTCATCATAACCCTTTTATACTTGAATATGTGTATTTTTGTAGAAGAATGCTTTGATTTATTCCCCTTTAAAAGATTAAATTAATGTTGTGTTGATCCTTTTTTTTTTTACATGAAGGACACTTCTCAATCACCTCTCTTGTCATAAAGAATTATAGTTAAGCAAAACAAACTGCACTGACCATTTCACACATCAGTGCTGCTACTTACTACTAAGAAAAAAGAGATCTGTTTCACTGTCAGTCATCTGGAGTCAGGATTGATCATTTTATTGAGCAGTTTTAATGCCTTTCGTATTTTCCTTCACGTTATTATCATTGTACAAATTATGCTTTTTGCTATGTGTACTATGCATTCTTTCTTAAGTCTTCCATCTGTGGGACCCCTTCCTCTGTCTTGGCTTTGGATTATATGCCCAATAGTGGTATCCTTGGGTCAGAGAATGTGGACAGTTAAGTGACTTTGAAGAGTCACATTTTTTTTTCCCCCAAATATGTGGTGAAACAACAGCTTGTTAGTAGCAGTAGATTAAAGTACAAAGTGATGATTTTCTTTCTTGACCCTGGGATGGAAGGGCAATGTTTCCCTCCTATTTTATAATCACGCCTTCAATGAAGCACTTCCTTTTAAACATTATGGCTTTATCAGGACGAAAGTCAGTATCCTATAATCCATAAAAATAATTTGCTGGCTACAGTAGGTGCAATACCTAACCCTTCCTCCAAGCAGGTTAGCTAGTTTTTCCTTAAAAGGAACTGAGACATTCCTCAAAACATGGTTGACTCAGGGGACTTGATGTCACTGCTGTATCACCTGGACTTTTGTTCAGCTGAATCAACTCAAGGGGTTCTCAATGTCTACCTTTGTAGAATACCCTCCTGCCATGGCTAAATAAATCTTTTTTGCCAACTGTTGAATGACCTATGGGTGTCTCACTTTGTTCCAATGTCACATCTTACTGGGGGATTAGTCTGAGCCCAGCCCAGGTCACTGGTAAAACCCTATTGGAATCCATAATCATCACTTTTGGTGTGGATGGGAAGTTCCTAACCTCCCTAGTGCATGAAGCAAGTCCTTTTGTTTCCAATGTTATTTGCCATGAGAAGTGTCCTTAGAGGAGTTGTAGCTCCTTTTCTGCTGCTTGGAAGAAATGAACTGCTTGCTGCCCTCTTTCAGAGCTCTGGAGACAAGTTTTCCCTGATGCCCAGATCTTATCATTGTACCATTCCCTGACCAACTGGCCTAAGCCGGACGGGAAATGCTCATGTGACTCAGATTTTCAACGAAGATTAAAATGCATTTCATCACAGAATAGCTTTGAGAGAGTGTAATTGTATGGAATCAGGCTGTTCTAGTAAGAGACCTGCCACCATTGTGTGTTCACATGGCATTGTTCCCATGTTTGGCTTCACCATAAGACCAAGAGTAAGCACATGCAGCACTTTTAACTGTGGTCAGGGAATGGGGACCACATGGATAAATGAATCATTTGGGCAAATCTAGAACTTAATGGCAAAATAAGATTGGTTGAAATGTGGACAATACAGAAAAGGGGCCTGACAGATCATCCTCCTATACTTAGAAGAACTTGTGGAATTTGTTTCTTGTGAGAGTAAGAGGATGATCTTTCAAGCCCTTTAAAAAAAAAAAAACAACTGATCTCTCTTGGTTTTACGTCACATAAATTTCCTCCTGTATCACTCCTTCCTCCCAAAGAGCCATTCCACATAACAGGATTTTTAAAAAATGGAAAGGGGGGAAGTGAAACTGAAGAAAGTATCAAAAAAATGAAATCTGATCATATACAATACTCCACTCACTTCTGCAAAGAAATGGGGAGAGTTATCTTCATAGTTTTTTGGTGGTCCTTACCCTTACAGGTCATAAAGGGATTAATCAAGTGCTTCACGGAAATGCCTGTACTCCTGCCTGTTTCTTATCACCAAAACACCAGTGTGGGCATAGGAGAACAGTAAAGGCTAAAAGTGGGGCCTGTAGGGGTAGTGGTTAGAGAGGGTGAAGTGAGTGAGAATGTCATGTCAGGAGTCAGAAAGTAGAGTGTCAAGCAGACCAGGACTTCCTACCACAAGCTTGAGGCAGGAATCAGTACGGTGTATGTACAGTACAGTTAAGAAGAATCATAACCCAGTTTATGATTAATGTGGCTTTTGGAAAGTCACTAATTTGTCCTTTATAATATGAGCAAGTTGTTTTGCATAATCTATAAGGTCCTTTCTCACTCAAAATCCTATAAATAAGCCTGTGAGTGATCAGAGATGAGAAGTAGGAGTGGGTTTGGGAGGAATGTTTTGCCCATTCTGTCCCAACAAGGCTTCAAATACAATTTAGCCATGTTTCGCTTTAGGGCTTAGTTCAGCTTTCTTTGTCAAGAGGGCTCCAAATGACACATTGATTACTGTCCCAACCCATTACCACGCCTAGAGAAACAGCAGGGCTGGACACCAGCTAGATAAACAAACGGGTGTATCAGGAGTGAGTATACTATCCAATGAGGTCGACAGACTAGGAAAATCATCAGAAGTCAAATGATAAAGTTATTTAAACCTTATGAAACAATCCAACTCAGGCAATTTTTTAAAAAGTCTTTCCAAAACTCTTCTAAAACAATGGCCCTGACTTCGCTGACTGTGCAGGGAGCAGGCACTTACCTCCTCAGCTGTCACTGGGCATCAGTCAATCACAGCTACTTGGCTTCCTAGCTGCCTCCATGTCATTGAAGCTGCCTCTGCTACTTAATCAAGCAGCAATTTCCTCTTCAGTCAAATGCTCATTTAGATTCAGACCTACCAGGCAATGCTTTAGGGTTACAATTAATGCTCTTGCAGAATGAGCTAAGAGACCTTCAGGACACCCCATGTTTTGGTCCTAGCACCACCTAGTAGGACACTTCATCTCCGTAATGAGTCTCTAGAACTGACTCCTACATAGGTTAAAATAAATGATTTCTCTTACCTCTTACCTAGCTCTGTTAAGATGCCTCCACCCTGTTTATGTTTATGTTTTCTGAGGCTTGCAATAAACACATGCACCCCTCTCCGTTGGTCTTGCTACTCCTATGATGCTTTGTAACATAAAATATTCATGGACCCAAACACCAATGATAGGGAAGAGGACAGAAGCAGCCAGTCTTCTACTGGCACTCCACCACAGCAAAGTCCTTATCCTTATCCCCCTCATACGTGTGTGTGTGTAAATATATATGTATATAATGCTTTTAAATGCTGTATTCTTTCTCTTAGGAATAAATTCCTAATATGTTGGCATAAAGAGAGAAGGGGAAGTAGCAGATCTCTGTACCTAAAGACTCAAATTGACTAGGTACAAACCAGATTAGATACTTTAGGCCAAAGACTGAAGATCATTAAGGGTTAGAGGAAACACTGAGTCAGAAGAGATACTGTCAACTATGGGTAGCTGCGATCCTCAGCAAGATTCTGACCTGAGCTAACCTAGTCTACCAGTCTAGACCACTGGCTGAGGGCACTACTTCAGAGGCCTCATTCCCTAGAGCAGAGGGCTGATACATCAAATAATTGACCCCCGGGCAGTATTATTTAATAAGAGAAGTATCAAATTGCTGACCCATTGTTTGTAGCATGAGCTATTTTTAATATTTCCTAATAGAAGAGCAATCTGAGTATAGAAAACATGGACAGGTTAAGTCTAGAAGCTAGAATGTTTTAATTAATGGAATGTTTCTCTCCGCCCTGCCCCCCCTCCCCGCTTCATGCTACAAAATTGGTGTTTCCATTCAAAGAGTTCTGCATAAAAATGAGGCTCCATTCTTTAATAGTAATTGACTACTAGGAACTTTCTCTGTGTTCTTGGGTAAAGAAAATAATCCTCTCCCTGGGGTAGAACAAATGCTAGCTATTAGGCTATCTTGCTCAATAAAAACTAGGAATCACATTTGGCAGTGGTCTCATAGGCTAAAGAGGTCAGGACTAGTTTAGTTACAGATAAAGTGGTATCCAAAAACTTTGCAACCTTCTGGAAATTCTGTGCTGAGAGCTTTATTCCTATAGTTGGAATTTGATGCTTGCTTAAAAGCATATCCCTCTTAAGGGCAACTGAATACATGTTACAGATTTGGAAATTTAAACAGAGAATTTTAAGGCTCTGCCCAAGCTCACAGGTCTAGTAACAGGCAGAATCAGAAACTGAACTCAGGTCCTCTGACTCCAAAAATCCAGTACACTTTCCACTGTACCATGGGAAAGGTAAATGTCACCTATGTTAGTCCCTTAGTCACCAGTGCATAGCTGGATCATCCAGCAGGGTCACTAGGTACTTGCCTAGGATTCTCCAAGGTTAACCATTGGGGTTAGTCTGGCTCTATCCCGTCAGGTGAAAAAAATTTCCCTTTTATGATCTAGGAATGTGCTAACCAGAATAGGGGTTCCCTCTAATAGCTCTGTTCTGGAGCCAAGCCCAGAACCCTAGTTCTGGACCCCTGGTCAGACTGGGGAGAAAGGTGACTGATTAGAGAAGGTCTCTGAGCAGGTTTCAATTCAACTCAACCAGGTTTTAACTAAGCACCAATGGACTTAGATGCTAAATTAGCTATGTCACTTTAGACTAAGCTTGAGTGCTATATGGTACAAAGAAATTAAACAGTTGTTGCCCTCAAGCAGTTTATATTGTGCTAGAGGGAATGAATATGTGCATAAACCAGTTAATACTACATATATGCAAAATCATATTCATTAAGGGTGGAGGGAGGAGAAGGGAGGGAGTGGGGAATCAATCAGGAGCTGGCATTTGAGTTGAGCCTTGAAAAGAAATAAGGATTCTTTCAAACGTTGAATGTGAGGAAGGAGAGCTTTCTAGGCATCAAGGACAGTGTGGGTAAATGCATAAAGGCTGGAAATTGGCTGTCATGTATTAAGAACAAAAAAGTGGACAAGTCTGGCAGAACACATGAAGGGGAGTGATAGGAAAGTGGTCTGGAGTAGTAGGAAGCTTTAAACACTATGCTGAGAAGGTTGGATTCTATCCTAGCAGCAATATGGCACCATTGAAGCTTCTTTTGCAGAGGAGTGACCTAGTCAGGCAATGTGGTAGCTGTGTGGAGAAAAGATTGGAGAGCCCTAAGGAAGGGGGACCAATTAGGAGCCTATTGCAATAGGGCAAAGAAGAAGAGATGAAGACTGAACTGTAGGAGTGGCTATGTGAACAGAGAGAAGGGGATGGATGTTGTGGAGGGCAAGAAGGATGACAAAGATTCTCTGTCATACTCACAAGGGCCAGGACTAACAGTGAAACAGTGAAGGACATACAAGAGTTCCCTGTTTCTTTGTCTTCCTTGAGACTCATCTACTCACTTCTAGGAAGCAGAAAGTGCTCATCTTGCTCTTTGTACAGGTGAAATCAGTCAAGAGAAGGGGCCCCAAGAGTTTTGGTGTTTTTAGTCTAGTGCTGAGCATGGACCAAACTAAATAAGAACTTACTGTTCCCATTTAAAATAATGGGTCATTTAGCAGTCTTTATTAAAATCAAGACAAAGCAATACATAGGTAACCCATCCCTCCCATGTCCCAAAGTCAAATGCCCAGATGAGTTCACCTTTCCTAGGGGAGTACTCAAAACAGTCAAGTGCAAGTCACGTCATCATTTCTCTGACGTCATGATCTCCAGAAACGAAAGACAAACTCAGCAAAACATCTCGTAAGAAAATCCTCAATTTGTCAGGAAGTGACTGGCAGCATGTATGTGCAAGAAAGATCCCAACACAAAGGCCATGAGTGATGATAGCATTTTATTTTGGTTGTCTGTGAATTCCCTCAACAGAGACTTGGGAATGGGGATACTGCAGTCACTGCCTCCAGGAAGCAGGGGAAATCAGATTTTTGTATTCCCTGCACAATGGCTCCGCACAGGGCCACAGGGAAAGCAACTGTTTGGAACTGTTAGAACTTAGAAAAACATCATAAAACTTTTCTCTTCCCTTCCCTTTCTTGCCCTCCTTTCTCTCTCTTTGAAATTGAGTCTCCTTATCTCACCCACAGAACAGTTAGAACTAGAAAAGAGCTCTCATTCATTCTCTCTCTCTCTCTCTCTTCTCCCTCTTCCTCTCCTCTCTCCCCATCCCTTTTTTCTTTCCCTTCCTTTTCTCTTTCTTCCTCTCTCCTTTCCTTTCTCTACTCTTCCTCTTCTCCTCTTTCTCTCTCCCTCCCTTTTTCTCCCTTCCATTCTCTCTCCTCTCTCTTTCCTTCCCTTTCTCCTCCTCTCCTTCCTTCTTTTTGTCTCTGTCTCTCTCTTATTTCACCCAGGTTGGAAGCATGGTGGCTGCTGATGCAACCCAATGCCTTTACTGATGGATGCAGAAACTTGACCCGGCTTCTGTTTCCCACCTAGGTTATACTTTCCCCTTCTCAGGCACAGGTATCCTGATAGTCTCCTGTAATCAGGGGGCTCACTTTGTTGGTGATGGACTTAGTGAGTTAGCTTTAGTGCCAAGGCAGCTCAGAATTCCCTAAATCAAGTGATCTACTAGCTTCTGCTGCTCTCTCCGTAGGAGCAGGGACAACAGGCATGGGCCTTCATACTTGGCTCACTCTGCCTCATTTGACAGGGGTAGTGAACTGAGATCCAGGGAAGGACTAAGTAAAGCATTGGTTCAGTCTCTCAACTCTATAATGTGCTTTTTTTTTTTTTAAACCCTCCACTACCTTAGTTTTGGAAATAGGTCCCTGAAAAAGATGACAGCTTTGCAAGAAGGTGCTGGATGTGAAGCTGATCATTGCCTAAAATAGCTATATTCAAGGGACTGTTGGCCTGTATACAGGGCCCTATATTCATAGGATCAGAGGTTTAGAACTGAAACGGATGTTTCAGAGTCCTTCTCCCATTTTATAGAAGAGAAAACTGAGGTATGTAGAGGTTAAGTGATTTCACATAGCTCGTATATAAGCTGGGATATGAACCCAGACCCTCCTGACTCCAAGTATAGTACCCTGTCTACTACCTAAAGGAATCAAACTCCCCAGCAAGAGTGGAACCAGATGAAAATGTCATTGGGAAGTAATAATAAAATAAATAAAAATACAACAAAAATAATATGAATTTGTGGTTTTCTAACTCTATACACAGCTGGCAGGCATACATTTCTATTTGAGTCTGACACCATGCTGCCTTTCTAGCAATAGATATATGTTGAATTCAATTGCTTTTGAAGATATGAATGCCCAACAGCCCTGGATGAAAAACAGATTTCCAGAGACTCAATTCTGGCTTAACTTTGTTAGTCTTTAGGAATTTGTGCATGTCCGATGTTTGTTCTTAAAAAAAGGCACACATACATACCTATTAATTTTAGGATCCAGAACCTTAAGCATCCAATGACCATGTAGCAGGAATGCCCAGCAGAGGGCAGCATGACACTGCTAGTATTGGCACAGCTTAAAAATACTGTACATCTGTAAGTTATTATAAACAAAAGTGCTCAGTCAGAGCACGCTGGAATGTCAGACCTAGGGAAGGGGAGGGACAATGGTAGCTCTCTGTTACAACCTCCTCATTTTATGGATGTGGAAGAAGAAGCCCAGAGAGAAATAAAATGACATGCCCGTGGTCCCGTGGCTGGAATCAATGTCAAAGTCAGGTCTAACCCACGCCAGGGCTCTTGGCTCTGGGTCCAGTGCTCCTTGCACCACCATCTTTACTTCTCAGAAGTGACTGGCTTTAATTTTCTACAGCTGGAGGGGAGTTATGAAAGAACGAGCGAAGCATCAATTGTCTATGAAAAATGTGCATCTTTTTAAAGCTTCCTGGACATGATGGTGATGTTGGACGGAAAATGCACTGGGTTTCATCCTGGTTCCTTCCTAATAATAACTATTATTTATGTACTGCCTTAAGATTTATAAATATTATCTTTATTATATATTATCTTTGTTATACTTATTATATACCCTTATTATAATTATTACAAATATTATCAAACAACCCTGAGAGGTAGATTACTTTTATTATGCCCTGCTATTATTATGGCAGGTAGAGGTGAAATAACTTGCTTAGGGTCACACAGCTAGGAAAAGTTGGAGGCTGGATTTGAATTCCTGTCTTCCTGACTCTAGGTTCAGCAATCTATCCATTAACTATCCATGTAACTACACCACAGTCCTCCTCTGGGTCTCAGTTTACATATCTGTAAAATTGGGCAGGCAAGGGGAGAGGGGGAGGTTTATTTGTTGATCTCTCTGAGCTAACATTCCATGGCACATTCCCACTTTGTATCTCAGTTGACTCATCTTTAAAATTTGGGGGGCAAGGGATTCAATTTAGTTAATCTCTCTAAGCTAACATTCTATAGGTCTATGCATAAGATTCTGAAATGTTAAATCTGTCTCTTTAGTGGACCCATGACTAAATAAGCAAGATAAAGCCTTCTCTCTGGGGTAATTAGGTGGTGCAGTAGATAGAGCACCAGACCTGAAGTCAGGAAGACTCATCTCCCTGAGTTCAAATTCAACCTCAGATACTTACTAGCTGTGTGACCCTGGACAAGTCACTTAACCCTGCTTGCCTCAGGTCCTCATCTGTAAAATGAGCTGGAGAGGGAAATGGCAAACAACTCCAGTATCTTTGCCAAGAAAACCCCCAATGTGGTTACAAAGAATTGGAAATGACTGAGCAACAAAAAATCTTTCTCAAACCAATACGTGATTATTTCCAAATCAGAAGGACTTTGGATCCCTCCCCCTAGCCATTGCCAGGGCTCTACTTACCTGTACAGAATATAGTAGAAATGCCCATTCTCTGGATTGCTTTGACTTCCCAGCATTTGGTTAAGGAGTCCAACTTCTAATCACCAATTAACTTCTGGTGTGTGTGGGATAAAGTAAATGCCAAACCAGATGTTTACTTAGTGAGAGAGAGTGGCATCCATTGCTACAATTTCACTAAGAGAGAGGTGTCAAACACTCACCTCTGAGTAAGGGTCCAAACCAGATTAAAATGTAATTGGGAAACATTGTAACAACATAAATAAAATTGTAAAAGAACATAGACCACATTACTAAGTCAATATGCAGCCCCCTTATGTACAGATTAGTAGCTGTCAGTTTCTATCTGATTTTGATACCACTGTACTAAGTGTCAGATTTCAATGTTTTTGAGATGCATTGAGGAATTTGGTCCAAAGTTGAGGACATATAATATACCTGAGGATATGAAATTTGAAGGGATTCTGGGGGAAAAAAAGCCTCAGAGTATAGTATCCTTAAAAAGAGACCAAGAAAGAGGACATCTACAAGGTGTAGCAGAAGCTGAAGAGTTGAGTTCTAGGTTTTGCCACTAATTAATTGTATTGCCTTGGACATGTTACCTCTCTTTCCTGGGTCTCAATTTCTTCAATAACACATGTTGCCTATTACACTCAATGGATACTGTGGTTACAAAGATTTTTAAAACAGTATAGACCATGAGAGGGTTGGACTCGGTTAGGGAGGGGTTCTTTGTGTCATGAATTCCTCTGGCAGTCTGGTGAAGTCTATGGACCCCTCTTCAATATTTTGATTAAAGGAAATGCTAAATTTCAGTGGGACATTAGTGAAAATAAAAATGCATTTTCTTCCCATCCAAGTTCCTGGAATCACCTTTCCTTCCCTCTCCCAAACCCTTGTATTAGATCAATCAATCAACTAGCATTTGTTAAGGGTCTATACCAGAGGTGGGGAACTTGCGGCCTTGAGGTCACATGTGGCCCTCTAGGTCCTCAAGTGCAGCCCTTTGACTGAATTCAAACTCCACAGAACAAATCCCTTATAAAGATTTTAAAGAGTGAAGTTTGGGTTCAGTCAAACGGCTGCACCTGAGGACCTATGAGACCAAATGTGGCCTCGAGGCCGCAGGTTCCCCACCCCTAGTACACAATGCTTGGTGCTGGGGGTACAAAGACAAAACAAGAAACAGTTTCTACCTTCAAAGACCTTATCATTCCAATGGGGTTAGGGGTGGAGGCAACATGTAGATGATCTCTTCGGTCCTTTCCAGCTCTGGCATTCTGTGCTTTTAAGGGGACACCAATATGAAAGGACTTATAGGTCTTGGTGATGCCCAGGTGAGTGAGGAAGGGAGGGAAGAAGGGAGAAAATAAAGCATCCAGGAAAAAGTGTTTAAAAAGGTAACTGCACTTAGACCTGGAAAAGGAGTGAGCAGCAGGCGAAAGGCAGAAGATGTTGGCAACCATGCGATTTCTATTTTCCTTGAAACCTTTGTTCAGACCCCACCCACACAAAAAGAGCATGGATGCCAGGACTCGACTTGGCATATCAGAACAGATCATGTTAGACTCAGCAGAGACTCCATCAAGGCCTTAACCCTCATTACAACCTCTCGCTACTTTCAATTCCATCTCAGAAAATGGCACACAAATCTAATTTCTTTTTGGTTTTAATATTTAATCCCTGGAGATATTTCCCTCCTTTTCATCACCAAAGTATCAAACATGGAAGGGGAGAAGGAGGATTTGAGTATTTGATTTCTACTCCCTTACAGAAGCCAAGTATCAAAGCATTTTTTACCAACAGGATTGCTGCACAGCCAACAGGGAGGGAGGAGTCATCAGGGCAAAACCATAAATGCTCAAGAATTTTTTTTTTTAATATAAAAACGACCAACTCTAAGACATCCAGACTTCTTGACTCCATTGGTGGTTATACTCACACACAGCTGGTTCCAAACAACCTTCCCTTCTGCCCTGGAAGGTATCAGGGTAGCCTTCCTTCAAGTCAGATGATTCTTTCTAAAGTTCGGGTCACTTAGCAAACTGGAAAAAGCAAGGAGGTGCCAAGACCCTCCAGCATCCTCCATCCCTTCTCTTCCCCTCCTCCCCCCTTCACATACCTCTTCTAGGCCCAGGTAGGTAGGTGGCAAGTCTGGCCGGACTCCAGCATGTACAAAGGACGCCATAACGAGGCACCCCCTCCTACCTAGACAAAAGGCTTCTTGTCCAAGCCCACTTTAAAGGATTGTTCATCATTTTCTACTCAGGGAGCAGTAATACAGTCAAGCACTTGTCTACGGCATTCCAGTCTTGGAAATTTTTTCCAAAAAAAAATAAGTCCCCCCAATCCCTCTTCAGAAGAATGACATCAGTCCACAGTACCATTGTAGGATTTGTTGAGCTTGTTAAAGGTGAAATCCACAGTGTGGGTAGATATTGGCTTTCTATAGAGAGGGTTGGAAGCCTAGACAAATGAATATGAAAAGGACAAGCATTAAGGAAATTCATCTGAATATAAACCTTTAATAAGATCCCATTGAGGAGGGCTATTTATTGTAATAATCCAGTCAACAATTACTTAAATAATTTAATGAACAATAAATTAAATTATTTAATTAATACTATATGATCAGTACTGGATCTGGCCCCTACCTTCCAAGAGGTGGAGGAGGGAGATAGTTTTTAAGGATTAGAATAGGGACCAGATCTGTGATTTCACTGCTTTTGGGAAGTCCCTGTTGAAAAAACTCCCTCTATCAATGAAGGTCAACACCTGTTTTGAAATTTAGAGTCTGAGAGAGATGCTTGGAACACTGAGAATTTAAGGAACTTGCCAAGGGTCACACAGATTTGTCAGAGGTGGGGGACTTGAACTCAGGTTCTCTTGGCTCCAAGGTTAGTATTCTATCCACTATACCACCATCAGAAATGATAAACACACATAAAACAATCAGAACTCAGTAAGATATAGGGGCAGCTAGGTGATGCAGTAAATACAGCACTGACCCTGGAGTCAGAAGGAACCAAGTTCAAATCTGGCCCTTAGAAACTTGACACTTATTAGCTGTGTGACCTTGGGCAAGTCATTCAACCCCAATAGCCTTACCTTCCCCCCTCTAAAAAAAAAGATAGCAAAGGTAATAATAGCTAACATTTATATAGCACTTTTAAGGTGTGCAAAAAGCATTAAGTGCCATCATGACCCCCCTTTTAAAGACAAGGAAACTGAGTCTGAGAGGCATTAAATGACTTGCAAAGGTCACACAGCTAAGTGGGGGATGTTGGACTTGAACCCAACTTTCCCATCACTTTACATGCCACAGGGGCCTCACTTATTGCAGCATCCTACATTTAGGTAAAAGGCCAGGCGGATAATCAGTGCTTTACCCACAATTTGGTGATCTTGTTCCCTTGCTACCAACCTCACTCCCATCATTTAAACAGTTTCTGAACTATAAAATTTCATCTGATCCTCACAAGCCTGTGAGTTAATATTATCCTCATTTTTCAGATGAGGAAAACTGAGGTTGAGAGAAGTTATGTGACTTGCCCAGGGTTATACAGCTAAGTAGACAGTGAAGGCAAGATTTAAGCTGAGTGTATCTACTTGTCAAATGTAGGGCTTCACCCATTATACTATCTAGCAGCCCATGACAGCAGGTCTTCAGTCAGCATTTGCTGTGTCTTGACCAGATGCTCCATAATATCAGCTTAGTGTCAGCTTTCTCTGTGCTCTCTGTGTGGTCATCAACTTTGGATTGTTTTCTGTCTCAGACCAGAGGTGTCTGTCCCCACCCCCCCAGCCCTGAATTCCCAATTTACCATTTCGTATCTCGCTCTGGAACGTTCACTCTGAAACTTTGCAAACTCTCTTCGGTCATGGATGGTGACAAGCAGCTTCCAAATGGCAAGGAGGGCGATGCCAACAAGAAGAATGCTGCCCACCACAGCCAACAGGATTGTCATAGCACTAGGTGCAGAACCACATTCTGGAGAGAAGCAGAATGGGGGTTGTGGTGAGGGAAAGTGGGGGAGAGTTTCCTCTCCTTGGGCTTCAGTCTCATCCTCTGGACCATGGTGAGAAAGAAATAACTCTGCCCCACCAAGAGAACAGTTGAGGACAGGAGCTCTTCAAAACAATGGGATTGATTCAGGGATGTTCTGATCATGCTGCTAACCTAGGGCTTTGGGAGCCAATGAGTAATATAGTGAAAAGTGGGGTGTCTGGCTGACAGAGTACCTTCTGCTCCTAACAGCCTTTGCATACAAACCAAGATACACACATTAACACAAATGAAAGGGACTTTCCCAACGTCATGTAGAAAGTCTTTGGTAAAGCTGAGACCAGAAATCAAAGCCTTGGTGGACTGGAGTTTTGTCTAGCTTGTCTTTGTTCATATCCACACGGCTCAAATCTGCCCAACCTAAACATGTCTGAAGGACAGACTATGTCGACTGGCAAGTCTATGCAACCACTTTTGCCATGCCTTGGGTCAAGGGGGCAGCCATCATTTGCTAGATTCAAAGATGAGGGCCTTGGGAACTTGCTGGCTAGACTAAAATTATTAAACTTTCCTCTTTCTTTTTCAAAATTGATAAGCATTTTCTTTTCCTCCCACCTCCCCAAACCAAAAAACTAAAAATAAAACCCTTGTAAATACCATGCAGTCAAGCAAAACAAATTCCTGCGAATTCCCACACATTCATTTCCCACTCTGCATCTCAAATTCTTCACCTCCCCATCCCAAGATGGGTTGTATGTTTCATCATCAGTCTTCTGGAATTATTCATTTGCTCTTTATTTAATTAATTTTAAAAATTAATTTTCTTTTTTATTGATTTTAATCTTCACTCTTAACTTATCAAATGCCAAATAGAAAGGTCATTGGCATAAACAAAGTGGGACAGAATAAGATTGAGCATAGAATTACAGGTCTCTTAATACATAAGTTGCTTTCCTTCAAAGTATACAATAAAATCAACCTATAGTTTTCAAAGCTGCTCTTGGAATTATAAACCTGCTCAACTTTCAAAGGCATAGAAGGGAAGTCCTGGAAAGCATAGTTGGCACTTCCCTGCCATGGACTCTCACGAAGGACTGAGGACTAAGGCTGTCTTCTTCAGCTCCTTCTGCACAAGAGAGTGTACTGTGTGCCTTAGCCTAGATTAAGAGAAGTTTCCACGTCACAGATTAGCTGCAGTCATTTTGCAATGCTCTCCCTGCATCCTCCAAAGGCCCAAATCCTCTTGCCACTGGACGAAGTCCACAAGTTCAAGTTCAAGAGGGACAGTGCTGAAAATCAGAATTCCTCAGACACAACAGTCTGTTATTTAACTAAACCTAAGAGAAGCGCAAATATGGTGATTTGCACCAAACTTACTCTATGGAGGTGCCCAGAGAGTGACCAACACTGTGGGAGGTTTTGTGCAAGAATACTTATCCAAACTCACCATTTTGGAATCCAGCCTGGGATGGAAAGTGCAATTAAGTCAGAAAATATTTCTCTATCAGGATGCCCCCATCAGCTCAGACTGTCCCAATTGCTCCATGGCCTACCCTGGCTAAATACAACATAGAAACCTAAATTTATTCAATAAGTGACTTATTGATATATTTTTGCCGGAGAGGTTGATTTTTAATATCGTTACTTTCATCAGACTGGGAGCTTCTCTAAGGAAAGGGACTATATCTCCAGGCATCTCTCCTACTTCTTGGCAGAGGTGGGAGACTGTGGCTCTGTGTGTGTGCGTGTGTGTGTGTGTGTGTGTGTGACATTATCAAGACTTTTTTTGATGTGTGAGTTAATTTTACTGAACTTCTTTTCTTTTTTTTCCTTCTATTTTATAAATCTCTAGCAGTGAGAAGGGGAATTAGTAGGGAATGGAGGTAAACAGGTGCTTGTGATTTCATTAGTATAGGAAACTCCCATATGAAAAAACCCAATATAGACATCCACAGCTTCTCTTAGAAAGCTGCTTAGGGTGCGGAGAATATGTCCAGGTGACATGTCCAGGAACACTCAGCCAAGATGTGCAGCAGGTAGTGTCTGGTCCTTCCTGACTCTAAGGCCAGTTCTGTATCTACTATACCATGCTGCTTCTCCAACAACCACAACTTCAAAGCACCAACAACCCAAAGGTATCAATAACATTTCTTTTTAACAGTTAAGAGTCCATACCCCTTCCTTGGAATCTCCATTTAGGAGTGAACTCTCTATATCCCAGGGATGGCCAATCAGTGATGTTCAATGACAGCCTAGCCCCCTCCCTGCTTTGGTTGTGTGATGGACAGCAGCCTCATTCTTCTTTTTCTTCAGGTTCTTTTTTGCCTCGTGTCAAGCACTCAGGGTGGGTGGGCCCAAAGAGAAAAGGTAGGAAGGAAGCAGAGCTAGTACAGAGTGGACTAAAGTTTGTTTGTTGGGTGAGATCCCAACTGTTTATTGTTTCATGTCCCTTGAGGTCAACCCTTTGGTGCTTTAGATTCTGATTCTGAGACTGCTCTGTAAGCAGTCAGACTCTTAGTGGGACACCTGTGGCCTTTCTACATTGCAGGATGAGACCAGTGAACTCACCCAATCTGAAGAGACCTACCCACCTGGCTCCTTGAGGACCATGAGCTTGGACTTGCCACTGGGTAGCTCAGAGTAAGTAAACATCATGACACAGTCCTTGGCAGTTTTGTAGAAACACAGGACAGCTTCCTGGTCATCTTTTGCTGGAAGAAAGCCAAAAAGTTAAGAGAAGGAGAGAGAAAAATATTTCTTTGCCATGCTAGCACTCACAAGGCTCAGCCTGGCAGAGCAGCAGGGAGGTATCTGGCTAACCTGAACACTGTAACATTTGCACTCCATCCTGGAGATGGAGACAGACAGCTGGGGGAGTGGCAGGAGGAGCAGAGATGGGGGAGGAGAAGGAGGAAGAGGAAGAGAAGGGGGAGGCTGGGTCCTGAAAAGATTATTTTTGGTCTCTATCATCCAAAGCTTGGCCAAAGCTCTGGATTTCTCATCCCTCTGGGGACTATGAATTCCTTTCCATGTCACGGGCTTCCTGTGGGGACACATGGAACAAATTAGGTAACCTTCAAGCATCTAAGAAGTTTGTTGGTGATATTGATACAGAAGAAACGATTAACGCTCAAAGAGGGTGGGGGAGGAGGGCAGATGGTAACCAAAAGGGAAGAGGAAACTACTTTGGAATCCTCAGTAAATATGCTATTGAGGAAAAGCAGTCTGTTAATATACTTCATCCACTTCTGACCTGAAGGAATGGGCCTCTTGCAAGAGAAAAACCTTAAGTATGAAGAGTGTGGTTACTAGAAGACAAGTTAAAATGGAACCCAAGAAACTTGGGTTCTGCTTCTAGTCCTGGTTTAACTAGTTTGTGACCCTAAATAAGTTCCTCTGCCTATTTGGGACCAAGTTTCTCATCTATAAAATGAAGGAGTCAGACAAGGTGACCTTTAAAGTCCCTTTTGAGTTCCAAGGCTGACTGAACCACGGGATAGTCATCTCTACATAACTGACTGCTGGATAAGATCTGCCCTTGGGAACATGGAGGCATTACAATGTTGTTTTGGTTTTTTTTCCCTTAATATCAACGAAGCAGGGACACATACTGACCCCAGCTGCTAACCTCAAAAGACACATGTCAGGATGTTGGCTGCTGAATGCTTCAGTGGCTACTATTTAGGTCATTCCAGCTGAGTGGCTAAGCTGAGATGCACGACCTTCCTTTCTCCTTAGTAGCGAGTTTTTCAGGGAGTGAGGATAAAAAGATTAGTCTGGTCTATGTCTGGAAAGCTCCCCCTCCTCCTCTCCCGCCTCTTACTTAACTGCTGACCTACGGGTATGTTATCAGAACTTCACTATTGCATTCCACGACTGAACTAGGAAATTGTTGGAACATTTATTTTCAGGAGGGGAAGGAACCAGGGGAAGTGAGAGGTGAAAATGAAGGTAGCAGATAGGAAGTTAGAGGCTACGACTTTAAATAGACTAAAAAAAAAAAAAAAAAAGGGAAAATTAGCAAAAAAAAACAAAAAAAAAAAACTTGTTGAAAGGAGTACTGTTAATATGAAATGCTTCTCAGTTCTTGCCTCATTGTTTAGAGAACCTTGGATTTGGGGCCAGATAGATTAGTTGGCTGTCAAAGTAGAAGGCCTGGACCATTTCAGCTTATATTAAAAACAAAAAAAAGGTCATTTTACTTAAAAAAAAAGTCTGTCCCAGTACCCAAACTTTTGTGATTGAAGCTGTGTACATCTGTATCATGAAGATGAAAACAAAGAAGAAGGAGAAGAAGAAGAAGGAGGAGGAGAAGGCACAGTGAATTGGGCAAGTGTCTTCTTAAGAAAGCAACCGATACTTTTCAAAGACTCAGGAGAACAGCAGTGTAAACCACCACAAACTTCAGGCACAGTCTGAGAGAAACAGTTCATGAGTCATGGAAAGATTACCACAGTTTGGAAAATAGCTAGTCCAATTCCACCAATTTTTCAAAAGAAAATGACTCCTTGCATATGGCTAACCCTCCTTTCTGCTCCCTCTTCCAGTCACAAGTGCCTTTCCTGATGTCTTTTAGATTTCTTACACGCAGTCATTCCTGGTAATAAACTACATGCAACCTATTTGCATCTCTCATGTCCCTTCCTATTGTCCTCTACTTCATCTGCAACTTCTTGAGAGCATGAGATTCTGAAATTTGCAGCCACCTACCATCAAAGAGAATTTAAAAATAGCGGCTTTGGTAGCAGTGAGTAACTCTAGATGACTCAAAGAGCCAGGCAGTTTCTCAAATGCAATCTGGACCTTTCACATCCTCTTAATCAATTCTGGCTTCTGTTTACTGTCTGTCATGCCCTATCCAGGCTCTACACTGAGAGATTAACTCAATGGACTGCCCATCAGACTGTACAATAGGAGCAATCCATACTTTTCATCCACATTGTGTTTCTAATGTATATGGCTAGGACAATCTCTCGGTGCCCTATAAAATATATAAGGTATTCCAAAACCACCAGTGCTGTAATAGCTTATATTAAGAAGATATTTTTATAACCTTTAATAGCTTAAAACAAGAAGAGATTTTTTTTTTTATGACCTATGATAGCTTAAAACTGTTTTAAGACTTTGGGAATATTCTATATTTATTTATTTACAATAAAAATAATAGCTAACAATTATATAGCACTTTTGCTAAGCATTTTGCACATATGTTCTCATTTGATCTTGACAACTCTGTGAAGTGGGTTCTACTACTGTCTCCATTTTCAGAAGAGGAAATTGAGTCTGAAAGACATTAAAGGACATACATGGCTTTAAAGTGTCTGTAGGAGAATTTGAACTCAGTGCTTCCTTACTCCCAAGTCTAGCAATTTATCTACTGTGCTGCTTAAGTTCCATTAGGATGCTGTACCCCAATTTTGATGTCTGAGGTAATGCTGGGTTTCTGAAAGTATGTCAGTGGAAAAGTTGTGGACTGTGTGCATTCTCCAAAGATCAGCCTAATTAACTGGGTTAAATATTTCTCTCACTGGCACCTAGTCCAATGTCTGGCCCAAAGTGAAGGTTTATAATCACCTGTTGATTTGACTGATTTATCACCCATGCCATCTATTAAGGGCTGTAGTGTAACCATCAGTGGTGAGAAATCTTACTTACGTTGAAAAAATCGCTAATGCTTCTTGAAGTCACAAAATAGTGTAGTTATTCAAGTTCTGTATTCTCAATTCTTGATTTAATTTTCTTTCTTTTTTTAAATATATAATTTGTTTATTTTTCAATTCTTAATATTCACTTCCACAAGAATTTGAATTCAAAATTTTCTCCCCATCTCTCCCCACCCCCCATCCCAGGACAGCATGCATCCCATCCACCCCTTCCTCCAGTCTGTCCTCCCTTCTATTACCCACTCTTCTTCCATCCCTCTTCCCCTCTATTTTCCTGTAGGCAAAATAGATTTCTATACTCCATTGCCTGTATAGCTTAATTTCCCGTTGCATGCTAAAACAATTTTAAATATTCATTATTAAAGCTTTGAGTTCCATATTCTCTCCCTCCCTCCCCATCTACCCTCATTGAGAAAACAAACAATTCAATATAGGTCATTCATGTGTAACAATGTAAAGCTCCTCCATAATATTTATGTTGTAAAAGATTAACCACATTTCCCTCTGTCCCATCCTGCCCTTCATTTATTCCATTCTCTCCCTTGACCTGTCCTCCCACAATAGTGTTTCTTCTAATTATCCCTCTCCCCAATTTGCTGTCCCTTCTATTATCTTCCCTCTCCTATCCCCTTTCCCTTGCCTTCCTGCCTGGTAAAATAGATTTCCATATCCAATTGAGTGTGTTTTTCCCTCCTTAAGCCAAATTCCATGAGAGTAAGGCTCAATTATCTCCTTTCATCTCCCCCACCTTCCTCTCCATTGTAGAAGCTCTTTCTTCCCTCTTTTATGTGAGAAATTTGCTACATTTTACTTTTTCCTTTCTCTTACTCCTAGTACATTCCATTCAATAATAAATTGTATTTTTTTAGGTATTCTCCCTTCATATTCAGCTCATCATTTGCATCTGTCTATGTATGTATATATATATATATATAATAAACACATATACATATATACATATACACATGTACATACACATACCTACACATATATAATATACACATACATGAATACCCATACATACCCATACACACCTACATACATATATTCCCTCTACACTAAGACCTGAAAAATGTCTCATGAATTACAAATAACATTTTCGATGTAGGAATGTAAACAGTTCAACTTTAATAAGTCTCTTATGGCTTCTCTTTCCTGTTTACCTTTTCATGTTTCTCTTAATTCTTGTATTTGAAAGTCAAATTTTCTATTCAGCTCTGGTCTTTTCAACAAGAATGCTTGGAAGTCCTCTATTTCATTGAAATTCCAGTTCTTCCCCTGAAGTATTATACTCAGTTTTGCTGGGTAGGTGATTCTTGGTTTTAATCCTATCTCCTTTGACCTCTAGAATATCATATTCTAAGACCTTTGATCCCTTAGTGTAGAAGCTGCTAAATCCTGTGTTATCCTGATTGTATTTCCACAATACTTGAATTGTTTCTTTCTGGCTGCTTGTAATATTTTCTCCTTGACCTGGGAACTCTGGAATTTGGCTACAATATTCTTAGGAGTTTTCCTTTTGGTGTCTCTTTCAGGAGGTGATTAGTGAATTCTTTCCATTTCTATTTTGCCCTCTGGTTCTAGAATATAAGGGCAGTTTTCCTTGATAATTTCTTGAAAGATGATGTCTCGGCTCTCTTTTTTAATCATGGTTTTCAGGTAAACCAATAACTTTTAAATGATCTCTCCTGGATCTATTTTCCAGGCCAGTTGTTTTTCCATGAGATATTTCACATTGTCTTCTATTTTTTCATTCTTTTGGTTTTGTTTTATAATTTCTTGGTTTCTCATAAAGTTATTAGCTTCCATCTGCTCCATTCTAATTTTTAAAGAATTATTTTTCTTCAGTGAGCTTTTGAACCTCCTTTTCCATTTGCTTAATTCTGCTTTTTAAACTATCCTGGGATGCTATAGAACCTAACCATGGATAGGTTCTACTAGAGAGTAAAAAGCTTAGGGAAAACATAGCTACACTGGGGGACAGAAATAGAATTTGGAATCAAATAAAAATTTCTTGGCTAACTAGGAGGAAGAGGAGTAGGAAGAGGCAGTCATCTAGTAACTGAACTAAGGCTTAAATAACTAGGGTACCTCATAAACTAGAAAAGGCTAACCTTGGTATTCATTCTATCCACATATAAATGTTTAGTCCCTACATATGGGATCACAGTTGCCTAGAGCTAATAGGGACCTCAGAGGCTGTCTAGTCCAACAAGCTCCATTTTACAGGGGAAGAAATTGAGGCCCAGGAATTTGCCCAAGGTCATAGAGGTACTAAGTGTCAGAGTCAGGATGGAACTTGTATGCATGTAGACCTTTAGACATGAAAATCTATAAGAATCTAGAACAAGAGGATAATGATAAGAGGAAGAAGGGACCTTAGTGATTACCTAGTCCTTTTTATAGATGAGGAAATGGGCCCAGAGGTAATGTGATTTACCCAAGGTTACAAAGCAAATTAATGGCAGAACTGAGATGAAGTCCAGGTCTCTTGACTAGAAGAAGAAGTCTTAGGGACTTCATTCCAGGTCCTTTTGGAGATTTCCCTTCCTCATTCAAAGTTGAGAATTCCCCCTTACCCCATGGATGGACTCCCAAACATCTCAGCTGAGAACCCACATTGGAAGGTACCAAAAATAACGAACTTACAAGCAATCTGCACCACCACCTCCATCCCCCATCAAAAATAATTCCCCAAAATCCAACGCATCTGATGCAGCATCTATCTTCTGCCATCTGTTGGCTATACTTACTGATTGAATCCACCCGGGTGATGACTTCATCCCTGCAATGCTTTTGGCATGTCTGGTTGTCAGCCAGTCTCCCTGAGTTAAATAACATACACTCCACACAATCTCTTTGAAGAGAAAAAAAGAAAAAGAAGGGAGGAAGGACATGAAATACCATGCAATCATGCCGTATATGAGTACCAGTTCCAATGCTGATGTAATATTTCCAAACTTCCTCACTGGGACTGCACTCCCACGGGCCCTGGCGGCACCCTCCTCCCTTCTCCCTTCAGATGCATCCTGTGTACAAGCTGTGAAGTGTGGTGTGCTATAGAGATGAACACAGAGAACTATATCCACATGCCTGGTTAACTTTCTGACATTAGGATCCTGGATTTAGAGCCGGAAGGAACTTCAGAGACCATCTAAGCTAAGCTAACCTCCTCATTTTACAGTAAAAGAAACTAAGGCCTAGGGAGGTTTATTGATTTGCCCAAGGTCACAGAGGTGGTAAGTGTCAGAGTCAGAATCTGAATCCAGGGCTTCTGACTCTGCATCAAGGTTTTTTCAAAACAGAACTAGCAAGAGTTTAAAAGCCGCCAATGCTACGATATCATGAATCCTGATTGCTTTGCTCTATGAGAAGAGGGATTATTAGGCAGCTAAGTAGGGCTGTGGATAGTACTATGAATAGATTTTGGGACTTGAGGTTAGGAAGATATGAGTTCAAATCATGCCTCCAATACTTATCTGCTGGGCAGGTTACTTAATCTCTGTCTGCCTCTGTTTCCTCATCTCTATAAAATGAGGCTAATAATAGCACCTGCTTTCCAGACTTGTGAGGAATAAATGAGATCACATTTGTAAAGCACTTTGCAAACCTTAAGCTACTCTATAAGTGGAAGTTGTTATCATTATTAATTATTACTATTCCCTTGGGGAAAGACAATTGCACTGAGGCTCCGCACACAATATGCTCCTTCGTTCTAATTTTTACTGCTTTATCCTCATTCCCAACAAGTGCCTTCTGTTCTCTTACTGCCTCTTGGCTGCACTGCACCTCCCACCATGGTGACCTCCTGTGTCTGACCTTCCAGCAGGGCACCTTGTGTTCAACATTCTAGGCACCACCCCCACACTGTCCTGTTCATACCAACCCTGCTCTCTACTAGACACACCAGCCAACTAACCTAAGGTGTGAGTATGTTTTCATAGCTATTAATGGGCTCTCCTCCACAGGTAACACAAATGCTCCTTCTAGAGAAAATCTCCTAAACTACAGGTTGGATGCTAGAGTCATGTCAGGCACTGTCATAGGGAAAATATTTCTGACTACGGAGGGATTTGTATTTCTCTTCAAATCAACCATTTATAACTAACTAACTACCCACACATAGAACTGGCATCTGTCCTTCCAACAGCAGACTAAATGCCTATTCAAAGTACTCTATGTTCTGAACTCATAAAAGCCTGAATTATAAAATATTTTAAAAGATATGCACTTTTCATTGCTCTGAGGAACAAGCAGAAACACAACAACATAAAAAAAAATGTCTAGTAGAGATTCTGCTAGGATTGGTTTAGTAAATAAATAAAACATTTGTAATTAGCACATCAATTTTATCCTGTCAAATTGGTTTTATAGACTCATATGTTATTAGAGGTGAAAGGGATCATTTAGTCCAAATACCTCATTTTACAAATGAAGAAGCTGAGGCCTCAAGAGTTTTAATGACTTTTCCAGAATTACTGAATTATTTAGTAGAAAAATCAGAACCCAAAGACCCAGATCTTCAATGGACCCTTCTAATTCTTTTATGGTCTGAAGAACTATTCTCAGCCTGGCCTTAACTTCTTAATACTCCTGACAATCCTCCAAGACTCTCAATTGCAGAGTCCATGCGCTGGCTGCATTCGTCTTGGCTCATTTAAGGGTTCCCCACACCAATGAAATCATGTTATTAGCCCTATCCCATCCATCTCAGCTTCTTTCTTACAATTAACACTGTTAATCATCCTCCTCTTCTGGATATTGGTTTATCTCTGATTTTTTGTGACACACTTCTCTATTGGTCTCCTATAATGCCCCCAAACGGTGGGTGGTCCCTATGACTGTGACCTGGGTCCTCTGATTTTTTCTCCCCAAATTCTCAGATTCTCTAGGTTTTTCTAGATTTGAGCTGGAATGGATTATAGACACCATATAGTCCAATCCCCTCATTTAAAAGATGAGGAAACTAAGGCCCATGCAGGTCACAAAGGTCTCAGACATGGTGACCTCATCAGCTCTCCTGAGCCTAATTATCATCTCTCTGCAGTTGACTCACAGATTCATGTAGTCTGGGTCTTACCTGGATTTTTAGATCTACATCATTTCAAACTGGAATGTTCTGGATATACTTCAAACTCAACATGTACAAAACCTACAACCTGTTATGAATAATCTTTCTCCAAAAAACTTTCTTCCAAATTTCTCTTGAAGGCACCACCATTCTTTCAGTTTGCCAAGATTGTAACCTTGGCATTACCCTCGGTTCCTTATCCTCTGTCACCCCAAGTATCTATCTCTAGAACACCTCTTGCATCTGACCCCTCCCCTTTTTCACACAGCTAATTCCTAAGTTCATTCAGACCACCACTGTTCCTAGCCTAGATTATTTCAACAGTCTCTTAATTGGTATCCCTATCTCAAGTCCCTTCCCATTCTAATCCATCTTCTATACTGCTGCCAAATTATTTTCTGTAATCTGACCATACCACAGTAAAATCCATTGATTCCTCAGTGCCCTAAGATAAAACTTTGTTTAGTTTTAAAACCCTTTATCTACCTTTCCAGGATCACTGGATATTCCTCTCCTTCCTGAATTCGTCAGTCTAACCAAGGGGTGGTGAACCTGTAGCCTCAAGGCCACATGTAGTCCTCTAGGTCCTTAAAGTGTGGCCCTTTCACTGAATCCAAACTTCACTGGCCAAACCAATCTTCTGTCTGTTCCTCACACAAGATGCCCACATCCATCTCTGCATCTTTGCCCTAAGCTGTCCCCCATCCTTGGAACATATTCCCTCCATACCTTAGCTTCAGAGAATGCCACTTTTCATTCAAGACTCAGCTCAAACACCACCTTCTGCATGAAATGTTTCCTGATCTCCCCAATGACTAGTTTCTTTCTTCCTAAACTACATTGCATTTAACTAATTTGCATTTATTTTTATTTATTCATTTAAAAAATATATGCCATATATACTTTAATGTTCTCTTGTTATCTCCCCATTCAAATATAAGCTCCTTGAGAGAAATTGTGGCATTCTTTATATTCATAATCTCAGGGTCTGGAACAAAGCCTAATATATATTTAATATTTATTGACTGAATAATTTCTTGATTAACTCATTTTATTATATTATGCCTTTATAAATTCAAAAAAAAGGTTTGCTTCTTTCTGTAGGTTATGTCACCTGGATAGTACATCTTACTTGTACCCTAGGTTCTATTTGATAAACACTTATTTTGTTACAATAAAAAATGGAAAATAAAACTTGGGAGCTGTTCCACAAGCAATAGGAGAAATGTCTATCATCATTATCACCACCACCACCACTACTAATTCCTAATTAGCAAAGTTGTCTTCAGTTCAAGACAGGCGCTCCATTGTCCTGCCTCCAGACTCTTTCTGGGAAAGCGATCTTTAACGCTACACAATCAGAATCTGAACTCAGTTCCAGATTTCCATACATCCCCAGCATACCAACTTTGTCATCAACCAGCTAAATGTCTGGCATGGTCAAGTCATTTAACCTCTCTGAGCCTCGGTATCCTTATCTATGAAATAGGGATAATAATAGTTCTTACTCCATAACATTGTTGTGAAGATCTCATGAAGTAATGATCATTAAAGTGCTTTTTAAATTCTACATAAACTGATCTATTTATTTGTTTGTAAAAATTCAGATTTTTATTAGAAAAAAGACATTCAGTACTCCCATGGAGGTCTACTTGCTATATATAGTACTATAGACTTGGTGTCAGAAGACCTGAGTCCTGACTCAGACACTTCCAAGTTGTGTTCCCACAAATCTACTATAGTCTCAGTTTCCTTATCTGTAAAATAGGGATCATAATACTTACCCTATCTACCTAGAGGATCATTGAAAATCAAATGAGACAATACATGTAAAGTGCTTTGCAACCATAAGACACAATATAAAAGTATTGTTATTACTTAATAATTAATAATCATTTTATTTTATTAATATTTATTATATTAGTATAATTATTTTTTGCTAATTTATAACGAAATCAATACTCAAGTTTCTATGATTTAGGACACTGAAACCTGGACTAAATTTCATATTTGGTCGCAATCTGACCTGGGATGCCAACAGTGTACAGTGAGTCATCTGTGAGGAAGAATTAGGCCCTAGCCAACAGGGATTAGAGCTCAAGAGCTGGCACTGCCAGACAGGAAAGTGAGCAGGTAACAGGGGCAGGTGAAGGGGATGCTCCCTCTCTGCTATTGCTGCAGCCACTGAGCAATGATGAATCACTTAACACACTGCTCATTCAAATGAGCCTAGTATCAGCGCTACAAACTCTCCGGGTTATCATGAACATCAAATATAAAATCCTATGGTTTTTAAACTGGACCCCTTCCTGCCTTCTGGTCTGTGATGCTCTCCCTCACCTTCCCCCCTTCACCTCTTGCTCTCAGTTTCCCTGGCCTCCTCTAAGACTCAGAGCAGATCTTGTCTTCAGCAGGAGGCCTTTCCTGGTCCCCTCAGCTGCTCAGATATTACTTTTCACCTTTACTGTATATATCTTGCATGTACGATGTTTTGCACATTGTCTCTCCCATTAGAATGTACAATCCTTGGGAGCAGGGAGGTGTTTCTGCCTTTCTGCTGACCTCTCTGACTTCAAGTCCCAACCAAAATTCCACTTCTATTGGAAGCCTTCCCTAATTCCTCTTAATTCTAACGCCTTCCCTCCTTTCATTATTTCTTATTTATCCTATATGTAGCTTATTTGGCGTCTATTTGTTTACATGTTGTCTCTCCCATCAGACTGGGCAGGCACTGGTATTTGCTTCTTTTGTATCCCCAGAACTTAGCCCAGTGCCTAGAACGTTACTGCTGTTCAGCTGCTTCCAACTCTTTGGGACCCTGTATGGGGTTTTCTTGGCAGAGATACCATAGTGGTTTGCTAGTTCCTTCTCTAGTGCATTAGGCAAACAGAGATTGGATGACTTGCCCAAGGTCACACAGCTAGTAAGTGTCTGAGGCCTTCCTGACTCCAGCCCAGTGCTCTCTTTACTGAGCCATCTAGCTGTATGTAACAGATGCTTAATAAATGCTTATTGATTTCTTTGCATGTTAGCACTTAGCACACTGTCTAGCACATTGCAAGTGTTTGATAAATACTTGTAGACCAATGTGATAAAGGTGAAAATGCTTGGAAAAAGGATAAAATACTATAAGGCATTATTATATAATTATGTATAACAATACATAATTATATAATATATAATAATACATACCATATATATAAAGGAATTACTATTAGTAGTAATAATATTCAGCTCTCCCCAGGATTAAGTGGGCAGCTGCTAAAAATATCATAATAAGGAAAACATCTTGGCAACCATAAAAGGAAAATGTGTCCTCTGAACAGATCATGTGAGAAAAGTAGGTAAGGCCTAATTAAGAGGGTTTGACAGTAATTAAAAAGTCAACTATCCCAGTATAGATTACAAAAGTATTACTCTTGTGTAACTGACCTCATGGAAACCTTCTGGATTAGAAATGAGAGTTAGAGAACGGTTACATTTGGTTTTCTACCAGAAATAAGGACCTAAAAGTTGAGGCCCTCAACTACACTATGAAGATGTTGACCTACATGACCTCTGGGGTCCTGTCTAGTTCTATACTATGATATTATGATGTTATTGGTGGTAGAGGCAAAGCAAAGCTTGGCCAGATGAAGAGAGGAGAAAGATCAATCTTACTCTTACAGATACTCAAAATGGCCCCTGTTGGGCTCCTTTCTTTGACGCTTATGAATTCACACATTCCCAAAGACAAGCAGTTGTCTTGAGAATGCAGTCAAATTCATTTATGACCATCTCCTTCTTTAGAGTATAGCTGAAAGTCACCTCATTGAGGACACTTCACTGGGTCAACTGAAGGGAGTTGATTTTGACTGGTATAGACCAAGTCAGATCAACAAGAATTTTAATATATGTTATGCTATGTATACAAATTAGCATGATCTTTTAGGGGGAAATACAGGTTACTATGACCTTCCACACAAAGGGGTTTAGTGCTAGAGTCTTACATAACTTAACCTTTTCTGTTTATACCATGAGAATGTAAAGAAAGAAGAGAAGGGAACTAGAAAGTTGATGGCATTATTTTTTTTCCCTCATAGACTGCTCCTGCTCAAGACGATGAGTAAGGGAAAAGCTAAAATAGCACATATGGTCTACCCCTGTGAAGGAAGCTATGAACTAAAAAAGGACTGTAAACTAAAAACAAAGTGAAACAAAATAAAAACAGAAGAACTAGGGAGCCATCAATAAACCCAGGGGATTCCTCTTCTGAATTAAGTACGAAAGAGGTAAGAACCCAGAGTTCCTCAAGTTAGAAAGAAATAGGAGAAAGGAATAGAAAAAGTACCAGTTAAGGATCAATGTGTTAAAAAATTATACTTAGAATTTAATTTCTTTAAAGCTTCCTCTAGAGGTACACATCTCTACCTTCCTAAATGACTTCAATACCTCATTTACTGTCTTCCTCTCCATCTTATCCTTTGCCATCATTCTTGGTGATTTCAATAACTGTGTTATACCCTAGGCTTCATGACATCCTTGACTCTGCAGACTTCATCTTCATTCCAAATCTTCCACTAATATTATGACCCCAGTCTGGACTTCATCATTAAACTCCATCTACAGCCTCTTCAGCCCTCAGCTCTCCGCTCTTCTCTCTATAATCATTATCACTTGGAGATTTCATTCATTGTCATTTTCAGATTTCGTTGGGCAGAAGATTCCAAAATCTACATATATGGCTGATTGTTTCCAGGAACCTGAATTTCCAACTCAACACGACTAAAAGTGAACACCCAATTATCCCCCCTATTGCTAAAAAATCAGCTCTTCCTCCTGACTTCTTCATTTCTATATTGGTTACTATTATTCTCTTAGATTTGAATCTTAGGCAACTAACTCTTTATCCTTTCCTTATCTGCCATGATCATGATTCTTTTGCTTCTTCATTCAAAATCTCTCTCATATTTGTCCATTCTGACTATAATTCAAGTCCTCGTTTCCTCACCTAGACCAGAGGTAGGGAAAAAAAGAGGAACTGAAAAAAGATACAAGATGAATGTTAACAAGGTGTTAAAATTAACACTGAAGTTGTGAACTTGAGTGACTAGAAGAATGGTGTGCTGCTGACAGAAATAGTAAAGTCTGGAAGACAAGTAGGTTTGGATGGGGAGCAAGAGACAGTATAATAAGATTTAAGGCGTAGATCATAACCTGTTCATGCCCTCTCATCCTGTGAAATTCACTCTTTTCCAGGGGGAGTGAGGCTCTCTCTGCCCCTGAGCACAGAGGCCATCCTCCAAGGGACTTGTACAAAGTCACCAGGTGATCCTCTAGAGAAGAAGTAGGGATGCTGACCAGAATAGGAAGAGTTTCTCAGTGGCACCTACACAGCTGTTGTTGGATGTGGTTACGTTATGACTGGGTTATGAGTGGTTACATTATGACTTCCCTGAGGGGCAGATGTCTATCTCAGAAAGGGAAATCTGAGAGCTTGAACAGTAGGAGAAAGAAATTCTGTGGGAGAGTGTTGGAGAAAAGCTCCTAACAGAGTGGGACCCCACTACTGGGTATGTACTCCGAGAAAGTCAAAGACAAAAAGAAAGGTCTCATATAATAAGATATTCATGGTATCACTTTTTGTGGTAGCAACCAAAACCAAACAGATCTGGTAATAAAGTAAGTGCCCATTGCTTGAAAACTAGCTGAACAAATTATGAAATATGGTCGTGGAATGGTTTGGTACCTGGGTGGAATGCTGTTCACTCTAAGAAATCTGGAGCAATACGGAAAGAATCATAAGGAGTGATGCAGAAAGAAGAAAGCAAAAGTAAAAGAATAACATATTCGGTGAGTGTAATAAAGTAAATGGAAACAGCATTAAAAAGCAGCTGAAATCAGGGCAATTTCAATGACCAATTTTAATCCAGGAAAAACAGATGATGAAACTCTTTCCTCTTCTATGCAGAGAAGAAAAAACTACAGGTATGCAATGTTTCATACACTTGGATAGGGTTGTTTTTTGTTCAGTTTTGTTTAATTCCTTTGTTACAAGGAAGAGTTCAGGGGCAGCTTGGTGGCACAGTGGATAGAGCACTGGTCCTGAGTTCAAATGAGGACTCAGACCCTTACTAGCTATGTGACCTCTGACAAGTCACTTAACCCTGATTGCTACCAAAAAAAAAAAGAGGTGGGAGGAGAGTTCTTTGGGGACAGGATATATCAGAAAATGATTGTGGGGTAACAGAAAACGAAAGATATCCAAAAGCTATACATGGACTGTTGAATGCTCATGTATATTGTAAGGGTTCCTATCTTCTCCCACTGTATATTCCCCACAGATTCCCCATCTCTCTAGGATCATATCCTTATCGCTAATCAATGTGGCTCCATCTGTACTGAGTAATTGAGATGCATCATAGGTCTTTGAAATTTTCCAGGTTATATGGAAATATAACCTGCTCTAATTGAGTCATCATCAATTCTGTTCCACTTTGACATTTGGAAACCTCTGGACATGTATCCAAAATAAGATTTATCTATTCTTCGGTGACCTTTACTGCCCAATGGAAAGAATCTATTCCTAGCTATCATGTTATCAATGAAGCATGCTGAAAGAACATGTAATTGGAAGACCAAGTTTTAGTTTGGTCATTGGCCAGCTGTGTGACAGAGGTTCATTTATCACCTCGCAGGATCTCAGTTGTCTCATTTGTAAAAAGAAAGGGTTAGAATGACTGGTTGCTCGCTAAGAATTCCGATTCTAATTCTTCACAGCCCCCTAAAGGAAAAGAGAATTGGACTGTAGAAGGCAGGTTTCCATTTGGGGAAGTGGCAAAATGGTGTTGGTAATTATCTTAAAAATGTCGTGCGCACCTCCAGAGTAAACCAAGGATTTAGGGAGGGAGCCAAGTAGCCCACAGAGGATGGAGAGTGATGCTTATTCTCTGCAAAGGTTTCTACCAAGGTCTTCCTTAAGAATACATTAAGATAGCTCAGGGGTGGCTAACTTGGAATTTAGTCTCAGCATGGCAAGTTTTCTAAGATTAACTGCTTTAATTACTAGAGGCTCATGGATTGATTATCAATAAATATAGCAAGGCTAAAAAAAATTGTCAGTGAGCTATGAATTAAATTAGACACATCAACCTAAAGCAAGCAAGGTATTCCACTCTTACTCTTCCAAGGCAGCAATCATTCTGTCCTAGGGGAGATGACAATGAAGAGTGACCTTAGGGATCACTCTTATTTATTTTACCACAATATATTTTTTGTTTTTGAGTCATTTTTTCAGCCATGTCCGACTCTTTGTGACTCCATTTAGGGACTTCTTGCCAAGGATCCTGGAGTAGCTTTGTCATTTTCTTCTCTAGTTCATTTTACAGATGAGGAAACTAAGGTAAACAGGGTTAAGTGACTTGCCCAGAGTCACATAGCTAGTAAGTGTCTGAGGGAAGATTTGAACTCAGACTCCAGGCCTGGTTCTGTCTTCACTGTGCCATCTAGCTTTCCCCTCCTAATATACTATAGACCCCCTAAAGAGAAAGAGGAAGTAGATGAGGGGTTCAGGAAATAGATGACAAGCCTGGCACAGAGGCGTAATATTGTAGTGATAGGAGATTTAATTATTCCAACAGCTGCTGGTCCTCTCTCTCTGTCCAAAGCAGAATAGCTAGCAGTTTCTTGGCATCCTTACTGATAATTTCATCCCTCAAAAAGTGGTAGAAGAATTTAAGAGAACTGCTATTCTGGACCTAATTCTCACTAACAAGAAAGAATTGTTTTCCTTTGTGTCTTAGAATTTCATTCCTATCCTTCCTAGACTGGCTGACCCTGTAGAATTTTTGTACTTGGAATCCTGCCTACCCTTTCCATGAACTCTTTGAAATTTGCTTTCCAAAAATGTGGGATATGAGTGACTATGGCTGGCTTTCTATCAAAAAAGTCTAAGATAGTATAGTGTCTTCCTCCAAGGGTCCCTATTGTTTCTACTTAAACAATTCTTCCTCATTCTGTTGAGTTTCTGATCCTGTTCAGGCTCACTTTTCTTCTAAGAAATACCTCTGAACAATCAGAGTTTTTGAAAAGTAGAATGAGTTGGACCAACAATTGCATTGCTGGGTCTACATCCCAAAGAGATCAAAGAAAGAAGAAAAGAATGTACAAAAATATTTCCAGCACTTCTTTCTGTAGTGGCAAAGAATTCAAAAATGAGAGGATACCTATCAATTGGGAAATGGCGAAGTTGTGATGTATGAATGTGATGAAAAACTATTCTACAAGAAATGATGAAGGAGATCATTTCAGAGAAACCTGGAAAGATTTACATGAACTGATGTGGAGGAAAGTGAGTAGAACTAGGGGGACAATTTTATTCAACAACCACATTCTTACGAAAACAAACATCTTGGAAACTGTTCAGTGAAATGACCAAGGATGATTCCAGAGTACTCAGGATGAAACACTGTCTTTTGGATATGGTTGATGCGGGAAATCACGTGATGGACTGCAGCCAAGTTGTAAAGGACTTTAAAAGCTAAACATAGGGGTTTATATCTTATTCTAGAGGCAAGAGGGAGTCACTGAAGTTTATTTTATGAGGCAGGTAGATGGCCCAGTGGATAGAGTGCCATGCCTGGAGTCAGGAAGACTTATTTTCCTGAGTTTAAATCTGGCCACAGATACTTCCTAAATGTGTGACCTTGGGCAAGTCACTTAACCCTGTTTGCCTTAGTTTCCTCATCTGTAAAATGAGCTGGAGAAGGAAATGGCAAACTACTCTAGTATCACTGCCAAGAAAACCCCAAATGGGGTCATGAAGAGTCAGACGTCACAGATAAATGACTGAACAACAAAAAACTGAAGTTTATCGAGTAGAAGAGTGACACAGTTAAACTGCATTTAAGCAAAATCTCTTCGGCAGGTGAGTAGAGGACGGACTACAGTGATGAGAGACTTATAGCGGGGAAACAAATGGAGAAGTGAAACTCCCCTGTCTTGATCACTTTTTCCTCTTATTATCTGTTGCTCTGTAGTTTAGTTATCTATTAATAGACTGTTTACTTCTTGGCAGTACTCATTGCTGTATCTCTAGTGGTATCTGACATGACCAGCCCTCACAAATGCTTGAATGATTAAGTTCTTATCTCAGGTTAACTGTTGTGTATCAATGGCATGTCTGGCCTTACATACTCTTTCAAGGAGGTAAGAAATAGGTCCCAGGAGAACTCGAGTAATGATGACTCCCATTTATATAACCCTCACGAGACTACAAACTGTGTTCCTCACAACCTTCCCAATGAATCAAGGAAACATGTTACTGGGCCCACTTTACAGATGAGGGAACTGAGGCTCAGAGAAGTAATGACTTGTCTATGGTCACACATTGAGTGATAAAGCCAGTATACAACATATCTTCTCTAGGGAGCTTCCCGATGTCATGGTCCTCCTCAAAAACAAATGACAACCACCACTACCAACAACAACAACAGAGAATATAATTTCTAATGCATGGAGGGAAGTTATGATTGTGGTCATGGCTATGAGGATTCAGGTTGTTTGGGTCCTGGGTTAGCATTCAATAGCAATAGTGAGGACCAGAGATACAGGGAGAAATTGTATATGTAGGAGATGGTCACAGGCATGAGGGAGAATCTTGGGAGTGAGCATTGTTTTGTATTTAGTAGGTAGGGTTGGGTCAGGGTTGAAGAATATGAACCAGGGTGAAAGGTTGTTGTTAGGTGTTGGGGAATGAGTCAGCTGAAGTTGCTGCCCCATCTCTCCCAATGTCTTTCTGTTTTTCTTTCCTTCTTTTTCTGACTCTATGTCAGAGCTGGAAGGGTACCTAGACCACCCTGTACGTAAACAAAGACTCTCCTCTATAATATCCTAGCTCTGCCACTTAACCATCTGTGAACACAGGGTCACAGAAGTAGAAACTTAAGTGGCCCCATTTCCTCATCAGTAAAATTAAGGGGCTGGCAAAAAAAATGACTAAACTACACACCCACTAAAAGGTAGCTAGATGGCTCAGTGGATACACTACTGGGCCTGGAATCAAGAAGACCTGAATTCAAATCTGACCACAGATACTTACTATTTGTGTGACCTTGGGCAAGACATTTAACTTCTTCTTGACTACAAGGCAGCTATGTGGCTCAGTGGATAGAATACTGAACCTGAGGTCAGGAAGACCTCAGTTAAGATGCAGTGACCCTGGGCAAGTCACTTGACCTCTGTTTGCCTAACCCTCTGGAGAAGGAAATGGCAAATCATTCCATTATCTTTGCCAAAAAAACCCATTCACAGTGTAGTTCACAGGATCACGAAGAATTAGACACAAAGACAATGTACCCATTGACCCACTGATGCCACCCATCTCCTGACAAAGAAGATAATGACCTAAATATACAGAATAAAACACATGTTTATAGATATGGTCAATTAAATAATTTCTTTTACTTATCTATGAATATTTGTTATAAAATTTTGTTTTTTCTCTTTCCCTTCACTCTCTAGGGAGTAAATGGAAGAGGTGGGAAGGAAAACTAAATGCTAACTGAAAAAGAAAAAAGACAAAAAAAGGAGGCTGAATTAAGTAACCTCTAAAGTCTTCACTAACTTTAAATTTATAATCCTATGATCCCTGACAAATGGTCATCCAAATTCTTCTGGAATATCTCCAAGAGGAAGGAAGGAACTCACTACCAAGGCAGTCCATGTTGGGATGGCTCTAATCAGGAACACATTTTCCCTTATGTCAGGAAAAATATACTTCCAGGCAGCTGACACCACTGATTCTAGTCTTATCCTTTTCCTTCAAGAAAGCTCTTCTGTATGAAATATAGAATACTTGAAAACGTTCATATTCCCCTTAAGCCCTATCTTCATCAAGTGAAACGTCCCTAGTTTCCTTAACCAATTCTCGTATAGCATGGTATCGATTCAGTCTTTCTACCACCTTGGTGTCCTCCTTTAGATGGGTCCTTCCTCAAACCTGGCACCCAATGGAATACTATGCTCCAGATATCTTTAGGTGTTCAGCCACTCAGTTGTGTCCAACTCTACCTGACACAACAAACTTTGTCAATGGGGCTTTCTTGACTGGAGTGATTTGCCATTTCCTTCTCATGTGTCCCTATTTTACAGATGAAGAACTAAGACAAATAGGGGTTAAGTGAGGTGCTTATTGTCACATAGCTGGCAAGTATTTGAGGCTAGATATGAACTCAGATCTTCCTGATGCCAGGCTTGGTGCTCTATCAACTGTGCCACCTAGCTGCCCCTACATCTATATCCATATTTACATCTATCTAGAGATATAGAGATAGATGGATATGGATAGATAGATCACTTTCTTCACAACATGTAACAGAAGCAGACTTTTTATTTGCTCTTTTCCTGAATCAAATTTTATATGCCTGGTTCTGATTTTTGTTTGTTTTGGTCCTGACATGTTATCTCATTAGTCTAGGGAACTTCCAGGGATAAAATTCTCTCTATGCAGATCTGCACCTTAAAGGTTTAGAGAGTATATACGTTATATCTACTTATTAATTTACATGTGGTCTTCCTTATTATTATCATTATCTCCTTGATGGAAGGGACTGTTTCTGCAGTATACACAGTGACCAGCATCAGTAAAGGCTTAATAAATGTATATTGACTTACTCCTGATGATGGATACTCACTAAGGGTTTCAATAACTTTTACAAGGTCACACAGCCAGTGTGCTTTAGAGGCTGTATCTGAACCCTAATCTTCCTGATTCCATGGCTAGTTCTCCATCCACTATGCCAGGCTCCTTCTCCAGAGTAACTGTTTAAAGTGGGTGAAACAGAATAGAAGTATCTTTTGTGTATAATATAAATGTGTGTATTAAACACATATATGTGCATATGCATATCATATGCTACATGAAATAGGAACTGTAAATAGGTAGCCTGTTACTTGCTTACAGTGACCTCCCATTGCTCTTGTATGGATTACCCATACCCAGTGCTTAATCCGACGGCCCTTTCCCTGCTGCCATCACAGCAATCACTACAGTCACTTCCCTTAGCCCATAGGTATGTCCTTCAGTGGCAACTGGTACAAACTTAGTGAACATGAATTCATTTTAAAATTAACTTGAGCCAAGCATCATCAGGAAGGAAACCCTGCTGCCAAAAGACAATTACATAATGCCCTCTCTCCAAAGCCAAATGGCTCTTGTATCATCAGATGTTTCTGATTATTCATGTCTCTGCTTCCTCTCCATCCCCTGCCCTCCCTCAAGCACAGACACTGTTGATGCAGCTGTTCTGGAGCACATTTCAAGTTAAAATGTCAGCACTGCTTTCCAGAAGGCAAACGGCTGCTTGCTTTTTTTCCTGTATTGCTTTTCACCCGCCTCCATTCCTCCAGGGATGGAGGGAGCAGTAGGGAAGGGTGGGTAACAAAGGCCTCTGCAGCAACAACACTGAGCTTTGGGGCCAGAAAACCTGTTCTCTAGTAATGACCCTAGCACTGTATAGGCAAGCTGTAGGACTCAGTTACCTTAGCTCTATGTGCTTCAGATCACTTATCTGTAAAATAAGGGTGGGAGGCAGGGGGCACATGGGTTCATGGGCACACACACACACACACAAAAACATACACACACACAAAAGTGTGAACAGATGATTCAATCCAGTTATTACTTACTAAGCACCCACTATGCGCAAGGCAAGATAGTGTAGACAGGAAACAGGTTTGGGAGTTAGGAAGACTCATCTCTCTTTTCTAGTCCTACTTCTTAGCCATATAAACTCTTAGCTGACTTTATGCCCTCTGACAAGTCATTGAACACCTCAGTGTCTCAGGCAACGCTCTAAGACAGGGGTTCTTAGCCATTTTCTGTGTCCTGGACCCCTCAGCCAATCTGGTAAAGCCTATTGACCACTTCTCAGGCTAGTTTTTAAATACGTAAAATAAAAATAAATTAATAAATAAAATAAAAAATACATAGGAAAACAATTCTATTGAAATAAAGGTCTAACTTTTCCGTATCTAAGTTCCTACAAATCCCTGGTGGGGGAAGATCTGTGTAACCCAAGATAAGAATTCTTGCTCTAAGACCATAAGTTGCTGAGCAAGTACCAATATGCACATGAAGTGTGCATTTATAAATGAATTATAAATGAAGTCATTGAATTGAATGAATTCGATTGAATTGAACTGAATAAATAGAATTATAAAATGAATTATAAAACACTTTTTGAGGTTTGCAAAGTTCTTTATATACATAAGATTTGATTATTAAAACAACCCAACTAGGTAACTCATGATACTATTATCCCTGTTTTACAAAGGAGGAAACTGAGGTCTAGTAAGAGACTTGTCCAAAGTCATATAGTTAATAAGGACCTTGAGGTAGGAATGAAATCCAGTTCTCTCCTGATTCCAAACCCACAGAGCTCAGGAGTATAGGATCATAGAATGAGAGCTGAAAGGGATCTCAGATGTCTTCTAGTCCAGCCCTCTTATTCTGAGAAAGCCAAGGCTCACAGAAATGAGTGGCCCATAGTCATACAGTTAATAACTGTCTGAAGCCTCTCTTGACCCCAGCTTCATAATCCTAATATCCTATGGCTATACGAAACTATGTCTGGCTTTGCAAATATCCCTGGGCTTCAAGGCCTAGGGAACACTAGCCCTCAGGAGAAATATATCAACAGAAGACATTCTTCAAAAGTCACTTTTATTTGCCTTGAGGGGATTTCCATCCCTCTCTCCAAGTTCAACCGATCTTAATTATGCTTGGTTTCAGTTGAAGAGGCATCTCGCAATAAGAGTTACTTAGGAATGAAATGCATTCTCTCATGACGTACTCAGCTTCCTGTCACCTGGATTGTTTAAGCAGAGGGTATGTGGCCACTTGTCAGAGTATTCCCGTATGGAGGGATAGTTTGGATGAGATAACATAAAGAACCTGGTCCTCTCTGAGATAACCTTCCGTCTATGCGGAGGAATTTTTCATTCTTTGTATCTGTATCCTCAAGTGACTGACAGTAGGTGCTTAATAAATCCTTGATGATTGACTGATCTACTCTGTATGGAACTTGAATGTACTTAGTTATTTACATGTTGTTTCTTGCATTAGAATGTAATCTCCTTGAAGTGAGGAACAGCTTTGGCCATTTTTTAAATTCCAGCTTTTAGCAAAGTGCCTGGTACCTAGCTTAAAAAAAGGTCATTATCTGCCCAACTTTTAATTTTAAAAGTCAATAATTCTAATATTAAAAAAAAATTTTCAGCCCTGAGAAAATAGAATAGCATCTGGATAGCAAGTGAAGATTAAAAAAAGGCATAGGGGGTGCCAGCAGCTGCTAGACATGAGTATCTAGCAGCCCATGTTTTGTCCAGCCCAGGCAAGTGAGGCGAGAAGGCCAGGGATGCCCCCGTGGCCAAGAAAGGAAGAAGTAAAGGAGAGAGGGGTGCTGGAAATTACCTCTTTGTGCTGCAGGCATCCGGGCAGGTTGGACACTTCTCACACGTCTCTCCAAAGGCCCCAGGCTTTGTGCATTGGCACTGCCCACAGGAGCAATGCCCTCGGCCACTGCAGATCTGGCCATCGTTGGACAGACATGTTTCAGTCTCTGTGGAGCAGTTACAGTTGTCCCCGATGTAGCCAGCATGGCATTTGCACTCCCCACAGTGGCATTCCCCGTGACCTAAAACCAACATAGGGCACATCAGGGCACTTGACCTTGGCAGCACTGGAAGCACAGATAGGACAGGTCACTTACCTAAGCTATTCCACAGAACGGATGAGCCCCACAGGGATTTCAAAATCTCTGATTCTCAGTTCCCCAAACTATCAAATAAGGAAATTAGACTACCTAATACAATGCGAGTCAGTCAACATTTACTTTTAAGTGTCTACTATGTGCAGTGCCATAGGCATCACTGAAGTAAGTCCCTTCCAGTTCCAACATCCAGCTTCCATCCCTTCCATTCCAATCCAATTGTGGTTGGAATGATTGATGATCCTAGGAACAACTTGCCAACTCCCTTGGTCTGTCTCAGCTCAAATGAAGCACTTAGCTCATTCGTTGGCTCTGGGCCCCCAAATCCCCACAGGACCTGAACATGCCCAAAGAAAGACATCTGAGTGATGAGGACAAAAACGTACGCAGCACATGTAATGCAATGCCCAGGCCTAGAAACTTACTGAGCTTGGTTGTAGATGTCCCATGAGAAGAGGAGACTTCTTCCAAAGGCTGGGGTGTTATCTTCTCAAGAGTCTGAAATATGGCATTTTGTAACTTGGCATTTGCCAAGCCCAGGGCTATCACTGACTTAAGACACAGGGCCCTTTAGAAGGACTGTTGAAGCTAAAGGCATATTTCAGAATGATAGCAAACTAGGAATAAAATGGACTCATTTCATGATATAGTGAGCTCCCTGTCACTGGAAATACTCAAGCAGAGTCTGTTTTTCCATAACAGGCAAGAGGATACGACTCTTTATGTGTGTGGAGGATGGGTAGGGGAACAGGTGGCAGGTCACCTATGGGGAAATTTTTAACCACAGCTGAGAGTGCTCAACACCACTGACAAAAATTAATGAAGGTGGCCTCTGCTGGAGTCCTTCAGTGACTCATCATGGCATGGATTCATGACTCTATGGGCATATACCAAGAGAAGAGAAGCTCTGGCACAGCCTACCAATATAATACAATAAATAAATATTTATTAAGCATCTATTATGTGCCAGGCATTGTGGAAAGCATTGGAGTTACAAACAAAAGTAAGACAGTCTCTGCCCTAATGAAGGAAGATAATACACAAAAGGAAAGCTAAAAAAAATGGGGATGCGGAGGGGGGAGAAAAGTAGCCATTGAGGGGAAATGATGATGGTACACTCAAATTCAAGGGGTGAAGGCAGTGGCAGAGGAAAAGCCAGCTGGGCTTCTGAGCTCTCTTTATAGAGAGAGTTTGTGGGGAGTTCTTTGCTCCAGTCTTCCAATCAGAGGGACAGAGAGGATGGATGAGGTGTGTGAGTAGCAAGCTGAGAAAACTTCCCACCCAGGCTTAAACCTATCATCTAGGGACTAGTTTCTACCAACATTAGATAGATAGATAGATAGATAGATAGATAGATAGATAGATAGATAGATAGATAGACAGAGAGAGAGAGAGAGAGAGAGAAAGAGAGAGAGAGAAAGAGAGAGAGAGAAAGAGAGAGAGAGAGAGATACGAGGCTTTTTGCTTATGTTTTTCCACAGTAGCTCATTAAATCAGTTCATAAGGTATGGAGGGCTGCAACAGGTATCTGTGGAGGGACTGCCACATCACTGAAATTATGACTGATGAAATGAAAAGAAAGAATGCCAAATAGCACAAAAGGCACATAATTTAAATATGGATAGATGGATCTTTGCTTGGTACTTGATGTGTATTTTTTTCAGCAGCAGATTTGCTGTAAGTTTGGTTAAAGCTAATTTAAATAAAAATCAGTTTTCATTCCCTGAGTGTACCCATCCTGGAGGAGATCAGAGGAGCGGAAGGTGGGTTGGGGATATGCCAATCTCACTTCCGAGCCAAAATCAAGGCTCTATTCCGGTGAGAACGTGCCAGCATGTGCTACTCGGCCAACCACCAAGTGAGCATGAGCCCAAACAGAACCTCAAAATAGGCCTCCCTCTGTGGCCTTGGCATCATGGTAAAAGAATCAGCAGGGTGATGCTATCTGGCACATGACCTGAAGGAGGGTGACCTAAAGGATGGCCAGACTTCAGAGACATCACTAAAGCCTCCTTAACACCCCCTGCCCTATTTCCAGAAGTGCTATCCTTTACCCCTCAGGATTTATAATAAATTATACTTCAATTGTGCTGTGATCAAGGCAATTTACAAATCAACACTGGAGCATATGGTGAACATTCCGGGAGGGTAAAGAATGCTTATTTAACTGCTAGGATGCTAGTGCAATGTTTGAGCCCCACGGCATATGGCCTAGTCTTGTAACCCAGTGGCTACAACCAAGTCACACATAAAGCTGTGATTCTGGAGGCTCTCTCCATTCCTCTCCTCCAGGTGTCAAAAGTCATGATCTCCCTCAGGCCTCAGTGCAAAATGCAGTATGCTTTATCTGACAACAAGATTACAGATCAAGAGTTGGAGGGAACTTCAGAGGCTGTCTGGTGCAACTCCCTCATTCTATATTCAAGGAAACTCAGTCCTAGAAGGTTAAGTGACCTGCCCATGGTCACAAATGGTAGCAAGTAAAAGAGGCAGGATTTGAATTCAGTTCTTCTAACTCTAATTCTTATCATTTCTTTATTCTACTTCCTTTGGCTCTCATGTTCTATAGAAACTCCAACTTCAATGAGTTTGAAAGAACATCACTTGCTATAGTATATCCAAATGGGCACAGAAAGAGCAGCTGGTTTAAAGCATTCATGCTTTTCTGTCATTGTTGCTGTTTAGTTGTTCAGTCGTGTTCGCCTCATTGTAACCCCACCAACCACAGCATATCAGGCACTTCTACTACTTCCATTTATTTCACCCTCTGCCATCTCCTTCTCCTTCTTCCTTCAATCAAAGCCCCAATATGAGGGGTGAAAAGCGCCAGTGAATCCTGTCTTCTCATTATGTGGTCAAAGTATTTAGGCTTCACTTTCAGTATTTGTCCTTCCAATGAAGTGTCTGAATTAATTTCTTTAAGTATTGACTAATTTCATCTCTTAAAAAAGCAAATGATTAACGTGTTATAGAAAATCTAATTTTACCCTAATTTGAAAGGGACCTCAGGGGTCATCTGTTCCAATCCATATTTGAAAAGGAATATATTTGACTAATGGTCATCTAGCCACCATTTAAAGAATTCCAAGGAAAGGGGACCCACACTCTCCTAATCATACTATATTTGCCAACAACAGTAGCAAAGGATTGTGCAAAACAAAATCCTTTTCTAGTTTCTGTAACTAGTAGCAATGACTGAGCCAGCATACAAAAGCAACTCACATTTACTATCACCTTGTTATTTAGAAAACGTTTTTCTCCTCAACATCTCCTTAGATGAGGGTAGATAGCACAAATATTAGTGCCCCAGTGGATAGAGCACTGACCCCAGAGTCTGAGTTGAAATCCAACCTCAGAGGCTTACTAACTGTGTGACCCTGAGCAAGTCACTTCACCCTGTTTGTCTCAGTTTCCTCATCTGTAAAATGAACTGAAGAAGGAAATATTTTTGTCAAGAAAACCTCAAATGGGGTCACGGAGAGTTGGACACAACTGAAAAGACTCAACAACACAAACAACAGAGATAGAGAACTAAGGTGGGGCTCCCAGCCCCACTCATAGCCCAATGGTAGAACTGAAAATCAGGTCTCCTCATTACTAATTTCAGGGCTCTTTCCATGACAACATGCCAATACTTCTTTGCCATTTTGTTTGACATGTATTTGAATGCAATAAAAGTTACTCCTCCACACATTCCTACTCTAATACATCATGGTATGGAGGTAACCGTGTGTTTTAAGGGCTATGACAGATGAGTGTAAGCCCTGGAAAGCTCGCCCATACTGGAAAATCTTTGAGCACAGCCCTGGCAAAAGATGCCAATTTTCCAAGTAGCAGGTTAGCTAAGTATAAAATAGCCAATAAACTGACCACTTAGTAATGAATTCTTTGGCCATGGAAACCTGTAAAATGCTCAGTAAAAGTTGCTATGTTCTATTTCAATGGACTGTATTGGTATGGGTGTAGGGTAAATAGGGATTATAAACTATTTTTTCTGGGGGGGGGCAATGAAGTGTTTTGTTGTATGTGGGTGGATGTTTATGCAGAACACTTTCTGAAACTGAATGCAAAGTAATTCTAATAACCAAACTTGTCCCCAAAGAAGAGATAAGGAAATCTACCTCCCTCTTTCGTTTGTAGAGATTGAGGACTATGGATATTGGATCACCAAAAAGCTGGTTAGTCTGCCTGAATTGCTTTTTCTTGTATTTATTTTTTAGTCTTTGTTTTAAGGGATGACTCACTTGGTCAGAGTTAGGAAAGGAATATATTTGGAAAAGAATGTGATATTGAAAAAAAGAAAATTTAAAAATGTTTTTAAAAGAATTATTTCTGAGATGATAGGGGCTTTATAGTAATATGGCTGTGGGATTCTCAGGATAGAGATAAATGTGGGTTACCCTAATTACCAAGCTGGTGATAATGGTAGGTTGGAAATTAATTCACAGTATTTCTGGCAAGAACTAGGAGAGAAGGAATGGATCTGGGGCATAACAGGGCAGAAATACAACAGAAGGCAGACATTTTTTCCAGACTGGATAAAACTAGATTCACTCTGCATTCTATATCTACAAATTATGTTACTAACCTATGGTTTGTGTTAATATTTAATATAAATTTTAGACTTTAATAAGGGCCAAAGTTTGAATTAAGAAGAGTCTGGACCTGATAGTCTCCTTTGTTTAGAGGATGCCTACACCTTGGGTTGTGAATAAACAATTTCAAAGGCCTGTTGAGGACAGGATGTCTGCAATCTGGGTGATGGGACTTTTCCTTACCTTGAATCACAAAGGCATGCTAAGGAAGGAAGATGCCCATAGCCTGGGATCACAAAACCCAATTACAATGTGTTTACAATGTGAGAACTCCTTTCTCATGGCAAAATGTACTTAAGACAGCCAATTTCTGTACTAAGGCAGCCAGTTCTGATCCTGGCTCCATAGCGCTATGTAACTATTTTCTTTATGGGGAATTGATTAATTAATTAAATCATAAAATGTATGCATTTAGCCTGTTGCCTTTTCTCTAACCAAGTTTTCAGGTCAACATTTGTAAACTGAAAAGAAGAATGAATAACAGAAAGTTAGGGCTAGAAGGGACCTTAGAGGTCATCTAGCCTAACCTCTCAAGAGGATGAAGAGAAAGATTTGGTGCCTAGAGGACTCCTGAATTTATTAATTGAAAATGAACTTATCAAGTGCCTACTATGTGCTGGACACTGTGCTAGCCACTCAGGATATTAAAGGGAAAAAAAATGAAGCATTCGCTGTCCACAAGGACCTCACATGCTGTTAGGGAGAAATAACATGTGCATGATACACAGAAAGATAAATGCAAAATATAAACAAAGCATAGGCAGCCAGACGGCCCAGTGAGAGAGAACCAGGAAGACTCATCTTTCTGAGTTCAGATCCAGCCTCAGAAACTTGCTAGCTGCGTGAGCCAGGGCAAGTCACTTGACCCTGTTTGCCTCAGTTTCCTCATCTCTAAAATGAGGTGGGGAAGGAAATGGCAAACCATTCTAGTGTCTTTGTCAAAAAAAAAACCAAACCCAAATGGGATCACAAAGAATCAAACAGAACTGAAATGACTGAACAACAAAAAATTTGCAAATCATACACAGGTATACAAAGGAATACAAAAACTATCCCTGCCCTTGATATGCTTACATTTTAATGGGATAGACAACATGCAAATGACTAGATACATACAAACTATGTCCTGAGTAGAAGGAAGGTAGTCTGAGGGGAACAGGATCTAGGTAGCTGGAGAACCAGGAAAGGTCTCCTGTGAGATCTGAGTTGAGTCTTGAAGGAAGCCAGGAAGGCTTGGAGTGAGAGGTAAGGGAGAGAATTCTAAGTAAAGGGGACAGCTAGGGAAGACATGAAAGATCTTCCCTCCTTCTCTCCCTCTGCCCTTACAGGGCATCATCATACCTTTACCTGAGGGTGTTCTGCCCAAAGGAATGTAAATTTTGATCCCTGAAACATCGCAAGATATTTTGGGGTTTATAGTCTAGATTTATTTTTTAAGGACCATACCTTAAACCCAAATCACCCTAGCTCTCACAGATTGGCCAACAATAGGTCCCAGCCCAAGCCTCACATTGTTTAGGCCCTGGTAGCCCAGAATAAGTGTAAATAGCAATTCTTTTCATTTTGGCCAGAAATCCTGAGGGTCTTCCCCTCCCAGATTGTTGGGGTTTTTTTGAGTAGGTAAAAGAGGCTGTTCTTTGCCTCATATCTTACCTAGCCTTAACTAATGAATGGATGTTGCCTCCAAGAAACTGAGACCTGGGAAAGACATTACTTTAAAAAGGTCAAATGTCTCCCACTGCATCTGGTTCTATCTCTAGTCATCTTCATCTATATCTTGTCACTGGATCCAGATGACTCAGGAGAAGAGAGTAAGGCTATTGACTTTGCAAAGCCCTACCTCACTTAAATCCAATACACTTGCAATTCATGACCATCACTTTCCTGATATCATGGTCCTTTTTTAGAATGAAAGCACAAACAACAATAAAGAGGAGATTGTAGTTTGTTCTTCATTCTGGAAGAGGACCATGACATCAAGAAGATGATGACAAGACTTGCAATTGACTTTATTTTGAGTGAGGGAGGGCTGTGCAAGGTCACTAGCCTCTCTTTCTCCTCCTGAGCCACCTGGGTCCAGTAGCCAGATTTCAATGAGGATGACTGTAGATGGTCCAGGATGCAGTGGAAGACCTTGGCCCTTTTAAGTTAAGGTCTTTTCAAGTTCTCACTTCAAGTGAGGCAAGGCCCATTTGGTGAAGAGACTTCTTTAAGAAGTGAGAGTGCTATATGTAAGGAGCAGCAAGTAAACTAGTTCAGTATAGGTAGAGGAGAGTCAAGTATAAGAAGACTGGAAAGGTAATCAATCAATTAATCAACAAACATTTAAGTGGCTACTATGTGCCAGATTTTATGTAAAGTGTTAAGGATACAAAAAAAGAGGAAAAAGACAGCCTCTGCCCTCAAAGAGCTTACAATCAGATGGGGAACACAACATGCAATAATAAACATATACAAAGCAAGCTATATACTGGATAAATAGGAACAGATTTACTCTTTATAAAAATCACTTTGGCAGCTGAGTGAGGTATGGATGGGAGTGGGGAGAGACCTGAAGCAGGGAAACCAAGCTATTACATGCTCAGTGTGGTGAGGGACAGATGACTTGAAGCCTTATCCACCCCTATTGCAGGAGATGGACCGGTACAGCATCCAGAACTAGACCTGGTGTGGGCTGGGAGTGGGAATGCTCAACCAATACCCAGGCAGCCACAGACCAACCCAACCTGGATCCAGGCAGCCTGGACCCTAAATTATGACATGAGCTCCTTATGGGTAGGGGCTTTTTCTATCTTTTTTTGAAATTCTTGTTGTTAGCACAGTGACCAGCACAAACTAAGTACTTAATAAATGTTTTGTTGACTTAGTGAGGGCAGGAGACAAGGCCAGAAATATCTTGAGGAAGATGAAGTATTCGAGGAATACAAGAGTAAAATCTGACTCGTGGAGAAATTGAGGCTGGAAATATGAGTAATAAATAAACAAGAATTTTTAAAAAAGAACACTGAATATAACAAAGAAATACCTTGGAGTGAGAGAAGCCCAAGGGGTAAACCTAGAAGAAAATAAATCCCAAAGAAATATAAGTAGATCCTCAGAAAAAAAATGCCCTGGTCACAAAGGATTAGAAGAGTGTTTGGAAGAAATGAAGCAAGACATAAAATAGAATAGTTAGAGAGAAAAAAATTGGCAGGGAGAATTAATACCTTAAGACAGATGGTGGTAAAATTTACCCAAGCATTTAACATTCTGAAATTAAGAGTAGGTCATACAGAAAAAATGACTCCATGAGACAACAAGAAATGTTAAGACAAAAACCAAGAGTTTAAAAAAAAGAAAAATAAAGTATATAATATCAAAAACAACTGGTCTGTAAAATAAGTCGAGTAATCTAAGAATCAGCAGACTACAAAAGAATGAAGATGAAACAAGTTATTTACCTCCCAGACGCAGAGGTGATGAACTTAAAATGCAGAAAGAGATGTGCATTTTTAAATACAGCTAATGTAGGGATTTGTTTTTCTGGATTATGCAGCTTTATATAGAATTTCAAATTTTTTTTAAAGCGCTATTTGCTCAATTTGGCAGGATGGGGATAGTTAGTGAGAGGAGGAAATACATAAAATATTTAAGCAATGAATAAACAAAATTTATTAATAAAGATTTATTTTAAAAATAGAATCATCGGACTATCTGAAAGAAAGCTTGGATATTATAGTTCAAGACACCATACATCTGTCCAGATCTCCTAAAACTAAAAGACAAAGTTAAAAATTAAAAATAGAAAGAATACACTAATCACCTTATGCAAGAAATCCCAAATTAAATCTCCCAGGAACAGCATAGTCAAAATCCAGAGCTTCCAGGTCAAAGAAAAAACAAGGTGGATACTTTGACATGGAAATGCAGGAGTCAAGCATAACAGAAAATGTTAAACATAATTAATTTTAACATTTTAAAAAATTAATTATTAAAATATTAACATTTTTAATATTTAAGGTATTTAATGTAAGATAGGAGCCCTGCCCTCTGGAAGTTCACAGATAAGCAGGGGAAAGGAAAGAAAGGGAACAAAGTATTAAGTGTTTGGATAATTTCAGGCACTATGCTAAGTGCTCTGCAAACACCATCTCATTTGGTCCTCAAAACAACACTGGGAGACAGATGCTTTGTTACCCTTATTTTACCATTGGGAAAACTGAGGCAGAAAGATTAAGTGACTTGCCCAGGGATATACAGCTAGTAAGTATCAGGGGTTGAATCTGAACTCAGGTCAACTCGACTCCAGACCCTGCACTCTATCCACTGTGTCTCCTAACTACCATCCCAGCAGAAGGATAAGCCACAAAGATCAACTATATCCCTCAGTATTATGAAGCACATTAGGGATGTGTCCCAGGGCAGTGTGAGTCATCATGCCCTGCCCTGTTTATCACAGGTGTTTCTATATGGAGATGAAGGAGGGGGAGGCTTATCTACCTGAGCCAGGTGCTTTGTTGAGTATCCTTCCTTTGTGGCTAAATAAAAATTGTTCCACTAGTGTTTCCTTTTATTATGCCTGGCTGATTATATTATGCAATAGTCAAGAGGCAAGACTGGATCCAAATGCCATTGTTGTACATGAGGTAGGGGAAGGGTGAGACAAGTAAGTAAAAATAATGCGTGGTGGAGCACCCTCTGGTTATTGTTAATGGTCCTGGAGAAGCCAGATTGACAGCATCAGGAGAAGGAAAGTTAACTGGCCCAGAATATTCAGTAACTCGATGTAGAGTTCTTAGTTTTTAGGGAGCATGCTATGAAAGGCTCTGAGGGGCTGCCTATGAAAGGGGTGATGCCAATGAGGGACCAACAGACCATGGACAGAAGAGAAAATAATAGTCTGACACCCCTCAACATGCTGATCCTAGCTCCCAGGCCATTTTGGACCTTGGGAAGCAGGAAGTTTCCCTATTTTATTCCTCCCTCCCTTTCTCTCCTTCCCCCAAATACTAAATGGCATGGACTGCCCTTATCAAAGCAGAGGACTGAAACAAAGCTGGATAAATAGGAAGGGAGTAAATTGGGGGGGGGGGGGGATACCCAGGGTGACAGGCTCTGAGAGTAATTTTTATGTCATGAGAAGTTATGTTTTGTCCATGTTTGGACAGTTCTGGGTATATAAACCCTGGCATAGTTACTGGAATATAGTAATGCTATTTATGCATTTGTTTGTTTAGGAAAATGGGAATAAGTCACTTGCCCAGGGTGACACAGCTGTTGAGTGTCTGAGGCAGTATTTGAACTCAGGTCCACCTGACTCCAGACTCAGTGCAGTAGCCATTATACCCCCTAACTGCGCCTGCCCCCCCCCCCCCCATGCTTTTTCAAAGCTACATGACTTAGGGCTACTTAAAGTTACTTGAGAAGCAGCATGGACCAGCGGAGAGAGACCTTGGTTCAGGAAGGCCTAGGTTCAAGTCCTCCCTCTGACCCATACTAGCTGCATGTATGTCTGGGTAAGTCACTTAATCCTCAGTGCCCCAAAGATACTCCCCCACCCCAGAAGTTATGGTCAAGTTGCTGATGACGTGCTCCAAAGGAGGGAATTTCCACACCAGGAGCTCCTTATATTAGTCTCAACCAAAAGAATATATTCATGTTTTTGTAGCTCATAGGTTCTTGGATCATTGCTAGTGTGAGAAGTGAGTATCCATGACTAAAGCACACACAGCCTTAATGTCCTAGTCAATTTCCTTGGTTCTATCTGAGTGTCACAGATAGCCACATTCAGAAGTTACAGACTCTCCATACCATCCAATATGGCAGCTAGGTAGCACCAGTCTGGAGCCAGGAAAATCCTTCTTCCTGAGTTCAAATCTGGCCTCAGACACTTACTAGCTGTGTGACCCTGGAGAAGGAAATGGCAAACCACTCCAGTATCTTTGCCAAGAAAACCCCAAATGGGGCCATGAAGAGTCAGACATAACTGAAACAACTGAACAGCCATCTGATACATAGACTTCTGAATGAATGAAAGAATAAGTATACCAAACTTGTGTGCTGGCCCTCGTGTAACTCATCAGATGCGCAAGTTTCTATTATCCATAATGGATCTGTTTCTTTCAAAGGCAAAGAGAAAACCCCACTCCATTGCCTGCCTTATAATAAAGACATGCTATTCCTGGTACTTCCTTTGCAAGTAGATTAGAATTGCCCAAACTGTCTTAGTCATAAGTTCAGGCTTGGCAACAACTTAGTCTGGCTTTCTGATGTCTTCCTGGGGCAAAAGTATCTGTTGTCCCTCTGGGAATGTGTTTGCCTTGCTCTTTTAACTTTCCTTCTACTCCTTGCATAAACTGGAGAAAATAAGAAACAAGAGATTCCCAGCTCTCTGAGGACAACAGGCAGTTTAAAGTTTGTAAAGCACTTTTCATACATTATTTTATTGGATCACAAATATTACCCTGTGAAGTAGGTGCTACTGGTACTTTTGTCCCCATTTTGAAGATGACAGATCCGAGGATCAGAGGAACTAAGAGGTTCAAGTCCTAGATTTTCTGACTTCAAGTTCACATTTTTTTCTACTATATTGTCCTGACTCTCAGAGAATCACAGCTTGGGAAGGTCTCCTAGGCTCCTTGCACTTAACTGAAGGCAAGCAAACAGGAGAGGTCTGATGCCCAAAGAAATTATCTTTCTGAACCCATACACACTCAATTGTATCCCTGGAGTAAAATGCTGATTGGAAGAAGAGCTCTCATATCCCAAGACTGTTAATTTCCTCATTTAACTCTCTATTTCCTCCTCAACTATCCATATCCCTCTATTTCTTAAAACCAGACATGAAAATCAAGTCTTGGTCCCACTCTGATCAACTTACTTTTCATCCTCTCAGGGCTTATTTAACTTGGTACATTAACTGGGCACCACCTGCTACTGTAGGTAATACCAAAAATATAATCCATCGTCCCCGAGTCCAAGGGGTGTATAGTCTCCTCTGGGAAAGAATGGACTAACAAAATGAGTTTCTAGCATGCTCCCCTCACAATATTCCTGTGACAGGTGGAAAATGCAAGTGTTAGTCTCCATTTTACAAATGAGGAAACTAAGTTACAGAGAGGCCGATCAACTTGTTCAGGTTCATATAGCTAGTAAAGATCAGAGGAAGGGAAAGGAAGGGAAGAGAAGGGAAGGGAAGGGACATGAGGGGAGGGAAGAAGAGGGGAGGGAAGGGAAAAGAGGGGAGGAAATGGAGGGAAGGGGAAGGAGGGGAGGGGAAGAAAGAGAAGAGAGAAGAAAGGAGAGAGAGAGAACCTTAATAAAAATATTTAACAAGTAAACATAAGAGAGAAAGAGAAATATCAAAATGGGATAAAGACTTGTATGAACTGATGCAGAATAAAATAAACAGACCCAAGAGAACAATTTAAACCATGACATCACTGATGACATGAGAAAAACCATAAAAACAATTTCTATAACAACCGCAATGTAAAGACAAACAGCTCTGAAAGTTGTGGGAACTATGCTCCATCCATACAATGATCTTCCATGAATCCAGAGATAAGAGAGGAACCACATCATAACCTCCTCCTGACAGGTGCCGGACTCAGCATGTAAAATGAGACAGATTTTTGGACCACAGTTAATGAGGGCATTTATTTTACTCTGTTACACATATTTGTTACAAGGCATTTCTATTTTTTTCTTTTCTTAGTTTTCCCTATGGGGTGGAGAGTGAGAGGGAAAGAAAACAGATTTCTGCTCGTTAAAATGATAGAACTTTTTAAAAAGGGATACAAGTAGGCAAGGCAACATTGTAACTATTGTGTTACATTTAACATATATTGAAGAAAAGGTGCCAGTCATAGCTTCACATGTAATCTTCTTTTTGTCTTTCTTAGATGCCAATGTTTGCCAATTTCTAGTTCATAACAAAAATTTGTTGGTAATTCTTCAGCAGTGTATTGGAAAATCACTTTCCCCTCCATGTCTCCCAGCTCATTTGCAGCTCTGCAAAGTCAGATTTTGCAGTGGTCAGCTAAGACAGCAGTGGCAACGGTTAAAGCATGAAGGAGGGTTTGGTTTTGAGCCAAGCTAAACCCTAAGACAAGTGCGGAGGCCAGAGCATAAAGAGAAGCACCTTTTAAAAGGCCCGGGACAAAGTCATGATGTTCTGATGTCAAACCTGGGTCAAGCATTTTTCAAGGAGTCCTTCCTACCACCGGTCTCACTAATTGATTTCCAAACAATCCAGCTCCAGCTGCCAACTCTTTTCCATTTCAAGGGCCTTTTGCACGAGGAAGGGGAGGGGGTTAAGGAAAGGGCTTGGCCCCTGGCTCTCTTCTAGCAGCCAAAAACTATGGAAAGAACAAAAAATGGTCAGGGATAAATGCTTCTGTAATGTCCTTTCCTACTTATAGAGAAATGGTGGGGGGGAGAAGGGAGGGGAACAATGCTTGGAGAGGAAAACTTCATCCCCATCCCAGGGTCCTGAAAAGATGAAAGGGTGGCCAAGGTAAGCACAGGTGCACTGGCAGAGGAAACAACTGGGGAGGCTCCCATCACCTGTGACTCAGTATGGCACCTAAGGCCCCAACTTGTCTCATTAGCACTCTTTGGGAAAATGCCTAAACCACACAGAGATGGAAACTCCACTGCATCTCTATTGACTTCTCCTCCATCACACCCAGATGAGAGAGCTGCTATTTTCAACCTGGAAAAACCGAACAGTATTGTTGCACTTAGTAAAAGAACCGCCATGTTCCACCCAGAGCTGGCATCAACTCAGTGACTGGTGAAGCAATCTCTGTGTACTGAAGAGTTTGGTTTAGAATATCTCCTTTGAACGCCAAATTAGAAGCATAGCAGCCAAGACTGTGGCCTGGAGATGGATGGCTGAAAAACAGCAGTGGGTACATCAACCAAAAGAGTACCCCCAAAGCCTAGGGCAGGGCTAGTGTTGGCAAAGGCTCTGAGTCAACTCTATGAGGACAGTGGTTTTTTTCGCTCGTTTGGGACAGAGGAGAATACAGAGTATGGTTTTAGTCACAACCAACCTCATACAGATAGAAATAGTTTATCAACTTTGACCATAATGACAAGCTGTGACTTTAGGCAATCTGCTATATCTCAGTCTCCCCAGTTGTCGATGCTTTTGCCTCTTCTCTGAAATGACTTTGTCTTTACTTTGTGTGTACTGCAGATGCAACACATAAAATATGTACAAACACAGCATGGCATTGTAAATAGAACCAGGAAGACCTAGACTCAAACTCAGCTTCTAACATGCACTGGTTGTGTGACCCTAGGCAAGTCATTTAATTTCCTAGTGCTCTAAGTGACTCTCTAAGACTATCTGTTGTAGACAAGATGTCTGCTTGCATCAGTAAAGGGAATTTCTTGATCTAGGAGTTCCCCATACTAATGAACTCACAGTTCCAGTACCTATCCTTATATTACCATTCGCTTATTTGTAAATAAGTCATTTTTCCCACAATAGAATACGACTATTTATTAAGCACCTACTATGTGCTAGGCAGCTAGTAGATGCAGTGAATAGAATTCCAGGTCTAAATTCTGGAACACTAAACTTTGTAAGTTCAAATCTGGCCTCAGAAACTTACTAGCTGTGTGACCCTGGGCAGGTTGCTTAATCCTGTCTGCCTTAGTTTCCTCATCTGTAAAATGAGATGGAGAAGGAAATGGCAAACCACCCCAGTATCTTTAGCAAGAAAACCCCAAATGGGTCCATGACTGAGTTAAACATGACTGAAATGAGAAACAAATGTGCTAAGCACTGAGGATAGAAAGACAGGCTAAAGACAGTCCCTGCTCTCCAGAACTCACAGTCTAATGGTGGAGGTGGGGAACAGCATGTAAACAGCTTTGTACAAACCTATTATATATACAGATGTATACTTGATAAGCTTCAGATAATCAACAGAAGAAGGCACAAGAACTGAGAGTGATCAGGAATGGCTTCTTATAGAAAGTGAGGTTTTAGTAGGGACTTGAAGGAATCCCAGAAAGCCAGGAGGTGGATATAAGGAAGAAGAGACCTCCAGACATGGGGACCAGCTAGTGAAAATGCCTGAAGTTGGGAGATGTGGTGTCATATCTAAGAAACAGCAAGTAAGCCAGCCTCACTAATGTGTGAGAAGGGAGGTTCTGGAGGGCATTGAATGCCAAATGGAGAATTTTCTATTTAATCCTGGAGGTGATAGAGAGCCACTGGAGTTTATTGAACAGGGGGAGTGATATGGTCAGACTTGTGCTTTCAGAAAATCACTTTGTGAGCTGGGAGGAGTATGGACTAGGGTGGTTCTTCAAAGGTAGGACACACAAACACACACACACACACACAAACACACACACACACACATAAGGGAGGCAACATCTAACTTTCAGAAGCCACTCCAGTCAATACCCCACCCAGGTGATCAAGTGATCTTCCTAAAGCACAGGTTAACTGTCCCTTACTCTGTCCCTCTCCTTTCCTCTTCTCTCTGTCTCTGTCTGTCTGTCTGTCTGTCTCTGTCTCTGTGTAGAATGGGGATAATATCTCCCAGTATTGTTGTGAGGATAAAATTAGACGATATTTGTAAAGCACTTTGCAAACCTTCAAGTGTTATACAAATGCTGGTTATGACGGCAAGCATCACCTCTCCAACACCTAGCTCAGGTGTGGGGAACCTGTGTCCTCGAGGTCACAGAATGGGAAGTTTGGATCCAATCAAGGGGCCACACTGGAGGACCTAGAGGGCAATATGTGGCCTCGAGGCCGCAGGTTCCCTAACCATAATCTAGCCTTTGCCTCTGGAACTCTAATGACCAGGAACTTTCTGTCTCCTGAGGCAGCCATTCCATTTAAGACAGCTCTAAACAGCGGGAAGTTTTCCCTTATGTCACATCTCAGTCTACCTTTCTGACAACTTCACAACCACAGATCTAGGGCTGGAAAGGACCTTCAAAGCCATCTAGCCTTATACCACCCCACCCCACCCCTGTCCCAATTTTACCAATGAAGAAACTGAGGCCCAGAGAGGCTAAGTGACTTGCTGAAGGTTACACATGTAATGGGATGCAGAAGCTGGAATTCCAACTCAGGTCCTGTGATACCAAGTCACAATAACTTTCCTACTGCACCATGTTCCTCTGTCTCTTTCTATCTCTCTTCCCCCTCGCCCTCTCATATTCCCATCGCTTCTGGTTCTAGGTTCTCAAGCCATCCACAAGTCCATTCCCTCTTCCATGTGGCAGTCCTTCAGACACTTCAAGACAGTAAGCAAGTCTTCTTCACTTCGTCATTCCTCCTCTAGGCTAACCATCCCTGGGTCCTGCAACCCATCTTCCTATGTCTTGATCAAAGATTTAGAGATGGGAGGACCTTAGAAGTCACTGAGTTTATCTTTACTTATTTTACAGACAAAGAAACCAAGACCTAGAGAAATCATATGACTTGCTCAAAACATATCAATAGTTAACTGGCAGAAAAGGACTATAACAGAAAAAATGCTGCCCACCTCCAGAGAGAGAACTGATGAACCCTGAGTGCAAACTGAAGTATAATTTTCTCACTTTCTTTTTCTTGCTTTTTTTGGAATCATGGCTTAAGTGGAAATGTTTTGCATGATTTCACATGTATAATTAATATCATATTGCTTTCCTTCTCAGTGGGTGTGGAAGAGGGTGGGAAGGAAAGAGAGAATCTGGAGCTCAAACTTTAAAAAGAAAAGAATATTAAAAATAAATAATTAAACAATTTTAAAAGGATCATCATATGAAAAAATAGTTGACAATTAGAGATAACGTTCAAACCTGGGTCTTACAACTCAAAACCATTGTACTATAGAGGGGCTATCCCAAGGCTCTTTGCTATTCATGAGTTGCCATAGCTGAATAAGTGATCGATTAGTGGTCAGCTCCCAGTGATATGCTTCACTGCAGCTAGTCAGGCTGTGCATCCAAAGACAAATAGCCTGTCACTGGGCCCATAAAGCACTTCCATCATGGTTAATCCTACCAGAGCTTGCATTCCACCAGCAAAGTTTTTGAGAACCAAGGATCTTCACCATGTCACAATAAGGCATTAGAACATGGAGGTAGGTTTAAAGCTGGAGTTTAAAAGTATAGAATAAACACTTGTGCTATGAGAAGGACCAAACTAATATATCAGAAATTTGGGAAAGGAGGAAAATTAATCACACTGAGTAAACTGTAGTGCTGATAATGCCCATGTTTACAAGAAGCAGTAAATTCTATCAGCCTAGGTTGGTGATCCCACCATCTCAGGTGGGTTATCTATCATCAGATAATGTCTTTACATTTGTCTTTGCGATCTTTGGAAACATGCTGCATGTAAACAAACATTCCATTTAGATGTCATCCATTTAAAATCACTATATAATAGGAAAAAAACCATTGGTAGTAACAAATAATTTGGGGGGTGGGGTTAGCCCTAGATTAGCCCTTTGTAAGCATACATGGTGGGGCAGCTAGGTGGCTCAGTGGATGGAGTACCCAGACTGGAGACAAGATGACTCAGCTTCCTGAATTCAAATCTGGCCTCAAACACTTACCCTATGTGACCTTGGGCAAATCACTTAACCCTGTTTTCCTCAGTTCCCTCATCTGTAAAATGAGCTGGAGAAGGAAATGGCAAACCACACTAGTATCTTTGCTAAGAAAACCCCAAATGGGGCCACAAAGAGTTGGACACAATTGAAATAAGTGAACAACAACAGAAAATACATAAGTGGTATGTGTTCTCACACATACCATTCCCAAGTATGTTGAGAAGATGCCACAGTAAATATTATTATGTACCCGCCATCCCTCCAATTCCAAACCAGCCATCAGTCTTAGAATAAATGCCCTCCTGAGCCCCTATCACCCAACACCAGAATCTTGGGGTTGGACTGAATCTGGCTAAAAATGAGACTGCCTCAAATATACCCCACCCTGATATAATCAACCTGGCCCCAAGAGTCCACCAACCCTTGTCTTGACGATGAGGCTGGACCATTAAAATTTAAACTCCTTGAGGGCAGGGAACTTTTTTATTTGGGGGGGGGAGAGGTCTTTCTATCCCTCAATGCTTAAAGGAGTGTCTGGTACATAATATTTAATAAATACTTATTAACTGATTATTGACCAGGGCTTGGACATCCTTTTAGCTACTATGCACATACTACTCCCATCCCACTTTCTACCTTTTGCAGGGGCTAATAATCAAATAAACTTTGTCTTGGCTACTACAAAAGCCATCACAATCTGTTGTCTTCCTCTAGTTCTACACAGATCTCTATGATTTTGAATAGTAGGCTGCCTAAGAACAATTTGTTTCCATGACCATCACTCTCTGCTCCCACTTACCCATCCATTTAAGTCCCATCATTCTAGGGTCCTTACCCTACCCTACTTCTTCACAATGCCTGATGGATGCTCTATCCCATTGTTAACAAACTACCCTTCATATAGTCTTGTAACTTCCTTCCAGAATGTATACTCTGATTACATTTTGCATTTATTTGTATGTGTACATGCTGTTTCCATCTTTGGTAGATGATAAGCGGGTAGGGGCTCCATTTTTAAATTTCGTTTTTGTATTTCCAGCATCTAGTCCGATGCCTGGCACATAATTGGCTTCCTAAATTTAATTAATTAATTAATTTAATAATTTAATTCATTTAATTAGAAGTTTTTCATAGATTTATTAAATTAAAATTTTTTCATAGATTAAGATAGATCCTAAAATGGCAACAACTTGCCAAGAATAAAGATGAAGGAACCCAAGAAAGAAAGGTAGTGGTGGTGACATGGGAGAAGATATTCGGTGGCTGTGGCTTTCACCCCTCCTTACCTATCTCTGCGTCAGGGTATTCATTACCAGGTGCGGATATACAGAAGTCTATCCAGAGCAGACATACAGACTATACCACAGCTGGAGGAGTAAGTCAGTCAATCAAAATGCATTTATTCACTGCCTACTAGGTTCTAGGCAGTATAATAAGCATTTAGTATACAAAGAAACGTAGCAGACAATCCCTCTTCTCAAGGGAGAGATGATATGCAAACAACTATATACAAATACAGGAGATAGGTGGTGCAGAGGATATTTCAAATCTGACCTCACTCACTAGCTGTGTGACCCTGGGCGAGTCACTTAACCCTATTTGCCTCAGTTTCCTCACCTGTAAAACAAACTGGGAAAAGGAAATGGTCAAGAAAACTCTAAATGGGGTCAGGAAGAGTTGGACAAGACTGAAATGACTGAACAACAACATAAACAAACAAGATGTATACAAAATAAATGAGAGATAATCAGGGGCAGGAAGCCATTAGCATTAAAGGGGATTGGAAAAGATTTTTAGTAAAAGATGGGATTTTACCTGAGACTTGAAGAAAGCCAGGGAAGCCAGGAGGCAGAAATGGGGAGGGAGAATTTCACTAATGATAAAGCTGTGGTTGGATCCAATCTAGAGCTGCATATCTAATTTGTACTTGCAGAGTCTCCCAATTCTTGCACCCTAGAGAATGGATGTTGGGTGGCAGGTGCTGAAGCCCTTCTGGGCCAGCCTTCTAGATATCTCCAATAAGAGGCATCTTTCTGTAATAATGTTCCCTCCAGTTCCCACCGAGACATGAGTCCACCCTGACGTGCAGACAGCTTCAAACTGTACACACATTCTTCCAAGACAACTCATTTAAAATGGTTATGGAAAGGAGGAAAGGTTACTAAATGTCTTTCAGATTCCCAGCCTGATTTACTTAAGTCTCTGAGAAAGGAGTTTTCTTTTTTTTTCATAGCCAGACAACCAATTTTCAAACACATTCCATACCTTCTCTTTTTTCTAAGATGACTAGGAGGCACAGAGGATAGACTGTGGGGCATGGAAAACTCATCTTCCTGAGTTCAAATCTGACCTCAGACACTTCCTAACCATGTGACCCTGGGCAAGTCACTTAATCCTGTTTGCCTCAGTTTCCTCATCTGTAAAATGAATTGGAGAAGGAAATGGCAAACCACTCCAATATCTTTGCCCAAGAAAACCCCAAATGGAGTCATGGAGAGTCAGACATGACTGAAAATCGACTGAACTGAACCTTTATTTTAGAGACGTAGTTGGGGAGGGATATGGAGATATTGCAGATGAAAAAACTGAGACCAAAAAGAAGTAAGCTACTACCATACTTGGGTCACCCATTCACTAACAGCTGGATCTGTTTGAATCAAACTGGTGGATGCCTGAGCAGGCTAATGAGGTTGTACCAGATCTGACTCTAGGCCCCTAATGTTCTGGGCTGGAGTTCACTTAGCCTCCTTGCCTTCTCTACGAGAGCAAGGGTTTACAAACATCAGCACAGAATGGCTGCAACAAAGCAGAGAAGTCAACAGAATTCCCCCTTCTTGGTTGATTCTGTAGCCCCAGGGTAAGGGAAAGGAGTGGAGGGAGGGGGGAAGCCTCTGGAAAAGCTGAAGTCAGCTGTCTGAGTGACTGAGTCAGCACACTCAAGACCAGACCAGCTCTTGGGAAACAAGTTTCTCTCCCACAAAAACCCCAAAAAGAACAACAGCTCAGAAACCTCAAACCTGATACAAACAATTCCAGACAGAGAGTTCTAAGCTAACCACTGGCGCCAAGGAACTGAAGCCTCCAACTCTGGGTATTCATCAGCACCCACACCCCACTTAATACAGGCTCCCTGATACTTCCAGAGGCCACCAGCTGACACCTGAGTGTCAACAATGTGCTAAGTGCTGCACATGCACAATGATGAGAACCACACGGGAACAAGAGAGAACTGACAACAAAGTGTTTTTGTAATTACTCTGGGCTTGTACTATCAAGTCTTAAAACTCCAGTGGATCAACACTGACTTTGCCCAATAGTATGCTGCCTTTTTTTTTTTTTTTAAAAAAAAGAGAAAAGCTGATGGGAAAGGTGCAAATATTAGATTCTGGCAACCTGGATAAATGTTCCCCTTCTCAGGGAGTCCCATGGATCCAGTGTGAACTGACATGGGATAGGGATAGCCACTTGTCATCGTGTATACCTCTGATCTTAGAGCAGGGAAGCTCTGAGTTCAAATTACACCTTTGAACCAGATCAGATACTTTTCACAATTGCAATGTTCTCTTTCTCTCTTCCCTTCCTCTCCCTTCTTCTTCTTCTCTCATCTGCCCTTTCCTCTGCCTTCTCCCTTGTCTTTTCCTTTCCCCTTCCTCTTCCCTCCCTGTCTTTGTTTCTCTCTGTGCGTCTTTGTCTCTATCTCTCTCTGTCTCCTGTCTCTCTCTCTCCCCTGCCCACCTCCTACACCTATATATAAGAATTTTTTTAAATTTAAAAATGAAGACATCATACCTCAAAAAGCTGTGTTACCATAAGCCAGACTCATTATTTAACCCTTCTAAACTTGTTTCTTCATCTATAAATCAGAATGATAAGTTCTTCAGACTCTGGCTCACAGGGTTTCTGAGATTCAAATGAGATACCATATGCAAAGCACTCTGCAAAATTTAAAGCCCATAGATAGATATCAGCTATTAATCTTTATTGCACTGAACCTGTTCCAGGTAGAATGGATGGATCCCCTGGCTTTAGGACCTTATGAGGAACAGGCATATTTGGCATTCATTTTTCAAGATCTGACCAACTTCAGCTATCACAGACAGTGTCAGTAGTTTTGAACTTGGGGCAGCCAGTGGGCTATAAGATCTTACTGGCTCAGCTCCAAGGTAGCCCGCCCATACTTCTGGGTAGAGCACATTTTCCACATCCAGATTAAAAAACTTGCCCATATTTATACTCAAGACAACCTCAGTGGACATTCACATTCCTAGAAATGCTTTCCTCTCAAGAATATCAAGATTCTTGACTCTGTGGTCAAAGAACCTAGGTTCAAATTCTACCTCTGACCAAGTCACTTTATACCCCTGAATATCAATTACCTCATCCCTAAAATGAGAAGATTGAATCAGAAGACCTTTGAGGGCCCCTACGGCCCTAGATCTATGCCCCTATGATTCTTCAGGGGGTTCTGAATAGCTGCAGCCCTTTTCAAATCTTTTAAAAATGTCTGACTCTTGTCACATGATGGGGGAAGGAAGAGGGGAGGAAGAGGAGAATCCAAGTGTTCTTTTTCATAGCAAACCTAAACAAGTAAGAGTGCCCGCTTGGAGTATCATGTGTCACTGGGTCTAGAAGTCCTAGCCAACCCCACATACTTCCGTTACACCATGACAGGCGTGGCTTTCCCAATGCCACAGGATTGTCTGAGTATAGGAAGGAGGAGCTGGATAAAAACGAGGGCAGCAGCCCCCAGTGTCTGGAGCAGGGGAAGACGCCGGTGAAATTCTGCAAAACAAAACAGTAGCTTCAAAAGCACCAAGGGTTCTAAGGTTTGCAGGCAGCATATCCAAACACAATGGCTTCCCTCAATATATTCTCAAGTCCAAAACTAAAAGAGAGTTTTCCTTTTACAAAGTAAAAGAAAGGTTTCCCTACCAAGCGCCACTGAGACATCTCTGTGTCTCAGGTGGCTTTCTTCTGTTCCTGGGCTCCAAGACCCAGGGAGAACCCTAGGAATTGGGGAATGGGGGGGGGGGGAATCATGCAACATGTACAAAACCAGAATTCCCAGAATTCCTCAGGATTCTTCCTGGCATTTTCCCACTCTCTCTGTGGGAATGTTATAAGGCCTAGAGAGACCATAGGATTTAGAGGAGATAAGAAACATAGAACCTATCTTCCAACCCAACCTTTGCATTTTACACATGAGGAAACTGAGGCCTAGGGATACTCACCGAGTTGCTCAAGTGGTACAACTAGTAGGTAGGAGAGCCAGGAAGGGAAATCTAGTCCTGACTACAAACCCAGGGCTCTTTCTAATATACTACTAATTCTGTGTTAAAACATTTTGTAAAATATGTCACTATAAACATAGAAGTTGTTACTATCATTGCTACAAGAAAGAGAAGAATTCAATTCTAACTCAAGTATATTTTCCTATATCTTTTTCAAAAACATTTTAATGCTTAATATCTACTCCAGGTCTTCCTAGGGATTTAAGTACAGGGCCAAAGGGCAATTAGGTGATAGAGTAGATAGAGTACCAGACCTGGAATCAGGAAGACTCAAACTTCCTGAGTTCAAATGTGACCTCAGACACTTCCTAGTAGTGTGACCTTGGGTAAGTCACTTAACCTTGTTTGCTTCACTTTCCTCATTTGTAAAATGAGCTGGAGAAGGAAATGGCAAACCACCCAAATATTTCTTTCAAGAAAACCCCCAAAGGGGTCAAGATTGAAACAATTGAACAAACTCCAAAGGAATGGAGAACACTCCAGAACTATTCAAAGATCAGAGACTTAGAGCTGGACTGAATCTTATAGATCATTGAGCTCAGCAGCACTTCTTCGTCACTCCCCATTTTTTTTGCTTAAGAAACTGAGGCCCAGACAAGTAAAAAGAACTTGTCCATGACCACATAGTAAGTGACAGGGTCAAGATTTGAACCCAGGTCTTTTGATATCAAATCCAGCATTCTTTTCATTGCAGCATGCAGCCTCCTCAGAAAGGAGGATCTTCTCATGACATTCTATGCAAGGAAGCCTGCTTTATGAAAGCAATTGTCCTGGATCCTCTTTATAATGCTGTGATGTACTGCTCTCTGTGACAGAATGGAAGGAGGACTGGATTGGGACTTAGAAGGCTTGGCTGATAATGTGTGTGACCTTGGGTAAGTCATTTGGTTTGTCTGGGCCTATACTCTCATCTATAACATAAAGGGGTCAAACTGACCCCTTTATGTTATAGATGAGAGTCTACGTTATAGATGTTATAGTCTTGTCATAGATGAGAAGTGATGTCTAAAGCCCATTCTATTTCTAAAAAGCCATGAAGGAGTAACGTTTAGTTTTACCACATTAGTTGGGGAGGAAATCAGCTGATTTTCCTTGTGGTGGTAAAGAATCAGAATGTCAAAGAATGCCCATCACTAAGGGAATGACTGAACAAGTTAAGGCATGTGTGCATAACACATGCTTAATAAATGTTTATTGATTGGTTGATTGATTGATGAATGTGATGGAATATCATGGTGCTGAAAGAGACGATGAAGGGGATGGCAGCAGAGAAACCTGGAAAGATTGGTGTGAACTGAGGCAGAGTGAAGCAGTCAATGTGGGAATCTGTTTTGCTTTGACTATACATGTTTGTAATGGGTTTTGTTTTTCTTGCTTTCTCAGTGGAGGTGGGGGTTGTGGGAGGGATACTTATGAACCTGAAAATAAAATCAAATAATTTGTTAAAAAAAAAAAAAGTCATCATCTGTACACTTAAATAAGTGTAGTTTTTGCGTGGTTCTCTCATATCCCTATTTCTTAAATCTCCCAACCACAGTTTGTTTCAGGGACCAGAAAAAGTCATGGCCCCATACCTACAGGAAGCAGGGATGGTATGATTAACCGAAAACACAAATGGGCCCAAGTCCTCATTTCAGCCAAGGGCATGAGAAGCAGTGAGAAGATAGAGAGAAGGCAGCTCTCTGGGTTCAAATTCCACACCTAATACACACAGACTAGGCAAGGATCTCAGGACCCCAGGCAACCGTCTAAGACTAAGTTACAGAACAGACACTGCTCTGCATGGACAGTTGTAAGGGTGGCTAAGTGTTGCAGTAGATAAAGTGCTTGGTCTAGAGTCAAGAGGACCTGAGTTCAAATCTGGCCTCAGACACTTACTAACTGTATGACCCTGGGCAAGTCACTTAACCCTGTTTGCCTCAGTTTCCTCATCTCTAAAATGAAGGAAATGGGAAAGCACTCCAGTATCTTTACCAAGAAAAGCCCAAATTGAGTCATGAAGAGTTGTTCACAACTGACCAACGATAACCGAGCACAGTGAACATAGTAGGCCCTTCATAACTGCTCATTGACTGACCCACAACATTACCAATAGGTTCTCTGAGTGTGTGTCTCCTCTTTCTGATCTGACTCCTTACTTCTCTTCTCAGTCAGCAGGCTCAAGAAGTCACACATTGGAAAGGCACATCTGGGCCAAGAGTTACATAAGCAAACCACTACTTGTAAAGCACTAGGCATTCTCAGTACTGAGAATTTCCCTTCATTCTGAGGAATAGCTATTTCTTTACTCCCAAACCACACCATGCACCATGACCTAGACTTACTTCCTAAATGATCAGGATTTCTCAGTTTCTGTTCTATACTCCCACACTCATATGTCCCCAGGCTTTTTGGATATGTTGGTTAATAGAGCTGAACTGTTTTCAGACAGTGTGGAACAGTGGATATGAGAAAGACCTGGATTCCAAACCTACATCAGATATACAGTAACTTGTATAACTCTGGACTGGTCACTTCACAGCTCTGTGCCTCAGTGTCCCCTGGGCTTAGTGGCCTTCATGGTCCTGTCTAGCTATAAATTTATGCTCCTGTGATTTCTCCTCTCTTTTCTATTTTTGTTTGTTTGTTTTAAGGGATATCCCTATGGAAGGCAGAGAAAGGAGGGGAACATTGGGAAATATAGGTGACATAGAGCAGTAAAATTTAACTTTAATTTTTAAAAAGTTGCTCCACATCCACTATTTTTGCCAAAACTATATTTTTTCTTATTCCTCATAAAACAAAGGACTCTCTCCTTAGAGATGTATTTATCTTTATATATTTATATATATATTACATATATATCTTTATATATTTGAAGGATTGTCTTTTATAAGACAATATAAGGGAAATAAATTTGTTCTGCTGTTCTTGTATGCTGCAAGGAGACAGCTAGGTAGTTCAGTGGATAGAGAGCTGGGCCTAGAGTCAGGAAAACCTGAACTTAAATATGGCCTCAGACACTCATTAGCTATGTGAAAATGGACTTAATCAAGAGTCTATAATAAGGTCCCTTCCCTTTCCCTTCCCTCCTCCTTCTCATGTGTGTGTGTGCGTGTGTGTGTGTGTATACTTTCCAACAACTTGAGCCATCCAGCAACAGATTAATAATAATGACCTCCTTGTCACTGGTGGTGCTCAAAGACCCGCTTTCAGGGATGCAATAGATGACATTCTTATGTTGAATGGTTGTTGTTGTGTTTGTCCTTCATCTTTGAAGACGACCGTGCCATCAGAGAAATGATGACATGACTTACGCTTGACTTTGATTTGAGTGAGGGAGGGCTGTGCAGGTCACCAGCCTCACTTCTCCTCCTGAGCCATCTGAATCTAGTGACCAGATATTCATCAGGATGACTGGGGATGGCCCAGGATGCAGTGGGGGGACCTTGGCCTTTTCAGGTGCTCACTTAGAGGGAAGTAACACCCATTGAGTGAACAGGCCTCTTTAAGAAGTAGTCAGGGAATGACCCTTTCAAGGAGCAAAAGAAAAAAATAACTAAAACTGTTACTATTGATAATCATTCTAAGGAAGCCATTCAATTAGACCTCGCAAATTCCATCCCAATTTTAAGCCCCTGTTATCTATTTCTTCTAAATTATCCCCTTGGATGACTAGAACAATAGGCACCAATTAAATGTTCACTATTTAATTCTGTCTTCCCTGAGGAAAGCAGCCATGGTGGAAACTCCCAGCAGCCTGCCACTACCTGCATCTCTGAGACAAGGAAACCCATATTATTCTATATCTGTAGCTGGAAGGAACTTCTTTGGACACTATGTAGCCCAACTCCCTCATTTTACAGATGAGGAAATTGAGGCCCAAGGAGTTAAGTGTTTTGCCTAAGGTCAAGAAGGTAATAAATGCTGGAGGCAGGATTTGAACCAGGCCCACTGTTCTTTCCACTATATCATTTTGCCTTCCCAGGAGGGAAGTAAGCAGGTTTGATGGCTTGAGGAGGAGCACCCATCTCTGCAAAGGCATCCAACAGCACCTAGGGTGGTGGGACATATATTTAGGCAGCTGCATTCCCACCTTTGAGGGCTTAAGCAAAGCAGAGGTCCTTCCCTGTCACATACCTACCTGAACAGAGGACTCCTTTGTTTCTGGCACAGGAAAAGTTGTCACACTCGCAGAAGGGTCCATAGATCTTCCCAAACTCACTCTCGTAGCAGGAGCACTGGTTGCAGCTGCATTCCCCCCGCCCACTGCACAGGGGCTTGCCCTCCATCTCCCGACACAGATTTTGGTAGAGGTCCCGGTTCTCTCCCTCCTGACACTCACACCTGGAGCCCAGGTAGCTTGGGTAGCACTCGCATGTGCCACAGGTGTAGGTCCCATTCCCGCTGCACCGGGGGCTGTCCTGCTCAGTCCTATTGGTGCAGTTGCATAAGCAGTTGTAGGTCACCACGAGCTCCAAGGTGTCCCGGAATCCAACAGGCCTCAGGGTGAACGTGTGCACAGTGTCTTTGGAAGGGCAACTTCGGGCTTCTACAGAGACCTCAAATGATACCTGGGTAGGTAAGAAGAGAGAAAATGTACAATGACTCTAACATGATAAACAGGAAAAGCAATAAAACAAAAGAGAATGCTGAATAATTATAATGAGCCCAGACAAAGAGAGGAGAAAATGCACCTTTCTCCTTTGGCCAAAGAAGTGGGGGACTACAGATGTAGAATACTGTATACTTTGTCAGACATAGACTATCTGGAGTTCAGGAGGTGACCTGTTCAGGACCAAGTGACAAGTTCAGGACCAAGACTGGAGAATTTGAGTCCTTCAGACCACATGTGGTCTTCTAGGTGCTCAAGTATAGCCTTTTGACTGAATCCAAATTTTATGAAACAAGTTTCCTGCCAAGAAGGGAAGTAGAAGGTTGGGGCCCAGAGGCTCTTCTGTTAAATTTGGATTCAGTCCAAAGACCACACTTAAGGACCTAGAAGGCCATATGTGACCTGAAGGCCTCAAATTCTCCACTCTTGGTCCCTCTGGAGGAAGGGTTTGCTGAATTGTTATTTTTGTTCTTTTAATACCACTGTTACAAATGAGGATTCCATGGTTGGGAGATAGTAGAGGAAATCTGATTTCATAAAAACAAAAGCCATCAAGAAAACTTAAAAAAAATAAAATTGGGATTGAATTGATCCTCTGATTTCATTGCTATAGGGAACTGTAGATGAGAAAATTACTCTTCCAAGGCAGATGGGCACATACTCTGTAATTTATATGTAAATGTATACAATTTATGTTTTCACCTGGGACACTAAGTGGGTAAGTGACCTGTCCACAGGCACACTGCCAGTATATGTGGGAGGCACAGACAAAATAAAAAAGTCTTTGTCCTTGGGGAACATTAAATCTCCTAAAAGTTGGCATTGGAAATTATCCTGAGAGTAACTTAATGGAGGAGATGCGGTGGCATGGGACTGTGGAGGGAGGACACTGGGCTGAGAGGAAGAAGCTCCTGACACAGCATTGACCTTGGCAAGTCACTTTGCCATTTCCAGGTCTTAGTTTCCTCACATGTAAAATTGGGGTCTTAGATTAGTCCAAGGATTCTTACTCTTTTCTACATCATGGACTCCTCTGGCAGTCTAGGGAAGCCTTTTTTGGAGGGGTGGGTGTTGTGGGGTTGGTGTGGTAGAACAGCGTATTTTCCTATATCTCTTACAAGTATATTAGAGTGCTTCTCTGAGTGGGAACAGTTCACTTCTAATTTGGAGGGAAAGCTAAACCCATGCAGGGCTGGCAACAGTGAAGCAGAAAAGGAAGAGGGAGCTTTCAGTGATGTGATCTACAGCACCACATTTACTCATCTTAGAAGAGATTGGCAGCTGACAGATTTCATCAGTAGTTCCCAATTCACATTTAAAAGAAGAGGTTTTAGACTGGTTCTATTATACATGCTAAACTCATACTTTTCTTGGAGGCTTTGGATGCAGGAGCTTTGACTTTGTTGTCTTCTGTTTGCATGTTTTGGTCTTCCTTGTCATCAAAATAAAATTCTATAGTCTGATTCTTTTCTTGGCTTTAGGGTAGTTGGAGGGACTATATATAGAGACAGAGGGCACAGGATGAGTTGAATATGAAGGGATGATATCTAAAAAAATAAAATTAAGGGGTGAGAGAGGAATACATTGGAAGAAGGAGAAAGGGAGAAATAGAATGGGGTAAATTATTTCTCACACAAAAAGAGGCAAGGAAAAGCTTTTTCAGTGGAGGAGAAGAAGGGGAGGTGATAGGGAAAGAGTGAACCTCACTCTCATCAGATTTGGTTTAAGGATGGAATAACATGCACATTCAACTTGGTATGAAAATCTATCTTACACTACAGGAAAGTAGGGGGGAAGGGGCTAAGTATGGGTGGGGGAATCATAGAAGGGAGGATAAAAGGGAGAAGGGGGTAATTAGAAGTAAACATTTTTGAGGAGGGACAGGGTCAAAATAGGAAATAGAATAAATGGGGGAGGCAGGATAGGATGGAGGGAAATATAGTTAGTCTTTCATAACATGACTGTTATGGAAGTGTTTTGCATGGCTATACATGTGTAACCTATATGATATTGCTTGTCTTCTCAATGGTTGTGGGTAGGCAGGGAGGAAGGGAGAGAAGTTGCAACTCAAAGTTTTAAAAACAAATGTTAAAAATTGTTTTCACATGCAACTGGGAAATAAGACGTACACGCAATGAGGTATAGAAATCTTTCTTGTCCTACAAGAAAATAGAGGGGAAGGGGGTAAGAGAAGGGAGGGGTCTGATAGAAGGGAGGGTAGATTAGGTAGAAGGGGTAATCAGAATGTATGCTGTCTTGGGGTGGGTGGAGGGGAGAGATGGGGAGAAAATTTGGAACTCAAAATCTTGTGGAAGTGTTGAAAACTAAAAGACAAATAAATTTTTAAAAACCCCAGAAATCAGAGAAAGTCAACATACAAGAATATATGCCAGAGATGGCAGAGTCAAGATGTCAGAAAGTCACAAATGCCCAATCTCCCCCTAAAACTCTCCTACAAAATGACCACAGAAAATACTAAATCAAATTCTGAGCAGGAAAGCTAACAAAAGTTACAGTGTGTAATTTTTCTAGTCCAGAGCAACCTCAGCAAGACAAAGGTGTTTGCAGACACTGGGGTAGAGGTTTGGCTGGGTGTGTAGAGGCACCAGCTGTGGGGTTGCCCAATATACAAGGATGGTAAAGGAACTCAAAACCTGGTCAGAAGGATTCCAGGGGACCCCTGTGCTAGCATTGGGCACAGGATTGGGTGGAAAGGAATAGTTGTGGTCACGAGGGAGCAGGGACCCTACCTATATAAGAACCAATACACAGATCAGAAGAGCAGTGACCAGACCTCTCCCTGGATCACACCACCTTGGAAACACAGAGTCCCAGATCAAGCTACAGAAAGAAACTCAGGATAGCCATCTCCCCTACCAGAGGTTAGCAGAGCCCAATTCTAATATCAAGTCCAAAGTCAAGAAATAAGTTGGAAAAATGAGCAAACAATCAAAAACAATAACCTGAGCATAAAAAGATTTTATGGAGATAGGAAAGCTCAAGACACAGATTCCTAAGACAATGACTTGAAAACATCTGCAAACAAAGTCTAAAAGAAAAATGTGGATCAGACACAAACCCAACAAGAATCACTAAAAGAACTAAAGAAAGAGATGAAAAAAGAGAGCAAATGAATGACTTTAAAAATCAAATAAGAGCAGCAGAAGAAAAATCAAGGTAAGAAATGAGAGCTACCCCAGAATATGTAGCAGAAAATATAGATTGAAGGAACTCTTCTATTGAAAGTGAGATATCTAAGCTTAACCAAGACAGAAAGAGTCCCAAATTTCACTCAAGGGAAAATCTCTACTAAAGCAAGTTAAAGAAGGGATAGGATAGAGACTGCCAGCTATACTCCTGTCAGTTTTTTCCAAGAGTCTGTCTTCCTTTAGCAACTTTAAGTGATGTTGGCATTGCACATCTTCTCTCATGAAGCCAGAAGCTAAAAGAAACTCAGATCTCTTCCCTTTCCTGCTCTTGCCAACTCTGCCCAACCCTAATGTAGATGGAGGGGGAATGAATAAACAGTCTCCACCAATGAGGAGAAAGTCTCATACAACTGGCCTTTTAAATCAAGAGTTACATTTCAAAAGCAAGTTCTTAAATGTTAGCTCAAGAAGTCCTAAAATTTAGCTAATCTTTAAGGGCCCTTCCATCTCTAAAATCCCACTGTAGTTGGCTCAGGGAAGGGAATAAAAAACTGGAGAAAGAAAATGGAAAAACACATTTGCCCTTCTTCCTTAGTGTTTTGTTTTGTTTTTGTTTTTACAATTTGGTTTCTTTCTATGTTCAAATAAAGTGACCTCCTTTAGAAAACATCCAGAATCAGAGGGTTTTTTTATTTTATTTTATTTCACTGCCTTCCCATGTTGAACATTAACAAAGAAAACAATGTGTTGTGTGCATACCAAAAGGCAAGGCTGACTTTACAATACAATCTCTAGCCTAACAAACCCACAGCTCTATAAAAACTGACCCCTTGGAGTACTCTGCCAAAGTCCAGAATATATAAGGCTAATTATATTTTAGAATGTCTAATGAGAAGGAATTTTTTATAGCCTATTAAAATTTTCAAATGGTTTTCAAAATAAATCTACAAATCAAGGGTTAGCCTTGAAAAGAAAGAGCTTCACTACCCATGTCAGAAAAAAGGCAGAAAATAGAAGGACATTCTCAGATTTAGTAGGATTGATTTCAGATAGCCATGATGGGAATAATGACTTCCATTTATGTAGAGATTCAGAGTTTGCAAGTCATTTTCTTCACAATAAATCTGTGTGGTAGGTAAGTATTCTCATTTCCATTTTACAGATGAGGAAACTGAGTATCAGGGGGTTATGTGAGTTCATCAGAATCACACAACTAGTAAGCAAGAGATCTGGGGTTTAAACCCAGGTCTTCTGGGTCAAAATCCAGTGCTCTTTCCGCAACACCAAAGTAGTCATTGTGAAAAGAGAATTACCAAAGTGAGGTGCCAAAAGACAGTAGAAAAAGGTTTGGAATAGCTAGAGTGAAAAATTCAATAGTGTATCAACAAGAAGTGGATAAAAGCATTGTCAATTAGTAGTGAGAGAGCAGCTCAGGACGTTCTTGTTGTATATACCATCAAGCACCATCTTGTTATTTCCTCCAACAATGCCTGTCTCTGAGAAGTGAAAGAAGTCATTGGTAAGGATTATCCAATATTGAGGATTGGCCATGATCATAGAATTGAAGCTGAAGTGCCCTCAGGGGTCATCTAGCTCAGATGATCTCTCATTTACAGATGAGGACACTAGGATCCAGAGAAGGTAAGTGACTACAAGGTCACATAAGAAGTCAGCGGCTAAGCCAGTATTTGAACTCACATCTTATGATTCTTAGTCCAGTGCTTGTTCTCAGGGACCACACTGCCCACTAGTTGGAATAATATCATGGTAAGGACTAACATAGGAAGCTATATTCAACACAAAGTCAAATGAAGACAGAAAGGAGTAATGGAAGGGTTCAAATACCAGAAATCATAATGAGGGACAAAAAACAGATTCTCTACACCAAGGAAGTAGGAGAAGTATTAAGACAATGATGGTGCAGGCAAAGAGAGGAAGTATACTTTGGATATTTAACTTTTTTTTTAAGGTTTTGGGTGGTTTTTTGGGGGAAGAAGGCAATCGGGGTTAAGTGACTTGTCTACGGTCACATAGCTAGTAAGTATCTGTGGCTACATTTGAACTCAGGTCCTCCTGATTCCAAAGCCAGTTTTCTATCCACTGTGCCACTTGGCTGCCCCTATTTAATGTAAAAAATACATTGTATTGATGTTCTTTTCTTAACAATGCTGCCATTTCTTAATGACTCCCCCGCCATGCCTCCTAGAATCGTTAATTAGATACACTCCAGTAAATCAAGTTAGATGTTTTAAAGACAGTAAATGGAGTACTGGACATGACATCAGGAAGGCATGAGTTTGAATCCTACTTAAGACACTTAACTTTCTGAGCCTCAATTTTCTCCTCTGTAAAGTTGAGGGGGTGGGGGTAGATTCAATGGTTTCTAAGGTCCTGTGAGATCCATTTAACTTTAGAATGATGATGAGGTGCATGACTATGTTGGTGAATACCTGAAAATTATCATAAATGAAGGTCACAGGGATTAAGGAAGTTGGTAATTATGAAGACAGGGCATCAAAAAGGATTGTCAACATTATGTTGAAGGCACCAAGGAGCATGATGGAGGAGAGAGGGTAGAGAGGAAAATTGTAAGCATGGTGCAAAAATCATTGAGGACAGGGAGAGTTTTTCAAAGGTGATGAAAATGGGAGGTGGGGGTGGGGAATGGTTTAATTGAATGGCATGAACATGGCAAATGCGGAAATGTTTTGCATGACCTCACATGTATAATAGAGATCAAACTGCTTGCCTTCTCAGGGAGGAGAAAGTGTCAGGAGGGAAGGAGACAATTTAAAACTCAAAATTTTTTAAAATGATCATTAAATTTTTTTACATTAATTGGAAAATATTTAATGAAATAAATGAAAATAATTAAAAATAGTTGAATACCATGAACTTTAAACTTCGAAGAGACTGCTGACTTAGAGCAGCAGTGGGAAGCAAGAAATGAGACCCAGATTCCTGTCTTTATTCCCCTTAATTAGACCAAGTAAGATAAAGTTCCCATCCCATCTTCCATGCCAAGTTCAGATCAGCTGCAGAAACTTAACTCACAGCTATCTTCTCTCTGCCCTCTGCTCACTGGGAGCTTTAAAAAGCTACCGGGTTTAGGGGAAGCTACTAGGTGGGGCAGTGAGTAGATCACTGACCCTGGAGTCAGGAGGACCTGAGTTCAAATGCGACCTAAGACACTTGACACTAGCTGTGTGACCTTGGGCAAGTCACCTAACCCCAATTTCCCTGCCTTCTCCCCTCCCCTACAAAAAAGGCTACCAGTTTTTCTTTATTTAAAAAAAATAAAGAACTCTGAGAGAAGAAAACCATCATCTAGACTATTCTTTATTCAATTAAGTCCTGCCTTATACCTCCATTCTGTAAACCTTCACATGGTCTCTGTTATTTGACTAGAAGAGCGGGCTTTAACTTGGGGTATATGGACAGATTTTAAGAGGCCTATGAACTTGAGTAATTTTTATTTTATTTTCACAAATTTCTTACTGAAATCAAGTATTTCTTTCAATTATTAATTAAAAACATAAACATTATTTGAGTCCATACAACAGACCAACCTGCCAAATGGGGTCTATTTTTAAAAAATGGTTAAGAACCCCTGGATAAGAAAATAACCAGATTTGGCATGCAGTAGGAGCTTAGTAAATACTTGTTGATTGAATGACTGGTAAGGCTCTACTATGTGCATTAATTTGATTGCAAAGGAATCCTTTAGATCAGGTAGAGGGAACATTTCCCCCTTCCAATTGAGAGCTTCAGACTCATGAAGGGAAAAAAAAAAGAAATTGAGACACATTAAATCAAAACTTATTTTCAGGTTTATTTTTAAGAAATAAATGGAAAATGTTACATCTGCTTTTTTTAATTGTGAAAAGTAAACCAAGATCTGTATGACAAATATGAGAAATAATGAAAAGTATACACGTCAGCTCTTTCTTATGAAATCAGAAAGGGGTGATGGATAGGAAAATGGTGAAGGGAAGTTGGGAGAAGAGAAAGGAAGAGGGGAGACTATGAAAAAAGATGCATACAGAGAAAAAGTGAGTAAAAAGACACAGATTGAGAGACAAAGATATCCCAGGGTGAAGGAAGAGAGAGACAAAAAAAGAGAGAGAGAAATCCCAATGCTTACTTAGCAAAGCCCTGAGAAACAAAGATTTCTCTCATTCTACTAATAAGCTGTGTTATCTTGGACAAGTGATTTTATTTCTCTGGGACTGTTTGCTCACGTTTAAAATCACAATGGGAGGGGGAAGGAGAATGGACTACATTTTCTATAAGGCTTTTCCAGCTCTAATGACCTATATTATATGATTTATTATACTTTTTTTTGAGAAAAAAGTAGAAACCCCTTAGATTCTTTGATTAAAAAAAAAAATTGAACAGTACTTTTGATATTCGTTATGTTTCATAAATCTAAAGCCTCAATTACAAAATTGCTAAGCTTCCAGATGAAAATAAATTAAACCATACTCATTTCTTCAGGAATACATACCACGTATTTCAGTAAAGTGAAAAACAGTGTTACAGAAACATGTATTAGAGAGAGAGAGAGAGAGAGAGAGTGAAGAGTACCCTTCATATTCAATAGAAATACCCCCAATTCAATTATATTTTGACAATAATAGAGCTATTATCAGATATTTTAAGGATCAAAAACCCCAGGGTTCCTGGCATGACTATAAAATCACCAGTATTTTAAAATAAAGTTCTGCAAAACACATTCAAACAAAGTACATGTCATGGACAGGTTTCTCTAGATCCTTTCAAAAGGGTATAAATACTGCTAGAAGATTTCTGTTCCAGATCTCCTACAGACAGGCCCCCGAATCTCTCAATGCCTCTGTTTCTCCCTTCCGGAAGAAGTCCTAAGAGCACCACTCTGCCCTGCCAACCTGAGGGGTCTCCAGATCAAGATGCTGTACAGATGGAGGGCTCTTCCCACCTCCTCAGCATGTAATAAACAGGATTCTAGCTCTCACTCTTTCATGGGCTGTCCTGGTGACTGGAACAAAGACAGGCCCTATCCATGTTTGCCAGATGGCAGTGCAAGCCCAGGGCCCAGGAGCTGGTCACACCTCACTGTCGACAGGAAAACAAACACCAAATGACTTATTTTCAAATTCCCCCGGTTGGGAACACTGAATATCAGCAACTGCTCTCTCCCTACTCTCTCAATCTTCTTGAGAAAAAAGACTGGGTCTTATTCCTCTTTGTATACCGCACGGTACTTAGCAACGTGTTTTTCATGCAGCCGGTGTTCAATACATATTAGCCTCTCAGAATTATAAACTCAGGATGGAGATCTTTCTTTAAGGCTCCCATCAGAAACACCCTCTTCTCTGAAGCCATTCCAGATGCTTACTTTTCCAGTTGTTCTGTCCTCACTCAAAGTAGCTTGTCTTTACTTATCTGGGTATAGCTTACACTCTATCACCCAAATAGAAGGTAAGGTCTATGAGGGTAGGGACGTTTTTCTGTCTTTGTTTTCCCAACACCTGGCTCAGTACTTTCCGCATATTGTTGCTCAGTTGTTTCAGTTACGTCCAACACTTCATGACCCTATTTGGAATTTTCTTGGTAAAGATTCTAGTGGGGTTTACCACTTCCTTCTCCAGCTCATTTTACAGATGAGCAAACTGAGGAAAACAGTATCTACTTGTGGCTCTTTGACAATGGGCTTTTATTAAATACTAATTCTATGCCACGTACTATGCTGAGCACTAGAAATACAGTGCTTAGCTGTCCCTGCCCTCAAGTAGCATACATTTGAACAGGGAAGGCAACATGTATACATATAAGTATATATGTATATATATACATATATATATTGATATATATATGTATATATATACATATATATATTAAGATATATAACAATTCTTTTGGTCTGTTTCTTCTTTCACAACATAACTAATTTAGAAATACGTTTTACATAATTGCACATACATAACCCACCAAACTGCTTAGTCTCTTGGGGAGGGGGTGAGAGTGACAAAGAGAGAGGTGAGAGAGAGGTGAGAGAGAGGAAGAAAATTTGGAACTCAAAATTTTTTTAAAGAATGCTAAAAACTGGAGGGGAGGAGCCAAGATAGCAGAGCAGAAAGACACACATACGCTAGCTCCGAACACACAGCCCATAAAATATCTGTAAAGAAGAACTCCCAACAAATTCTGGAGCAGCAGAAGCCACAGAACAATGGAGCGGATGAGATTTCTGTTCCAGAGAGCCCTGAAAACCTGACGCGAAAGGTCCGTCACACATCGGACCCAGAGCGGAGCCCAGCCCTGCCTTGGCCGTGCTGCACCAAGAGGAGCAGATCCGAACGGGCTTCAGGGACAGAATCTCCAGCAGCCGTGCGGGTCTCTCCACCCACAGGTGACAAGGGTCAGTGAGAGGGTGTCTTTGGCTGGTCAAGAAGGGAGTGGGGTGTCCCCATAACTCAGGCCCCCTAGGGAGGCAGCAATGGGGGCGGCAGCGGACAGGGGCTCCCCAAGCAGGCAGGAGCCCGGATCCATTGTTGAAGGTCTCTGCATAAAGCCCCTGAGGGAACTGAGCCCCCTGAGGCGGCCCTGCCCCCACCTGAGCACCTGAACTGAATCTCACATTGAATAGCAGCCCTGCCCCCGCCCAAAGCCCTGAGGCTGGGAAGCAGCATTTGAATCTCAGACCCCAAGCACTGGCTGGGCAGAACTGGAGGCCAGGTGGGTGTGGAGAGGACACTCAGAAGTCAAGTAACTGGCTGGGAAAATGTCCAGAAAAAAAATAAGACCATAGAAGGTTACTTTCTTGGTGAACAGATATCTCCTCCCTTTCTTTCTGATGAGGAAGAACAATGCTTACCATCAGGGAAAGATGTAGAAATCAAAGCTTCTGTATCCCACACATCCAAAATAAATATACCATAGGCCCAAGACATGGAAGAGCTCCAAAAGGATTTTGAAAATCAAGTAAGAGAGGTGGAGGAAAAACTGGGAAGAGAAATGAGAGAGATGAAAGAAAAGCATGAAAAGCAGGTCCACACCTTGCTAAAGGAGACCCAAAAAAATGCTGAAGAAAATAACACCTTGAAAAATAGGCTAACTCAATTGGCAAAAGAGGTTCAAAAAGTATTCAAGGAATCTACCAATCACAGACTGAAAGAGATCCAAAAAGAGAAACTCCTAGGAACATTGTGGCCAAATTCCAGAGTTCCCTGGTGAAGGAGAAAATATTGCAAGCAGCTAGAAAGAAACAATTCAAGTACTGTGGAAATACAATCAGGATAACACAAGATCTAGCAGCTTCTACATTAAGGGATCAAAGGGCGTGGAATAGGATATTCCAGAATTCAAAGGAACTAGGACTAAAACCAAGAATCACCTACCCAGAAAAACTGAGTATAATACTTCAGGGGAAAAAATGGTCTTTCAATGAAATTGGGGACTTTCAAGCATTCTTGATGAAAAGACCAGAGCTGAAAAGAAAATTTGACTTTCAAATATAAGAATGAAGAGAAGCATGAAAAGGCAAACAGCAAAGAGAAGTCATAAGGGGCTTACTAAAGTTGAACTGTTTACATTCCTACATAGAAAGAAAATATTTGTAACTCTTGAAACTTTTCAGTGTCTGGGTAGTGGGTGGGATTACACACACACACACACACACACACGCACACACACACGCACACACATACACACGCACACACACGCACACAGAGACAGAGAGCACAGAGTGAATTGAATAGGATGGGATCATACCTTAAAAAAAAGAAATTAAGTGGTGAGAGAGAAATATATTGGGAGGAGAAAGGGAGAAATGGAATGGGGCAAATTATCTCTCATAAAAGAGGCAAGCAAAAGACTTTTTAGTGGAGAGAAAAAGAAGGGAGGTGAGAGAAAAACATGAAGCTTACTCTCATCACATTCCACTAAAGGAAGGAATAAAATGCACACTCATTTTGGTATGAAAACCTATCTTACAATACAGGAAAGTGGGGGAGAAGGGGATAAGCAGGGTGGGGGGGATGATGGAAGGGAGGGCAATGGGAGGAAGGAACAATTTGAAGTCAACACTCTTGGGGAGGGACAGGATCAAAAGAGAGAACAGAAGCAATGGGGGGCAGGATAGGATGGAGGGAAATATAGTTAGTCTTACACAACATGACTATTAAGGAAGTCATTTGCAAAACTACACAGATATGGCCTATATTGAATTGCTTGCCTTCCAAAGGGAATGGGTGGGGAGGGAGGGATGAAGAGAAGTTGGAACTTAAAGTTTTAGGAACAACTGTCGAATACTGTTCTTGCTACTAGGAAATAAGAAATACAGGTAAAGAGGTATAGAAAGTTATCTGGCCCTACAGGACAAAAGAGAAGATGGGGACAAGGGAAGGGAGGGATGATAGAAGAGAGGGCAGATTGGTGATAGGGGCAATTAGAATGCTCGGTGTTTTGGGGTGGGGGGAAGGGACAAATGGGGAGAAAATTTGGAACCCCAAATTTTGTGAAAATGAATGTTAAAAGTTAAATAAATAAATTTAAAAAAAGAATGCTAAAAACTGTCTTTACATGTAATTGTAAAAAAAACTATAAAAAGAGTTTAATATGCATATATGTGTGTGCATATATACCTATACATGTATATGTCAAGCAGATACAAAGTAAGTAGCCTTATGATTGAGTCAGTCTTAAAGGAAGCCAGGGATTGTAAGGGGTAGAGGTGAAGAGTAAAAATATTTCAGATATGGGGAACAGCCAGTGCAAAAGGTATAAGGATAGGAGCTGGAGAGTCATATTTAAGACCCATAGCTTATGCAAAGAAGAATAACATCTCTGAAGATTCATAACAGAGAGAGGAGGACCAGGTTTTAAAGGGCTCCGTATGCTAAAGAGTTGATCCTTGAGGTAATAGGGAGCTAGCTCTTAGGTGATATAGTCAAACCTGAGCTGTAGGAATATTGTTTTGGGAGCTGTGTGGTAGATTGGAGTGGAAAAATATAAGATATTGCAAGACTGTTCCTATAGTCCTGGTCAGAGGTGGTGAGGACCTTAACTAGGTGAGTGAAAAGGCGTGAGAATGAAAACCTAGAAGAGACACATATGAGGGAGGCTATGGAAATAGAAATGACAGAATCCAGTAACTGATTGCATATGTGTGATAAGAGAGAGACTGAGGGACACAGTGAACAGATGTGGTATCCTCAGCAGTAATAGAGAAGTTCAAAAGAGAGAAAGGTTTTGAAGGAAAAATAATGAATTCAGTTTAAATTAGTTATGTAAAGAGATTAAAGATCTTCCCCACCCAGTAATGGGCCTGCCCCTTAAGGGGAGTTTGATTAGAGGAAATTTGTAAGAAGGCCCACACCTTTTGTTAATGAGGCCCTGGTTCTCAAGGACTGTGATGCCCTCTGGCTCTGAAAAGTGTGCAAATACTCTGAGGTGAGGTTTTACTTTGGGGCTTACTCATTGGAAGCGTTTGTTTGGCCAGACAAACACAAACTACACATGTAGGGTCAGGGAGTTATCTGTCTATTGATTTTGATTTCTCTGTATTTTCACTGAAGTTCAGGGTGCTGACTTTTCCCCCTGACCTAAATGACTGATATACATACATACATACATACATACATACATACATACATACATACATACACATATACATATATATGCATATGTATATACGTGCTTGATTACAGTGATTGTTGACCCCTCAAAAGTTGCCTTTCTTTTTAGAAAAACAGATCAAAGAATCTGTGATAGCAGGCCCTCTGCGTATGTCAGGGTGGTTGCTTTTACAGGGATATGCTGAGTGTGAGGCGCCTAAGGGACAGACAATTGGAAATGTCTAATGGGCACGTCATGACGTGGGACTGGAGCTAGGGGCAGAGACTCTAATGTGTTATTGAAACCTTACTTAAATGCTTCTGGTTTCCCAAGAGCACTGCTTGGCTGAGTTTCATTTCTAAAAGATCTTCCTGGCCCAAAGATGAATTGATTGAATGAAGAAATGTAAAAGCATTTATTACACATTTATTATGTGCAAAGAATTGTGCTAAGTACTGAAAATACAGAGAAGCAAAACAGTCTCCACTTTCTGGGATCTCAAGTAAGTCAACAAGCATATATTAAACACTTACTATTTACTAGCTGTGAAGCATTTTGCTCACATGCTAATAGGGGGAGAAAACACATGGGAGGTGGTTTCAGCTACTCTAAAGACTCTAAGGCCACAAATCTCAACTAGCCTCAGCTCTGGAACACAGCAGAGGAAAAAGGTAATTTGTGTAGCAAAGGATGGGAGAAACTGTGGGAAATTTGTGACAGGGACATGGCCAGTGCTTTTATGTGGAACATTAGTAACACAACCTGAAGCCACTTGCATACTTATATAACCAAACCATCTACATAATGTACCTGCTTCCTAGGTGCCAAACTTTATTTGCCCAGGTTCTTGAAGCCAAAGAACCCCATGGCAATGGTCAGAACCAAAGACAAGTGAGGATTACAAATGGAATTACCAGAGGAGAGAACCTCAGAGGAATTTGGTGACTTCAGAAGTCTTATTTAGAATAAATCCACTCTATTAATCCCAGCCTGCCTCCCGTCTAGCTTTCTTGCCTGGGCTGCCTTCCCAGTTTGAAGGAGTGGTTCATAACAGGCACTGTACTTGTTGAAATGAACAGTTGAACCAAATTAGTCACAGAATCCGAGATTCTTTGTGTTGGAAAGGATCACAAACACCATCTAATCTAAACTTCTACCTGATTCAGGAATCCTTCCTATAGCATTCCTGACCAATGACCAGTTGGCCCTGAACATCTGCACTGATAAAAGGTTCACTACTCCAAAGATCATTTCATTGTTGGATGGTTCCATTGCTAGAAAGTTTTTTTCTTATTTTGAGACAAACATGGCTTACCTGAAACTTCCAAGTATACATCTTCCTTGGGTATACTACTCCCTATTTCAAGACATCCCTTAGAATATCTAAAGCCAGATATCATCCCTTTCCTAAATTTTCTACAGAATAAACACTCCTAATTCCTTAATCCATTCTCCACATTCCATAGTTTCAGACCCTTGGGCATCCTGATGTCATTTTCTGAATGTTCTCTAGTTTTCTTTAATGTCCTTTTAAAAAAATATGGCATCCAGATCACATTTCAGATGTCATCTGACAAGAGCAGAAGACAGTGAGATTACTGCCTCTCTTAACATGAACCTGCTTCTACTAAGGAAAGTTAAGATTGTATTCATTTTTCTTTTTTTGGAAGAGCTGTGTCACTGCTGTCTCATGCTCTCCTTATGATCAATCCAAATTCCTACTGTCATTCTCCATGAACTTTTGTCCATATCAATTCTCTGACATCCTATATTTGGGTTAATGATTTTTGGAACCCAAGCCTGGGATTTTTCCATTGATTCCTATTTTGTTGCTGAGTTGTTTTAATCACATTTAGCTCTTTGTGACCCGTTTGGGGTTTTCTTGGAAAAGAGTGATTTACCTTTTGTTTTCCAGCTCACTTTACACATGAGGAAACTGAGGCAAACAGGGCTAAACGCTTTGCCCAGAGTCACACAGCTAAGTGTTCAAGTTCAGATTTGAACTCAGGTCTTCCTGTCTCCAGGCCTGGTCTTCTATATCCACTATGCCATCTGGCTTCCCCAATTCCAGTTTAGCTATAACCCATAATTTTTGTACCTAGGGCATGCAAATCAAAACATTAGTGGGAAAAATGAAAATATTGTTCCCTTTAAAGGTTGCTGTTAGAGAGGACAGTGAGGTGGGATGGGGAGATGGGGAGATGGGGAGATGGGATTAGACTAGAAAAATGCTTACCTTGGCATGAATGGCCATCAAGTAGAAGAATCAGGTACTATCCAACAGTTTTCTATTTTAACTAATTATTCCTGCTAAGTACTATGCTCATTTGTTTCCATGATGAATACTGCAGGTATTACCAGGACAACCTAAATTTCAATGTCCTGAGACAACATTCCAGTTGTTCCACCCTAGTTGGAGCCCACATCTTTGTTATTCAACGTGGCAGAGTAGAAAAAAGCATAAAACATGACTTCAGGTGCCCAGAGCTCCAGTCTCTACCCTTGTCATTTACAAGTCATACGAATTAGAGCCTCAATTTCCTGAACCATGATGGGAATTAGAATACTTGAACTAATACTTGGATCTCACAGAGCTGTTGTGAGGAAAAAGTTATGTTTTGGCTCCATGAATGCAAGCTATCATTCATCATCTTTTTAGTGTTAGCCCAAGCATTCCAGTCTGTTGAGATCACTGTGACAGAATCTTGATCCAAGCCATTAGGTATCCCTTCCCTACTTAGTGTTATAATACACAGATTTAGCATAGACACCTTCTATGTCTTTCTCCACGTCATTGAGAAACACGTGGAACAAGTCAGGATGATACAGACATTTTACACCATTTAAAGGTTTGAAATTTCCATGGGACAAATGTTATTGAGGAAAATCCCCAAATGTAAGGTAGACATCTGGTCTTGGAGGAGATTGACTTTTCAGAGAATGGATCAGCCCAAGACTGGCTAACACTGGAGAATGAGGACGCCCACATGACATAAAATTTTTGTCTTGACACTAAATTAGGCAGCTAGCCCTTCAGTTAAATTTCCATCCTTTCATCAGGGAGAAGACTGGATTTTTTGGAAGTCACGGATTTCTCATGTCACCTCAATAGCTCTGAAATGAGCCTGTCTCTCAGGGCCCAGTCCTACCCTTGGCAACTTGCACAATGCCCAGCTCTGAGAGGCTGAGTGGGAGTCCCTCTGTGCCAGCTTTCTCTTTATCTGCAGAAAACAAAAAGCCTGAAATGGCTGCAACGGAGCCAAAGGGCCATGGGAGCAGCAAGGAGACAAATCTGGAACAGTGAAAAGAGAAAACAGCACAGCAAGGGAAATGCTTGTCTCGAGCCTTGGCTTTCTTTTGACAGCATCATGTCCTACCCTAGTTCCGAAGGGAACTTCTTTTCTACCCTCTTGGATGGGAAAGCAAGACAGCTAGCTGAAGCATTTAGAAAAACGTTCTTCCTGTTTCATTTTCTAAAACAGTTTGAGTTGAATTTCATAAAAATCACCCTCCTCAAATGGAGGAATCATCTCTTTTTTGTGGATATTCCAAAAACCTTGATATTTCCATCTATTCTGGGAAAGTACCATTTTTAAAGGCATTCTTTTCTTCTCATGAGATAGCATCCTTTCCTAAGACTCTACTTTCTCAATGCCCTTATAAAACTATGGAACTCCCGCCTCATTTTTCAGCTCTCATTTATGCTTTGTATTCAACTATTAAAGCTTAACTATTATCTTCCTCTCCCTTCTCCTTCAGAGGGGTACTATCTTTGGGCTTGTACTTAGTGTCCCAAAAACCTTGGTGCAGTTGTAAGCTTTAACAGCAATTGAACAGCTTTCATATTAAATAGTTATTTATTATTAAAGCTATTAAATAACTTTAATAGCTATTAAAACTTATAACAGCACCAAGATTTTTAGGACACTCTATATTTCTATTCCCAATGTTTAGCCCAATATCTGGCATGTAGTAAGTGCTTAATAAATGTCTGTTGCCTAGTCTGACCAATGTAGAATACATCAGGCCTGCACAACCTGCGACCTGCCAAAGGGTTTCAGGTGGGCCTACGGGCTGTGCAGGCCTGGAATACAGCATGGAGACTGTACTTCTAGAAATACAGTCTAAGACTGCTTCCTTTTATTTAAGCATTCCTACAAATGTGAAATGCGGCCTGAAGGTGACTGAGTTCTTAAAGTTTCTGCCAGGAAAGCCCAAGTCTAGTAGGACCTACTGAGCTTATGAGCTCCAGAGTGAATTGGGTTTAGGGCTTGATTTTAGGGTCTCCCATTGCATCCTGGGCCATCTCCAGTCATCCTGATGAATATCAGGTCACTGGATCCAGGTGGCTCTGGAGGAGAAAGTGAGGCTGGTGACCTTGCACTCCCTCACTCAAATCAAAGTCAACTGCAAGTCATGTCATCATCTTTATGTCATGGTTCTCTTCAAGAACAACGGACAAACACAACGAGAACTGAGCTTAAGAGGCTTCAGATAAAAGCCCAGAGATGGATACTGATCTGTCTTTTGAAATTTCTCAAGGTTCACAATCTTGGTGTTATCTTTCACCCCTCACTCTCTCTCACTGCACAGTTCCAATCAGTCCAATCATGTTACCCCACTAACTCAGTAAACTCTAGCAGAGTCCTGTTCCCTCCAGGATAAAATATAAAATCTTCTGTTTGTCTTTTAAAACTCTATAATCTGGCCCCTTCCTATATGTCTCTCCCTCCTCTGTAATCCAGTAACACTGGCCTTGCTGTTCCATGCATAGCATACTCCATCTACTGACCATGTATTTTCACTGACTGCCCGCTATGCCTGAAACCATTTTGCCTCCTCACATGGACCTCTCCCTGGCTTCCTTTAAATTTCAGCGAAAGCCTCACCATCTACAAGACACTTTTACCAGTTGTCTTTAATTTTATCTCCCCTCTATCCTGTATATATCTTGTTTGTAGATAGTTGCTTGAATGTTGGCTCTCCTATTAGATGATGAGATTCTTGGAAGCAAGGATTATTTTTTGCCTTTCTTTGTATCCCCCAGAGCTTAGCATAGTACCTGGCAATAAATGCTTGTCGACTTGATATTGGTCAAATCCCATTATTTCTGCCTCCAAAACAGTTCTCACATATGTCATCTTACCACCAACACAGCCACATTCAGACCCTCATCACCTTCATGTGGACTATATTACTATTATTACATAGCATAACACAGTATAGACCAGGGTTGGGGAATCTCCAAACCTCAAGGCCAGGTATGGTCCTCTAGGCCCTCAAGTATGGCCCTTTCACTGAATCCAAACTTCACGGAACAAATCTCTTTAATAAATGGATTGGCTCTGTAAAACTTGGATTCAGTCAAAAGGTTGCACCCAAGGACCCAGAAGGCCAGATATGCCCTCAAGACCACAGGTTTCCCACCTTTGAGGATGGTGTTCAGGAAGTTCACAGAAGATACCAAATTGGATGATAGAATGCAAATTCAGAAAAGGACTTAGAAAAATCAGAAAAGAGACCAGAAGTTTATAGAATGATGATCAATGGTTACAGGTGTTCTACTGGGCCAGGGAACAGGAACTTACTGTGTCACCAATTTTTAGGTCTCCACATTTCCTCTGACCTGGATAGGATAAACCATCCTGGCAGGTGGCTGTGAAAGTGAGGCCAAGATCCTCAGGATTATCCCACACAGACAGCTCAACTTTGGACCTGATGCTCTGAAAAGGAAGAAGGAAAATGAAACACAACCAGGTTAGCAAAAAGGACAAATGAAGTTATCTCACTTTCACATTTTCTATTCCTGTCACATCTTTTCCCAACACTTTGATGAGGCTAAATTCTACCTGCAGCAGCTAGGTGTACCCAGTAGATAGAGTGCTGGGCCTGGAATCAGGAAGACTCATCTTTTTGAGTTCAGATCTGGCACCAGACACTCTCTGTGTGACTCTGGGCAACTGTTGGACTTAGTTTCTTCATCTGAAAATGAACTGGAGAAGGAAATGGCAAACCACTCCCATATCTTTGCCAAGAAAACCCCAAATGGGATCATGGAGAGTTTGACACAACTGAAAAATGGCTGAATAACAAGTAAAATTATAGCCTTCCATAACCAGCTGAAAGAGAACTTTTCCATGAAGGCTTCCCAGACAGAAAAGGTTCTGCTTAGAAAGTCGGTGTGGAATCATTGGATACATAAAAGCCATGATGAAAAAAGAGCCGAGACATCATCTTTCATGAAATTATCAAGGAAAACTGCTCTGATATTCTAGAACCAGAGGGTGAAATAAATACTGAAAGAATCTACCGATCACCTCCTGAGAGAAATCCAAAAAGAAAAACTCCTAGGAATATTGTAGCCAAATTCCAGAGTTTCCAGGTCAAGGAGAAAATATTGCAAGCAACCAGAAAGAAACAATTTAAGTATTCTGGAAATGCAATCAGGATAACACAAGATCTAGCAGCTTCTACATTAAAGGATCAAAGGGCTTGGAACATGATATTCTAGAGGTCAAAGAAGCTAGGATTAAAATCAAGACTCACCTACCCAGCAAAACTGAGTATAATACTTCAGGGGAAAAATTGCTCATTCAATGAAATAAAGGACTTTCAAGCATTCTTGATGAAAAGACCAGAGTTGAATAGAAAATTTGACTTTCAAACACAAGAATCAAGAGAAGCATGAAAAAAAGTAAAGAAAATAAAGAAATTATAAGACTTACTAAAATTGAACTGCTTACCTTCCTACATGGAAAGATAATATTTGTAACTCTTGAAACTTTTCTCAGTATTTGGGTAGTTGGAAGGATTATATACATAGATATATATAGAGAGAGAAAGAACAGGGTGAGTTGAATAGGAAGAGATAATACCTGAAAAAAATGAAATTAAGATGTGAGAGAGGAATATATTGGGAGGAGAAAGGGAGAAATGGAATGGGGCAAATTATCTCATAAAAAAGGCATGAAAAAGCTTTTCCAATGGAGGGGAAAAGGGGGGGAGGTGAGAGGGGAAAAGTGAAGCTTACTCTCATCACATGTGGCATAAGGTGGGAATAACATGTACACTCAATTTGGTATGAAAATCTATCTTACACTACAGGAAAGTAGGGGAGAAGGGGATAAGTGAGGTATGGGGGTGATGATAGAAGGGAGGGCAAATGGGAAGAGGGAGTAATTAGAAGTAAACACTTTTGGGGAGGGACAAGGTCAAAGGAGAGAACAAAATAGATGGGGGCCAAGACAGGATGGAGGGAAATATAGTCTTTCACAACATGACTATTACTATTAAGTCTTTTGCATAAATGCACATGTATAGCCTATATAGAATTGCTTGCCTCCTCAGTAGGGATGGGTGGGGAGGGAGGAAGGGAGAGAAGTTGGAACTCAAAATTTTAGGAACAAATGTTGAGAATTGCTTTTGCATGCAACTGGGAAATAAGAAATACAGGTAATAGAGTATAGAAATCTACCTTGCCCTATGAGAAAATAGAGAAGATGGGAATAAGGGAAGGGAGGGGTGTGATAGAAGGGAAGGAAGCTTCGGGGAAGGGGTAATCAGAATGCACAGCATTTTGAGGAAGGGAGAGGGAAGAGATGGGGAGAAAATTTAGAACTCAAAATTTTGTGGAAATGAATGTTGAAAACTAAAAATAAATTAATTTAAAAAAAGAAAGGCAGTGTGGTGGTACAATGGAAAGAACCCTGACTCTGGAGTCACACTTCTGATGATCACCAGACATATGGCCTTAAATGTCATTTAATCTCCCTATAACTTAGTTTCCTCATCTGGAAAAAAAGCAGGGGTTGGATTAGATGACCACTCAAGTCATTTCAAATTCTGGATCCATGAGCCTAAGACTCCTCCCTCTTTTACTTCTCATGATACTTATTATGCCCCTGAATAAGTGGTTGACATTTCAGTTGTATCTGACCCTTCACGATCCAATTTAGGGTTTTCTTGGCAAAGACACTGGAGCAGTTTGCCATTTTTTTCTCCAGCTCATTTTAAAGATGAGGAAATTGAGGCAAACAGAGTTAAATGACTAGCTCAGGGTCACACAGCTAGTAAGTGTCTAAGGCTGGATTTGACCTCAGGAAGATGAGTCTTCTTGATTCCAGGTCTGATTCTCTATCCACTGCAATACCTAGTTGCCCCTTATGTACCTGTACTCTTCCTCATTGAACTATAATCTCCTTAAGGGCAACAATCCCTTTAGTATCTCCTTCTCTGCAAAAGAGGGTTCCTTGAGCATAGTATATGTTCAAAATATGTTTCATTGAATTGAAATTCATCATATTCTTCCTAAGCTCAAGGCTCATGTAGCTCCCTCCAACCCCAAACCCATATTCCAAGGAAAGAGACCAGCAACTTAGACCTGCAATTCCTCTTCAGCAACCTGTTCTGAAAGCATCCACCCCATTAGAATCAAAAAAAGATCATAGTCTGAGAGGCCAGCAGAGATGGCGATGGAGTCTAGGCGGCTCTCTCCCAAGTACAAGGGAGGACAATGGAATGGCTTCAGTTGCACAGAATCATAAATGTGAAATTTTATTCTATATTCCTCAGCAAAGGCTACAGAAATATAGTCTTTCCTCTCAAATAGCTTACAATCTTGTGCATTAGATATAATTGGGGAAAAAAACCTTAAAAATTAATCTACTATCACTCAAATGTCATTTTTTAATAAATCCACTGGATCTTATGATTCAGTGTGGCAGAGTTGCAAAAACCCTGGTTCCAGAGTCCAAGGATCCAAACTTGAACCCATCTCTGTTCTTTGAAACCATAAAGCTCACCACTATGAATATGTTGACATGTATTGAATTTTTGTTACAGTCTTTGATTTCCTTGAGACATAATTCAGTAGTGGGATGGCTGGAGCAAAGGGTATAGACAGTTCAGTCACTATTCTTGCATGCATCATTCCCAACTCATATCCCCAAAGACTAAACATACACAAAGCATCACCAACATGGAACTGATGAGTCTGTCTTCCCACTCACCCAACTCAATCCTTGCTGTTTTCTGTCATCTTTGTTCATTTGCATGGTGTAAAATAAAAACTCAGTTATTTTAATTTGCATTTCTCTTTTTTTTCTCTTACTACTCAGTGATTTCAAGCAAGATTCCATTGAGGTCATTTAAAGTTTTAAGATTTATGACCTTTTGGAATAACTGGGTGGCACAGTAGATAGAGTGCTGAGTCTGCAGTTAGGAACTCATCTTTCTGAGTTTAAATCTAGCCTTAAATACTTGTTAGCTGTGTGCCCCTGGGCAAGTCACTTAACCCTGTTTGCCTCGGTTTCCTCCTCTGTAAAATGAGCTGGAGAAGGAAATGGCAAACACTACAGTATCTTTGCCAAGAAAACCCCAAATGGGATCACAAAAAGTCAGACACCACTGACTAACAAAAATGACCTTTTGTCTCCAAGACACCAACTATAACTACCCAGAGGTTGGAACAGGGTGAGTTGACTAAACAAGTCTGTGGGCTGTGGATTGGGGAACCAGAGAAATTGATCTTTTTTTTAAGAAAAAGAAATGAAAGAAAGATAAAAATAAATGCATGAAGGAGTGGATAAATAAATAAAAAGAAAGTATATTTTTGAAACATCTACCACGGTAGTGAATATGACAGTGATGTGACATTGTGAGGTCACTAGATGGCCAGAGCTAGACACACAAATTCTCTTAGAATCCTTCTTCAATATCAGCTCAAGCCCAACCTTCAGGTGACCTTTCTCAGTTCTGTTCAGCTGCTAGAGCCTTCCTTTCTAAGTACATATCATTCATGTACTCTTTATTCATTTTGTATGTAACTACTTATATGCATATTATATGCATGTCCCCTCCATTGGAATATAAGCTCCTTGGGGGGCAAGGGACTGTTTTTTGCTTTTCTTTGTATCCCCAGAATTTAGGATAGCACCTGGCACCTAAAAAGTGCTTTAAAATGCTTGTTGACTGACACTGATGTAAAAGGGAAAGGGATATGGGGAAAAAGAGGTCATCCAGAAAAATAGGCACATGAAGGCTGGAGTCCTGTGGATTACAGAATGACAGGTTAGAAGATGACATAAGGAGGAAGCATAAGTCTTCACAGCAGGAGCCGCTGACTTCCCCACTTCTAGCTGCTCCTCATTTTAACAGTCCTTTCTCCATCATTTCCTTTCAGACAATGCAGTCTCAGCCTCAAATCACTCTGTCATGGAAAGGCTAGCAGGGACATTCATATCCTTGTTGGTTGTATAGTCATTCAGTCCATTTTGACTCTTCATGACCCCATTTAGGTCATTTCTTGGCAAAAATACTGGAGTGGTTTGTCATTTCCTTCTCTAGCTCATTTTACAGATGAGGAAACTGAGGCAAATGGGGTTAAGTGACTTGTGTATTCCACAGCACAAAGAAACTTGAAGATAAAAGGACTGTTCTCAAACTTTTAGCATTTCTTTCTGCCCAAGAAGATGCTTCTTAGCACCATAGGACATCAGAGCTAGAAGATACCATAGATAGAGTTTAGTGGGTCCAAATTCCTCATTCTCCAGAAAGGGTCAAAAAAATATTTTGAAGACCAAGAGAGATAAGGTCGTATGGTTAATTAGTGGCAAACCCAGGATTAGAACTGAATTCTCCAAGCTTCTCATTCTTTACTCTTTTTCATAGAGCCTTCTGCTCGAGAAGTCACTCTTCCAAGTACTATAGAAAAAACTACTTATGCCATTAGCTGGAAACTTGGCTTTTATTCTAGAGGCTGCTACTCTCCACAGTCCACTCTCCCCACCCCCATCCCCATACCTGTCAGCAATCACTGTTACAGATACTTTCTGGGATGATGTCTGAGAGACAATACCTCTGAATACAGGTGATGGCATCAAGATGTAGAATAAGACATACATTTTGGACACAGTGTAAGAATTTTTCACTTGATCATGAATATTAGTTATTGTTTTTTTTCCTCAGTGGGGGAGTGGGAAGCTAAGAGAGGACAAGGTGGTAAGAAAGAAGGAAAGAAGAAAGAGTGTCACTGAAGCATCTTTTTAAAAAACTAGATAATAGAAGGAAGGGTAGAAGGAAGTGCTGACGAGCAGGACAGCTTTGAAAGTTAAAGGCTAAGCTGAATACACGTGCAAAAGGATGAGGAAGGGAAAGGAGGGAGAGAAAAAAATTTGGAACTCAAAATTTTTTTAAAATGTAAACTATATATTTTTACATATAATTGAGACAAATAAAATATCCAAAAGAAAAGAAATGAAAGCTGTATATAATAGAGATCCACAGTTTCACATACAGTCCTCGTTTTCTGTTCTACTCTTTATATAGAAATGAGCACTTTATTTAATGTTTATTAAATTCAAAATAAAAATAAATAAATACATTTATTTTTTTAAAAAGTCTAGGATAAGGTTGGATGGCCACAGAGATAGAACCAGGGTCAAGTTATGGTAAGAAATATTTATTGAGCTTCCTAATGGTTGGACAGCACTATATGAGGTAGAGTGTGTGTGTGTGTGTGTGTGTGTGTGTGTGTGTGTGTGTGTGTGTGTGTATGTGTAGGTGTGTGGGAAGTGGGGCTCTGATACCAAAGAAGTAGAAGATCAAGTACCAGCCCAGTAAGAATTTATAAAGCTAAATGGCAGTTCTATCTAAGCAACTCCTCTATTATAGAGGGCAGATGTAAAGAATTCAAGTGAGATAATGTACGTAAGAAGCTCCCCAACCCTGAATGTACTATAGAAATACTAGCCATTATTATTATTGCAACAATTATTTTTATAATCAGAGTAGTTTAATGTCAAAATTAACAAGACACCCTTTTTAAAAATTTCAAATTGTACCCAGAATTTAAGCTTATCTTGCTGAGAAGGACAGTGCGTAAAAAACTGAGTGTGCTCCTGGCCACTGACTTAGGATATGAGCTAGGGCATGTACAATCCTTCTAGATTGCCTCCAAGTTTCTGATTATACAAAACCGGATGGGAGAAATGCAGGAATTTTGAACAGAAATAGATTCTTTACCATCAAATTCAACTTGAGGCTTGGAATAGAGAAAAAGGCGGGATATTCAGACTCCCTTTAACCCAAAGGCCCAAGAAAACTTTTCTGGGGTTCAAAATTTTTGGGGAAACCAAAGATGTGTTTTCAATGCAGATGAATACCTTTTATGCAATTTGTCCTCTTAAGAGAGTCACAGGGCACTGAAAGGTTAGGTGACTTCCCCAGAATCCCATAGTCAGTGAGTGTCAGAGACATGACTTGAACCCAGGTTTTCCTAACTTCAAGGCCAGCTCTCTATCTATCAAACTAATGGAGGTCAAAATGGAGCTTCTGGACGTTGGTATTGCTCTGAATTGCCCATCACTAGCCTGAAGTGGGGAGGCAGAGGAACAGAAAGCAGCAGATTCTCCCTCTATTTCCCCAGCTCACTTCCAGAAAGCTTAATCTGCATTAGAGATCCCTAGGTTTCTAACTGGAAGTGATATTTCTGTGGCAGAAAGTGAACATACAATTCATACCAGCTATTTTTCCCCAAAACCTCCCAGTTCCAGTCACCCTGAAACTGTTTAGCCTCCACGTCATTATTAGCTCCAAGGACAAACTCCAGGTTGCTATTCAAGTGACTCCTACCAGGCTAATCTCTAAAAGAAATACCCATACAAGAAAGAGGTCTCATTCATCATGAGACTTGGAGGAAGTGATGGCCATAGGTTTAAAGGCTACTCTGTGGTGGGTCAGTTTAGGACACATCTGTAGCTATCCAAAACCAGACCAACCATGAGGGTGGGTGGAAACAGACTTCATGGTAATAACAAAAAGGACAGAAAAACATTCACTTGGGCTAAAATATAACATGATCTTTGACATCACCCTTGATATTCAACTACTTGTCTAATCCTCTAATCTTAAGGGAAAAATCCACACTGATGTTTCATTAAACAATGACTTCCTTTTCTGAATTCCATTCAATGCCTTACGTAGCTGTATTTACATATATCTGTCTGTGAATTCACTTGCTCTGCAACTTAGATCCAGAGCAAAAACACTCACTATGGCCACTAGTAAATACCCTAAAGAGTTTCATAATTCTTCAGTCATTACTTGGCACTTTCTGAGTTTAAAGGGCTGGTCACAGTGTAAGAAAAATTATATATGTAAATCAAAGTACTGAATTACAGATTTTGCCCTTCATGAAAGAGGAGAGACTTGGAGTCTGCCAAAACAAACTCCAAATACATCCTTTTCCCTCTCCCCACAACTCAGCCAAAGGCCACAGCCATTTTCTCCATTACATTTACTCCAACAAAAATGTTTTTAAAATATCTCAATAAATCACTTTCCAGCAGCTGAGCAGAGGTAAGAGACTACACCCATACTTAGTCATGCATGTATAAGTCACTACAAAATGCACTGCAAAGCTTCTTAGGCATTAAAAGAACACATAATATAAACAGTCCAGCTCAGAGTACAACAATTTAACCCAAGGGAGAAAGGGAACAACCCACAAAAGAGTAATGAAAGAGCAGAATTACAGAAGTGTTGGAGGTAGAAGAAATTTTAGAGAGTTTGTCTAGCTCAGTGCTCTCATTTTGCAGGGCAGGAAAGTGAGGCCACAGAGGTAGGGGAGCAGGCCTATGTCCCACAATGATTAAGTAGAAGAACCAGATTTGATCTCGGGTCCTCTAACTCTAGGCCAGTACTCTCTCCACTCTACCACACTGTCACTTTCTGAATAGTATACACTTCTGTAGCTAGCTGAAGTTTAGAATACAAATATATATGTACACCCAGGTATATGTGTGTGTGTGTATATATATATGCATATATATATATATATATGCATATATACATACACACACACACACACACACACACACACGATGCTGGTATACCACCTGGAAAAATACAAGGGTACATTCAACATCAGGATTTCCCTTTTAGGGAGATCAGGAGCAAAAAAAGACAGGTCTGTTGAGGCAGCCTAGTATAAGAGCATAGGATTTGGAATCAGAGAACCAAGGTTCAAAGCCTCACTCTTTTACTTGTTACCTACAGGAGCTTAAATATATCACTTAACCACTATGAATCTTATTTTTTCATTTTTAAAATGAGGGTATTGGACAAGATGATCCTACTGTGGCTATAAATCAGTTTTGAATACAAACATTTACACACAAAAATACACACACTCAGAACTTCACACCAAACATTTTGCAGTTTCACATTTCTGCATTTAATATCATCAAAACTGCCGCTGAATTCCTGCAGTCCGCCCAGCCACTGTCAATAGATAATGTGTGAGCTATCCTCAGACTGTGACTGAATTGCATAGATGAGTTCATCTGCAAGTCAGTTGTTTGGAACTCAACACAGAAATAAAGTGGTAGTTGGGATGCCAGCTGGCCCATGGAAGCCCTCTCAACCTACGATGCAGCTGAACTATAGTTAAATCTAATACTATAGCCTCTCATTTTTCAATGGAAGAATACATTGCTTATTCCAAAAGGGAAGGTGGTAAGGTGGTAGAACGGATAAAGTTCTGGGCTTGAAATCAGTACAACCTGAGTACCTCAGACACTTACTAGATATGTGACCATGAGAAAGTCACTTAATCTCTCTCAGGCTCAATTTCCTCATCTATAAAAATGAGAGATTTGATTCAATGGCAAACATCACTTAAATAAGAATATCTATAATACAAATATAAAATCCAAAACAGGATCATGCCTAGCCTCAAGGAGCTTACATCCTTCTTGGGGAATACAACATTCACATAATAGGTAAATACAACACAAGGAGCATCAGAGCACTGGCAATTGGGGGTGGAGGTGGCCTGAAAAGGTTTTGCAAAGGCAGTAGCATTTGATGTGAGCCATAGAGGAAGCTTAAAGATTTTTAAGAGGCAGAGGTGATGAGAGAATTTGTTCTAGATCTGGGAGAGAGCTTACAGAAATAGAGATAGAATGCTGAGTGAGGGAACAGCCATAATCCAGTTTGACTGGATCACAGCCTTATACATAGAGAACATCACTCCAAACATTCTGCAACTTCACATCTCTGCATTTAATATTCATCAAAACTGCCACTGAATTCTACAGTCCTCCAAGTCAGTGCTAATAGATAGTGTGAGCTAACTTCAAATTGTGAATGAGTTACCCACAGTCTCTTTCACATACAGGAATAATATAAATGAGGTCTGGACAGCGATCTTGTGGGAGGCTCGAAGTATCATGTTTAAGAGTTTCATGTGTCTTGAGGAGGTAGAATAGGGAAAGTCAATAGGGGAGTGCTGTGGTCAAACCCATACCTTGGAAAGATTAGTTTGACAACCATGTGAAGAAAGGATTGAGAGGAGAGAGAACTGAAAGAGAAGAGCCATTTAGGAAGGAAGTTATTGTAACAGCCTCTAGGCCACATGTGGCAATGGTTCTCCACTCTTATAATAGTCCAATAGCTTCATAATGAGGGCCCCAGCTAGTTTGGCGGCCTAGTGAGAAGTGAGAAGGAGATAGATCTGAGATGTTATAGGGACCTGGCAATTTATTGGATGTTGATAGTGAAGGAGAGCAAAAAATCTAGAATCATTCAGAGGTCGCTAACTCAGACAATGAAGTATGGCAACAGAAATAGGGAAGTATGGAAAAGGATAGATTTAAAGGGAAGAAATAGTGATTTCCATTTTAGACCTAGGAATTTTCTACTGTGCCATTTACCTGGATCAATTTTCACATAGTAGAGGCAGAGAAATCTCTCAGGGCATGGAAAGCAACATTTTTCTGGTTACCATGAGTAATGGCTGTTGCTGACATCTTTGGTTTGGAGGAGGAGATCAAGAGAGCTACTTTCAGAGGTTCTGTGGCTCTCCTAGGGTTTTGTTGTTGTTGTTGCTTATTTTTACTGCATTCCATTGTTTTAGTTTTCAATTTAATTCAATATAGAGCTCTGGCCTAGCTACTGGAGGAAATCTAAGACAGTGCCTGTCTAACAGTATTGCAGGTGACACCAAACTGGGATGCCAATACACTAATATGATACAAAATTATACAAAAGTGCACAAGAGAGGTATGTGTTGAGTGTTCTGCCACGTTTAAGGAAAGACAGGCCATTCTTGGCAAGGATTTAAGTCTTGTATACTACATTCTCCCTCTTCCTACATAGAAGGGCATTAAGGCAGAGATTCTACTTGATTTGAGAAATTCAAGTCTGTGCATCAGACCAGTGTTTGTAACTCAAAACAGTCAGATTGCTGCTTTTGCTGCTTCAGGATATCAGAGAGGCAAACAGACAAAAAGATGGAGAGGGAGACTGGCAGATGGATGGAAAGAGATGGAGACAAATAGATGGAGAGAGAGAGATGGAGGGAAAGACAGAGACCAACAGGGAGGAGACATGGGGAAGGAAAGGATCAAAGGAGGAGCAAATTAGAAATATCTGTATCTGTTTTGCAGCATAGAAAACCACTTCCTGGCTAACGCTTAAGGCTATAATGGGAAGTTTAAAGATTCATATCAAAGGCTTTATAAAGGTCAGGCTTCTAAATTTGGCTCCAGAGAAGAAAAAACATATACTTTCCTCCCTTCAGTGCAGAATTGGGGACTATGAGTATGAAATGTTGAATATACTGTCAGATAGAGCCAGGGTGTTTGTTTTGCTTATACATTGAGGGCTTTTTAAAAAAAAAATCCATTTAAAATCTTTGTTACAAGGGATAGCTTGCTGAGTATGGAAAAAAGTGGGAAAAGGGTAAAAAAAAAAAAAACCAAATCCTGAAAAACAATCTTGCCCTCAGAAAAGGAAGTATTACATCACCAAATATGCCTGTGGCTGGCTGATGCAGCTACCTAAGCCTTAGTGTTCATGAAGCCAAGGATTTGTGTTGGAACTCCATTGTAGACTGGTTACCTCCACAACCCCAAATTGTACCTCTAAACCCAGTAAGCTAGTCTGTGTTATTGGTCCTAGTTAAAGGGTGAGCATGCAGACTTAATCCATCATCACTCCCACAGAAAAAGCTAACAGCACAGACCCTGCTGCTGATGGTTGAGAAATATCCCTATTGTGTATGAAGAACCAGCTTCCTGCACATGAGTGTACATGTTGAACATGTCAAATCAGAGCTGTTGGTGCTTCAAAAGAATACCTTATATTTTCCTCCTAACATTGCTAACTATAATTATGGGTCTATCCAGTCTATTCTCAGGAGAAGAATGTCAAATAACCAGTTTTGATGGCTATATTAATCATGCATCTCTGCAGAGAATTAGAAACCTGATAGCAGAACACAGATCTCCTGTAACTATCCCCCCCAAGAAACTTTTAATAAATGTATCTTAGTTTCTTCCATTAAGAAGTATTTATTCTTCCACCCACCCATTGAAAAGAAAAAAAATCACATAACAAATATGCCTACTCAAACAAAACAAATCCCTATATCATCCATCTTGAAAAATAAATGTCTCATTCTCTGAGTTCATCACCCTCTGTCAGGAGGTGGGCAGCTTACTCTATCATGGATTCTCTGCAGTTGTGGTTGGTCGTTGTATTGGTCAGCATTCTTAAGTCTTTCAAAGTTGTTTGTCCATGAACTGTTGTTACTGTATAAATTATTCTCCTGGTTTTGCATACTTTACCACTCTCCATCAGTTCATACAGTTCTTTCCCAGGTTTTTCTGGAAATATCCCTTTTGTCACTACTTGGGATACAATGGTCTTTCATTACATTCATGTACTCTATTTTGTTCAGCCATTACCCAATTAATAGGCACCCCCTTAGTTTCCAGTTCTTTTCCACTATAAAAATAGCTGCTATACAAGGCTTTTTCCTCTTTTTATCTTCTTTTAATCATCTCCTTGGGCAGCTAGGTGGTGCAATGGATAGAGCTCTGGGCCTTGGGGTCAGGAAGACTCATATTCCTGAGTTCAAATCTGACCTCAAACATTTACTGGCTGTGTGACCCTGGGAAAGTCACTTAACTCTGTGTGCCTCAGTTCCTCATCTGTAAAATGAGCTAGAGAAGGAGATAAGCAAACCACTCCAGCATCTTTACCAAGAAAATCCTAAACTGGGTTACCAAGATTTGGACACAATTCAACAACAACAAATCATCTCCTTTGGGTTGAGGTCTAATAGTATCCTTGGAATTCTTTAGGAAAGAACTTCACAAGGATCTTTATAGTCAACTGAAGACTAAGAACTGGAGTTCCCAGATAATACAAAGACCCTCAGTCTTCCTCCCCTGCTCAGAACTCCAGCCTTCATGCAACCTGTGGAGCTACCAGGACACAACACCAGCCTTCACTGGTCTGACCCACCCTACTACTCTTCAGGTTCTGATTAAGATCACTTTTTGCTTTAATTACCCTCTGTGGACCTTTTTGCCCGTGCCTTTTATTATTTTGGTCCTCCTTCTCAGCAGATAAGAAACCAAACCATCATGGAGTTGGTCAACAAGCATTTATAAAGTACCTACTATGTGCCAGGCACTATGCTGAGCACCGGGGATACAAAGAAAGACAAAACTCATCTCTGTTCTCAAGGAGCTCACAATCTAATGGAAATAGTACTGGATTTAGAGATGGAGAATCTGGTTCAAATCCCAGCTCTGACACTACCCAAATGACCTTAGGTAACTCAGAACTCATAAACTATAAAATAAGGAGGTTGGCCTAGATGGCATTGAAGGTCCTTTCCATCCCTGTATCTATGATCCTATGAACTACAGGAGAAACAGTGTTAGAGCTCCACCAGGAAGTGTAATGGTCACAGCCTCTCCCCAAGGACACAGCTGGACATTTTCTTACTTAACACAGGCTTAAGAATTTTGCTGACACAGCTCCTCACTACAGATCTATATAAGATGATTTTTTTTTATAGAAATGGATTTCCCAAATATCCCAGGCCCATCTAACTTAATGGTTAGTCACACTATCATTAAAGTTTCCTCTGCATAAAAGATGGGAGAGAGAGGGGGAGATGAACTCTATAACCATAGGAAGTCAAACCTGTATTTGAGGATGCCGGCTAGAGATTGTTAAAAAAGAAAAAGTTCTAGCATCCTCTGGCACGATGGGCAAATTTGGAGACATCTCCACTCCAAATGCTCACATGGACTATTTATGCTCTACCTGTGGCAGAGCATTCTGAGCTCATACTGGTCTGATCAGCCACAAATGGACACACCGTACCTTGACTCCAATACAGTGATATCACTTCAGTCTTCTTTGAGAATGAAGGACAACCAGCACCGACAACCCACTTTAATTCTATAGTAATATCCCATGTAGTTGTTTGGTTCCACAAAGAAGTCTACTCCTCCCACAATGTGCCTGAGATATACTTAAATGGCATATAAGATACTGCTTCTACGGGAAAATTGAATTACAGATCAGAGTTCCAGAAAGGAATTGTTCCTTTCCTTCCTGCTCTATCCTGAAGAGTGGGGCTGAGCAGGCTCTCGAAGAAGTGTGGGGGGAGGAATAGGAGCCCCAAACCTATTGCTAAATCATGTCACCTGAGGTAGGGGCAAATACTTCTGCTCGAGACCTACGCTATGACTCACTGAACTCTATTGGTAATAGAAGTATTATTATCCCATTTTACAGATGAAGTCCAGGAAGGCTGTGACTTGCCTATGGTTACCTAGTTAAATGTCAGAGCCAGAATTTTAATCCAACTTATTACTTCCTTTAAAAAAAAAAGGGCAGGGGGTGGAGCCAAGATGGCAGACTAGAAAGACATACTTACACAGGGTCTCCCCCCACAGCCCATAAAATACTTGTAGAGAGGGACTCTCAACAAATTTTGGAGCAGCAGAAGTGGAGAACAACAGAGTGGAGGAGATTTCCAGCCCATGGTGACCTGAAAGGCCCACAGAAACGTCGGTTGCTCTGGACACAGAGCCAAACACAGAGCCCAGCCCAGTCTTGGCCAAGCACCACGGGAGGAGATTCTGGGAGGACATCTCGGGGGCGGAATCTCCAGTTGCAGTAGTGTATCCTCAGATCCCTTGGCCCACAGGTGCCAAAGGTCAGTGATGGGGTTTTATCAGCTGGCCAGGAAAGGAGAAGGGCCTTCCCATAGCCATAAAAACCCCTGGGGGCACTGAAGAGCTGAGTCTTACCTCAGCCCTGTGTGGAGGCCCTGGTTGAGCTGGTCTTTGTCTCAAACTGAATGGTGGCCTTGCCCATCCAGCTTATCTGAAAACCAGCTCCCAGGGCTGACTTGGGAACTGGAGGCCAGGTGGCTGTGGAGAGGCAACTGCTAAAATTCTGGGCATAAAAATCCCTCTCTGTGTCCAGACCAGTACACACTTGATTGTGCCACCATGGAGGAACTGAGATCTCACAGATTCCCAGAGTATACCCTACTCTTGTTAAAGGACCCAAAAGTCAAGTAACTGGTTGGGAAAATACCCAAAAAAGGGAAAAAAAATAAGACCACAGAAGGTTACTTTCTTGGTGAACAGATATCTCCTCCCATCCTTTCTGATGAGGAAGAACAATGCTTACCATCAGCGAAAGACATAGAAGTCAAGGCTTCTATATCCCAAACATCCAAAATAAATATACCATGGGCTCAGGCCATGGAAGAGCTCAAAAAGGATTTTGAAAATCAAGTAAGGGAGGTGGAGGAAAAACTGGGAAGAGAAATGAGAGAGATGAAAGAAAAGCATGAAAAGCAGGTCCACACCCTGCTAAAGGAGACCCAAAAAAATGCTGAAGAAAATAACACCTTGAAAAATAGGCTAACTCAATTGGCAAAAGAGGTTCAAAAAGCCAATGAGAAGAATGCTTTCAAAAGCAGAATTAGCCAAGTGGAAAAGAGGTCCCAAAGCTCACTGAAGAAAATCGTTCTTTCAAAATTAGAATGGAACAGATGGAGGCTAATGACTTTATAAGAAACCAAGAAATCACAAAACAAAACCAAAAGAATGAAAAAATGGAAGATAATGTGAAATATCTCATTGGAAAAACAACTGACCTGGAAAATAGATCCAGGAGAGACAATTTAAAAATTATGGGACTACCTGAAAGCCATGATCAAAAAAAGAGCCTAGACATCATCTTTCATGAAATTATCAAGGAAAACTGCCCTGAGATTCTAGAACCAGAGGGCAAAATAAGTATTCAAGGAATCCACCAATCACTGCCTGAAAGAGATCCAAAAAGAGAAACTCCTAGGAACATTGTGGCCAAATTCCAGGGTTCCCTGGTCAAGGAGAAAATATTGCAAGCAGCTAGAAAGAAACAATTCAAGTATTGTGAAATACAATCAGGATAACACAAGATCTAGCAGCTTCTACATTAAGGGATCAAAGGGCGTGGAATAGGATATTCCAGAAGTCAAAGGAACTAGGACTAAAACCAAGAATCACCTACCCAGAAAAACTGAGTATAATACTTCAGGGGAAACCATGGTCTTTCAGTGAAATAGAGGACTTTCAAGCATTCTTGATGAAAAGACCAGAGCTGAAAGGAAAATTTGACTTTCTAACACAAGAATGAAGAGAAGCATGAAAAGGTAAACAGCAAAGAGAAGTCATAAGGGACTTACTAAAGTTGAACTGTTTACATTCCTACATGGAAAGACAATATTTGTAACTCCTGAAACTTTTCAGTATCTGAGTAGTTGGTGCGATTACACACACACACAGAGACAGAGAGCACAGAGTGAATTGAATAGGATGGGATCATATCTTAAAAAAATGAAATTAACCAGTGAGAGAGAAATATATTGGGAGAAGAAAGGGAAAAATGGAATGGGGCAAATTATCTCTCATAAAAGAGGCAAGCAAAAGACTTTTCAGTGGAGGGAAAAAGAAGGGAGGTGAGAGAAAAACATGAAGCTTACTCTCATCACATTCCACTAAAGGAAGGAATAAAATGCACACTCATTTTGGTATTAAAACCTATCTTACAATACAGGAAAGTGGGGGAGAAGGGGATAAGCAGGGTGGGGGGGATGATGGAAGGGAGGGCAATGGGAGGAAGGAACAATTTGAAGTCAACACTCTTGGGGAGGGACAGGATCAAAAGAGAGAACAGAAGCAATGGGGGGCAGGATAGGATGGAGGGAAATATAGTTAGTCTTACACAACATGACTATTAAGGAAGTCATTTGCAAAACTACACAGATATGGCCTATATTGAATTGCTTGCTTCCCAAAGGGAATGGGTGGGGAGGGAGGGATGCAGAGAAGTTGGAAGTCAAAGTTTTAGGAACAACTATTAGGAAATAAGAAATACAGGTAATGGGGTATAGAAAGTTATCTGGCCCTACAGGACAAAAGAGAAGATGGGGACAAGGGAAGGGAGGGATGTTAGAAGAGAGGGCAGATCAGTGATGGGGCAATTAGAATGCTCACCGTTTTGGGGTTGGGGAGGGGAAAAATGGGGAGAAAATTTGGAAGCCAAAATTTTGTGAAAATGAATGCTAAAAGTTAAATAAATAAATTTAAAAAAAATAAAAAAGGGCAACTAATTTTTAAAAATTTAAATTAAATAATTAATTTTTCGCAATTACATATGAAAACAAATTGTAACATCATTTTTTATTTTAATTTGAGTTCCATACTCTGTCCTTCTTTTTCTCCCCTCCCTGCCTTATTGAGAAGGCAACTATTTTTCTAAGTCAGTCATTCAGGGTGTTTATGAAAGAGAGGGTGAGAGAATATTTATTTCCTAGTGTAGTTTGACAAAAGTACACTGATTTTGGAACTAAAAGTTCTGGATTTGAATCATAGCTATGTTTTTTATTACCTGTGTGACCTTGGGCAAGCTACTTCCCTTTGTGCCTCAGTTTTCTCATCTACAAATTGAGGGAAATAAACTATATAAACACTAAGTTTCCCTGGAGCTCTATGCTCTTATACAAAAGTTAGACTTAAGCCAAGGACTGCCATATAATATATGCTGCAAAACTAGAGTTTAAAAGGCCTTCTCAAGCCCCATATAAAAGGATGTCGTTAACAGAAAGATTGAAAAGAAGTATGGAGAGGGAGTGATTGATAAGTGGTGAGAGCCATTTATATGTTGAGATCATTTTTAATCTAAAATTTTTTCACATTTCAGACAGAAGTTCAATCTTGTGGATGTCTATAATTAGGTTCATAATAAACTATTTGTGAAGGAGAAATAAATAAAAAGATTTAACTACAACACAGTCGTGAGTGTGGACCCCCTTCCCCAAGCCCTGCCAGGACAGAACTACTCCTGGGGAGTTTCTCTCGATTACTATCATGAATCTGAGGTATTGTTACTTCTTTTCTTTCTATTTCAACCTCCTTGACTAGGGGGGAAGTTAAGAGGGAGAGTGAAGGATATCTGGAAGCAACAGCTGTCATGTATACCCAGGGTAAGAGAAAGGTCCTGAGACACCCTTCTAACCAAATGGTTTCTTTTCTTCTCTCACTGCAGTGAGAAGTCACAAGAATCTTCTCTTCCCAGAGATCAATGGCAGGATCAGCCCCAAGGACAGGCTTGAACAGGCAAAACTCCTCAGTCAAGATGTCCCATCTGAGTCATGGTAATCAATTAAGATATGTTGGAAGCCGGATTTGAACTCAGGTTTTCCTGACTCCAGGCCCAGAACTTTATCCACTGAGAGTTGAAGCACTCCAAAACAGATTTCTTCACAATGGATCAGAATACAACAACTCATTAATTCCATTATTACATAATGTTCACAACTGTGAAAAGAGCACTGGTTCTAAACTCAGAGGGCTTGGGTTCAAATTTTGTCTCTTGACACTTACTATCTTTGTGACTGTGGCCAAGTTGCTTACCTTCCCTGGGCTTCAGTTTTCTCCTCTGTAAAATCTGTTATCTAAGGTCACTTCCCTATCTAGACCTACACTATTCACTGAATTCTATTGGTAATGGAAATATTATTATCCTATTTTACAAATGAGATGTCCAGCAAGACTGTGACTTGCCTACAGTCACCTAGTTAAGTGTCAGAGCCCATAATTCCCAGTTCACTATTCTTTCCATTACACAGGAGGCAAAAATAAATAGAATGCGAGAGGAGAAACATCTGGAGAATCTGTTATCTAACTTAACTATGTACCCATTTCTCTTGTTACAAGGAGTTATGTTTTTCTTTTTTTCATGGGGGAGGTGAGTAGAAAAAAGCTAAAAATGGTGTTACTACAGAAAAGGGTCACTGAAGCATTTGAAATGCACAGAAAGGAACAGAAGGAAATTTAGAGGAAAATAAAGACCAGTAGAATGACTTTGAAAGTAACATGTTGAATTTATTATGTGCTTTTTTCAAAAAACAAGCTGCATATAATAATAAATTCCTGGTTTCACATGTAGTCCCTTTATTTCTGTTCTACTTTATATCTGGAAAATATCTCCATTTTTGGTATTTGTTGAATTCAGCATAAAAAAAGTTAAAAGATAAAGGAGAAGGAGGAAAGAGGAGAGTAAAGCACTTACGTTGTATGCATTAACAATCAGCTGGATGATATTTCTGGAGTCAGCATGTAGAATCTCCACAGTAGTTCCAGGTATTAATGCTGTAAAATTCTTTGAAAAGGAAAAAAATAATTACAGGGTTTTTTCTTCCACTTTTATTCCTTATGCACAAAAGAATAATTACTGAAGTACAATGAATTGAAGAAATTCCAACAATACTTGCCTCTGCTCATTCCTCTCTAATTAAAAACTAGGGCAAGGGAGTGGAGTGACTGAAATGGGGGGAGGAGGGGCTGATGGTGGTATCTCCTTCTCTGTGGTTCTCTCAGGGAAATAAAGGAGAACCACATTATTTCTGGGATTATTTGAACGAGGTCTGTGATGATCTCTTCAAGACACATGATTCTTTAAAAATCACTTCCTTAAAAAATTAAAACTGTCTATAATCATATGAAAAAATGCTCTAAATCACTATTGATTAGAGACATGCAAAACAAAACAACTCTGAGATACCACATCACACCTGTCTGATTGGTTAACATGACAAAACAGGAAGATGATAAATGTTGGAGAAGATGTGGGAGAGTTGGAACACTAATTCATTGTTGGTGGAGCTGTGAGCTGATCCAAGCATGCTGAAGAGCAATTTGGAACTATGCCCAAAAGGCTACAAAAATGTGCATACCCTTTGACCCAGAAATATCACTTCTGGGACTGTATCCCAAAAAGATCATAGAAATGGGAAGGAGTCCCACATGTACAAAAATATTTACAGCAGCTCTCTTTGTGGTGGCCAAAAACTGGAAACCAAGGGGATGCCCATCAATTGGGGAATGGCTGAACAAGTTATGGTATATGAATGTAATGGAATAATACTGTGCTATGAGAAACGATGAACAGGAAGACTTCAGAGAAGCCTGGAAAGACTTATATGAACTGATGCTGGGTGAAAGGAGCAGAACTAGGAGAACTTTGTACACAACAACCACAGTGTGTGAGGAATTTTTCTAGTAGACTTAATATTTCATTGAAATACAAGGACTTAAAAAATTTCCAATGGACTCGAGGCAAAACACCTTCCACATCCAGAGAAAGAACTATGGAATTGGATCGCAGATAGAAACAGACCATTTTCTTTTGTATTATGTGTTGTTCTGTTTTATTTTACGGTTTCTTCCATTCATTTTGATTCTTCTATGCAATATGTATTTAATAGGAAAGTATGTGTAGAACCTATATAAGATTGTACAGCATCTCAGGGAGGGAGCGGGGAGGGAGGGGGGAATGGAAAAAAAAATAAGATATATGGGAGTGATTGTCGAACACTGAAAACGAATAAAATAATTTAATTTTTTAAAAAATCACTTCCTTAGTGACCACCATTTTCCCTACCAACATCTTCCTGCAGTTCCACCTGCTACATCTAAACACAGGTAAGGTTTATCAGAACATATTCCTCTGACTCTTTGTTCAAAATCCAAATTGAAATATTTTCAAGAGCCTTAAATGCCAATGATTCTCTTTTCAAGGACAATTCAAACAAATCAACAAATACTCCTCCTCAAAAGACCTCTGAGTACCACTGAGTAAAATTTTGGAAGAAGTGCTGGATTAAATCTGAGAGACAAGCCTTCTTCCTCTTACTGATTTATGTACCGATGTCTACGGTAGCATCAAAGTAAAGAAACATTCAAAATTCAGCAGACTACATATCACTTTCTTCTCATTTCCTTGACTAATGTAGAAGTTAAATGAAAGAGTTTATGGAAAAACCACCCTGGATAGTGTTTTTAAAACTTATTTTGGTTCAAGATGTTCAGAAATAAGACCTGGAACTTTTGGGAAAAAGAGTGCTAAGGGAATAAACTCCCCACACCCTACTTGGCAAAGATTATATTCAGTGTTAAAGACCCATTGATCAGAAAGGATAAAAAAATTAAACCAGTCATCTTAACTAAGTTATGAAGGACTGGGCTGGAAAGGAAAACGATTTACATGGATAACATGCTTTGTCTGGTTAAACTAGATTTTATTAATACAGGGAATTCTAGGACAGAAAGTTCCCTCTAACAGTGCAAGTATCTCCAAATCTTAGAGAGTTTCTCTAGCTTTAATTTTTTTTGTTATTTGATTTATTTTTAGTCTTCAACATTCATTTCCATAAGTTTTAAATTTTCTCCCCCTCCCTCCTCAAGACAGCATGCAATCTGATAAAGGCTCTACACAGAAATTCCTATTAAATATGTTTTCACATTAGTCATATTACATAGAAGAATTATGAATGGGAGGAACCATGAGAAATGAAAACAAAACAAAAAATTGTCTGCTTCATTCTGCATTCTGTCTCCGTAGCTTTTTCTCTGGATGTGGATGGCATTTTCCATCACAAGTCCTTTGGAATTATTTTAGGTCCTTACATTGCTGAGGAGAGCTAAGTCTGCCAAAGTCAGTCATCGCACACTGTGACTGTTATTGTGTACAATGCTCTCCTGGTTCTGCTCACTTCATTCAACACAAGTTCATACAAGTCTTTCCAGGTTTTTCTACAGTCCGCTTGTTCATCATTTCTTATAGTACAATAGAATTCCATTATATCATATACTATAACTTATTCAGTCATTTCCCAATTGATGGGCATCCCCTCAATTTCCAGTTCTCGGGCACCACAAAAAGAGCTGCTATAAATATTTTTGTACATGTAGGTCCTGTTCCCATTTTTATAGGATACAACCCTAGAAGTACTATTTCTGGGCCAAAGGGTATGCATATTTTTATGGTCCTTTGTCCATAGTTCCAAATTGCTCTCCAGAATAATTGGACCAGCTCACAGCTCCACCAACAATGAATTAGTGTTCCAGCTTTCCCACATCTTCTCCAACATTTATCATTTTCCTGTTCTGTCATGTTAGCCAATCTGATAGGTGTGATGTGGTACCTCAAAGTTTTGATTTGCCTCTCTCTCTCTTACAGAGTTTCTCATAATCTCATCAAGAGATTATGCGACTTGCCTACACATACAACTTTTAATTGTGAGAGGAAGGACTTGAACTCAGACCTCCGTGACTCAGAGGTAAAGACTCCAGCCACTAAGCCACACCACCATTTTAAGATCTTATTTTTGGCAGGCCAGGAAAAAAAGAACATGATGGTGGCTTAGGACAGTCTCAGTATGTAAAGGAAAGAAATATTTCTTCTCCCACATATGCAAAAAAAAAAAAACAAAACCCATAGGTGAAAAAAATGAGAAGAATAAAAGAATGTTTCTACCATTTTTCCCCAGCATTTAGAAACTTCTTAGAGCAAAACAGGGTGGGAGGAGGTGAGGACCTCAGGAAAAGGTTGAGTGGTATTTTACCAAAGATAATCACATTATTTTTTGACTACAGACTAGGAAATGCAGCAGAAAAACACATTTAGTCAAAAGGCATTTTTTTTCAGCCTCTAGGCCCCCAGGTAAAGGGAAGTGGTACAGACATTCAAAGGTTAAGAGGAGAAAAGAGATGTAACAAGCTGCTATTCTCTGGTTGCCTGGGAGCACAGGTTCCCTGGAGAAGTTCTCATAACCTTTCAGGTTAAAGAATGTAAGGCTTCAGAGCTGACTTGATTTTTGTTTGTTTAAATGAGCACATGCTGTCTAAGTAATGACAGGTTCTACCTTCCACCTGGAAAGAGAAGGAAGTCTTAATGAAGAAGAAGGGTTAGAGGAGGAGGAGGAGAAAAAGCAGGTGTTGCCAGAGGTTAATCTTACCTCAGAGGTTCAATGGTGTCATAAGGAAAGACACTGGACAAAAAAAAAATCTTTCTCTAGATTACCTCACACAGAGTTAAATACAGAGACAGTTTTCCTCATCATGCTCCTTCTTGAATTCCTACTTTACATTCCTCCTCCTCCCCGTTGGCTTCCTAAAGTTACTTCAATCACTCCAGAATAACAGCCCACACTTCTATATCACTTTAAGTTACTAGCTATAGGACCTCCACCAAAGCACTTCCTCTCAGGAGCCTCCGATTGCTCCTCTGGGCTATCATGATTTCCTGTTAGAGCATGTGTTCCAGGGTAAGGACAAGGTTCCTCCTTCCTCTCAATCGCCCCCAGTCTATAACATAAGGACTTCGCACATTCAATACTCAATCAATGCTTCTGATGAATCTCCCCCCGCCCCCTTCCACAATTTTAATCTCTCTCCTTCAAATCAGAATTACCTCCCAATGTCAGGGAGCCCATGCCCTTAAGCTCTTTACCTTGTATAGCATGTAATGGTTCTTTGTCACAGCAAACATCAGATGGATGTTGTTCTCTGCCAATTTCTCTCCAAGAAGAGCAAGCGACGGATAGTCCTAGGAATAAGACCCAGAAAAATCTGAGACTTTCCAGAGGTCATGGAACTGGATTCTGGTGTCCACTTAGCAGTTTAATCCTTACTATGGAGGAGACCTCTTTTATAGGGTGGATTTCACAGTCACTACCCACAGCTTATCAAACAGGAAGGAGGACACCCAGGAAATTCTTCAAAAGGGCAACCTCACTTTATCTACAATCTATGAGAGTCTGTGGACCCAAAGCAGAAACTCTCAAAGTGGTAAAGGAAATTCTTTTGTTTTCCTATACAGTGAACTGAAATCTGCCTCTCTTTAACTTTCCCATGTAGGCTTCTTCTCTGGGCTTAATGCCCATCCTTTTAAAATATATAACAGCATGACAGGAACCTCAACTAGATGGTGCAAGATTCCCTTCTGTCCACAGGAATCTAATCAAGAAAAATTTTAATTCAACAAATGGAAATAAAGGACATATAAAGGATGAGGGTATATGAGAGTCCAAACACCTTGAGAGTTTGGAATGGAAACCTAAGTGGAGGCCTAGAGGCAGGGTCCAGTGGACAATTAAGCTATTCTCATCATTGGTTCAATCATGAAAAAAAGAGAACAAGATACTGGGTCAAGAAGAAACCTCCAAGAGCAACTATTGTGGTCCACTTACCATCTGCTTGGATGCAGTATATTCATTGGCCTCATTCAGATGGCATTGACCATCATGTGGCTGCACCAGGCCTCCTAGTTTGCCATCCAGGGCAATGTGTGGCACATCATCTGATGTGAACACCAGCAAGTGCAGAGCTTCCTTTCGCCAACCAATCTTCTCCTGTAGGAAGAAAAGACAAATGAAAATTCCTGAGCTCACCTGGGTCCTTCTCCAGTCTATTCCTCAGTCATTAGCCAAGATCCCTGACTGCTCTTCAAGGTCTCCAGAATGAAGGCTTCCAGGTGAGTGGCTTGGCACATCCACCTATAAGCCATTTGTAAGAACACTGGGAAGCATTCCAGAGAGGTGTTGGCAGAGAAACATCTTGGGCAGGGGAAGCTTGCATGAACTTGGACAAGTCTCCAGAGAAGCCCTTGTCCAGGTTGGCCTGTGAGCCTTCTCTGTGTAATTCCACACATTTTCCAAACCACTAAAAGTATTCCTGACTGTGAGTTCTTCTCTGAAATGCATTCTTGTAAATTACTTACTGTATTTACCCAACATGACTTCACTGACAGTTGTTGATTCTTGTGACTGAAGTGATTACCTGGCCAATTGTGGTCATTAACTGAGTATCTTAGTCTTCCTTATGACACTCTAAGTGGACTCAGGAGAATGTGACCACATGACCCTAAGGAATTTTGGCCTCTCAAGTCTTTGGACAGATGTGTTGCCCAGTGCCCTGAGCAAGTCTGTTTTATGGGTACCAATAAATACTAGTGGAATTAAAGCATTTCAGCAAACAAATTAAGCTTATTTTCTCTTTTATTACCTCATTATATGAAATCCTATTCTCAATACTTCTTCTAAACTGGGGTATTTGTCCCTACAAAAGCTTGTCATGTACAATGCTGTATTATCCAATTGAAATATTCCAGAAATAACAGTGTTATTAAAAAGGTAGATTGGACACAGAACAACTTTACGATACTTAAAAATGCTGCTCGGCACCAAATGAAGTTTTTTTTATAAAAACCAATCTCTTCATCCTATTTCATTTCTTATGGACATATATGCATGGCAAACTCTAGAATTAATTTCCTTTCATATTGAAGAGGAAGTAAGGATAAATATGCTGAATGTCAGGAAGTACTGGGATTAAAACCGGTTGGGAACTCCTATGTTAGAGTGCCAGGGAAAAGTTACTGTGGCACTATACAAAGGAGAAATCTCCTTTTGCAATTATCATGTTTGCTCACAGTATTCAAGGTTTTGTATCCAGCTAGAGGCTCCCATCTTTCTATTACAAATAGTGTGGCCACTGAAGGCCCTTCCAGAAAATCCTATGATGCTGAGCACATCATTGAGCTTCTCTGACCCTTAGTTTCCTCCTCTATTAAATGAAGGGGTAGTGCTAGATGCCTGAAAAAATTTCCTTATAGCTTTAGGTCTAGATTACTACTGTCTGATAATATATACAACAAATTAGGCAACTAGGTGATGCATTGGATAGAGTGCCTGGTCTAACGTGAGGAAGACCTGAGTTCAAATCTGACCTTAGGCACTTACTATGGAAAAGTCACTTTACCCTGTTTCCCTCAGTTTCCTTATCTGTAAAATGAGCTGGAGAAGGAGATGGCAAACCATTGCAGTATCTTTGCAAGAAAACCCCAAATGACTCAACAACAATACGAACACAAGACAGCCCTTCTAACTCCAAATCCTAGGCTCCTTCAGTTATACACCAGGAAGAAAGCTATGTGAGATTTAAAAACTGTCAAGGGCACTCACGGTGAATCTGTGAAATAATTCAACCACTCTGAAAAACAATTTGGAATTACATGAAGAAAGTGACTACATCACAATCCATAGTCGTTGACTCTGAGATTACCCTTAGGCATATACCTCAAAGAGATCAATGACAAAAAAGAAATCCCCCAAATATGCCAAAATATTTATAGCAGTATCAAAGACCTTGAAACAGAGGAAGTGATTGAGAAATGGCTAAATCCATTTTGGTGCATAAATGTAATGACATAAAGAACATGACGAATTGTAGAGAAACATAAGAAGATTTCCATGAACTGATACAAAATGAAGTAAGTAGAAGCAAGAAAAACACTGGAACAATATAAATGAAAACAACAACTTAAGAAAATCAAAACTGGATACTGTGAAATTATAACTACTAAGCAAATTTGGTTCCCCTAAAAACTGCTACGTAAAGGCATAGAGGACTATGAATATGGAAGACTACAGATATGAGAATCTTCTTATGTGTTGATGAGTTTTGATGAACTGTTTCCCCCACCTCACCTCTTTTCTTAATCTTTTCTTATAAGGGATGATTTTCTGGGAGAGAAGGGGAGGATATCATTGGAAAATGCAAATGAAGCAAAAATAAAATATATTAATAAATATGCATTTTCTAAAATGTCTGTTTTTAGAAAACTTTTATTTTGAAAGATAAATGTGTATTGATATAATTTACTTTGAAAAATATTTATTGATGTATTTTTAAATGTTTACAGCTATTTAAAATGTTCTGCATCAGCTATATTTTCCAGTGTCTCCCTCTTTCCAATCCCAGTGCTTTATAATAAAGAATCAAAAAAAGAGAAAAAAAATTGCCAAGCTACATGCGAAAATCTTAATTGATGGAAATCAGACAAAGTCTTTTGTTTACTTGAATGGAAGAAGAAATTCAGGAGCCTCATGGGTTGTAAACATAAACCAATGCTCTCCATCCCTAAGGATGTTTGAGTGATCAAGGGGAACGGATACTGTCAACTTTCATTTACTTTTGATAATGGATGAGCCAGACATGGTACAAAACAATGGATAATCAAATACAATAGCATGGAAGAAACATTCTGTTTCCTCTTTTTTCCCTGGAAAAGGGAAATTTATTTTCCTAGGAAAGGAAAATAAAAGTAAGACAGGAGAGGGCCACATTAACATTAGACCAGGGCTGAATGGGAGGATTTAGAGAGAAGTATGAGTGAAGAACCAAAAGGAGAAAGGAGGGAAAGACAAAAAAAATCCAAAGAATAAATTCAGGTTGCCTACTAGTGGGCAGGTGATTAGACAGAGAGTGAGCACCTCACTAGAATCTCACATACCCCTCTTCCTAACATTAGCCTCCATTTTCTTAGGCTGAGAAGTAGGTTCTAGTTATGTAATAGCTGGTAATAATAACAGTGTTGGCAGCGGTGGATGAGTTTTTCAACACTGATTTAGCTGAAAGCCGGGACTGGCCTTCTAAGTTGAAAATTTTGCAAGTGATGGCTCATTAGTGTATTTCAGTTAGAATCAGCCTTCTCTGCTGACAGCTTGTCCTGCAGGAGTATCGACACTGAAGCCTGGAGGGTTTCTATCCTCTGTCTGAGGAAAGAAGCACCAGAGGAGGGGAGATGAGTTGTAAAGAGGGGATATGGACAGCAAGCTGGCATAGTAGATACAGCTCCAGGCCTGGAGTCTGGAAGGCCTGAGTTCACATCCAACTGCAGATACTGGCTGTGTGATGCTGGACAAATGACAAGTCCTTTAACCTCTATCTGCCTCCCTTTTCTCAATTGCAAAATGGGGGTGATAGTAGCACCCACCTCTCAAGGAGGTTTTTGCAAGGACTGAATGAGATAATATTTGTAAAGTATTTACCACAGTGCCTGACACATTTTAGTTGTTCAGTCATTTCAGTGTCTTTTTGACCCTATTTTCTTGGGAAAGATATTGGAGTAATTGCTGTTTCCCTCTCCATCTCATTTTACAGAAGAAGAAATGGAGACAAAACGGGTTAAGTGACTTGGTCAGGGTCACACAGCTAGGAAGTGTCTGAGGTCAAATCTGAACTCAGGTCTTCCTGACTCCAGACCCTAGTTTTGTGCACTATGGTGCCACCTAGCAGCCCATGCTTGACAAATAGTTGGTGCTCAATAAATGTTTCTTTCCTTCCCCAGGACATTGGTACAGAAAGTTAGCAAACTTGGGGCTCAGGTCTGTCCTCGCTGCTAACTACATATTTGTTTTGGACTTCAGAAGGCTCTTCATCTGTGAGCTACAATCATAGATGTTTATTTGATATCATTTCTCTAGGAGTAGTCATGTTACTAGAGACCTTTTCATTGTCAGAGATGACAGAATCATCCCTAATACATGGGAGACACTGAATTAATGCTTGATGACCATCAGAATTGGAAGGAACCAGGACTTTGCTGGAGCCTGCTTCAACCTGACCTAATTGCTAAATTTTCCTTGTGACTACTTATTACATGGAAATTAGCAAACACTACAAATCAAGACCTGATGTATTGTTTTGTTGACTGGCTAGGCTTAGAAAGTGATGAAGAAATGTAAGCAAGACAGATTAAACTGAAAAAGAGTGTGGTAAGTGGATCAGTGTCCCTTTCCTCCCAGAGCTGGCTGTTTGACAACTGTATAAATCAATGTGTGTATAAATAAATCTTTAAGTATAGAACATATACATAATGTAATATGTAATATATAGAAACAAATATATTTAAAAATGTGTAAATCAGTATTTCAGTATAATGGTTTCCTTTGAAATCCTATGCATTCTGCCCTTAAAAGCATAAAATGAAAAACATTTTTAATTTAAAAAACCATTTTAATTTTTAATAAATTTTAAAAACAAATATAAAAATTATACATGTAAAATTAATAAAATTTTAAAAGACATTATTCTAAAAAGGGGTCCAAAGGAGTCCATCAGCTTCACCAGACTGCCAAAAGGCAGAAAAAAGGTTAAGAAATAAATTCTATTTCATTGTGGGACCTCCTACCAGTGTCCTTGAAACTCAGTTCAACTCTGGGAGTCCTAGTAATAATTTCATTTTCAGCAAACATTTGTTATCTCCTGTTCACAGGGCTCTATAGGAAGAACCGGAAAAGATACAATGTGGGACATGAGACATGGACCTTGACCTCAGAACATGTGGTTTAGTAGGGGAATCATAAGAGACAAATTGAGGATATTCCTGTTCAGGCAGGAGTTGGCCTGGAAGGCTTGGAAGGTTTCTTCCAATTCTGAGATTCTACTATTTCATATTTCCTAAAGGATCTCTAACTGGACAGCAAGGTGGTTCATTCGACTTGAGTTTAAAACTGATCTCAGACAGTTACTAGATGTGTAACCTGGGCTAGTCATATAACCCCCTTTGCCTCAGTTTCCTCATCAATAAAATGAGTTAGAAAAGGAAATGGAAAGCAACTCCAGTATCTTTGCCAAGAAAACCCCATATAGGATCAGGAAAGGTGTCACATGACTGAAAACTGAACAAATAAACAAAAAGGAACTCTAAAAAGGTGCTACTGAATTTGAATAAATGATGAAATGGAAAGTTTATCCTCATTTTTCCAAATAAAACTTAGACTTAAACTTAGAGAAGAAAATAAATGATGATTAGGGGGAGAGTTTTAAGAATTGAGGTTTGTAAAGTTGGATTTTGTGGTTGCGTTTGGTTTGGTTTCCAACCTAAGTGACAGTTGACACAGTGATTCAGGCATCCCGGGTGCCTGACTGACAGTCTTTGTGTTTTTATTTCTGTTGCCTGGTTTAGTGTAGCCACCACATCTCTAATCAGTCATTCTCTGGGAGTAGATTCTTCCTACTGAGTCTTCAGGAAATCATTGCTTTCAGCATCATGTTGACATTGGCAGAGAGCTACAGGGAAAGGTCTTTTAAGTCAAAACACTTAATTACCTCTCCTGCTCCCAGGGATGGGGTGAGTCAGAAACCTCTGCCTAGACATAGCCTGCTCATGAGTCTTCTTCCTCCTGTCCGCTAAATCAGGGCTATAATGAACCCAGTAGCAGACTTCCCACCCAGAAAATGAACAAGTTCCAGGGATGCTCAAAAATCCAAGTCACTGTCAGAGGAAGACCAGAAGTAATGGTCCAAAGACCTTTCCCACTAGAGCAGAATCTGAATCTAAACTAGCCTTCAGAACTCCAGGAGTCTTTCCTTCCCTAGCAGGAATCCATTACCAAGGATTCCTAGGTCCAGCATCTTCAATCCCTTTAGCCAAGACCTCGCCCTGCTAGTCCCAGATAAGAATGCTATAAAAACCCACCAGATTTTGCTAGTTTAGAAAGGTACTCCATTCCCCCTGGGGCCCCAGCAAGGTGTACCCAGTTCCACTCTGGTTCCAATGGACTAGACATGGTTGTACATCTTCCCTGTTTGCCCTTCATATTTTAAGTATCTCCTTATATTGAATTGTAAATATTCTGAGCCTTTCTTCTTTTTTAATTAATTTATTTTTAGTTTTCAACATTCATATTCACAAGATTTTGAGTTCCAAATTTTCTCCCTATCTCTCCCCTCCACCCACCCCAAGACAGTGTGTATTGAGATTGCTTCTTCCTCTAAACTGCCCACCCTTCTATCACACCTCTCCCTTCTCTCATCCACATCCTTTCTATTTTCTTGTAGGGCAAGATAGATTTCTATACCACATTGTTTGAATGTCTTGTTTCCCAGTTGCATGTGAAAGCAATTCTTAACATTTGTTTTTAAAATTTTGAGTTCCAACTTCTCTCCCTTTCTCCCTCCCCATACACTCCCATTGAGAAGACAAGCAATTCAACATAGGTTATACATGTGTAGTCAGGCAAAATGCTTCCATAACAGTCATATTGTGAAAGACTAACTATATTTCTCTCCATCCTATTCTGCCACCCATTTATTCTATTCTCTCTTTTGACCCTGTCCCTCCTCAAAAGTGTTTACTTCTAATTACCCCCTCCTCTCATTTGTCCTCCTTTCTATCATTCTCCCCACTCCCCACTTAACTCATTCACCCCTACTTTCCTGTAGTATAAGATAGATTTTCACACCAAATTGAGTGAGCATATTATTCCCTCCTTAAGCCAAATCTGAAGAGAGTAAAGTTCACTCTTTTCCTCTCATCTTCCCCCTCTTCCCCTCCATTGAAAAAAGCTCTTTTTTGCCTCTTTTATGTGAGAGATAATTTACGCCATTGTATTTCTCCCTTTCTCCTTCTCCCAATATATTCCTCTTGCATCCCTTAATTTTATTTTTTAGATATCATTGCTTCACATTTACATTTCATATTCATTATATATACTTAATCCCTCCAACTACCCTAATGCTGAGAGAACACTCAGGGTTACAAATACTATCTTTCCATATAGGAATGAAAACAGTTCAACTTTAGTAGTTTCCTTATGATTTCTCTTTCCTGTTTACCTTTTCATGCTTCTCTTGATTTTTATATCTGAAAGTCAAATGTCCTATTCAGCTCTGAGTCTTTTCATCAAGAATGCTTGAAAATCCTCTATTTCATTGAATGACCAATTCTTCCCCTGAAGTATGATACTCAGTTTTGCTGGATAAGTGAGTCTTGATTTTAACTTAGCTCCTTTGACCTCAAGAATATAATATTCCAAGGCTTTTGATTCCTTAATGTGGAGGCTGCCAGATCATATGTTATCCTGATTGTGTTTCCACAACACTCAAATTGTTTCTTTCTGGCTGCTTGCAATATTTTCTCTTTGACCTGGGAGCTCTGAAATTTGGATAGGGTGATTGGTGGATTCTTTCAATATCTATTTCACCCTCTAGTTCTAGAATGTCAGGGCAGTTTAACTTGATAATTTCTTGAAAAATGATTATCTAGGTCCTTTTTTGGATCATGGCTTTCAGGTAGTCCAATAACTTTTAAATTGTCTCTTCTGGATCTGTTTTCCAGTCAGTTGTTTTTTCAATGAGATATTTCACATTGAATGCTATTTTTTCATTCCTTCGGTTTTATTTTATAATTTCTTGATTTTTCATAAAGTCATTAGCTTCCATCTGCTCCATTCTAATATTTAAGGAATTTTTTTTTTCAGTAAGCTTTTGGACTTCCTTTTCCATCTGGTCAATTCTGCTTTTTAAGGCATTCTTCTCTTCATTGGCTTTTTGAATCTCTTTTGCCATTCGAGTTAGTCTATTTTTTAAAGTGTTATTTTCTTCAGCATTTTTTGGGTCTCCTTTAGCAAGCTGTTGACTTGCTTATCATGATTTGCTTGCATCACTCTCATTTCTCTTCTCAATTTTTGCTCTACTTCTCTTACTTGATTTTCAAAATTCTTTTTGAGCTCTTACATGGCCTGAAACCAATTCATATTTTTCTTGGAGGCTTTAGATGTAGGAGCTTTGACTTTGTTGTCTTCTTCTGTTTGTATATTTTTGTCTTCCTTGTCACCAAAGTAAGATTCTATAATCCAATTTTTTTTTCTGGTTTTTGCTCATTTCCCCAGCCAGTTACTTGGCTTTTGAGCTCTTTGTCAAGGTAGTTCTCTGTTTCCCATGGAGATGGGGGGTGTACTGTCAACAACTCTATCCCTCCACAATTTGTGGGCCTATAGCTCCAAAAACAGCAGTTGTTGCTGCCCTGGCTGCTACTATGGCTGCCATGGACTCCTTCCACTCCCTCTCTGTCACCATTGGCCTGGGGCTGGACTACTCTACACTCTCCCACAGGTCTGACAGGCTTTTTCCACTGATCTTGCAATTTGTCCTTAGTGTTTTGGGGTAGTGAAGTTTGGAAAACACCACAGGTGCCAGAGATTCAGTACCTCCTAGGCCTGCACAGGTCCAGTCTATGTCTACGTGGTCCATGCTAGACTACACTCTACTCATAAGGTAATGCGATAGACACTTCCCATTGACCTTCAAGGTTGTCTTGGGCTGGAGATTTGCTTCACTCTGTCATTGTGTGTTCTGCAGCTCCAGAATTTGTTTAGAGTAATTTTTTACAAGTATTTGGCTAAGTTTGGGGGTGCGGAGAGTTATAGCAAATCCCTACTTTTACTTCGCCATCTTGGCTCCACCCTTGAGCCTTCCCTCTTTAAGACAAAGGTGAATCTTAAAGTTCAGTCTATAGTTCTCTGCTCTTCTCATTCTAAATTCTCTCTCCCTTGAAGAACTCCCACACTCTCCTATTATGAGGAGACATCATGGTGTAATGGAATGATCATTCTATTTGGAAACAGAGGAAAGGTTTAAATTCAGACTCTGCTCCTTACATGAACTTTGGCAAGTGAGTTTGGGCCTCAGTTTCCTCAACCGCAAAATGAAAAGGGTTGGATTAGTTCTTTAATATCCCTTCCAGTTTCAAATTTATGATTCTATTATTTTACTCAGATGACACTCCCCCCCCCCCCCCACCATATGCATCTCCAGACCTGAGTTCTTTCCTTACATTATTTAGTACTTTATAGGTGAAGACAGGAAGAATTTGTGATTTACTCAGTATAGGAAATCCTCAGTATGAGAACTCCTTTCACCAACATATATAGTTTATTACTTAGTAATAGATAAGTTTAGGTAGGTGCCTGAGGGACTTGACCAGACCATCAGAAGTAGGATCTTAACCTAGGACTTCCATATTCCAAGTCTAGCCCTTTATCTACTATCCTAGATTCACCATTTCCCTACAAAGCCCCAACCTGCTCCCCTTAGAGACTTCCAAATTTTCTCAGTGGCATCATCAGTGTTCCAAGTTCAAAGTTTTGGAGTTGTCTGATGGCCACCAGTTTCAATGTCATTGGAGGCACATAGGGCATGGAAACTGAATGAAAGCAAATCACTTAATCTAGGCCTGCAAAACATAGCATGAGTAACGAGTAACACTCTGTAGTCAAGCAAACAGAGAAATTGTCCATGGACAGGAGTCTCCAGAAGCCTCAGCATCTCCTACTACATATCAAGAGTCAAAGCTAGTTTTAGTCTAAATTTTTAAGAAACACTACATGCAAATATTCCTTGTTCAAAAAAAGACCCCAAGATATGAAATTCCAGATTTACATAAATTACGAAGAAATATTTATTGAGCATTTAACTTTGTGTTTCATGTCATAAGATGTTAACAAAAAAAAAAAAGGAGGGAGGAGAGAAAGGAAAAGAGAGTACAAAAACACAAGACACAATGGAACCAGTGTCACTAGTCCTCTAAAGTTAGGAAGGATAGCTTCTGAGGATGGGAAGTGATGAAAAGAAGAGTTCTGGACATGCTGAATCTCAGGCAACAACAGGGCAACCATGTAATGGATGAATCATAATAGATGAATAAAGGAAACTTGAACTTGAGTAAGAACCAGAGGGAATCATCTGGATTGGGGTGACAACTGAAAGCGAAAATTAGGGAAACAGATCAATAGTAGATAATAGGCACTCCAGGAATCCAACAATGAGTATGCAAAACATGAGCATTTGATAAACTTACAGAAAACAAAGAGGGGAAAAGTTCACTGTTTAACTAACACACTTGGGAAATAAATTAGCAATTTCATGGGAAAGGGAGTTAGACCCTTACTATATAACTCAGTGCTTTGTGGCTGTGTTTCATAAAAAAACCTTTAAAATACAACAGAAAATGGAAATAATCTATTTGTCTCAAGTGGAAAAGGAAAGTGAATTTTTTCAAGATAACAAAACATTATTGTAAAAACAAGATATATGTGCTTTACTGTGCAAAACAACTTTCTGTGCCACACACACAAAAAAATTAATTAAAACAAAAAAGAAAATAATAGGTTAGGGAAATATTTATGGGAATATAATACATAGGGAAACAAATATGGAAATATGACAGGTTAAAAACTTAACATTTATATCAAATGAGAGGTTTTAAATTTGAGAAATAGATGGAACTGTTAAAAAAAAAAGATACAATGCTAACTCAGTCTACAATACATAAGAAGTTAAAGGAAATAAAGACAATTTTCAGATAAGGAAACAGGTTGCTAAGAAAAATGCTTAATTTCACTAACAAACAAAAAGACGAAAAACTGAAGCAACTTTGAGGTTATCGCTTGACACCCAACCAATTATCAAAAATAATCAAAAGGAAGGAAACTCAGTATTAGGTGTGAAGAAACAAACACCCTTTATTGCTGATTAAAACACAAAATGGCAGTATGGTGTAAAAGCTGCAAAAATAGTTACAGCCTTTGACCCAATAATTCGAGTATGTTACTATTTGAGGGCATATTCCTATATGCCTTCAAAGTGTTATCAAGGGCAACAAAAATGTTTTCTGTTCAAAGACTTTCATTCTATCGTTATATGTAATCACAAAACTCACACATTAACATAAATATCCAACAATCAGGAAGAGTCAAATAAATCAGTTCATTAAAGGAATGGAATATAAGTACCATAATGTCATTAAGAAAGATAAGTAAGAATAACACAAGGAAATATGGAAAGACCTTGATGAAACAACACGAATTTTAAAAGAACTAGGACAGTGGAGTATATACTAATTAAAAAACCATACATGAGGAAAGAATGAATGGACAAAGAATACTGGTGGGTATTTGGAAGAGGCGATTAAAAACTTATTTTATGTACCAAAATTAATTTACCCAAAAATAATTCTATTAACTTAAGTGGGTTACATTCATGTTTAAGATTGTGGGTTTTTATTACAACATATCACTTTTTTAGAAAGAAAAATAAAAGCAGAACTTGGACTGAACAGACTTATGGTCCAGTAGGAAGGACATTAGATTTATGGTCAATGTGAGTTTAAATCCTAACTCAGATCCTTACTACTACCTTGTTAAGACAACTGATCTCTCTGGCTCTCAGTTTCTCCACCCATAAAATAAAAAGGTTGCACTAGAAAATGTCAGAACTCCCTTCCAACCATGGATCTATGATCCTTTGATCTCAATTCCCATCATGGGCAAGAGGAGACAGGAGGAAGTGAAATCTTTAAAAACTTTTGATATCACAAACACAAAATGTATCAACTTTTAAAAGACAGGATAGGATACTTAATGGTATCAAGTACCATACAAACATCAAGGAGAGCTAGAATTGAGGTGAAGTCACTAGGTTTACTGTGAAGTTAGTTTTGGTAGAGACAACAGAAATTAGTTGGAAAGTAGAGAATAGGATTATTTTCTTTATATAAGTATTCTTCATTTTATAAACAGATTCCATAGCATTTCTTCAAATAGCTCCCTTACTGCAATGAAAATGTGCTTTGATTCACCAAAATGCAATTGTTATGCCTTATTTTAGGAATATATCTAGTTCAAACAGTAAAGTGCCCTTGAGTTAGCACTTTACTTGCATCCAAATCCAACAATCAATGGCTGGCTTAGGACTTCCGAAGTTTCTTCTGAATCTAAAGTTCCACAATTCCTATCTGAAGTAGGAAAAACAGCCAATTTGTGAGTCCTGATTTTGCTCACACTCCAATTTATAAGATAGTTTAAGAAAATTATTCTACCAGGGGGTGGAGCCAAGATGGCGGAGTAGAAAGACACACATACACTAGCTCTGAACCCACAGGCCATAAAATATCTGTAAAAAAGAACTCCCAAGAAATTCTGGAGAAGCAGAAGACACAGAACAACAGAGTGGATGAGATTTCTGTTCCAGAGAGCCCAGAAAACCTCTCACAAAAGGTCCTTCGCGCTGCGGACCCAGAGCCCAGCCCAGCCCAGCCCTGCCTTGACTGTGCAGCACCAAAAGGAGCAGATCCGAGCAGGCTTCAGGAACAGAATCTCCAGCAGCTGCGCAGGTCCCTCCACCCACAGGTGACAAGGGTCAGTGAAAGGGTCTCTTTGGCAGGTCGAGAGGGGAGTGGGGTGCCCCCATAACTCAGGCTCCCTTGGGAGGCAGCAGCAGAGGCGGCAGCAGACAAGGGCTCCCCAAGCAGGCAGGAGCTCAGATCCACTGTTGAAGGTCTCTGCATAAAGCCCCTGAGGGAACTGAGCCCCCTGAGGCGGCCCTGCCCCCACTTGAGCACCTGAACTTAATCTCACACTGAATAGCAGCCCCACCCCAGCCAAAAGCCCTGAGGCTGGGAAGCTGCATTTGAATCTCAGACCCCAAGCGCTGCCTGGGAGGATCTGGAGGCGAAGTGGGTGTGAAGAGAATATTCAGAAGTCAATCACTGGCTGGGAAAATGCCCAGAAAAGGGAAAAAAAATAAGACTATAGAAGGTTACTTTCTTGGTGAACAGGTATTTCCTCCCTTCCTTTCTGATGAGGGAGAACAATGCTTACCATCAGGGAAAGACACAGAAGTCAAGGCTTCTGTATCCCAGCCCACTCAATGGGCTCAGGCCATGGAAGAGCTCAAAAAGGATTTTGAAAATCAAGTTAGAGAGGTGGAGGAAAAACTGGGAAGAGAAATGAGAGAGATGAAAGAAAAGCATGAAAAGCAGGTCCACACCTTGCTAAAGGAGACCCAAAAAAATGCTGAAGAAAATAACACCTTGAAAAATAGGCTAACTCAATTGGCAAAAGAGGTTCAAAAAGCCAATGAGGAGAAGAATGCTTTCAAAAGCAGAATTAGCCAAATGGAAAAGGAGGTTCAAAAGCTCACTGAAGAAAATAGTTCTTTCAAAATTAGAGTGGAACAGATGGAGGCTAATGACTTTATGAGAAACCAAGAAATCACAAAACAAAACCAAAAGAATGAAAAAATGGAAGAGAATGTGAAATATCTCATTGGAAAAACAACTGACCTGGAAAATAAATCCAGGAGAGACAATTTAAAAATTATGGGACTACCTGAAAGCCATGATCAAAAACAGAGCCTAGACATCATCTTTCATGAAATTATCAAGGAAAACTGCCCTGAGATTCTAGAACCAGAGGGCAAAATAAGTATTCAAGAAATCCACAGAACACCGCATGAAAGAGATCCAAAAAGAGAAACTCCTAGGAACATTGTGGCCAAATTCCAGAGTTCCCAGGTCAAGGAGAAAATATTGCAAGCAGCTAGAAAGAAACAATTCAAGTATTGTGGAAGTACAATCAGGATAACACAAGATCTAGCAGCTTCTACATTAAGGGATCAAAGGGCATGGAATAGGGTATTCTAGAAGTCAAAGGAACTAGGACTAAAACCAAGAATCACCTACCCAGAAAAACTGAGTATAATACTTCAGGGGAAAAATTGGTCTTTCAATGAAATAGAGGACTTTCAAGCATTCTTGATGAAAAGACCAGAGCTGAAAAGAAAATTTGACTTTCAAACACAAGAATGAAGAGAAGCATGAAAAGGTAAACAGCAAAGAGAAGTCACAAGGGACTTACTAAAGTTGAACTGTTTACATTCCTACATGGAAAGACAATATTTGTAACTCTTGAAACTATTCAGTATCTGGGTACTGGGTGGGATTACACACACACATGCACACGCACATGCACACACATATAAAGACAGAGTGCACAGAGTGAATTGAAGAGGATGGGATCATATCTTAAAAAAATGAAATGAAGCAGTGAGAGAGAAATATTTTGGGAGGAGAAAGGGAGAAATGGAATGGGGCAAATTATCTCTCATAAAAAAGGCAAGCAAAAGACTTATTAGTGGAGGGATAAAGAGGGGAGGTGAGAGAAAAACATGAAGTTTACTCTCATCACATTCCACTAAAGGAAGGAATAAAATGCACACTCATTTTGGTATGAAAACCTATCTTACAATACAGGAAAGTGAGGGAGAAGGGGATAAGCAGGGTGGGGGGGATGATGGAAGGGAGGGCATGAGGAGGAGGGAGTAATTTGAGGTCGACACTCATGGGGAGAGACAGGATCAAAAGAGAGAATAGAAGAAATGGGGGACAGGATAGGATGGAGGGAAATATAGTTAGTCTTATACAACACGACTATTATGGAAGTCATTTGCAAAACTACACAGATTTGGCCTATATTGAATTGCTTGCCTTCCAAAGGGAAGGGGTGGGGAGGGAGGGAGGAAAAGAAGTTGGAACTCAAAGTTTTAGGAATAACTGTCGAGTACTGTTCTTGACACTAGGAAATAAGAAATACAGGTAAAGGGGTATAGAAAGTTATTTGGCCCTACAGGACAAAAGAGAAGATGGAGACAAGGGCAGAGAGGGATGATAGAAGAGAGAGCAGATTGGTGATAGGGGCAATTAGAATGCTCAGTGTTTGGGGGTGGGGGGAGGGGACAAAAGAGGAGAAAATTTGGAACTCAAAATTTTGTTAAAATGAATGTTAAAAGTTAAATAAATAAATAAATTTAAAAAGAGAAGAAAAAAGAGAGAAAAGAAAAAGAAAAAAAAGAAAATTACTCTACCTAATTGAATGGGAATTGGTGGAAGAGTTGTCTGAGTCTAGTTCCCCTGATGAGAAATCCAAAGATACTTTGAAATCTAAACACTATCTCATTTGCTAAGGGCAAAGGGAAATCTTTATTCAAATAACCGGTTGAGTAAACAGGAACCAAAGAGAACAAGAATTTCTAAATAAACTCTTCTTCCTAGCGAGAGTGGAAAGTAACAAACTTTTAAAGTGCCTGCTCTGTGTTGGGAACTGTACTAAGTGCTTAATAAAATTACCTATCTTATCTTCAAAACAATCCTGTGAAATAGATGCTACTGTGATCCTCACTTTACAACTGAGGAAACTGAGACAGACAGAAATAAAGTGATTTGTTCAGGTTCTTGGCATGTGTATATCGGTTTGAGGTCTTTGGGCTTGGCACATGCTATATATTCTAGCAAATTAAGCATTATTTTCATTGTTTTCTTTCTGTCTTCTTCCTAAATACACTGTGGGCATGCAGGCAAAGTTTTCGCTTTCTTATGACTCACTTTGTCTGCTGGCCACTGGGCTGAATTCTTCCAACCCAGACACTATGCACGTGACCAAAGCTCCCTTTAATTTTCTTAAGCTATGAGTAGATGACTATGTTTCATGGGCCAACAGTTGAGCCCAATGAACAACAAACTATGAAGACAGAGGACATATAAACAGAGTTTAGTGGTGACTTGTGGGAACAGTCAACTATGCTATCAGCGCAGCTCCTCCAAATCTCACCCCAGATCTCAAGAGGGAAAATGCTAATCCACTGGAGACTGGCCAGGGCAATCCAGAGCCTAAGGGAAAATCTATGGCCATCCCTGAGCAGTGGTTTAGGGAAGCAGAGTCACAGGACCAAGGTTCTCCATTGGCCTCTTTCCTCATCTCTCACCTGTGCCAGGGAGCTGATTGCTAGGGTAAAATGGACAGAAATGTGAGGGAGACGTTGTACAGACTGGCCTAGATTTGACTATGCTAAACACACAGAAGTCCATATAGCTTAGAAGGAACATTTCCAAGTCACTCTTAAGGATAAAAAGCACCAATGGGTTATTCAATTTAATTCAATAAACATTTAATAAGCACCTACTATGTGCCCAGCACTGTGCTAAGTGCTAGGGATACAAAAAGAAGCACACTATAGTCCTTACTCTCAAGAAGCTTACAATCTAATGGGAGAAATGACTTGCAAACAAACATATACAAAGCAAGCTACATATAGGCTAAATAGGAAATAATTAACAGAGGGAAGGCACTGGAATTAAGAGGGGTTAGAAAGGGCCTATATCAGATGGAATTTTAGTTGGAACTCAATAAAGCCAGGGAGGACGGTAGGAGTGAAGAAAGGAGACCATGCCAGGCCTGAGTATGTCAAGATTAAAAAAAAAAGACACTAGAATCTTAAATTGAAAATTACTTAAGATAGGATCTGGCTCAATCTCCTACTTAAAAAAAAAAATCCAGAATCATAGATGTAGAGCTGGAAGGGACCAAGAAGAAAGTATCTACCTCAACTCCAATGTTTTACAGATGAGAAAACTGAGGCCTGGGGGAGATTAAGTGATTGACCCAAGATCATAAAGAGAGAAAGCATCAGAAGTGGATTGAACCCAGGTCCTGTTCCTCCAAAACCAAAGAGTATTAGTTCTTCTCTACTACCCTGAAGTATACCATGAACAGTGCAGTAAGGCTTGCAAAGCTGTTGCCACGTGCTATCTCTTTTGGTCTCGCAGCCACTTGGTGAAGTAAATGTGATAGGAATTATCATTCCCATTTTACAGATGAAGAGACCAGGACTTCAAGAGACTTAGCCAATAGCCCATTTGTATCGGAAGTTTCATAGATGGCATTTGAACTCACCCTCCCGACTCAAATCTAGCCCTCTGCCTAATGCAGGAGTCCTCTCTCCACTGTCATAGACAGGTACACATTGGCTCTCTGAGGGAGGAGTTGGTTACCTTAAAAGACAGCCTAGTGAGACAATGTGGTAGTTAGAAAGAAGTGCTGGATATGGAGTCAGAGGACCTGGGCTTAAATACTAGCTTGCCATTTACTATCTATGTGATTACCTATGTGATCTCATTTGAGGAGGCTGGACCTTGGTTCCATGACTATTCACAATTTGATCTGTTAAAAAGTTCTTCCTCGGATTAAACCAAGATAAGTTGAGCGCTCTCCCCTTCTCCTTCCCCCTCTCCCTCCTTCTCTCTCTCTCCCTCTCCCCCTCTCCCTTTCTCCCTCTCTCCTCCCTCTTCCCCCCTCTCTCTCCCTCTCCCCCTCTCTCCCTCTTGCTCTCCCTCTCTCTCCCTCTCTTCCTCTCCCTCTCTCTTCCCTCTTCCCCCCTCTCGCCCTCCCTCTCTCTCCCTCTCTTCCTCTCGCTCTCCCTCTCTCTCATTCATTGTTCCTTACTGTGACTTCTGGAGTAAGGAGTAATAAGCCTAATTTCCTTTACCATGATAGCTCTCTTCATGACCTTGAAGGTGACTCTCACATCTCCCTAGTCTTCCCTTATTCAAATTAAACATTCTTGGTTCTCTCAACTTTTCTTCATCTGCATGGCTTTTCAGAGTTTTCACCATGTTATTTTCTGTTCTCTGGAAACATTCCAGTTTATTAATAGCCCTCTTAAATGTCCTGTGGTCCTCTTCAGCATCACCTCCATTCACCAGAAACGAATACAATACCCCAGGTAGGATCTCCCCAGCAAAAAGTCAGGAGGACTATTATCTCCCTTGATGAAGATACCATGTTTCAATGGATGGAATTCAAAATTGCTTTTGTGGCATTTTTGGTTTTTTCTGCTGTTGCTTCAGTAGTCCTATCACACTACTGACTCCTATAGAGTCATAGAGCATCTCTGATCTATTTCATGTGAAATTGTTTAAACGTGTGTGTGTGTATGGGGGGGTGATGGAAGAGCTAACAAATGTTCATGTTAGCAGATAATCTAGAGATTATCCAATCAGGATGATGAAGGACCTTGAGGTCATATCATATGAGGATTAACTGAAGACACTGGCAGTGTTTATTTTGGGAAGAAAAGATCAAAGAGGAAGAGGGAAGAGAGGAGGGATCATAAAGCTATCTTTGATATCTGAAGGATTCCCATGTGCTTGACCCCAAAGAGCAGAAGGAGGAATAATGGGTAGAAGCTGTAAGGATGTAGATTTAGACGTGCTATGGGGGGTGGGGGGAGAGGTAACCTAATAGAAGGTATCTGAAGATAGTGGAAAGAGCTGCCTCGGGAAGCAGGGAGTCCCTCTCATCACTTGGGATCTTCAGTCAAAGACCAAGATATGAGAACTGTAGTGTATTCTTGTCTTTGCTCAGATTCAACAGGATGGTCTCAAAGGTCCTTTCCAAGCTTAATTCTGCAAGAAATTTTTTCTAAGCCGCCTTAATGCCAGTGCCTTCCTCTGAGATTATTCCAATTTATCTTATCTGTGTCTTGCTTGTACATAACTGTTTGCATGTTGCATCCATCAGATGGTGAACTCCTGGGAACAAGAACTTTCTTTTTTCTTCTATGTATCCCCAGCTTTTAGCGTAGAGCCTCCTGAAACACAGTAGGTACTTAAAAATGTTTATTGAACTAATGCATTGTTGGTAGAATTGTGAACTGATCCAACCATTCTGGAGAGCAGTTTGGAACTATGCCCTAGGGCTATAAAAATGAGCATACCCTTTAACCTAGCAATACAGTGATATCCCATTAGGATACAAGCATATCTAGGACAATATCCCAAAGAGATCATACAAATGGGAAAAGGACTCACATGTAGAAAAATATTTATAGCAGCTCTTTTTGTGGTGGCAAAGAATTGGAAATTGAGGGGCTGCCCATCAGATGGGGAATGGCTGAACAATCTGTGTTATATGAATGTAATGGAATACTATTGTGTTATAAGAAATGATGAGTAGGCAGACTTTAAAAAAACCTAGAAAGACTTATATGATATTGCTGCTGAGTGAAGTGAGAAGAACCAGGAGAACACTGTAAACAGTAACAGCTACATTGTGCAATGACTAACTTTTATACACTTATCTCTTTTTAGCAATGCAAAGATCTAAGAAAACTCCAACAGACTCGTGATAAAAAAAGCTGTCCATATCCAGAGCAAAGAACTAAGGAATCTGAATGCAGATTGAAGCAGATTATTTGCTCTCTGTCTTTTTTTAGTTTCTTCTTTCTTGTGGTTTCTCCCACTGGTTCTAATTCTTTACAACATGACTAATGTGAAAATAGGTTTAATATGAATGTATATGTAGAGTCCATATCAAATTACATGCCATCTTGGGGTGAGGGAGAGGAGAGATGGGGAGAAAATTTGGAACTCAAAATCTTATGAAAGCAAATGTTAAAAACTAAAAATAAATAAATAAATTTTAAAAAATAAAAATCTAAAAACTACTTTTAAAAAATGCTTGTTGACTTGCCTTCTTGATGGGAGGGAGAGAATTTGGAACTGGAAACTTTTAAAAACAAATGCGAAAACTTGTATTAACATGTAATTGGAAAAAAATTAAAATATTAAATAAATATATTAAAAATGCTAGTTGACTTGATTCTGTGATTTGTGGATGAGTTCCCACAGCACAAATCAAGAGGAAGTACGGACTATTAATTCACCTTTTTAAGTCTTTAAGAAGAACAAAGATATCTCTCTGTCTCAAATGGCATAGGTACAGAGCTATGTGAAGGTGAAGCTAGATGGAGAATCATAGGATGATCAATATAGTTAGAAATGTACATAAGGGAAAAATGACATGGAATGAGCTGATACTAGAACCAAAATACTTTACTTCATAGAATCAAACTTTAGAGTACAGGGAAACCTAGTCTAGTTCTCTCTTTATATGGATAAGGAAAATTGGTGCCCAGAGAGAAGGACTTGCTTAAGGTCACAGGGGTAGGTAGTGCCACAAAGGAGATGATTACCAAGAGATCCCATATACTGGCCCTGCTCTTTTCCTGTGGTACCTGTACTTCTTCAGAAATGTCAGTAAAACCAAAACCGCTGACTTCAGTTTAATTATAAAGACTTTGATTTGAGGCAGATCTACTCAGGAAGCTCTTGGAAATGTAAAATAACAAAATCAATGACTTTTTAAAATTATGTAACTGAATGAATAAAAAGAAGAAAAAACCCCAATTATTACCAAACTCAGAGGGTCCTTATGCAACAATACCTAGAAACCACCAGGTGTCACTGTAAAAAGTCCTAAGTCACACAGTCTCTAACTATCTTGATTTGATATTGCCAGAGCTTTTTGTGTTTTAAAGCTGGTTTTTGCCTGACTTCTTCTTAAGGAACATATAGATATTATTCTCATGCTCACTAAATAAGAATGAAAATGTCAGATAATTCAGCACCTCAGGGAAAGGACCAAAGTCTGAAGACTTATTTTTATCTCTCACATTCTAGCATAGTATTTTCACATATTATATGCGGTACAATAGAAAAACCACTTGACTTGGTATCAAAACATTCAGAAAGACTTGAGTTTGGTTCCTAGAACTTCCAACTGTATTACCTTGGACAAATGACTTCATGAAAGGTGTAGTGCAATTAAAAATGTGATGGATTTGAAGTGAGAGAATGGAGGTTCAACTCCCAGCTCTGTCGTTTAGTAACTCAGTGACCTTGGGCAAGATACTTTGACTTCACTGGGTCTCAATTTCCACATACATAAAATGAGAGGGTTGGACAAGTAGCCTCTAAAACCCCTTTCCAGCTCAAAATCTGTGATCAGATGTTCTCTCTTTGGGTCTTAGATCCCTTATCTATAAAATGAAAAGGCTGGATTAGATGAACTCTAAGATCTTTTCTTCCTCAAACAGTTCACGATACTAGTTATCCAATGGATAACTGGGCTGCCCACCATTGCACTGATCTTATGATCTATCTGCTATCCACCTTGGGATATTCAAGGGATTCCATAGTCAGGCTATACCTATCTCTATTCCAGGGAATGCAGACAGAAAAACGGCCATTCTCCTGTACTCACGATAGAATTTTTCAGTCCTGTCCTGTAAGTGTCCACTGAGTGTCATATGTAACCAATATCAATTCTTGGACAGGGACTTTGCCCGTGTTGTAAGTCTCCTTCTCCTTTGTCTATTCCTGGCACCAGAAGATACCCAACATTCAGAGCTTCATATGGTAAATGCTGAGCAAGGTCTCATTTTGTCTGGGAGGAAAAGGGATGAGATTGAAAAGATTTTCTTCTATTTTGAAAGGGATTAGGAAATTTCATAAAAGTTTTAAGTAAACCTTTCACAGACACTCAATAAATAGCTATTGAACTGATTTAAAAAAACCAAAAAGGGGTCTTTGGAGGCCAGACCAATGCAAAATCCCTCTGTGAGTCGTTCATTCAAGGCATGAAAAGAAGATGGGCTGGTAGGGAAGAGATGAAGCAGGGGAAGGTGCCAAGGATCCCACTCCAGATGTCTGAACACATACTCAAGATGGTTAATTCCCAAGCCACTTGAGGGAAAACAACCATGAGGTTCTAAGTATCCCAGGAATCCTTTCTGTGATTAGTTTCCACTTCCCCAACACAGGAGCACAGCCAAGTCTGCTTATAACAATAAACATGTCCTCATCAGCCTCTGATTGTTTTTGCTTCCCTCTGCACTCTGCACCTAAGCTTCTTAAGAAATGGTTTTGATGGCTGGACCCTTAATAACAGAACAAATGAAATGTATTTTCTTGGGGAAAATAAATTATGGGGATGTGAACCCCCAAACACTGTCTTCTACCACAAGACATTTATTTACATTCATTTAATAGAGTGAAAAATCTCACCAATGCAGATTACCCTCGAGAAGGGCAAAGATCCTGAATTCTATAAAATATTTAAATAAATGATTCTTTCCTGTTCTCCAGAATAAACACTAGTTTTACCCAGTGGTTCAGGAGGAAGATGTGGGGACTGTGCTTTATCATTTCTTTACTAACCCCACAGAGAACCTGCACAGAATAAGCACCCAATATTCATTTAACTGAAAAATGTTCATTAATAGACTATAAATTCTTTGAAGGCAAGAACTCTCCTCACTTATCATCTTTGTAGCTGCAAACTAATATTGACTTGGTGCTTAATAAAAGCTTTTGGATTTATTTATCCAACAGAAACATTAAAGCATCTACTATATGCATAAGGAGAGGTAGCAGGGCATTATGAAGAGACAGACCCAGCTTAGAGTCAGGAAGACTTGGGTTCAAGTCTGGCCTCAGACACAAACTAGCTGTGTTGACCACTGGCAAAACACGTAACCTCTCTGTACCCCCAGGAAACTTCTTAAAGCTCCAAGTTACAGAAAAGTTGAAGAGCTGCAGAATGGAGGGGATTTCAGGGCAGTAAAGGACAAAGACAAATATTACAAGATATAGAACTACCTTATTCTATTTATTAATCATCCAAGAATTGTTTTCAATGAATGAATGAAAAAGCCTTTATTCAGAGCTTGTTGTATGCCAGGCACAATGCTAAGTGCTAGGGATCCTAATATAAGCTAGTAAGAAAGTACCTGCCCTCAAGGAGAATATATTCTAATAGGGGTAGGTAGTTGAAGTCAGGGAGAAGTATTTTGGACAGGGAAACCTTTAGGGGTGGGATGGGAACCATCAGGCAATTGACTGGCATAGCCTTTCCAGCAATACTGGTTTTTATTTGATACTATTCTCAGAGTCAAGAGTTAAAAAAGGAAGGGAGGGAGGGGGAAAAGACATGACCAGAAAGTGGCCTAATGGGTCTGAATCGTGGGCAAGACAAGGCTAAGCATGCTCACCAATCCTGAGCCCAAGGTCTCAAAAGGGGGAGTTATTAATATGGGGATTTTGTCACCAGAACATTTTAAAAGCTTGTTCTTTTAAGTATATTAAGTGTCACCTTTTTTGAAGCTTTTAGACCTCAACTATCTATTAATTTGCTTGGCCAAACCATTTCCCACACCCAAGTCATAGTAAAATACTCTAAAGTTTGACTTAGAATTATGAAATTTTCAAGATGGAAACTGCCTACCCAATTTATTACACCCCCTTGGCTTTTACAGGTAATGGAAGCAAGACCCAGAGATGTTAAGGAATTTGCTCAAAATCACACAATTAACTGATGCCAGAGCAAGGGCTAGAACCCAGGACTTCTGATTCTCAGTCCTATGTTCTCTCCACTGTTAATGGGTCATTTTGGTTGTGTCCTGACTCTTCATGACTCCATTTGGGGTATTCTTGGCAAAGATACTGGAATGGTTTGCCATTTCCTTCTCCAGCTCATTTTTTGTAGACTGGATCCATCCTGCCTTTCCAATCTTACCTATACTTAAGCCAAACTGGATTCCTTTTTGCTTCTTTCCACTAGATTACATGATACTAGCCTAGTTGCATTTGAAAAATCTTGAATTATCAGGGTTGGAATCAATAAAACTTTATTAAATCAGCATAAAGCCAAGAAGGAAGATAAAAACCCATGAAAGCCTGACTCACCCTTCTTTTCTCCCTGCCCTTTATTTGATCAAAAGAAAGATTTTTAAAGAGGTTGCTCCCAATTTTGAATGGAGAAAGAAAAAATGACCCTCTTTGACTGGTAAAATACCAGGTGTTCCAAAAGTTGTAAGCATTAAAACTGTACTAAGACTTTGGGACATCTTACATGTAGGCTAATGTTAAAACAACAACCACTACCACCTCCCAGCATCTCCTTTAATAATCACAACAGAAGAGCTAACCCGTTATAATGTATATTTTACCCTAATACTAAGAGTCAAAGGGACAAATACTATGTGTTATACTGCTATCCAATTCTTCCTGATTTCCTTCACTGTTCGTTTGCAACCAGTCACCTCCGCAATGTTTCTGGCATTCATCCCGCCACTCTAGAAGCCTCTCCTCTGCCTACAGACAATTACAGTTGTCTCTTCACAGGGTTTTTACCCTTTATTCCCTCTTCCTTATAATCCATGCTCCATTCTCTTGTCCTAACAATTCCTCTTATGCATAGGAGGTCTGTACTTTATTCCCCTGCACAAAAATTTTTCAAAAGTTCCTTAAATGCTTACTGTATAAAGTTCGGACTCTGCTGCCTGGCATTTGGGGTCTTCTGTAGCTTGGGTCCATCCTACCTTTCCAGTCTTACCTATGCTTAAGACAAACTGGACTCCTTTCTGTTTCTGAGCGACCTGCCTGGCTTTCCTGCCTTAGCACATTTGCTGACGATGTTGCTAATGTTTGTGGAATGTCCTGCCTCTCCCTCCATCCCTTATTGAATTTCTAATCATGCTTTAAAATCCAACTCAATCAAACAATAAACATTTATTAATTGCCCACTATATACCAGGTACTGCATTAAAGGTTGGGGATACAAAGAGAGGCAAAAGAAATTCCTTTCCCTCAAAGAGCTAAGAGTCTAATGGGGGAGATAGCATAAAATTAAATATATACAAAGCAAGTTATCTATAGGTAAATAGAAAATAATTAACAGAGGGAAGGTATTAGGATTGAGGGGTTTGGGAAAGGTTTCCTATAGAAGGTGGGATTTTAGTTGTGTTTTAAAGGAGGCGAGGGAGGTCACTTGTCAAAGCAGAGAGAGAGCATTTCAGGCATGAGAAAATATTTGGAGTCAAGACAGATGGAAAGTATCTTGTTCTTGGAACAGCCAAGAGGCCAGTGTCACTGGATGGGAGAGTAGGTAGGATCAGGGAATAAGGTGTAAGAAGACGAGAAAGGTAAGAGCCCGCTAGGTTACTAAAGGCTTCAACTGACAAACAGAGGATTTTGCATTTTCTCCTCGAGGCAATAGGGAACAATCACTGGAGCTTATTTGAAGAGTGGGGGGACTTGATCAGATCTGCGTTTTAGGAAAAATCACTATAATGGCTGAATAGAGAAAGTGGGGAGAGACTGGAAGCAGGAAGACCTGCCTGCAGGCCATTGCAATAATCTAGGTGTGAGGTGATGAGGGGTGGCAGTGTCAGAAGACACGAGGGGGCATAACTCAAGGGTTACATCCTCCACAAAGACTTCTCTGATCTTCACTATTAGTAATGACTTTCTCTTGACATCACATAAGACTTTGCATCTCAATGTGGTTTAGCCTCCCATAATCAATCAATAAGTATTTATTAAGCAGCTACTGTGCACCAGGAATTGTGCTAGGCACTACAGAAACAAGTACAAGGACTACCAAACCATAAACTCCATGACGACAAGGACTGTTTTAGTAATAACAGTAAGAGAGTAGTAATGGGGAGCATTTATATGGCACTTTAAGATTTACAAGTATTATCTCATCTTATCCTCACAACAACCCCATGAGTTGGGGCTGTTATTATTCCCATTTTACAGATGAGAAGCGGAGGCTGCGAACCATTAAGTGACTTGCCAGTATCTGAGGCAGGACTGATTTGAACTAAGGGTCTCCCTGACTTCAGGTTCTGCACTCTGCACCACCTAGCTGTGGCGTCTAAGCTCTGGACCTGTGGCTAATACGGTGCTCTGCTATTTCCCACCTGGCTCAGCTCCTTTGGGCTTCATCACGCTCCCTCAGAACTCTGTCTCCCAGCAAGGTTACATTAACCCTGGAACTCACATTTCTTCAGTAACCCCTGCCCTGGGGGCCTCTTTCTTTCTGATTGAAGAGACTGGAAGATGGAAGGCTCCTTTCAGATCCTCCATGTAGGGAAGATGCCCAGATCAGCCATATTTTCATTTCCCATTTCTCTGTACTTTATCATTCCCTACCTCTTCTACTTCTTTCTATGAGTTGTCTTCTCCCACTAGACTGTGAGCTCCTTGAGGGTTGGGACTATCTATTGCCATTCTTTGTATCCCTGGACCTTAGCACAGTGCCCAGCACATAGTAGGTATTTCATAAATGTTTGACTGACTGACTTGTACACAATATGAAGTGCTTAATATTTGTTGACTGAGGAGGCAAAGTACTATGCAGAGTCGTCACTTCTCTTTGCCTCAGTTTTCTCATCTGTAAATCAGGATAGCTAGGTAGTGCAATGGATAGAGCACTTAGATACTTCTGTGTCTGTGTGACCCTGGGCAAGTCACTTACCCCTGTTTGCCTTAGTTCCTCATTTGTAAAATGAGCTGGAGAAGGAAATGTCAAACCAGTCTAATACCTTTGCCAAGAAAACCCCACAAGTGGTCTTCACAAAGAGTCACACCTGAAATGACTGAAAAACAACTGCATTCAAATACCACCTATGCTACTTACTAGCCATACAACTCTGGGCAGGTTACCTAAACTCTCTGGGCTCAGTTTCCTTGTCCATGAAATGAACTAAACTAAATGGCTCCTGAGGTACCTTCCCATTTTAAATCTATGATCCTATTAATATTTCAGCAGTACTAGCAAAGTATTTGAATGCTGAGAAAACTCAATCTCATTACATGACAAGTCCTCATCTCTTCTTTTTTAAAATATTTATTTAATTTTTAATTTATGGGATAAAACAAGCATTTCCATAACCTAGCCATACTTGTTCTTGACAATATATTATAAAGTACTTCTTACACATAAGTCACCAATGGTAACAAGTTGCAGCCTGGTTATGTCCATGGTGGATCTTTCCATTGCCCTTTGGCATAATTTGGATTCAGCAGAGAGACTGAAGCCATTCTGCATCACTGGAGGAGTAGGGACTGATAGAAAAGGGATTAGCTTTTGTAGAGAGTCTTGCAGTTGGAGATCACTGAGCAGATGGCCCAGTTCCCCAAAGGCAATGCAGCCCAATTTCCTTCTATTCACTGCTGAGCCCGGCTCACCACCTATTTGCAGAACCTAACTCTGAAACAGTGAGGCAGCCTTGCTCAGAAAGCAGGCCTTGAAGGTGGAAGACTAGGGTTTGAAGTCCGAATCTGATACATATCAGCTATTTCCAACCCATCCAATTCCATCGGGAGAAATCCCTGAACTGGCTAGAGAGGGATGCTCCGCTTTGGCTTATTATAATGCCTCACCCAGCAAAGCGGCTGTTCTGGGGAGTGGGGGGAGAGAGAATCATTGAACTTCACTCAAAGCAAAATTAAAACTGACCTTTAAGGAAATTCCCTAAAAACCGGTGGTTTTCTTCTTTATAAATGAAGTCTCCATCAATGCTGGGCTATATAGATGGTGTGTTAAGTCCCCAAACATGAAGATTCTTCACCCTTAAACCCCATGTAGCTAAAAATCTCTCCTGGTTAAACCAGCATCAGTATAGAACCCAAACAAAGAGTTTGCTGTAGCAGCGTGAGATAGGAATACTTATCATTTCCATCTCAAGGGCATATGGTTCTAATGAAACATTGTGCATTGTGAAGGGGGAAACTGCCTGCCTGAACACACTGAAGGCCTTGTCAGGCTCCCACAGGGGGTGGAGGCTGGCAGGCCCTTATCACCTGGAAGCATTCAGTTTAGCCAAATGAATGAGAAATGGAGGGTCCTTTATTCTGGGCAAATCAGAAGACTGAAAAATTCCATTCTTCAAGCTGTGGATAGCTTCTGAAATAGCTGGGAATAAAATTGACAGTGGATCAAAGCACAGGAAAGAAAACCATTTACTCATACACAGGCTCTCAAAAACAAAGGGACAGAAATAATAATAGTGAGCATTTATATAGCGTTTGAGGCTTTGCAAAGTGCTTTACATGCCTTATCTTATTTGAAAGGAAAGCTGAAAAACTAGAGAAATTCCTTGGCTACTGACTGCCCCACTGAGTAATCGTTAACTTTAAAAAAAATTGATAGCTTTTGTTTTTCCATCACTTTCATTTCCAAAAACTTCCCTCCCATGAGCAATCCCTCGGGACAATGAATTTTAAAAGAGGGAGAAGGAAGTTGTTCACCAGCACTAACAAACATATCAACCAGTCTGTTCCATATTCATTGATCCCCACCCACATATCTGCCCAGGAGAGAGGGATGAGGTATATTTTCTCTAATAACTAACTTTTAAAGTATCCAATTCTACAACATTCATGAAGGAGAGAAAAATTTAATTTCAACAGATTTTAGAGGGACATATGAATATACAACACCTTCCCAATAAATGATGCTGCCACTGTTACAAAGATATAACTACTCATGAGGGAACCTGCAGCATCTCTTTCTATGATGTCCTCTGAAAACAAGAAATATGCTCACCTACCTGGGACTGCTTAGGTGCTGTCCTGAAGGCCTTAGAATAGACTGAACCAAAAAGATGTTTCTAGTGCCAGGAATTAATCATTTTAATTAAGAGAACAAGCCATTGTTTGGTCTTGTCATTTAGCTCTTGCTCTAACCTTCAACAATGAACAAAGAATCCATTTAAGTCCCATGTCCTTCTTGAACTACATGTTGTTCCCTGCCAGGGCCTGGAATTGCACTGAGGAAAGAGAGCATCCTTGAAAGCAAAATTCCAAAATATACAGATATTTCAAATGCCAAGGAAGCCAACCTAGGACTAACAGTCAAAAACATTAAGATCTCTCTCCAAGACAGACCCAACCTTTAAAATGCAACTCAGATGGCATCTCCTTCAGAAACTGTCCTTAATGTACCTAACGATAGTCTTCCAATCTGCCCTGAGATGTCACACAGCACAGTCTGCTTATGCCTCTCTTGGACACTTACCAGGTATTATTGTGTGTTCGTCTTTCATTGTTGAAGAAGACCATGCCATCAGAGAAATGATGACATGACTTGCACTTGACTTTGTTTTGAATGAGGGAGGGCTGTGTGCAGGTCACCAGCCTCACTTCTCCTCCAGAGCCATCTGAATCCAGTGACCAGAAATTCATTAGGATGACTGGAGAAGACCCAGGATGAGGCAATTGGGGTTAAGTGACTTGCCCAAGGTCACACAGCTAGTGAGTGTCAAGTGTCTAAGGTGAAATTTGAACTCAGATCCTCCTGACTCCTGCACTGGTGCTCTATCCACTGCACCACCTAGCTGCCCCACCAGGTATTATAGTTACTTGTGTACAGAACACATTCCCTGCCTGGATTGTGAGCTCCATGAGTTTGAAGGCTATGTTTTAAAGTCTCCATCTCCCCTTGTGCTTAGCACAGCACGTTGCACACAGCAGGTACTTAAAACTGTTTCTTGCATTGTTTACCAAACCTGTAAAATTAGGCACCAACATATGTGCCTCCTTCGTATTCCTTGGTTCCTTCCAGTTTGCTTAGACTTGTAAAACCTCAAGAATTCTGTGAAATCAGGGTTGGGTCATCATGGGGAAGAGACCACCCTTACCATCCCTAACTGAAACACTGGAGGCCACCTAACCAGGACTGTGTGCTGAGAGGGGTGGCAAGATCTATAATGTTCACTACAAAGACAGGAATCCATCATCTGGCCACAAGGACTTGTATCAAATAAATCTGAGAAAATAGGATGTCCTTGGGACCAAGAAAAAAAACAGAAGAAAATGTTTGCATATTTCTTCTACCACCACCATGATCCCCATACCCCAATATACACAAGGCCCTTGAATTATTTTTTTAATAAAAAAATACAACGTATGTCATATCACCTTGTCAGGAATCCATAAGGGTAGGAAAGAGGGTATCTTTGCCACAAGGTATGAAAAATTTGCTAGCCCAGCCTTACTTAGCAAGCTGTCTGAGGGCAAGAACTCTATAAATTGAGAGTAGGTGATTTTGTTTAAAATTTAATAAACAATAAGAAGAGCAATAAATATTCAGCTTCCCTGTCCAAATCTGGCCTCCTTTACCTACCATCTACAAGTATAGTTATTTCTTAGATCAATGCTGTTCTAATTCATGGGCCACAGACTTGAGGGAAGGGAAAAGGGCTTTGAGAAGGGAAGGAAAAAAAAGTTACAGGGAAAGAGGAGCAAATTCCTAATTAGGCAGACTTTTTTTGTAGACTGAATGTCATATGTAATTACATAGCCATATTTCAAATATGCATAGACACTATTATGATTAATAAGATACAAATTCATTCCAAAGCTTTACTAAATTCCTATTAACTTTTTGTCATTACGTATTTTCTCAGTCAATGGATACTAATAGTATAACTATTATCCTGTATTAGACTGTGAAATATTTTTTAAGTTTAAAAGGAGTTGCCATACTTGTAAAAATTGGAGAATACAACCTTAGGTAATTCTTCTTACCCAGTCCTCCTAGGGCATTCAATAAACCATGATCCTCAAAAGCCATTTATACATTACTATGTCTCAAAATACGCCATCAGTCACTTCCCACCTAAGATTTTCTTCCTTTCACCATGACCTCTTCATATTATAGATGAATAGGAGACAAATGTATTAAAAGAATAAGGAAACATGAAATGTATTTCCTTCTCTTCCAGGTGAAGATTTCCATGGAAGCTACAGTCACAATGTGATATCCCAAAAATCATCCCAGAAAGCTCCCTGAGCATCACAGCATAAATGAAGTCAATTCTTTTCCCTTGAAAGACAACAAACAAGTTTTTCATGCACATGAACAGAGCAGCACTTTTCTGGCCAAAAAGTATCTCACAGCCCCACCCAGGGACAGAGACACAAATCCATTACCCTACAGATGTGTACTGCCATGGACGTACTCAAGGTTCTTGCTAAGGCACACCCTCTGATGTAAACAGTGGAAGACAGCCATGGGCTGGAGTCCTCGGGAATTTGTGTGAAAACCTTGTGTATACAAAGCAAAAGCCCACAGAAATACAGACACACACACACACACATACATGCACATACACACACACATACATGCACACACACACATACACGCACATATACACATACACGCACATATACACACACACACACGCATACACACAGAGCTTAATTTACTCACACACACTGAAAGAAACTTACCTTGCAGACAGCTGCCTGGAGTATTGCATCAAAGCCCCCTTCCGGAGCATCTCTATTTCTAGACACCCTTTGCTTTTTAACTTCTTCATTGAAGCTATCGACTTTATCCGTTAAAGGCAGCAGATGACGGAAGCCAAAGGATGGGACGCAGTGTGGAAACAACTTGTAACTGAGAAGAAATAATAGTCTCAGAGATACTTTTTCACCCACATTCCCATGGCATAAGCAGAAACATGCTCAGTGCGTTCTCACCAAGTGTACAGAAACACTGAGACATTCAACAATTATTATTATATGTGGGCAGCACTCTGCTAAGTACTGCGGGAGGTATAAAGGCATAGTCCCTGTCCTCATGGAGCTGAGCTGAGGTAGGATAGACACCCATAACACTTTATGTACCATATGATTGAAACATGTGAGAAGGGCTATGGGAGTATCAAAGGAGGAAACATTTACTAAATACCTAATACGTGACAAGCACTTTGCAGATATCTACAGGATAGTTAGTTGTCAACATATGTGCCTCCTCACATATGATCCTCACACAACAATTCTGGGAGGTAGGTGCTAGTATTACCCCCATTTTGCAGATGAGGAAACCGAGTCAGAGGTTAAATGAATTGCCCAGGGTCAAACAGCTGGTAGGTATCTAAGGCAGCATTTGAATTCAGGTCTTCCTGATTCTAGACTCACTATCCACTGTACCCATCACCTGGCTGCCTCTGTGAAACACAATGAATGGGGGAAAGCTTTATGGAAGAGTTCAGACCTAAGCTAGTCTCTGAAGCCTCAGATGGAGAGGAGGGTAAGGACATCAGAGAAGACGTAGGAAGATTCTAAAGAAGGCTACGAGAACATCAGACATTTATTTTATCTGCATCATCTCATTTTGTACCCTACAGCAACCCTGTGGAAGTATTTGGTAGCCCCATTTTGTAGACAAAAGAAACAGACTCAAAAAAGGTGCCTCTCCTAGAGTAAAAAATAAAAACAAAAAACCAACATAAGGATCAGAGGCAGAATTTAAACCCAGATCTACCCTGATTCCAAGTCTGTCATTATTTTCATCACAGCAAGCTGCCTCTCTCCCTTGCTGCTGAAAAATGTAAATCTTTCTCAGATAATTCCCCCATGATGGGATACCAGAACACATTCCAGAGTTACACAGTTACCTAACCTCGATGAGAGCTACAATACAGCCAGGCCCATTTTGCTTTTGTGTCTGTATATACTTAGCACACTACATACTAGCCATGCACAGAGTGGGTGCTTAATAATTACTTTAGCTGAACGTGATCTGGCATCTAGCCCATGCTTAATAAATGCTCATTGAAAGACAAGTCTGTCTCCCAGGTGAATTGATTTGAATTCACTTTTTTCATCAAATGCCTAGCAGGTGCCCACTGTGCTAGACGTTTGAGTTACAAAGATAAGCTAAGACACCTGGTTTCTGTCCCCAAGGAGCTAACACCCTAGTAGTTAATGCAATGATGGGTAATTAAAGATGAGAAACCATCAAGAACAAAGCAAGGGGTGTGTGTGAGACAGGGCAAGCTGTTTGGCACAGGATGCTAAGAGGTACCTTCACCCTTAATGGAAGAGATGAAGGCTTAATCGAAATGCAAGGGAATCCAACCTGGCCCCAATGCAGGCCTGGGCAAGCACAAGCTACAGGATGCAATTTTCAGATTTCCAAGAGGGGTTGGCAATCAGTTCTCCTTTGGGAACTACAGACACTTTTCTTCTTATCGTCATAATTATCCCCATCAAACTCTGTTGGAACAAATGCTACAAACCATAGGCAGAATTCTATTTAAGTGAGCTGGAAAGGACAGCAAAATAATCACATTGTATAATTAAAATGCAAGCCTATTGCCACAGTACAGGAAAAAGATACCATAGCTTTAAAAATCTTTTTTAAAAATTATTTGCAAAAAGCAAATGCTCTGTATACACTATAACAAGTAAGCACTAAAGGATTTGAGGAGGGACTATCTTGCTGGTTCCATATATCTGAGGATAAGTATTCCACCATCCTTCCTTGTGGTACATTGTGTTTGAAGGCAATCTGATAAGAGAAAGTAGTGGCTAGAGAGCTGGCCTGGGAGCCAGGAAGATCCCACTTCTGACACATACTAGCTATGCGTCCCCTGCAAAAGTAATTGAACCTCAACATTTTAGTTAAACCTCTAGGACTTTATGCTGCAGAAAAGGTGACAACTTGTGTTAGTAGAGTTTCCTTAGATGGGAGTTTCCTGTACCAATGAAATCACAGGGCCAGGCCCAGTCCCCTGTGAGAAAATTTAGTATTTCAAAGATCTGGGATCAGATCAGTGCAGATCGCTGGCTTTTAGTAGCTGATTCTCATGAATTACTGTAGAGTTGAAAAGAGTCATCACTTGGGCCACATAAGGACGGGAGCAATCATCTACTTTGGCTGTTAGCCTTGTTAAAAATTCAATTTACTAGGAAATTGTGTTTGTTGTTGTTCAGTCATTCAGCTGTGTCTGACCTTTCATGACCCCATGGATCATTCTTGGAAAAGATACTGGAATGATTGGCCATTTCCTTCTTCAGTGGAATGAGGCAAATAGAGGTTAAGTGACTTGCCCAGGGTCACACATCCAGTAAGTATCTGAGGTCAGATTTTTAACTCAGGTCTTTAACTCAGCCCAGGCCTAGGACTCTATCCAATGAGCCATCTTTTGTATGTAGTTAAAAGTAAAAAGTATGCTGTAATACTTCAAAGGTCTAGTATTAATCCTGATCACAGGCTCTCTCAGCTGAGAAAAAGCATAGCCTGTTATTCTGCCATAAGTTCAAAATATAAGTTGTGACTCTCAGTCTTCATGCTGTCTGGAGTCAAGTGGTCCAGAGGAAAAGATTAGAAAGTTAGTAGGTATGGACTCTCTCTACCAAGATTCCCCTGCCCCCTCATTCTTTTGACTCTCCCTTCACCCCTACCCCATCTTCACTGATCCTTATAATTACACAAAATGAGAATACATGTTCAAGTGAGAATACATCTCAATGAGTGTACAAATCTTTCACTATCATGGATTTCTTTTTTTTTAAAGACAGTACAGAAATGGCAAACCATTCCAGAATCTTTACCAAGAAAGACCCAAATGAGGTCACAGAAAGTCAAAAATGATGGAATAACAACAGAAATCCAAGGATCACAGGATTTAGAGCTAAAAGGGACCTCAGATATTATCTAGTTCAATCACCTCATTTTAGATAAGGAAGTCCAGGACCGGAGAGATTAGTTGACATACCCAAAGCCACACAGCTAATAAGTAGCAGAGACATGGATTAAACCCAGGTTTTAGACTCCAAGTCTAGAAGGAGGTATGCTACTCTGCCACACTGCCTATCCACAGCTGACAGCAGCTGAAGGAGAAAGGGCTGATACCCACGATCTAAAATCGATCTTGGATTATAAATCCAAGAGACCATTCAAAAGAGATCTTGAGTTCTTTCTGTTGACTCCTCTGGGCTCTTGAGTGTTGTTTATATTATGCCATTATAATATAATTATAACTATTATTTTATGAAAATATACTTATATTTAGTACTACTGGTCAATCCAGGATCTTAACTGGATTTTTTCGATGAGGATTAGTTAGGATGTTTTGAGGCACTCAGCTACAATTGATGACATCTCCAATTTTCCCCTCATGGAGAAAGCAATGAATATTTTCTCAATATGCAGAGCTAGTGTTATGGGTTAACAAAAAACCAGAGAAAAATGCATTTCATCATAGTTTGTTCAGAATCTGAGCATCAGGAGGGCCTTCAGAGGCCATGTCACCCAGGAGTCCCTAAACTTTTTTGGACTTCAAATTCTTTGGCTTTCAGTTAACCTTCCTATAACCCCCTATTCAATATAAAAGGAAATATATTATAGACTTTACTATGCAGGTTTGCATAAAAAAAGAGATTAATTAATTGCAATGGGTTAAGAGTTATTTCCCAAATGTTCCATGTACCCTCTTGCTAAGTTTCTGGTACCCTCTGAGGATATGTGTCCCGAAGGTTGAGAACTGCTGATCTAGTCCAATCCATACTTTGCCAAGAATCTCTTCCAAAATATCTTCAGTGAGTGGTCACCCAGCCTCCACCTGAAGACCTCTAATACAAGGGAGCTCACTCTCCCCCAAGTAGCCCATTCCACTTGTGAAATGTTTGCTTGTATTGTGTCTTCATCTGCCTCTCTGTAGCTTCCCCCAAATACTCCCAATTCTACCCTCTAGTGCCAAACACCTCTTCCACATGGTACCCCTTGAGATCCTTCAAAGATAGTCATCATGGCTCCTCTCTGCCAATATGTCTTCTCTTCACCAGGCTAAATGCCCCTTATTCCTTCAAATAATCCTCCCATAGAAGGTTTCCTTGTCCTCTCAGCATTTCTGTTACCTTCTTCTGGACACAGAATATATATCTTTCCTATGTCTTTCCTATATATCTTTCCTAAAATGTGGTGCTCTGAACTTCAGATGGGATCAGAGTAGAGAAGAACTACTGCCTCTCTTGTTCCAAATACTGGGGATGGCACCTGTTTTCATCCATATTTTCTGGTCACCTCTTACCACCACTGCAGATCACTACCTTCTTTGTTACTCACAGTCTTAAAGAGATGCTTAAGGGAGATATTACCCTGTGATGTCATTCGTTCTCAATGAAGGACAGACAAGTGTCAAACATGCACTCTGGGTGCAGCCCAAATGAGATTAAAATGTAATTGGAAAATAATAATTAACCAACTAAAAACACAATAAAATATAGAAAATATTACATTTTAAAACTAAGTCAAGGGAGTCTTATGTTGGGATTAGTGGCCCCCATTTTTATTTGGGTTTAATACCACTGGCTTAAATGAAGCCCTGAGAGTTACAGTGACTTTCTCAGGATCTCATAGTTGGTATGTCCCAGAGGTAAAACTTGAATCCAGGTCTTCCTGGCTCCAAGATCAGCTCTATCCAGTACACCTCACTGCCAATGGACATTATCACCCCATAGGACACCATTACGCTTTGCAGCTGCCTTTTAGGAACTGAAATCTAGCCAGCACCTTTTTATGGTATGCTTTTGAAGTCTATTTCTTTGCTTTAATGCAGGACTTACATTTAGCCCTATTAAGATTCACCTTATTTGATTTGCCCCACTGTTTTTGGTCGGTCTATTTTCTTGAATTTTGACTCTGTCATGCAATGTATTGGCTATCCCAAATCTACCCAATGACCAGGCTGCCCCTTTGGTTTTCAGACTCTTAAGTCATTGATTAAAAAAAAAATCTGAACAGCATAGGGTCAAGGACAGATTCCTGAAGCATTCCACTAAAGAGTTTCCTTCCATTTGACATCAACTACCTAACGATGACTCCTTGGGTTCTGGCATTCAATCATATCTGAATTCACCTAACTAGACCAGCAAGTTTTCATTCAGCCCAGAATTTCTCAAAGACCTGAGCAACTCAGTTCTCAACATAAAGTACTCTTAAAAATTACTGAGGACCCTAAAGTACTTTTGTTTATGTGGATAATAGTTATTAGTATTTTTAGTACAGAAAGCATTACCAAATGTAAAATGAATAATTTTGATTACAATAAAATTAAACAGTTTTTGCAAAAAACAAAACCAATGCAAAATTAGAAATAAAAGAGAAAACTGAGAAAAAATTTTCACCACAAGTATTTCTGATATATATCTCAAATATATAGAGAACTGAGTCAAACTGATAAGAATATGAGTCAATTTATTACATGGTCAAAATAATGAATGGTCAAAAGATATGAGGAGGCAGTTTTCAGGCAAAGAAATCAAAGTTATCTACAGTTAAATGAAAAAAAATGCTCTAAGTTACTACTGATTAGAGAAATGCAAATTAAAATAACTCTGTGGTACCATCTCACAGATAGGTTAAAAAGAAAAATGACAAATGTTGGAAGGGATATGGGAAAATTAAGACTCTAATGCACTTTTGGTGGAGTTGTGAACTGATCCAGTCATTCTGGAGAGCAATTTGGAACAATGCTCAATGGGCTATAAAAAATTGTGCATATCTTTTGACCAGCAATACCATTACTAGCCCTGTATCCCAAAACATATCAAAGAAAAAGGAAAATGGCCTATTATGTTTTAAGACATTTGTAGCAGCTCTTCTTATAGCAGCAAAGAACTGGAAATTGGGGGAATGCCCATCACTTGGGGAATGGCTGGACAAGTTGTAGCATATGATTACAATGGAATATTATTGTGCTCTAAGAAATGATGAGCTGGATACTTTCAGAAAAACCTGGAAAGACTTATATGAACTGATGCAGTGTGAACTGAGAAGAACCAGGAGAACACTGTTCACAGTAAAAGCAACATTGTAAAAATGATCAACTGTACGTGACAGCTATTCTCAGCAATACCATGAACCAAAACAATTCTGAAAGCCATATAATGAAAAATGATATCCCCTTCAGAAAAAAGAACTAATGGCATCTGAATACAGATCAAAGCATACTATTTTTTCACTTTCTTTTTAGTTTGAATTTTCTTCTACAAAATGACTAATACAAAAAGTTTTACATGATTGTACAAATATAATCTATAGCAGCTTACTTACCATGTCAGGGAGGAAGAGACAGAATTTGGAACTCAAAACTTCAACAACAATGAATGTTAAAAATTATTGTTATATGTAATTGGGGAAAAATAAGATATTCTTTTATAAAAGAAAATAGCTTTGGCCTTGCAGTCCCCTTAGTAGGGTCTCTGGGGTCCATAAACCATACTTTGAGAACCACTAATCTATTCTAGCCCATCTTAAAGCATTCTGTCCAGAAGCAGAACAAGAGAGATTCGGTCAAAATGTTAGTATATCTAGATTTCAACAACATCTAGACTCACTGCAGATAGTTTATTGTAATCAAAAGAACAAAGTACCATTCTATGGCTTACCCATGGGGACACAGACATAACTATGTTGTAAGAAGCGAAATAAATTGGTTTCATGGAATTAACTAATTCAAATTGTAAAACTAGGTTTGTTCAACCATTTAACTGAAGCCCACGGTGTAATATCTTTTTGGTGTTTCTCAGACTGAAGCTTTCCTAAAGTTAGCACTAATGCCCATCTCACTGGCTCTGCAGAGTACACAGTGCAATTAACACGCAGGTTAAAAAATAAGAATTTCCACAGTACCTTACTACAGTAGCTCACAAAACACTTTCTTCACAATAACTCCATGAGTTCGATAGTACAAGCTTTGTTATCCTTATTTTATGGTTAAGTAACCTAAGTTTCCAAGAGGTTCTATCACTTGCCTAGCAAGCATTATCATCTGCTTTCTATAGATGAGACAAAGTCAAAGTTCAAGGAACCTGTCAAAGTTTATCCTGCTACTTACTAAGTGTCAGAATCAGGGTTCAAGCACAGGTTTGCTGGCTCCAAGTCCTCTATTCATATTACATCAGGTCCTCTCTGAGCAGATGTTGAGGTTTCTTGGAGAGGACCAAAATTATAATAGATTTTTATATATTTGAGAAAACAGGCATATTGCTCAGTAGTGGGTTATGCTTTCTTGGTAATCTTTTATTTATCTATCTATACATCCATCCCTTTATTTACTCACTCATTTATTCATTCCAAATCTTCTTTTTTACATCAATAGTCTCTAAATGCTACAATGTACTAACTACTTCGTAAAGTCCAAAGCTCCCTCATAAGTATCTTATTATTACTATCATGGATATGCTTTTTGTGGGGTCCAGACCGGCATTTCATAGATTTAGGGAATTCCTAAATTTCATTTGTTTAAGGAAGCATATGCAAATCCACATCTGCTTTGTAAAATATTGTCTTTAAGTCTTAGTTACCCCTAGGCACTGAGGGTTTGAGTGTCTTGTCAAGGATTGTACAACCTTGTATATGTCAAAGGTGGGTACTTGAACCCATTTTCGTGACCCCAAGATTAGCTCTCTCTTATCTACACCACTACATTGCCTCTCCAGGTGTGCATATTATTAATTATTATTGTCTAATTATTAATTATTACTAAGTATTATATTATATTAATATTATATACTATTATTATTATTTATTTTATATTTTTATATATTATATAATATATATAATATATAATAAAATAGATATATTTTAAATATATATTTATTTTATATATTCATTTTATAATTATTATATATTAATATTATATATAATAATATTATAATAATTATATTAATTATTGAGTATTATATTATTAATCTATTAATACTAAAGTCCACTCTGATGCCTCACTGTATTTTAAAATGATTTTGACTATCACATAATTCAAGAGACCAGTCATTGCACAAACTTTCCTTCTTTGAACTAGGGGAAAATTACTAGGAATATTTATTTCCGTCATCACTCTGTCACTTGTAGAAAATTAGGTAATGGGCACGGCCACCTCTGACGAATCTCTTAGTCACTATTTAACCCTCACCAACCATTCGAACTGCCAGACCTCAAATTTGGAGGGTGATAATGATGAAACATTTAATCTCTGGATTATGATTAGATCATATTACAAAACAACACTTTTGATCTCAAAGAAGGAAGCCACAAAAAAGAGCGGGATAACTTCCCCCAACTAGCTAACCACTTATTATTAAAAATGCATTTGATTTGATAAAGCAAAGACTCTCCCATATGTGTGTCAAAATCATATGAGATTCCCTGAAAAATGAAACAGCAGGGGTAACTTTGTTCCACCATCCTCTGATTGCTGATATTCACTGTATATTCTCCAGAGGTATTCACTGTTGTACAATGTCCAAGAGTCAAAATTTCTCTTATAGACAGTGAGATGCTTCAGATGTTCTTTTGCTGATGACAGCAAGACCCAAGACCCAGGACACTGTAGTCTCTTAAACAAGATACCCGCTGATAAGATAAATGTTGCATTGGCTGCGGGAGTTTCCTAGCTAGAATTTCCCTACATGGATAAAAATGTAGGTCTAGATAAAAATAAAAAAACTACTCAAAAGAATTTTCTCCATCCAATTAGTCAATCAAAAAGCAATTATTAAGGGCTACTCTGTGTGAGGCACTATGACTTTGAGGAAGCAAAGACAAAAATGAAGGAGTTTCCATTCTGTCAAAAGAGAAAATGTAAACATAAGGAAAATATAGAAAATAGATCCAAAGTAAATACAAGATAAAATTGGGAAGGGAGTGGACATTAGCACCCTGGGGTGGGGTTGGGTAAAACCAAGAAAAGTCTCATGAAGGTAGTACTTGTGCAGAATCTTGGAGGAAACAAGGGATTAAGAGATTTTCCACACAGGAAAAACCAAGTGGATAAAGAATGTTTTTTATCCAAACTATGATAAACAGTTGGATGTACAACCTACACAGCTAGTTCATTGGTACATATAATTTGGGCAAACATTACAGATGGACAATGAGCTAGGCCCAGAAATGAAGAGGAGGGAGGAGAGTGGATTGGATTGACTTTGGGAAATTGCAGGATGCTTTTTAATGATCCACTGTCTCTCTTGAAAATAGACGCCCATCTATTCCACTTGATATTCTTCCAGTGACGGCTTAGGGCTATGATTCATGAAATACCACAGACTCTAAACAACTCAAGTTGTGGATGACCCAAAGGACAGTAGAGAGGTGAATGGCAGGAGACTATAGACTGCAACAATGAAGAATTGCTAACGGAAAGCAGCATTGGAGGGGTGTTGGACAGGAAAAGGTGTTAGGTCAGCAAAGGCAACTCATGGACAACATATGTGCTCCACTGGTAATCACACGATGTCACAAGATCAAGAGGAATCTTCCCAATTCGTTGGGTGGACTCCCTATGCTGGATTTATGTAGGACATGGATAAGGATCAGAAGGCATGGAGAGAGAACAGTCAGTACCACTGGAGGGAGTATGGCCAAGGAGGAGAGCTAAGTAACTAGCTTGGTAACAAGAAAACAGCACATTTACTTTCTCAGGTACTAACAAATTTCAATGGGACATTTTATAGTGCTGAATCAATTAAAACAATTCAATTCCTCTACCAAAACAGAGAATGGAATAATGTATTATGTCAAACCAAAATGGAAACAGGAGGCACTAAACTGTAAACGAGGATAAAAAACCCAACATATTTATATAATCTATGTTCTATTGTATTTTTATTTATTTTGTTAATTGGTCGTATGCAGGAGTAAACAGCTAGTGTGCTGGGTCTGGAGTCAGGAAGATTCATCTTCCTGAGTTCAAATCTGGCCTCAGACACTCACTAGCTGTGTGACCCTGAACATGTCATTTAATCCTATTTGCCTCAGTTTCCTCATATGTAAAATGAACTGGAGAAGAAAATGGCAAACTACTCCAATATCTTTGTCAAGAAAACCCCAAATGGGGTCTCAAAGAGTCAGACTGAAATGACTGAACGACATCAGGAGTATCTGCTAGGAGCCAGCTTGATACGTCGGGCTTGGTGGACTGAATGCTATATTTGGAGTGAGGAAGGCCCAGGTTCAAAATCCCACCTCAGTTACTGTACCAGGTGTGTGACTCTGAGCAAGTCATTTTGGGAAAAAAAAAACCAAACCTGTGCCTCAATGTCCTCATCTGTAAAATGGGGATAATTATAGGACCTATACTTCATAAGGTTATTGTGAGGACCAAAGGAAGTAATATGTGTATAAATGCTAATTATCAGTATTATTGTTGTAAACATCAAAGCCTTACATAAATGTTAGCTGTTATTATTTTTAAGATCTTAGCCCTCTCAGCTTGAGCACTGTCACTTCTGAACAGAAAGAATCACATTTCATCTCTTGTATGTCCCCTTGAAGACAATACCGTTCCCTACTGGTTTCTTTTATGATCAGAGAACCATGGATCAAGTATCTTATACCAGCCACAGACTCTCCACTTCCTGGTATCTATAAATGTGGATGGGCAGGCAGCTAAGAGAAACAGGCTTTAACTCAATGACACCTAATCACTTGAGCAGTTTAAATAGTTCATGCTCTGGGCTGGCTCTTCATCCTCTGCCAATTTCAAACAGCCTACATCTATTTCCACAACACAACCATCTCACATTTATTGGAAGCTTTCCCAAAGGGTGAAAGAAGAGAACCATGTGCAGGGCTATGGATTACTGCCCTATGTAACAGGTCCTCCATTAGTGTAACTGGTCAGGATTGCACACAGCCTTCTGCCCACCAAGCAACCACAGGAACTGTTGGCTACAACAGAGACCACGCCCAAGCAGAAGAACCAATAAGCCATAGGCTAAAATTTTGTTTTTAATAAGACATAGTAATGTGAAGAATTCTTTTATTTAACTTATACTTCAAAACTATTTCCTACAGGAGGCATTGTGGTCCAATAGAGGGCATAGGGAACCTTTTGCTCAATTTAGAATAATGACTTTGGCTTCAAATATAAGCTCTGCCACTTAACTGTGAGATCAGGGGCAATTCACAGCCTCTTTGGGACTCAGTTTCCCCATCTATAAAATGAGAATTAGAATAGAGGATTCTAAAGTCCCTCCCAGGCTCAAGTCTATGTTCCTATGATCTCACCTAAAACTTTTAATTGGGTCCATGAAACTCAGTGTGAGGAATAGCAGCATAGTTAAGTTTAGGAAAATTTAAGCCATCATTCACTTCACTTTCCCCACCCCAACACTACTCAACTGAGGCACTGCCAATCATGAAGTAACCATAACCAAAGGTATCCTTGGGACATCTTCTAAACTATCGAATCCTTTCCAGTAATGGAAATATCACTCTGAGGAGGGGTTATGGCATGGACAAGAAGAGAACTGAGGTCTACAGAGGATCCCGTTCCACCTCCAGCCATTGCTCTTCAGAAAAAACTGGAAGATCTTCACCCAGCCTCAGAATAACACACTTCTTCATGTATCATGGGAAGACGGAACTCAGCCATTATTGATCAAATCAGCAGCCAGGGGCTTAAGAGCCAGATCACACATTTCATTGGTATCTTTTCTTCCACATCTTTACTGAAGGTGAAAAAGCCCTACTACATCATTCTCACCATCCAATCCCACCCCTCCCCGCACCCATGCTTTGCAAGCCCAACCCAAGAAAAGCTGGTTACTTACCCAATGCATGGATTGGTTTGGTATCTTGGTGCAGTGTAGGAAAAGGGGGAGATGTTTTTGTCAACAAAGGATCCAAAACCCAAACGGAAATTGCTGGTGAGTTTCCTCATCTCCTCAGCCAGCTTGTTGCCCAGATTCCGAATTGTATCCAAATCATCCTTCATGGACAGAGAGAGGTCCATCAAATAGTATAGGTCCACAGGATAATCTTCTACCTGTCGCACCTGGACTCGGAAGGGTGTCTTGACACCTGTACCAAAAGAAAAATGTAGAGTCTCAAAGAGAGAAGGAAACCAGAAGAAGCAAATAGTTTTCATCAAACTTGATTTACCCCAGATTTTCCTCAGTGAATATGTGTCAAGTCAAAGTATTTGTGAAAAATACCACAAGAAGGCAGAGAACAGAAGAAAGTTTTGAGAAATCAATATGAAGCACTTTTAGACAGAGGAATCAAGAAAGCCAAGAGTTCCAGAAGGCATGAATTCTAATTTGGTGTCAGGTTGTTGTCATTGATCAGTCATGTGCAATCAATGGGGTTTTCTTGGCAAAGATACTGTAGTGGTTTGCCAGTTCCTTCTCTAGCTCATTTTGCAGGTGAGGAAACTGAGGCAAACAGGGTTAAGGGACTTGCCCAGGGTCACACAGCTAATATATCTCAGAGGTCATCTTCTCATGAAGATGAGTCTTCCTGACTCCAGGCCCAGCACTCTATCCACTGTGCTACCCAGCCATAGTGTCTGAATTACCTACTTAATGTGAGCTCTAGACCTCAACTCCCCTATCTGTAAATTGAGGGGGTTAGACTTAATGATTTCTGGGGTCCCTTCAAGCTCTAAACATCTATAACTTCCCCCTAACATCCAGTCAAGCAATCAATGCTAGTAGATTGATTAATTCTGAACCAGGTCCTTAGACCTCAAGCCCCTACAGATCTCCATGTTTTCCTCATGACCTGGGGATAACAGGGTAATTAGCACAGAGTGAGGAGGGCAGACATTCTAGGAATTAATTGGCCATATGCAAGTGTGTCTGGACAGCTGGTGTGCTGGACCTGGAGTCAGGAAGATTGCCGGGGTGGGGATATAGGGCAATCTCAATCTCCCAGTTCACAAGTTATTTCCAAACAAATGCTTTTCCATTCCATATCTGTAGACTCCAGCTCTGATCAGAACAAATGAGGTATATCTAATTTGATTAATAGTCAATAAACACCTAAGAACTCCTAGGCACTTCTCTAGGAACCTGGTATGCAAAGATAAAAAATGGTAATTCTCATTCCAAAGAAGCTTACAAATCAGAAGCCAACACATGACTTTAACCATTCCCACAAGTCTACTGGATAACCCTGAATCTGAGACTGGCCTTTGGACTCCAAAAAGGAAAACATAGCCAACCTTAGCACTTGCTGGCCAAAGGCCAGACAGAAAGGAAATTAGCCAAAGAGAAAAAAAGGAAACAGAGAGAAACTGACTGAATTTCATTTTATGACCTTTGCCTCAGAGTTCCAAATCAGGACAACCTATGGCCTGGAAAGTTAACACAAAACCTTTTTATGGTTTTGGAAAGCAATCTTTTGGGACTGAGAACTATGCCATTTTCTATTCATCCTGACAGCAAAAGGTATCCAGATTTTAAATGAAAACGTTTTCCTTAAGTGTTCAAGCACAAAATAACCATAGCAGGCTTAGTATTGCAGGCAGCTTGTAGTTCCTATAGTGGGCAACCACAGCTCTCCTCTCCTTCTTTTCCGAGCAGACAAGGAGTTACTTACTCTCTGTGGTTACAGAGCAGCTCCCTATATTTCATGAGAAGTACTTTTTTCATGAGAAGTACCCTTTGGTAGGATAAAATGCAGTAGTTCTAAGAAAACTCATGCACAGCTGCCTTAATGTGTATTATAAAATAATAATAATGTTAGCAGAATCTGGTTTGGAGTCTGAAAGTACCTCAGAGATCATTTAGTCCAATCATTTCATTTTACAGACCAGAAAACTGAGTCCTAAGAGAGGGGGTGGGGTCAAAGAGCTCCACGAGGCCTGCTTCAGTCCCCTGCTTGGTCACTGCAACAAATCCTTCTCATTTGCCCTTTCTGCCAGGGGAAGTCTTCACACACTTGGGGTAGACACCACCCTAACTCACCCATGGGTTTGAGACCTGTCAGTTACCCTCAACCTGGTTTAGCCCATGTACCGATAGGGTTTACACTACACGGTGTGGCCACTGTGCGCACTACAGCTTCTGGGAGCCACAGGTGAGAATCAGGTGAAACCTGGACACCAAAGGAGAGTGAGCAGCCCTGAAAAGGGCTCAGCAGCCTTCACACTAGAGGTGTTAGGGCTCAAGAGAGGGGAAATGATCTGCCCAAGGTCACACAAGTTGTAAGCAGCAGAACTGAATTCAAACTCAGATCCTCTGACTCTAAATAATAAAAGCTAACACTTAAATATCATTTTATATATATTGTCTTGCTTGAGATCTGTACTAAAGCACTGGACTAAAAGGCAGAAAGATGTGGGTTCAAATTCTGCGCCAATCATGAAGTCAGTCAATAAACCTTTATTTACCACCTGTATGACTCTAAGCAATTCACTTAACCTCCATGAGCCTTGGTTTCCTCATCTGTAAAATGGGGATAATAAAAGAACTTACTTCCTAGGGTTATTAGATAATGTGAATAAAATACTTTGTAAACCCTAAAGTGTAACTTATTACTATTATTCCCTTTTTACAAATGAGAAAATTAAGGCTTGGAAATTAAGTGATTCACCCATAATCATACCAAGCTATTCTGTAGCAGAGGTGGTATTTTAATGCAGTTCTTTGTGCCTCTGAAACCGACATTTCATCTCTTTCTAATCTACCATGTTTTTACCCAGGAAACCCAAAGATACTTTTTTAAAGCATTGAGATCTTGACTCAAATAAAAGAATGTCCATGTTTTTATTACTGATAAGATCATCAGTCTTAAAGTCTACACATGACTCCCCACAGGAAGTCACAGTACCATTCCCAGCCTATATATAGTACAATATCACATCTGGGAAGACTCATTATCTTCCATTTCCACCTAGATAATTTTCCACCTAGAACCTGTGCCAAGAAGAGTCTACAAGACCAGAGCTACACTGAATAGCTGAAGGAACCAGAGGAAGTCACTGAATTTTTCTTACCCTCAATTTCCTCATGTGTAAAATGGGTAGAAACACTATAGCACCAGGTTATTGTGAGAATAAAATGTGAAAATATTTATAAAAAGTGTTTTGTAAACATTATGACCCTTTCTATAAATGTTAATAGCTATTAATATTATTCTAAATAGGGCAGCAAGGTGAGGCAGTGGATAGGCATCAACTCTAGAATCCAAGAGAACCCGAATTCAAATATAGTCTCAGACTCCTACTATCTGTGTGACCCTGGACAGGTCACTTCACCCTCTCAGTTTCTTCATCTGTAAAATGAACTGGAGAAGAAAATGGCAAATCACTCCAGTATCTTTGCCAAAAACAAAACCAAAACAGAAATGGGGTGACAGAGTCAGACATGACTGAAACAATTCAACAATAACAATATTATTATTAATACTTGCCCTGCATTTACTTCTCCACAGACCAGATTTGATCAGGAATGCTGTCAACCAGGGCAAGTCTGCTAAATTAACTTATATCTGGTTCCCAGGTTAAGGTCAGGAAGCACACAAACAGCAACTGAACCATTCACTTCTTAATCTCAGTTCTAATCAAAGGGAGTAAAAATACCAATTCATTGCCTTAAGATAGACACCAGAGATCCTTGTTCTACACACAACACTGAAGTTAGACATACAGCCTTGCTTCTTAAACGTTTAAAAAATGATGCTTTCCCAGAAAAGCAAGATTTCATAACACAGATGTCCCACCCCCAAATGGCATTTCTTGGATCTGAAGAAGAGTAGTGAATTGCTTGTCTCTTAAATTATCCTGAAAATTTTGATTTTAGGAGTATTACAATTCTTTTAATAAGTAGCACTGGGGGATTTTTACCAAAGCAGTTGACATAAAATGCAGTTTCTAAAAACCATCCACCTTTAGGAGCAACCAAAGTCCCAACCAACACTCATCAGTTACAGAGAAGGGCCATTGTACTGAAATTTCAGTTTGCATCTATGCCAGCATCTCTCTAGCTTTAGATTTATGTCAAATTAGAAAAGATTTTTCTTTTCTTTAAAATAACAGAAAATTGTTTCCTTCAGCTTGGGGAGGAGCAATGGAAATAGTCTTTTAATTCTCCTAATTTTGACATAAAGACATAATTATGTGAGTATAATTCCTTCCTGCTTCCACTGGGTAGAAAGAAAAAATATGTGGTATCATCAAATAGGAGAAATAAATAACAGATAAAGAGCCCAGAAGAATAAACTGCAGCTGCCTCTTTACTTAGAGGCAGCAAGGCAACACAGTGGATAGAATATTGGACTTGGAATCAGAAAGACTCATCTTCATGAGTTCAAATACTACCTCAGACACTTATTAGCTGTGTGACCCTGGACAAGTCACTTTACCCTATTTGCCTCAGTTTCCTAATCTGTAAAATGATCTGGAGAAGGAAATGGCAAACCACTCCGGTATCCTTGCCAAAAAACTCCAATTAGGGTCATATAGACTGAAAAATGACTGAATAACAACAGTCTTAGTACATGAATAGTTCATCCAGAAGTAGGGCAGAGAAAACAACTGGCAGGTGTAATAAGCTGGGAGGGCTTTTGCACCAAGTTGGTCTAAAGTTCAACAGTTATAGGCTAGCCCTGAAGAAATCTGACTCTTAGACAAGGACCAGAGTTATTTAGAAGGAAACTCACGAGCTAGGTTTGGAGATAACACCAGAATTAGTTCTAAACTATGGGTTTGAAAAAAGCTAAGCAAAATTGAAAAAGGTAGTAAATGATGTCTTAAATTTATTTCTTTAAAAGCTTACCCTTTAAGTATATTCTATAAATCTAACTTGAGAATTTTGAAAAATTTCACCTATTTTCAGAAAAATTCATCTTTTTGGTTAAAAAGTAGAATAAGCAGGAAAGCATCTTTCTCCATTATCCATAATGCCTGTAGATCAGATGACACAGTCACAGTAACTATGTTGTCCCAAAGTGTCAGCATACCATCATTGGAAAGTCAAGTTTTGATGGGTAAGCTAACCAGACTCATGACATCTTAACATTCCAACCTAAACATATAAAACATCAACATGATCATCCCATGCCATAATCTAAGAAATGATGCACAATGATTGGAAAGGTCTTCTATGTTTCTTTTGTAAAGAAATTACTGTGTAAGAAAAGCATGTGCCTAGGATATATTCTGTTCTTCACAGTTTAGAAATAATTTAGGAGAAGTAAGGAAAGTTTTTTGAGTTCTCCTAGCTTCCTCACTATGCAAATCACTTAGTAGCCAACGCCTGACAAAAGGACTAATTTTCCAACACTGCTTTTAGATTCATTAAAAGATTTTGTTTTCTATCACGATTCCACTTCAGTTCTTCTGATCCAAAAACAGAAAACTAGATTTTGATTCTGGAAGCATAACTTGTAATTTAGTCCAGCTCACAAAGAGTTCAATTTCCCCAATCCTCAGCTTCGGTGAAAGTAAGATGCGTACACACAAGTTCCCACATATATCCATGTGCTATCACATGACAAGCCCATAAATTGACCTCAAATTTCTGAGAGATATGTAGGATCACTGGAAGGAACCTTTCTAATTCCTTTATTTTGCCCACATGGAAACTGAGGCCAAGGGGTTAAGGAACACTGGATAATCAATCAGGAAGTCTATTGTGTGCTAAGCATAGAGGTAGGTGCTAAAGATGTAAAGACAAAATTGAAACAATACTTGCCTCAAGGAGTTTACATTCTAACAGTAGAGATATGTATATCTACCTAAGCACAGTATATCCAATAATGATGAAGTAGTAAGACAGGTAGAAGACAGAAGCAGCAGCCAGACAGGCAGAAGAACCAAGAAAGAGTAAAGTGTCATCAAAACCCAGACTAAAAGCTGGTCCACTGTGTTAAATACTTTAGAGAGGTCAAGAAGGTTGAAGATTGGAAAAGATCAACAGATTTGGCAATCAAGGGATCGATGGTAACTCTGGAGAGAACAGTTTCAGTTGAGTGATGAGGTTGAAAGCCAAGTTGCAAAAGGCTGAGGAAAGTGAAAGAAGAAAAGATAGGAAGTGAAGGCATAAAGTACACTAAATATAACATACATGTGTATGTGTGTGCATACACACGTAGATATATGCATGTACATATGAACATATATGTATTGTACATGCATGTTTGTGTGTGTGGCTACATATATACACACATACACACAAATCTCTTATTAAGAGGATTTGTTCTGTGAAGATTGGATTTAGTCAAATGGCTGAACTTGAGGACCTTGAGGGCCACATGTGGCCTTGAGGCCACAGGTTCCCCATCCCTGGTAGACATTGTAGGAAATCCAGTTGTTGTTCAATTGGTTTTGATTGTGTGCAACTCTTTGTGACTCCATTTCTTGGCAAAGATGCTGGAGTGGTTTGCCATTTTCTTCTCCAACTCATTTTACAGATGAGGAAACTGAGGCAAACAGAGTTAAGTGACTTGCCCAGGGTCTTCCTGACTCCAGACCCAGCACTCTATCCACAGTGCCACCTAGCTGCCTCAGAAATCTAGTACAACTCCCTAGTTTTCTAGGACTCTGACTAAGTTACTGGACAATAGCTTGAGAGGATGGTAAGGTCACACCATGTAAGTAAGCTATCAAGGAAGGAGTCGCAGAGTTGGGGAGAGGGAACAGAAGATCAAAGGAGAAGAAAGAGAACGATTATTGAGGAGCTCTGGGAGTAACAAAGCTAGAATTTGAACCTAGGTCCTTCCCCAGATACAGTGCTCTGTTGTGACTTGTCCCAGCTCTCCAGAAAGCACTATCATCACTGCCTCGAAGAAGAAACCCCACACTCTTCGGAGAACCATGGGAAGTGTTAAATTTGCTGTTAGCAAACCTTGAATTCAGAAGCATTTTAGTAAGAAATTATTCAGTGCAGGAGGTAAACTAGTTAAGCCAGTGGCGTATTTATGCTTCATCAGATGTAGCTCTCTCCAACCTTAATAGATTTTTTAAAAATTTAAACCAACCATTCTGGAGTTATTTCTACCAGGGAGGTTTCCAAGACTCTGATTCTTATTTTATGTAAACTCCACTCATCAGTGGTCCAAAAAGCCAAGCTCTTAAGACGTGTGTACATACATACATACATATATATATATATATATATATATATATATATATATATATATATATATATATATATATCTTTGTACTCCTTACTAAGAATCCTCATTACGATCTTCTTTTCTCAGCAACCCAGCCCCCTTTTAACAATGTAATATGTTCAATCCATCAACAGGTATTTGTTGAGAGCTCTCAGTGGGTGCTCCCTGACTTTGTTTTCAAGGCTGGTTCTGTGACCTGCCTTTCTCTTGTTTCTTCATTTGCTCATCTCAAGTTTTGTCCAGACTTGTCCTCATCCTTTCTCTTACCTTCTCAGCAACTGTGTCGCCCAACAGCCTTTTGGGCAGTTGCTGCCAACGCTCAGCCTGTACCCCTCCCCTATAGCCTTTTAAGGTAATCCCAGCCTCTGGAGCAGCAGATGATCAGAAGACAAGAAGAAGTAAGCTCACTTGGCAGCTGCACCCATAAAAATTAGAGCCTTCTGGCAGAGAAGACTTTGGGAATGCTTTCAGGTGTTCCCCATTTCAAACCCACTGACATCTGGACTTCTGCACAGAATTCTTACCACTACAAGTCTAAAAATGGCATCTTTTCCCATCATAATCAAGTATATGCGTATTAATGTATATTGAGGGTGGAAAGGACTCTTGGAGGGGTGGGTGGGATGGGGAATGAGAGAGTATGAGAAGATAAGTTAACAGGAAATCGGGCAAAATGAGAGGCTGAGAAAGAAAATAGTGGAGAAAACAAAGGTAAAAATAAGATGGAGGGAAACTCACAAATAGTCATTATAACTTTGAATGTGAATGGAATGTTTGTAGCAGCTCTCTTTGCAGTGGCAAAGTACTGGAAATTGCAGGAGTGCTCATCAAGTGGGGAATGGCCAAACAAGTTGCGGTATATAGTTGTGATGGAATACTATTGTGCTATAAGAGCGATGAGCCCATCGATCTTAGAAAGGCATGGAAAGGCGTGCACAAAATGGTGAGGAGTGAAATGAGCAGAAACAAAAGAACACTGTATATAGCAATAGCGATATTGTTTTAAGAAGTATATTTTTCAAAGTCCTCCTTTTCCCTAGCTCTCCCCTTAATTAAAAAGGAAAACACACACTGAAATATTTATAACTGTACTTTTTTTTAAAATAACAAAGAACTGGAAACAAAGTAGATACACTGTACACAGAAGAATGACCTAACAAATTATGATACATGAATGTAATGAAATATTAATGCACCATAAGAAATAACAAATATGAAGAATACAGAGAGTCAGCTAATCAGGTGGCAAGTATGCATTAAGTACCTACTATGTACTGGAGACACAAGGGATGCATGGGAAACCTTTTACGAACAGATGCAGAGTGAAGTAAGTAGAGACAAGAAAATAACACACATAAGGAACTATAACAATGTAAATGGAAAACACAAAACCATTGAAACCAAAAGCTGTGTAATTACGACGACCAAGATCAGCCCTGAAGAAGAGATATGAGAATGTCCCTTGCTCTGGAGGTGGGCTAAAACCAGCTTATACCAAGGTCTGATTGTTAATTTGAAGTGAGAACATTTACACCTGGGAAATCTCAAACTACAAATCAGGGCTTTGTTGTTTTGTTTATTGTAAGGAGGTGGTACAGAAAATGTTAATAATGCAAATTAAACTTCAAAAGGTGTTCTATTCCAAGAGTTCGTTGTTAAACATTTACCTCCCTCCTTTAAAGAGACGGAGACCAAATATACTGTTGGTAGCTAGGTGGTACAGCTTGGCATCAGAAAGACGGTAGTTCAAATCCCCTCTTAGAAACTTTCTGTGTGACCTTAGGCAAGTTATTTAACTTCTGTCTGCTGAAGTTTTCTGAACTGTAAAACAGCACTTACTTCGCAGGGTTGTTGTGCAGATCAAATGAGATAATAATTGTAAAGCACTTAGCACAGTTTCTGGCACATAGTGGCCACTATGTTTGAAGGCTAGCTGTTGTGGTACTGTTGTTGGACATGAGCTGATTTGTTTTACTGAACTACTTTTTAATTTTTGTTGTTTTTCGTGGTTTGTGGTTGTCTGGGTAGCAGAAGGGGGGAGAGACATATTGGGAAATGAAAGTGATGTAAAAACCGGATATCAATAAAACAATTTTAAAATTAAAGAGGGAAACTGTCAATGATAACTATCAAATAAAAAAGAATATGATTTGATGATTGGAGAATCTTTGTTTGGAGGACTCTTGGTGATGAGGAAGCATAGGTTTCCCCCCAAAATCGCAAAGAAATACCTAAGGAGATGACTTTTCATCTATTGATAAATTCAAAGGGTCTTTTACCCCCAGATTTAATTTTCTGGGATCAGAGATGAGAAACATCAGTGTGGAGATGTGGGAGTTACCCCTAATTACAACAGAACTGTTGATATATGGGAGGTAGGAGAGAAACAAGCATTTATTAAGTGCCTACCGTGAGTCATACTATCTCATTTTTATGATCCCAACAATCTTGGGAGGTGGTGATGCTATTATTATTCTCTTTTTAAAGTTGAGGAAACTGAGGCAGAAAATTAAATGGAATTTCTGGTTATCAATGGGATCCTTAAAAAATCATCAGTGCTGTACATTTCATGTTTTTGGATTTTTTTTCAATGTATTGATTGATCCTACTGATTTTTTTCCTCTCTTTTTACTCTTTAAAAAGTACTAGTAAGGGGCTAAGTGGTACAGTGAATAGAACACTGGTCCTGGCATCAGGAGAACCTGAGTTTAAATCTGGTCTCAGACACTTACTAGCTGCGTGATCCTGGGCAAGTCACTTAACCTTGATTGCCACCACCACCACCCCCCCCCCCCCCCGCCCTTCCCCTCCCCCTGCCAAAAAAAAAGAGAGAAAAGAAAGTACTATTAAATGAGATGGTGGGTTGAAAAGATCCTGGGTTTCTATGATAATGTAACTATGATAACATAAGAAACAGAAGACATTAATAAAACCTTTTTCAAAAAAAAAAACAAAACACTATTGAGCCCTAGTTAACCTAGCTGGGCTGGAGGCTGGGGGTGAAGGGGAAGAATAGTGTAGTACAGTGGAAAAAGGCATTTAATCTGGACTCAGAGGTCCTTAGTTTCTGACTCTACAACTTAACAGCTATTTGATCTTGGATAAATCACTTCACTTCCCTAATCCCCAGCCTTTTCAGCTGGGGAGGATGGAGGAGGAGAGAAGAAAGAGGAGAAGTAGGAATTGCCTCCTGCAAAAAGGTGGATCTTGAGCTGAGTCTTGAAGGAAGGAAACTGGAAATTTCAAGATGGGCTCTGCTCCCAGTTCAACCAAGTTTAGATGCCAGTCTAGTGGAATCTAATGTGTCCCACTGTAAAGAAAGCTGATAGGGGCGAAGCCAAGATGGTGGAGCAGAAAGATGCACCTACTCTAGCTCTCCCCCTATAACTCATAAAATACCTGTAAAAAATGACCCTAAACAAATTCTAGAGCAGCAGAAGCCACAAAACGACGGAGTGAAAGAGATTTCCAACCCAAGACAACCTGGAAGGCCGACAGTAAAGGTCTATCACACTGGGCTTGGAGCAGAGCGCATACCAGCCTGGGCCACACTGCACTGACAGGACTGCAGCAGGCTTCAGGGTTCGGAATCATGGACAGCAGCTGCGGTTCTCAGATTATTAAACCCTCAAATGCCAAAGACAGCTTTAAAGGTCAATAAGAAAGCTCTTTCACCTAGGTGAGAAGGGAATACGATCTGGCACCAGGCCCAGGGTGGCCAAAAGCCACTTGCAGCAGGGTCCCCTTTTGGAGCCCTCCACCTAAAGACCCTGGGGGAATCAAGCACCTGATCTGAAATATCAGCCCTAAGTGGCAGTCCTGGAGTGAGAGGGAGCACTGGCCTGGTGGACCTGGTGGAGGCTCTGGAGAGGAAATTCTACTTGCAGATCCTGGGCAGATAAGAGTGCTTGTGGTTGCTCCCAGACCACAGCATAGGCTGGGAGAAGAGTAAACTCCTCTCCCTTGATTGTGCCCCCTTGGAGGAACTGAGAACTTACAGATCTCTAGAGTATACCCTCCACTTGACAAAGGACTCAAAAGTCAAGTAACAGGCTGGGAAAATGCCCAAAAAAGGGGAAAAAAATAAGACTATAGAAGGCTACTTTCTTGGTGAACAGGTATTTTCTTCCATCCTTTCAGATGAGGAAGAACAAAGCATACCATCAGAGGAAGACATAAAAGTCAAGGCTTCTACATTCAAAATCTCCAAAATAAATATAAATGGAAGAGCTCAAAAAGGATTTTGAAAATCAAGTAAGAGAAGTAGAGGAAAAATTGGGAAGAGAAATGAGAGAGATGCAAGAAAATCATGAAAAAAAGAGTCAACAGCTTGCTAAACTAAACAAAAAAAATCCTGAAGAAAATAACACCTTTAAAAATAGATTAACCCAATTGGCAAAAGAGGTCCAAAAAGCCAGTGAAGAGAAGAATGCCCTAAAAAGCAGAATTAGCTAAATGGAAAAGGAGGTTCAAATGCTCACTGAAGAAAACAGCTCTTTCAAAATCAGAATGTATCAGATGGAAGCTAATGACTTTATGAGAAACCCAGAAATTACAAAACAAACCAAAAGAATGAAAAAAAATGAAGACAGTGTGAAATATCTCATTGGAAAAACAACTGACCTAGAAAATAGATCCAGGAGAGACAATTTAAAAATGATGGGGCCACCTGAAAGCCATGATCAAAAAAAGACCCTAGAAATCATCTTTCATGAAATTATCAAGGAAAACTGCCCTGATATTCTAGAAACAGAGGGTAAAATAAATACTGAAAGAATCCACTGATCACCTCCTGAGAGAGATCCAAAAAGAAAAACTCCTAGGAATATTGTAGCCAAATTCCAGAATTCCCAGGTTAAGGAGAAAATATTAAAAACAACCAGAAAGAAACAATTCGCGTATTATGGAAGTACAATCAGGATAACACAAGATCTAACAATTTCTATGTTAAGGGATAGAAGGGCTTGGAATATGATATTCCAGAAGTCAAAGGAACTAGGATTAAAACCAAGAATCACCTACCCAGAAAAACTTCAGGGGAAAAATTGGTCATTCAATGAAATAGAGGACTTTCAAGCATTCTTGATGAAAAGACCAGAACTGAATAGAAAATTGGACTTTCAAACACAAGAATTAAGAGAAGCAGGAAAAAGTAAACAGGAAAGAGAAATCATAAGGGATTTACTAAAGTCAAACTGTTTACATTCCTACATGGAAAGATCATATTTGTAACTCTTGAGACTTTTCTCAGTATTTGGAGGGATTATATACATAGAGACAGAGGGTGAGTTGAATAGGAAGGGATGATATCTAAAAAAATGCAATTAAGGGGTGAGAGAGGAATATATTGGGAGGAGAAAGGGAGAAATGGACTGGGGCAAATTATCTCTCATAAAAGAGGCAAGAAAAAGGTTTTTCAATGGAGGGGAAAAGAGGGGAGATTACAGGGGAAAAGTAAAGCTTACTCTCATCACATTTGGCTCAAGGAGGGAATAACATGCACACTCAATTTGGTATGAAAATCTATCTTACACTACAGGAAAGTAGGGGAGAAGGGGATAAATGGGGTGTGGGGGGGATAATAGAAGGGGGGAAATGGGAGGAGGGAGTAATTAGAAGTAAACGCTTTTGGGGAGGGATAAGGTCAAAAGAGAGAACAGAATAAACAGGAGGCAGGATAGGATGGAGGAAAATATAGTTAGTCTTTCACAACATGACTATTACGGAAGTATTTTGCATAACTACACATGTATAGCCTATATTGAATAGCTTGCCTTCTCAGTGGGGATGGGTGGGGAGGGAAGAAGGGAGAGAAGTTGGAACTCAAAAGTTTTAGGAACAAATGTTAAGAATTGTTTTTGCATGCAGCTGGGAAATAAGAAATATAGGTAATGGGGTATAAAAATCTATCTTGCCCTACAAGAAAAGAAAGAAGATGAAGCTAAGGGAAGGGAGGAATGTGATAGAAGGGACAGCAGATTAGGGGAAGGGGTAATCAGAATGCATGGTGTCTTGGGGAAAGGGGAGGGGAGAGATGGGGAGAAAATTTGGAACTCAAAATCTTGTGCAAATGAATGTTGCAAACTAAAAATAAATAAATAAATAAATAAAAAGAAAGCTGATGACATTGAGAATTTTAATACTGACATAGAACAAAGGAATTGCTGGACTGGGTCAGATAAATGGTCCATTCAGAATTCTACTCCTAATGAATGAACAAACTGTGGTATGTGGATGTGGTGTAGGAAATATTACAGCACTCTAATAAATGATGAAACGATTTCAGAGAATCTTGGGTAGTATGAACTAACACAAAATAAAGTGAACAGAATCAAGAGAACAATTTATGTAAGAGGATAACAACATTATAAAGGAAAAAACTTTGAAAGAATGAAGAACTCTGATGAATGTAATGACCAACCAGTTTTCCTTTGCAGTTGAGCATTTCTACTCAGGAAAAATGTTACAAAGGAAGGGAAGGTGATAGTTAAAAGGTGTTGACATACATTTTTTGACATAGCCACTGTTTGGGTTAGTTTTGCTTGCTTATGTTTATTTATTACAAACATTTTTCTTTTCCCTCTCTTTCAGTATTTAATGGAGGGAGGTTGTGGAAAGGAGAACTAGATAATAGTGATACCATAAAAAAGAAGACAACTAGAGTATTGGCCCTGCAGTCAGGAGATCCTGAGTTCAAATCCAGCCTCAGACACTTATTAACTGTGTGATGCTGGGCAGATCACATAACTCTGATTGCCTTTAAAAAAAAAGGCCATTGAAAGATTTTTTTCTTTAATGAACAGAAGAAAAAAAAGAATGTTCAGAAGGAAACACAGACAAGCAGGACAGTTTTGAAAGCAACATGTGGAATTTATTGTATGCTTTCTTTTTAAAGCAAATGGTATGAAATACAGATCCATATAGAATTCTTTTTTGCATGTTTTACTGTGTAAGTAGAATGCAATTTTAGGGGTGTTATTAGTTCATAATTTTTTTAACAATAATTTTCTCTGAGGCAGATTATGGAAAGTCATGGTTTTTCTCTGACTTAGACAATATCTGCCTCAAAAATGATCATGGATATACGTTCCTATTTTCTCTTATTAATGATAACTCACATTTTTATAGAACTTTATGGTTTACAAAATGCTTCCCTCACAACAACTTGTAGGTGAGACAAGACACTTCATCTATAAAACCTTCTTAATGGGTATATTCTGGTCCACTATCCCAGTACCAGAGCTCTATTCATCAGGGGGTGAGGGATACTCTTAAGGAGTTTGGGAAAGTTGTCTCTTCTCTAATGCCACTCACTAAAGCTCCCACAGCTATGTTACCCGTAGGTTAGCCACCAGTTCCATTTAATCACATAACATAGATTAGTTTTTACAAGGGAATATTTACTTAGAAGGTGTAACAAGAAAAAATGTATGAACATTTCTCACCCAGAGCTGCCGGCACACTCTCCACTATTCCACCTCAGTCTCTGGGGACTGAGTGGGCTCAAATTTATTAACTCAGGTCCTAGAAAAAGCATGGTTCCCACCAACATTCCATTCAGAATGCTCACTTCTTAAACAGCCCTAATCACTGAATGGGTGTTGCCTCAGTCAAACTGAGACCTGTTAAAGACCATAGCTTAAAAAGGCCATGGTCTCCCACTGCCTCCAGGGCCATCTCCAGTCCTCCTGATCTATATCTCACCACTGAACCCAGATGGCTCTGGAGGAGATAGTGAGGCTGGTGACTTTGCGCAGCCCCCCCCTCACTTCAACCCAATTCAATTGCAAGTCATAGTATCACCTTCCTGATGTTGTAGTCCTCTGCAAGAATGAAAGACAAACCACACAGAATCCCTACGTTGAACTACCTGTGCCATATGACTGCAATGGAATATTCCTGTGACATAATGAGGCAAGAAACAATTTCAGACAATCCTGGAGAGTAAGAATTGACACAGTAGAACAATTTATACAACAGGAAGTCACATTGTTACATGTAAAGGAAAACAACTCTGAATTACTAGTTATGGCTCTACTCTCAATGAAGGAGGAAGGGAGCTATTTTAAAGTAAGTTATGCAGTTAGGAGACTCAATGGATAGAACCTGGATTGGAGTGAGGAACACCTGAGAATGAATCCTACTTCATTCTTACCAGCTGCTGGCCCCCTTACAGCCCCAACTCCACCTCATCTAGAAAATAAGGGCATTGGATTTGAAGACCTATAAGGTGCTTTCTAGCTTTAAACATCCAATCCTACAATGTCCTACTGTCTGTGTCACACTGAGCAAATCTTTTAACCCTTTTCAGCCTTGATGTTGTTCAGCTGATTTTTAGGTGTTCCCAACTCTTTGTGACCCCATTTGGGGTTTTCTTTGCAAAGATACTGAAATGGTTTTTTCCACTATTTCTTCAGCTCATTTTACAGGAGAGGAAACTGAGGCAAACAGGGTTAAGTGACTTGCCCAGGGTCACACAGAGAATAAGTGTCCAAGGGCAGATTTGAACTCAGAAAGATGAGTCCTGGCCCAGCACTCTGTGCACTATGGTGTCACCTAGCTGTCCATTTTTCTACCTCAGTTGCCTTCTATTATAAAATGAGAGATAATCTTTAAGGTCTCCTTCTGGGGCAAATTCTATGAACTTCGTTATGTAAGATCAACTAAGAGCTTAAGAAAATGGCCTGAGATTTACATTTTTGTCATGGTTACTCAGGGTCTACGGGTGCACAGCTACAGCAGGGGTGGGAAACAGGGCATGGCCAGCATTGGGTCACCCTATAGAGATGCTAGGGCAGGCTGATGATCCCTAGCTTGAGATGAATCACCAACCCTGGTGGTTAGGATCGTCACCTCCACAGGGTATTCTCCTGCGCTTGTCAACATCCTTCCCACCCTCAGGGCATTCTCATCTCAGATTCATTTCCTGACTTTATGCCCTGCCAGCTAAGTAACAGACCAGCTCAGCTGTGTGTTAACAGCTTGGATCTAGGATCCCACCATTCCATTCTTTTTCCTAACCTAACTGCCTCTGTTCTTTAGGACCTCAGCCCTTCCACTCTCTTCTACCCTTTAGAAACCAGAGACATCAAAACTATTGTTTTTGTTTGAAAAGTACTTTCTAAATTGTTTTCTAGAACTACCTCTGGATTTTTAATGTAAATTTTAATTTAAAATTATATCATTTCTCAAGGTCTTCTACAACTTTCTATCTTCTTCCTGATTAAGGTTTGGGGAAAGATGTTCTGTTTCCTTTTACGGTTCCCTCTGAGACAACCCTAACCTTTGTTTATTTTTTAATTATTTTTTTTAGAGTCCTTTCTCAAAGGCTGCTGACAGTGCAGTTGATTAGTCTAGTTTCCAGATTTTCTGACTGGCAAATTTTTCTTTCAGTTTCTTCAGTAAGTAATTTTGGTAAACTTTGGGGAAACCAAAAGAAATACTTCTTCAAAAACATAACTGAGAATGATTCCAGTACATCTATGAACAGATATCTTGTCTGCTTGATGGAGACAAGTCCTTTCATCTACAGGGAGGAATTGCCCTGACAAGTGTTACTGTTTAAATGAGCTCACTTAAAAAAGAAAGAAAGGAAGGAAGGAAGGAAGGAAGGAAGGAAGGAAGGAAGGAAGGAAGAAAGAAAGAAAGAAAGAAAGAAAGAAAGAAAGAAAGAAAGAAAGAAAGAAAGAAAGAAAGAAAGAAGGAAAGGAGGAAAGAAAGAAAGAAGAAACAAAAAAATGAGAAAAGATAAAAGCATCAAGGAAATATTTTTCAAAAACCAGAATAAAGTAAAAGGAAGTTCTTCAGGGGACACTGACAGAAAGGACATTTTGTTATTTTCATATTAAGCTTCAGAGTATCATATGTAATCTTTTTTCTATTCTTTGCATATTAAAAATGTTCATTTACATGTTAAAATCTTTCACTGGTTTCTTTTTGTTCTGCTTGGTTTCAACTCCATCATCTTCATTACGCCAAGTCCAGGAAAAACTCATCACCGGAAAAGTCGTCATCATTATCAGTATTGTCAGCTGCTTCTGCCCCTCTGATTGGAGAACTGGAGGGTCAAAATGCCAGCCATCTCTTCCCTTGCCATCAGACGCTCTGCTTGGTTTCAAATCCACCTTCATCTTTATCATGACCCTGGACAGGGCACCTCCTGACACCCCCCCTTACTTCTTTCAGCTTCTCCCATTAGATTGTAAGCAACTTCAAGGCAGATGCTTTCTTCTTCCTAATTATCTCCCCAGCACCAACACACTGCCTGATACATAGTAGGCACTTAATAAATGTTTATTGTATTATTTTTTTACTATGTATTAATTCATGGAAGTCATCATTCCTCTGACATGCAAATACCTTAGTTGTGACTGTTCCCTTATTTTTCCAAAAACTCATGTTTTCCAGCTTCCTTAAATGTCATTTTGTTCTAGTATTTACTATTAATAACACTTATAACTAATATTTATATCATGATTTAAAATTTAGAAAGCACTTCACATATATTTGAACCTCACAGTGAGACTGTGAGATAGCTACTAGAGGTTAGTGTTACTTCCATTTTATAAAGAGGGAAACTGTGGTACCAGGAGACCAAGAAGCTTGCTGTGCTCACACAGCTGATATCTGTGGCTAGTAAGTGTGAAGTAAGATTCATTCTCAGGTGTTCTACACTCCAGATCCAGGTTCTACTCGTTGAGCCTCCCACCTGCATAACTTACTCTAAAATACTTTCCTTCCTCCTTCATAGAGGGTGGAACCATAACCAGTTATCCAGAGTTGTTTCTTTACATGTAATAATGTGACTGCCCTTTGTATAAACTGTTCTCCTGACTATTTTCACTTTGCTGTATCAATTCATACTCTCCAGCATTGTCTGAAATTGTTTCTTGCCTCATTACATCACAGTAATATTCCATTACATTTATATGGCACAGGTAGTTCAGCCTACAGAGACAGAACTAGTAAGACCTGAATTCAAATCCAACTTTTGACACTGGCTATGTAATGACCCTGGGCAACACAACTACTCTGAGCTTTAATTTCCTTATGTATAAAATAGAAATAACAATATCTGAAATACTTACCTCATGTGAATATTGTTATTGAAGAATGAGATAATACGAGCTTTGCCAACCTCAGAGTACTATACAAGTATCAAATACTATTAGTTGTAGTCTTATTTAAAGCATTTAGCACAGTGCCTGGAACATAGTAGGCTCAATAGAAATGGTAGTAGTAGTAGTAGCAGTAGTAGTAGTAGTAGTAGCAGTAGTAGTAGTAGTAGTAGTAGCAGTAGTAGTAGCAGTAGTAGTAGCAGTAGTAGCAGTAGTAGTAGTAGTAGCAGTAGTAGCAGTAGTAGTAGTAGTAGCAGTAGTAGCAGTAGTAGCAGTAGTAGTAGTAGCAGTAGTAGTAGTAGTAGTAGTAGTAGCAGTAGTAGTAGCAGTAGTAGTAGCAGTAGTAGTAGCAGTAGTAGCAGTAGTAGCAGTAGTAGCAGTAGTAGTAGTAGTAGTAGTAATAGTAGTAGTAGTAGTAGTAGTAGTAATATTTTTCCAAAGAAGCCATAGAAAGAAGTCAGGGCTTGGATTTCAAAAACCTAAGTTTGATGACTGATGCTGGTATTTCCCAGCTGAGTGAATTTTCACATTCAACAGTCAATCAACCTTCAAATGCCTCAGTTTCCCACAATGGTAAAAGGAAATAGCAGGATACTTTCCAATTCAACAATCAATCAACAAACATTTATTAAGTTTTTTCTTTGTACAAGGCACTGGGATACAAAGATAAAATAAAAAACAGACCCTGCCCTCGTGGAGCTTATGTCCTACTAGGGGAAACAACCCCCCAAAAATAAAGCATATTTGGAATTTTTGTTTGTCCTGTTTTCAAAGGGGACCAATGGCATTAACTTGAACTTGAATTGAATTTAAGTGAGGCAGAGCTGCACAAAGTTATCAGCTTCACTCTCTCTTCCAGAGTCACTGAAGTCCCAAAGCAGGACAAAAGTGAGAATGACTGGAGATGGTCTGGGATGCCGAGGATGACCTTGACATCTTTGATGTCTGACCAAGTTCTAGCTAGGTGCTTCACAGTGCCTGCTTCATGCCTTCATGGGCTTTGGAACAAAGGGTTCTCCTCCGCCCATTCTGCCTGGGGAAATCTTGCACTGGGTATCTCCCTAACTTACTGATGGGTTTGAGGACCCTGATGAGCCCATCTGTCAAGGCAGTTTTCCTGGGATGTGGCCTCTGCACATGTTATAACTTCTTGGAGTCACAGGTGCTCATTCACCTTTGGCATCCACCTGTCACTCAACTCTCACTCTCAACCCTCTCCATATACTGGATAACTTGATGTGGAAGGAGGACACATTAAAAACTAAGAGGACAAGGGGAGACTCCCATAGGAGCTGGCACCTGAGTACTTTCCTTAAAGAAAGTGAGAGATTCTAGGAGGAAGAACATTTCAGGTACATGGAACCACCTATGTCAGGCCCCAGAGGCAGGAGATGAAGGACCAAGTCTGTGGAATGGCAAGTAAACCATTTTGAATGCAATATAGGAAGCATACAGGAATGAAAGAAATATGTGATAAGCCTGGAAAGGTAGGACTACAACCATATTGTAAAGGACTTTAAATTCCAAAGTGGGGAGTTCATATTTTATCCTTGAGGTAAAGTTTCTTGAGCAGGGGAGTGACATCATCAGACTTGAGTTTTGGAAGACTGCTCTGGTAATTGTGTGGAGGATGGATTGGAGAAGAGAGAGATGAGAAACTGAAAGTCCAGTTGCACGGCTATCAAGGTAGTAGATGAGAGAGAGGATGAGGGCCTACTGGTCATATGGATGAAAAGGAGTGGACAGATGTGAGAAATGTGGGGGATGGAATCAAACTTTGGCAACTGTTTGGAAATGGGGATTGGAGGAGGATAAATTGAGGTTGATAATGCCGGGCACATAACAGGTGCTGGGGTTTTGAGGGTGTGAAACTGAATGACTAGGCCAGTGATGCCCTCAATAGAAAAGGGGGAGTCTGAAAGAAAAATGGTTTTAAGCAGGAGAGTGGGATCCATTTTAGATATGATGCTAAAAGATACTCACAAGATATCCAGTCAGAGATGGTCAACAGGTAGATAGTGATACAAGCCTAGAGCTCATGTATGAGAGTGGAGTTAAATATGTGTGTGTATGTGTGTATACACACACATAGATATAGAAATAGATATGCATGTGTGTTTGTGGAAGTCATCTGAATATATTTCAGTAGTTTCAATCATGTCTGACTCTTTTCGACCCTATTTGGGGTTTCCTTGGCAAAGACACTGAAGTGGTTTGCCATTTCTTCTCCAGCTCATTTTACAGACTAGGAAACTGAGACGAACAGGGTTAAATGTCTTTCCCGGGGTCATGCACCTAGTCTGAGGCCAGATCTGAACTCAGGTCTTCCTGACTCCAGGCCCAGGGCTCTATCTCCTGCACTCCCTAGCTGATCAGGTCACTAAGAGGACAGGGTACACAGAGAGAAAAAGACCCAGGTCAGAACCTTGGGAGGAACACACCGTTAGGGGACAAGACATGGATGAAGAATCAGCAAAGTCTATGAGGAGCTGACAGACAGGCAGGAAAAGGAGACAAGAGAAGTGTCAGGCAACCCATAGAGGAAAGAAGGAGAATCCAGGAGGAGAAATTGGTCAATGATGTCAAATGCCGCAGAGAGCTAAAGGATTAAGTCTAAAAATAGGCCATTGGATTTAGCAATTAAGAGATCATTGGTAATGCTTCAGAAAGCAGTTTCCTTTGAATTTGGAAGGCCGAAGTCAGGCTTCAAGGGACTGGAGAGTATGGGAGAAGAAAAGTGAGACAGTTTCTGAGAGGATAACTTTTTTTAGGAGTTTGGTTGTGTGATAGACTGGGCCTGACTCATGCTAGCCCCCTTATAGTTCAGGTCCAATATCAGAACAAAATGAGATACTCACAGGTGGCTCAACTCTTATCAAAAGATACATAGCCATGGCTTAGAAAGGATACTCAAAGATTCATCCCTCCACTCAGGCGGATAGTCTTCAGGCTGGGGGAGGTGGGGGAGGAGTGACTCAAAAGGCCTTAAGACATCTATTAATTCTGAAGGGTGAAGACTCCCTTAAGTGTCCTTAAGTGACCAGAAAGTCACAGCCAGATGTCTCCAGAAGCTATGAAAACAGCTGGGCCCAAGTAAGACTTGGGAACACTTTCCTTGGCTTTTAGGAAAAGGATTAGCCTAACATATTGGAAGAGGGGGCAGGGGAACCATGTAGAGAGCCCATACCTTCCACAGGCACAGAGATGCTGTCTCCCCAGTTAGACTGGGAGCTCCTTGAGAGCAGAGACTTGCCACTTCTTTTTCTCCCTAGTATTTAGCACATTATCTGGCACGTAGTAGGCATTTGATAAATGCTTGCTGACTTGACTGTAATATGGGAGTAATAATATTTGTACTGCCTACCTCAAAAACACCTTGCAAACTGCAAACATTTTATATAAATATGAACAATTATTATTAGAATATTATGCTAGATTCCACAGCACTTTATCAAAGTAGGATAAGAGGATCCTATCCAACACAATCCAACAAAAATGAAATCACGTGCCTACTATGTGCAGGGGATGGAAAGACAATGAAAAACTGTCTCTGATTTCAAAGAGCAGGCATTCCATTGAGGGGAATGGCAAATAAAAAATGTATCTCCAGACTCGTGTTGAAATGCCAGTTCCCGGGCATGAGAATGTGTCCCCTCCAGAATGCTGCTAACGCAGAATGGAATGTGCTGACTCGAATAATTACAATCTTTGTTTTCTGTAGTGGTATCATTTTCCCCTAAAATCAAAGCCATTTCATTAACTTGGAAGTGAGAACATCAATATCCTCCCATATAAAAATTAGAAAAAATCTCTCCCGTTATTATCACTCCCCGACTCCCTGCCCACACCACCAATCAACCAATTCCTTCATGTGTTTCTGGTCCAGGGCAACTCACCAGGCCGAAGATTCATGGCAATCTTCTGGGGTGTCATCTGTATGACATCTGCATGAGAGGGGCTGGAGCCCTTGGTACTTAGAGGAAGGTTCTTCAGGACAGTGATGCTGCTATCTGGGCTCTCAATTTCCCCTTCACAACCATTTTGGAGAAGATTTGTCTTCAGATCACACCGGGAGGTGACTGACCTCAGGTTGCCAAAATCCTAAGAAGGAAGGAGAGATAAGGATAAGAAATCAGACCACTCTTATACCTGTCACCTTTTTTTTTCTGGACCTTGATACTTGCTAGCTGTGTGACCCTGGGTCAATCATTTAACCACTCTGGGCTTTGATTTTCTCTTTTGTAATATGTGAATGATGGTTCTTGCATTCCCTACCTAATGAAGATGTTGGATTCCAAATAATAGTAATATTAGTGTTTATGTAGCACTTTGAGGTTTTCAAAGCATTTTAAAAATATCTAATTTGATCCACACAACAATCCTGCAAGGTAAGTATTATTATTAGCTCCATTTTTGGAAGTGACAGAAGAGACAGGAAGCAGTTAAGTGACTGGCCCAGGGTCATAGAGCTAGTAAGAGTCTGAGGTCACATTTGAACCCAGTTCTTTCTCACCCAGGGGTAGGGCCCTAGCCATTGCACTACACACATAACACATATTGGATAATCAGACTGCATATTCAGGAGAAACAGAATTGATTATCTCTAAGAAAAATTAAGCAGTCTTTCTAGGATAAGCAATTCTGATGTGAGCTCAAGAGAGCCACCCAGAGCATTTCAGCTAAACTAGCCTTCCCTACAAAGAGGCCACTGTGATATGTCAAAAGGAAGATTCGATTTTGTGCCTGGAGATAGAATCATAGAATTAAGGACTCTCAGGGACTTCCAAAGTCATCTGGTCCAGGCTAAACAGGAATCCTCTACAGAAGAGATATTAACTATCCAATCTACTCCGATCAATATTTATTAAGTGCCTATTATATGCAAAGCACTGTGCTAAGGGATGGGGATATAATCAATTAAGAGATAGTACTTTCCCTCAAGGAACTTACAATATAATGGAGTGTAATGGTAATTATGAGATTTCAGATCTTCCCCACCCATTAGGGGAGATTTGTTTTGTAGGAAGGCCCACACCATTTGTTAATTTCTAATGAGGCATTGGTTCTCAAGGGTTGTGAAGCCCTCTGCTCTGAAAAGTGTGTAAATACTCTGAGATAAGGTTTTACTTTAGGGCTTAGTTTTTGGAAGAAGGTTTGAGCCTCTGGGCAGCTGCTAAGGAGTCACCCAGCTTTGAAAACCCAGATGTCGATGTATGTATGTAATAGACAGCTGAATCTTGTCTGTTGATCTACAATGTATATATTTGTTATAGTGAGACAGTTTAAAGCCCTGTCTGTTGGTTTTTATTTGTATTTTCTCTGAAGTTCAGGGTGCTGACTTTCTCCCCTGAACTAATTGAATGATAATATGTGCTTGATTAAAGTAGATTGTTGACTTCTCAAAAGTTGCTTTCCTTTTAGAAAAGCAGATCCAAGAACCTATACAGCAGATCCTCCTGTGTACGCTTGGGTGCTTGCTGATACATAGAGGGAGACAACACACAAAAGAAAGTAGTAAAGTGAGCAGGGGGAGGTGAGGAGGTAGCTGGAAAGTGGATGCCTTGCTCTATGAAGCTGAAACCAGGAAGAGTAGGAGACTTGGCCCAGAAAATCCAGCACAGCAGAATGAGATTAAAATGTAATTGGGAAATGTTTTACAAAATAAATAAATATAATCTCTGACATAGATACTGTATCAGGTTTTCCAAGTCAATATGCCACCAGCAGGAATCCATTCCTATTTGTGTTTGATATCAATCATTCTACAGCAGTCTATCCTCAATATGAAAACCACTAGTGATGGAGAGCCCATTCCCTCCTGAAGCAGTTGATTCTACTTCTGAGATAGTTCAGTGGTTACAGGGATGGGGAACCTGTGGTCTCAAGGCCACATGTGATCTTCTAGGTCCTCAAGAGCACTGGATTCAGTCAAAGGGCCACACCTGAGGACCTAGAGGGCTACATGTTCCCCAGCCCTGGGTTAAATGTTTTTCCTTACAACAAACTTAAATCTGTCTCACTGAAACTTCTATCCCTTGCTCCTAAGTCTTCCTTTGAGGGCACCAATCAGACCAAACCTCTTTCAGAGTAGGGCCCTCCAAATACTTAAAGGCAGCTATCATGACCTCCCTCCCTCTACCCAGGATGGGATAATGCTAACTAGCATTTATATAGCACTTCAAAGTTTATAAAACACTTTACCAATATTCTCTTTTCTTCTTACAACAACCCAGTTAGTTCAATCATTTTTCAGTCATGTCTGACTCTTCATGACCTCATTTGGAATTTTCTTGGCAAAGATACTGGAGTGGTTTGGCATTTCCTTCCCCAGCTCGTTTGAAAGATGAGGAAACTGAGGTAAACAGGGTTAAATTACTTGCCCAGGGTCACACAGTCAGATTTGACCTCAGAGAGAGGAGTCAGGAAGACTCCAAGCCCTGCTACTCTATCCACTGCAGCGCCACCTAGCTGCCCCAATAACCCTGGGAGATGGGTGCTATTAGAATTTCCATTTTTACAAATGAGGAAAATGAGACTGAGAAAAGTTAAGTGATTTGCCCAGGGTCACATAGTTAATAAGTACCTGAGGCCAAATGTGAATGAGTCTTCCTGATTCCAGACTCAGAACTTTAACCAGAGTTTTACCTAACTGCCTCTAAGTTAAGCATCCCTATTTCCTACAAGTCGTCCTTGGTGTTTAATCCCCTTGCCATCCTGGTAAGTGATGATCTCTTCCCCAAATTTCCATCTAAGAAGGGCACTCAGACCAACCATTTCTTCTTTTCTCACTAAGATATACTCCTTTGAACTTTCTCATCATACCCCCACCCTGGGTACACTCTCTCTCTCTCTCTCTCTCTCTCTCTCTCTCTCTCTCTCTCTCTTCTCTCTCTCTCTCTCTCTCTCTCTCTCTCTCTCTCTCTCTCTCTCTCTCTCTCTCTCTCTCTCTCTCTCTCACACACACACACACACACACACACACACACACATATTTCAGCTTTCTTATAGTCTTTTACATTGCAATGTCATTCCTAAACTGAGATACTCAGAACTGAACATAATACAATAGACCAGATGTGACCTGACCAGGATAAAGTCCAAAGGAACTCTATAGAGGTGTGCTAGGGCCAGCTGGCTCCCAAGCCAATTTTCACTTACATTGCATTGACATCTTGAAAATTGGCAAACACTACAAATCATGGCTTGATTTACTGTTTTGCTGATTGCCTAGGCTTAAGAAGGTGATGGAGAAAATGTTAATATAAACTTAAAAGTGTGTTTGTTAAGAGAGGTTTGTTAAACATTTACCATCCTACCACTGCATTATGGCCTCTTACATTCTAGACATTGACCTTCTCTTAATCCAGCCTAAAATCACGTTAGGTTTACTGACTATCATGTCATTCTGTCAATTTATATGAAGGTCATAGTCCACTAAACACTTTACATATCTTTTTTCACAAAAATAGCTATACAGTCATACCTACCCTCTCCTGCACCTGGTGAAGTAGATTTTTTTTAATCCAAGTGCAGCACTTTACATTCATCTCTATCGAACTTTATCTTATTAGATTTAGTCTAAAATCTTTTTGGGTCCTGACTGTGTTACCTCCCATGTTAACTATTCCTCCTAGCTGTGTCATCTACAAAGGTAATAAGCATGTTGCACCTGCTTTCCTCTAAGTCAGTGATAAGAATGTTGGGCCAGGGATGAATCCCTGGAACATTTCACTAAAGAAAGACTTCTATATCATGCCCGTAGGAACCTCACTAAGAATCTCAACATCCTGAAAGATCTCATCAGCAGTGATACACACACACACACACACACACACACACACACACACACACACACACACACACACACCCTACCCTCTGCTGCCCTAATTGGATGGTGAAGTGATGATCATCTCCCCAAATTTCCATTTAAGAAGGGCACTGAGACCAATCATTTCTTCTTTTCTCACTGGGATATATTCCTTTGAACTGTTTCATCATACCCTCACCCTAGGTATACACACACGCACGCACACACACACACACACACACACACACACACACTTCAGTTTTCTTGCAATCTTTTAGATTGCTAGCAGCCATAAGGGACTGTCTTTCCTTTTTGTATCCCCAACAGCGCAGTGCTTTGTACATAGTAGGCATTTAATAAACATCTATTGACTGACCTTTCTCCAAGTTGTCAAGGTGCCATTACAAATTACTAGTAGAGAATGGCTGAACAAGTTGTGGTATATGAATGTAATAGAATACTATTGTGCTGTAAGAAATTATTAGCAGACAGATTTCAGAAAAACTTGGAAAGACTAACATGCACTGATGCAAAGTGAAGTGAGAAGAACCAGCAGAACATTGTACCCAGTAACAGTAACATTGTACAAGGATCAGCTGTGATACTCAGCTCTTCTCAGCAGTACAATGATCCAAAACAATTCCAAAAGACTCCTGATGGAAAATGCCATCCACATCCAGAAAAAGAACTGATGGAGTCTGAATATAGGTCAAAGCATATCATTTTCACTTTGTGTATGTGTTTCATTTTGTTCTAATTCTTTCACAACAGGACTAATGTGGAAATGTTGTACATGTTTGCACATGCATAACCTACATTAGATTGCTTGCTGTCTTAGGAAGGGGAGAGGAAAGTGAGGGAGGGAGAAAAATCTGGATCTCAAAATCTTTCAAAAATGAATGTTGAAAATTATCTTTACATGTAATTGGAAAAAATAAAATACCATTAAATATTTTTTAAAAAACAAATTACTATTTGAGATGAGTAACCTAGCTATTAATATAGTAATCTTAGGCTATTCCTCAACCCAAATGTCTCCATCCTTTCCATATTGATAGCAGGAGTGACTGTGAAATGCTTTTCTAAAATCTAGGTTCCTTTGTTTACAGCATTCCCTTAACCTGTGAAACCCTGAGAAAAATGAAAAAGATTAGTACCTCTCTATGGTCTGACACTCCCACTCTGAACTCTGGCCTTCTTTGCCAATCACCTTTCCATCCTGAATAAACTTCTACCCTGACCTCTTCTCTGTTCCCCCCAAACTGGTGACTGCCTCCCCTAGACCAATATTTTTTTAAAAAGACCTTGTCAAGCTTCACTTCACTTAAGACACTCAGACCTTCTCCTCACAGCCACCTTATCCCCCTCTACCCTGCCCCCTCCAGTACAGAGCCACAATAGTAATCAAATCAATTCTAAGGTAGTTCCTCGATAGGGAGAATCAATTTTTAAGACCAAGTTGCCCCTCCCTTGCCATCACTAGGGCAGTTAGGTGGCAAAGTCAATGGATCGACTGGCCTGGAGAAGACTCATCTTCCCAAGATCAAATCCAACTTCAGACATTTACTAGCTTCATGACCTTGGACAAGTCACTTAACCCTGTTTGCTTCAGTTTCTTCATCTCTAAAATGAGCTAGAGAAGGCATTTTTGCCAAGAAAAACCCAAATGGGGTCACAAAGAGTTCGGCATAATTGAAAATGAATAACAATAACAAAATTTACCTGCTCAAAAGACTTATATGAACTGATACTGAGTCAAATTAGCAGAACCAGGAGAACACTGTACACAGTTAAGACCCATAGTATGAGATAACTGACTTTCACAGACTTAGCCCTTTGTAGCAATTCTAAGACTTAAAACAATTCCAAAGAATTCATGATGGAAAATGCCATCCACATCCAGAAAAGGAACTATGGAGTCCAAATACAGAATGAAGCACACTATTTTCTTTTTTTTATGTTTTATTTTTTCTTTCTTTCTCATGGTTCCTCCCATTTGTTCTAGTTCTTCTATACCATATGACTAATGTGAAAATATGTTTTAATAGAAATGTTTGCATAGAGCCTATACCAGAGTGCACGATGCCTTGGGGAGGGGAAGGAGAAGAAAATTTAAAATTTATGGAAGTGAATGTTGAAAACTAAACAAAAATAAATTAACTTTTAAAATAAAATAATGTAAGTTCCTTGAGGTCAAGGGACTGTCTTTGTTTTTTGTTTTCTATTGCTATTCCTAGCATTTGGCGCAATGTTTTGGCTCATAGTAAGCACTGAATAAAAACCTACCTAATAAATGAAGAAACAATAAATAAATGACTTAATATATTCATTCCTTACACCATAGTGCTACACCTTAGTAATCACTGTGCCTCCCTTTCTAAATGTACACAATTCATCCCTTTAATAGTAACTTTAGTATTTTGTCTGAAATTGGAGCTCACTAGCTTATAAATTGCAGAATTCATGATCTTCCTTGGGAGTGTGGAGGCAGAGAGAGGGGAACATCTGTCAGACAAGATGAGTTGAGCTCATTTCCAGCTCTAAATATACCAGTCATTCAACAATCATTTATTACACTCCTAACATATGCCAGGCACTGTCCTAATAACTGGGGTTACAGAGACAAAAATTAAATTGTCCTCTCCTCAAGGAGCTTCCATCCTAACAGGGGAAATGACATGTATATATGTAAGTACATACAGAATATCTTCAAAATGAAACAGTAGTTTTGGAAGGAAGGGCATGGCACCTGGAGGGCACTAGGAAAGGTTTCCTGTAGAGGTTAGAGTGCTTAAACTGGGTCTTGAAGGAAATCAGGGATAACAAGACTCAAGTGAGAAAGGAATACATTTCCTACATAGATATAGGTAGCCAGACATAAGATATAGATATAAGTATAAAGAAACAGAGATAAGATACAGAGGTGGAACACGACTAGTTCCCTAAGAGTTCCTTTGGAAAAAATGACTGGGAGGCCAGGAATAATTTCCACAACTGAATCCTCCAAATCCCTTCCCCCAAAGGTTTCTTCTTTCTTTCTCATCAGCCTATTTCAGAACAGCATTGGTCCATCTCACCCCATCCTCCTCGGAATTTGAATTTCTCTTAACCCTCTGGCTAAATATTCCCTTCTTGAATTTGACCCAGACAAGGCTGAGGTTAAAAATGTTGCTAAAGAAGTAAGGAAAAAAGCTAAGTAATGTCAAGTTGCAAAGGTCACAATACAGGCATACCTTGGAGATATTGTGGGTTTGGTTCCAGACCACTGTGATAAAATAATTATCACAAGAAAGGGAGTCACACATATTATTTGCTTTCCTGGTGCATATAAATGGTATGTTTACATTATGCTAGAGTCTATTAAGTGTGCAATAGTATTATGTCTTAAAAAAATGTACATACCTTAATTAAAAATACTTTATTGCTAAAAAAAAATAATGCTAACCATCATCTGAGCTTTCAGCAAATCATAATTTTTTTGATGGTGGAGGGTCTTCCCTTGATGTTAAAGATTGCCAACTGATCAGGGTGGGGGCTGCTAAAGTTTGGGGTGGCTCTGGCAATTTCTTAAATTAAGACAACAATGAAATTTGCCATATTGATTGACTCTTCCTTTCACTTGAACACTTAGAGGCCATTACAAGGTTACTAGTTGACCTAATTACAATTTTGTTGTGTGTCATGGAATAGGGAGGCCTGAAGAGAGGAGAAAGACTGGAGGATGGGTGGTCATTGGAGCAGTCAGAATACACATACTAATTAAGTTCACTGTCTTCTATGGGCACAGTTCTTAGCACCCCAAAACGATTACAGTAGTAACATCAAGGATCACTGGTCACAGATCACCATAACAGATATAATAATAATGAAAAAGTCTGAAATATTGTGAGAATTACCAAAATGTGACACAGGTGTGAGCACATGCTATTGGAAAAAATGGCTTCAATACAACTTCCTTCATGCAGAGTTGCCGCAAACCTTCAATTTATAAAATTTGCAAAAGTTTGTGAAAAAAAATTGTAAAATTTGTAAAAAACACAGTATCAGTAGAGTACAATAAAATGAGATATACTCATATTTTATCACTGAACCCTTCTGAGCCTTTAGGCACAGAGGCAGTCGCACTCCTGGTCCAAATTTGCACTCAGGTAGTGCATGCCTTATTATAAGCAGCCTCCATCCTTATGGGTCTGGGACATATTAATGCTCTGGGGAGTGACTTTTCTGTGCGCTTCATCAGCTAATTCTTAAAACCAAAGTGCACACCTGCTGTACCACCCAAAAAGTTCTCACACATGGGCTTTTACTCACTAGTAAAGCCTGGATAACAGATGTACTCTCAGCAATCTATTAACAAATATTTGACCTACTATGTGCCAGGCACTGTGCCAGGAATAAAAACTTAAAAAATGAAGTCATCCCTACTCTCAAGAAGCACACATTTTAAAGGTGAAGAAATGTATTTAAAAGGATTAAGAATTTATTAAGAAATGAATTAATGTTCTCTTTTCCTCCTCTGCTGCTTGAGAAGATAGAGGCCACTAGGAACAATAATGAGATGAACCTCAGAAATGGGGAGATCATGACAAACAGACTTCTTCAACCTAAGCCAATGGTTATAGATGCCCCTCATCTTGGAAAGGCCACAGAGTTCATGACTGAAATTTGAGGAACCACTGGCTGAGATGAGGTCATTTTTATCTTTGGTTCATTCAATCAATCAATAAACCTTAACATTTTAATCTATTACTTCTTATTTAATAGTCTTTTCTTTTAAAATTTTAAGTTTTAAATTCTCTCCCACTCTCACCTCCTCCCCCAGCCACTGAAAAGGCAAGAAATAGGATAGCAATTATGTACATGAAATCATGTGAAACATCTTTCCATGTTAGCCATATTTCAGAAAAAGCAAGAAAAACAACAAAAGTAAGAAAAATGCAGTTCAATTGGCGCTCAGTCCATCAGTTCTCTCTCTAGAAGTGGATAACATGTTTTCATCATGAATCCTTTGGAATTGTCTTGGGTCATTGTATTGATCAAAGTAACTAAGTCTTTTACATTTGATCATCGTTCCAATGTAGCTGTTACTGTGCGCAATGATCTCCCAGTTCTTCTCACTTCACTTTATATCAGTTTATATTCAGAGCTTACCATATTTTTAATAAACATTTATTAAGTGCCTACTATGTGCCAGGCACTATGCTAAGTGCTGGTTATACAGTGGGGGGGAGAGGGGAGGTGGGGAGATATAGTCCCTGTTCTTATGGTGCTTACAATAGACAACATTCAAAAAGAAGCTGAAAAGTGGTGGGGAGGGTGGGGCACTGATAGAAGGAAGGTACCCATGAGAGAATGGTGGAAAAGTCCAGAGGAGCGATGTTGGGTGGGAAATGAAGAAATGGTTGGCCTGAGCCCTTCCTTAAATGGAGGTTCTGAGAGGAACTCTCCACTCACCAGTCGGAGGGAGGGGCCTGGAGACAAGGGGGTACTGATGAGACTCATACCAGGGATGAAGGGATCTTACAGAATGAAGAGATTTTTGCATGATGGAAAAGCCCAGATGAGGAAGTGCAGCTGGGTGAGAAACTATTCTGGTGATGGAAAAAGAATAGCTTTGGGTATGATTTATGATTCCTTTTCTATGCAAAGAAAAATCAACCAAAACACAGGCTTGCAAGGCACAAGAATCAAGAAAACAGTGAAAGGAATGTGAGAATGGAATGAAGTAAGTCAGGGGTACTGCACAGGCACATGTTGGTGCTGGCAAGAAGGAGAACTGGCCCTACAGTGATTTTTATCGGAGAAGACAGTATGGACTTTTCACCAGAGCATGGTAAGAGCTTTTGGTTTGTTTTTTGTTTTGTTTCTTAAGGTACCTTTGTTTTATTTTGTTTTTCGTTTTGTTTCTTAAGGTACCTTTGCCATGGCTTACAACTATAAGCTTCTCTACTCCCTCACTCAGGGATACAGTCCCTTTATACACTCCTCCCTTGCTGCTTTACAATACCACAGCTTAAAAGTACACAGAAGTAACAGTGGGCAATTTCCACTATTAACAAGAGAAGGGTCATTTCATTTCCATTCTAGACAGGTGAGGTTTAATTATATCAGCTAAAGTGATGAACCAACCAAAGTGCATGCCAAAGGATACAGAACTCTTTACTTCACATAAAATACATGCAATAATAAGTGTGACATGACAACGTGATTGTCGTAGTTCAGTTGTTTCAGTCCTGTCCAACTCTTTGTGACCCCATTATGGGGTTTTCTTGGCACAGATATTGGTGTGGTTTGCCATTTCCTTTTCTGGCTCATTTTACAGATGAGGAAACTGAGGCAAACAGGGTTAAGTGACTTGCCCAGGTCCACAGCTAGCAAGTGTCTGAGGCCAGATTTGAACTCAGGAAGATGAGTCTTCCTGATTCTAGGCTTAACACGCTATCCACTGGGACAACTTAACTGTCCCCACAATATTGTAAAGGCAAACAATTTTTAAAAGTGTGAGAACTCTGATCAAGCGAGTGACTAACCACTATTCCAGAGGACAAGAAATGAAGTGAGTACATTACCTGCTTCCTAACAGAGAAACTGATGCATGCAGAGGAGAGACACGGAGGCAGAGACAGAGACAGGGAGAAACAGAGACAGACAGAGACACAGAGAGAGAGAGACAGAAAGAGAAGAGGAGAGAGAAAGAGAAAAGGAGGGGGAGTGAGGGGAACAGAAAAAGAGAGAGGGAAGAAGAGACAGTTTTTGTATACAAATATGTAGCCATATTATGACTATATGTATATATAATTATGAATATATAATGAATACACAATTACATACTATATGTGTTATATATGTATTTGCATATAAACATACATACATATATATAGCACATATTGTAGTACGTAATTTTGTATTTCTTATATGCATTATACATATAGTCAGTTGGGGAATTTGTTTTGTTTGATTATGAATATTGTTTACAAGAGTTTGGTTTTTCTTTTTTCAGCATTTGGGGAGAGGAAGAAGGGTCAGAAAAGTTTTTTGTTCATTAAAAGATTTTAAATAATGTTACAAATGATCAGGATTCAGGCAGATGCATGTTGGCTAGAGTTCAAGTCAAGTCAATTCAACTTAATAGCATTTATGAGGCACCTACTTTCTACCAAGCACTGTGCTAGATGTTGGGGATATAAAAAACAGCATGGACAAGCCCACAGTGCCCATCTTCAAGGAGCTTGATTCTAAGAGGTACAGGAGCAGGCAGCATTCACACGGATAAGTAAATATACAGTATGTACTAACATGGGGGAAAGATATGGAGAGCATGAATAGGAAAGGCTTCAACTCAGAAGTGACACAAGCTGATTCTTCAAAAGATGCTCTGGATTCCGAGACCCCAAGGAAGGAGAAGAGCATGGGGATTAAAGCAGGTTTCAAGAATCAGGAAGGCCCTTCAGTGCACCTTGAAGGATCACATAGAGTCTGAAGGCACTTTAGAGGTGCCCTAGTAGAATCTCCTATTTTACATATGATGAAACTCAGGCCCAGAGTAGTTAAGTGACTTGACCAAGGTCTAGAATTTGAACTCAGATCTTGTGATCCAAGTTTAACACTGTCCCTGGTACCAAGATGGTAACTGAGGTTGTTAGTGTCATACTGTAACATGAATGGACAAGAATAAGACAATGATTGCTATGTAGGGCCAGAACTAGGAGCCCAGATACTCAATCAAAATTTAAAAAACTAAGCAATTATCAGGAGTTTGAGGAAGCAAAGGTAGTCAAAACTAGAGAAATAACCTTGACCCTATGCCTACAAGCTCAGACTTCTACCACCTAGCAGTACTTTTTAAAAGGGGATGAAATTAAATATTCCCTGCCTGGGATCAGAATCCATTTGGTGTTTCTGCCTGATACACACACATTAGTGTGCCTGACCTTTTAGATACTCGATCCTTGCCTTGACCTTTGGGACTTTTCCTTTATTTCTAAAACTGTTTTGGTAGATATGGGGCCACAGTCAAATTAATACCTATGCGAGAACAGACAGATCTATCTGATTCTGGCTGGAGCAGAAAGGCCAAAAATAATAGGAGGGCCTGGGAAGTGGACGGAAACTAAAACCTTTTCTGCCACATCATTGTTTTTCATATTTAACAATCATGTTGAAAATTAAAATTATTATGAAATGCTATAATGAACAAAAGATGATGGAAGTGATGACTCAGGAAGATTAACCTCATGGTTGTGCCTAAGATGGAGTGAAAAGAAAATAGCCTACTTGTTGTTATTGTTTAGTCATTTTCAGTCATATCTAACTCTCCAGGACCTCATTTGGAGTTCTGTTGTTTTTGGGGGGGTTTGGCAAAGATACTGGAGTGATTCATGCCGTTTCTTTCTCCAGCTCATCTTACAGGTAAGGAAACTGAGGCAGAGTTAAACAACTTGCCCACCTAGTATGTATTTGAGGTACGATTTAAATTCAGGTCTTCCTAACTTCAGGTTGGGCACTCTATCTACTGTACCACCTAGCTGCCCAAAAAGTCTAGAGACGATAAGATTAGTTTTAACTAGTTCAAAATAATTAGGATCCTCTACCTTTCTTTCTAAACCTGATCCAGAAAACTTTTTTTAAGAATTATTTTATTTATTTTTATTTATTAAAGTAAAATAATATTAAATGATTTATTTATTTTGTTTCTCTGTATGAGTGGCTAAGATATGTCCTGTCAATCGTACCTCTTCTGTCCAGTCACAAAAGGAGAGAGAAGAATGTTGCTATGCTTCTGGGACCAGCTTGTCCTCCGTGCTCCCCAGGGAAAAATCAACCCACCAGAAAGATGTCAAATAGTTTTTCAGTTTTGTCCTAAGAGACAACACCCAGTGCAGGCGATCACTACAAAGCTAACAGACTGCTGGCAGGCAGCTTTGTTTAAAGGCTTAGTAAGAGCCTCAAGGTAGAATGGGAGATGCCAACACAGGTGTAGCCTGATGGGATCCAAGAATAGAAAACTCCCCATAACAGCTATTCATCCACTTGTCACTTGGCAAGTCAACCTGCATGGAGATGCCACCTCAGCACAATTCCCAAGGCATTGGTGGGAAGGGACTTAGAAGGCAGAAATCTAGGGCTAGAGAGCCAGTCCCCACATGTACTGGCCACCTTGTTAGAGCAATAGTACTTACTTCTCCATTCCTGGTTTTCCTCATTTAAAAAATAGGGACTCACAGGGAAGGTGCTATGCAAACATGTCCAAAAGCAAAAGATATCAAGAAAATAAGATTTTTTAAAAAGATAAAATATATGAAAGATAGATGGTGAGCATCTATGATCATATTTTATATATATATATGCATATATATATATGAAAAAAAGACTGATGATCATTTTTTAAATGAGATCTCAGAGGAGAATTTCATCTACATCAAGGCAGGTCATCTCCTTTACAAAACTGAGTCTGAAGCATCTGCCTCCAGCACTCACAGGTTAAAAATTTACCCAGAGAGGGCAGTTAGGTGTCACAATAGATAAAGTACCAGACCTGGAGTCAGGAAGACTCATCTTCCTGAGTTCAATTCTAGCCTCAGATACTTCCTAGCTGTATGACCCTGGGCAAGTCACTTAACCCTGTTTGCCTCAGTTTCCTCATTTGCGAAATGGGCTGGAGAAGGAAGTGGCAAATTTATTATCTTTGCCAAGAAAACCCCAAAATGAGGTCATAAATAGTTGGACATGACTGAAAATGACTCAACAACAACTCAATTTGATGACAAAGAAGATGGCACTGTTCAGGTACCATTGCTCCCCAGGTTTTAAAAATTACTGAGGATCCTAGAGTACTGTATCCTAAGCTATTCACATATTAACTACCAGGGAGGAGTTTATAAACAATCTAAGCCTTCCCAAATACAATGATCAATCACATGAAAAGCTCAGAACCTCTTTTCCAGGATTCTAGAGTGAACTCAACTCAAGATGAGATCCCCACTCAGGAGCTACTGGAGGTAGTTCCTACCTTTAAGAAAGGTAAACATTTATACCTCCAAAATTGGCAAACACTATAAATCCAAGCTTGATATGTTATTGTGTTGATTGTCCAAACTAAAGAAAGTGATGTAAAAATGTTACTAATACAAATGAAATTGAAAAGTTTGTCCTGTATGCATTCTTTTTTCTGGAGAGACAATCTTTGAGCATTTACCAGCACATCTCTCTTTGTCCCATCTAATTCAACGATTATTACAGTCTTTATTCCTCCTCTCCTCATGAGGTCTCTCTAAAAATGGAAACTACCAGAAGTTGAACAACTGGAAATCTGTGATCCCTAGAACTACAGCTAAGCTCTGAAGCGGAAATCGTTCTAATTAATGGTGAGGAACTGTTTTGCCAAAGGCTATTGACTTATGGGAGTTGGAAAATGATCAAGTATAACCTGACATAAAGGAAACTCCCATTGATTTCAAACTGGAAATAATCTCAGAAACCATCTAATACAAAACTTTCATTTTAAAGCTGAGGAAACTGAGGCTCAGGAAGACAAAGTACTTTGTTCAAGGTCACATGGAGCAATTCTGCTTTATGGGAGAGGAAGAAAAGAAGGAAGGAAGGAGGGAAGGAAGGAGAAATTAAGAGAAAAATGGAAAGAGAAAAGGGAGAGGAAGGGAGAGAGGGAAAATAAAAAGACAGAAAGGAAGAAGGAAAGAAAGAGTCAAGATGCTTAAAAGCAATCATCAAATTAATCTACTAAGATTGCTATTTTTAATCCTTTAAGTTTTTCTCAATAGTATATTTACAGAATGTTACAAAAAACATTTCACCTCCCTATTTTACCTAAATTTTTGAAGAATCAGTCAAATCATCTCTTTTCCTAGTTTTCAATTGTAAAAACCTCTCATTTCCTGTACTAGAAAAAAAGAGGTTAGTAAATGTCATTTTACAGGAGGAAGGGGAGTCCACTTTCAAAAAGCTAACCTTTCATCTTTCAGTCTTTCACTAGGTTTTTACTGAAGAACTTAGAAGTTATGCTTCATTTTCAAACCTATAAACAAGGGGAACAAGAGAAGAGAACAAGTACTTATTAAATACCCGTTTTCTGCCAGGCACTATGCTAAGTACTTTACAAATGTTATCTCATTGGATACTGTAATAGATATATATGTTGCCCTTGTTGCTTGTGTTATGGGCTAAATAAATTAAGAAGCAGGCTAATGTGGTCCATTAAGAGTGCCCAAAATGTTAAAAATTAAACTAGCAACTCCCTCTGCCTTTCCATCATCATTATACCCAACAAACTTTAATCATATGATTTGGTTTAACTGGTATTCAGGGTTAATGACATGATCAGGTGGAAAAAGCTGAGGATCAGGGAGAAAAAGTGAGACCTGGGTTCTTCTACTCCTGTCTCTATCACACTCTAGATGTGGGACTCTGGGAAATATGCTTAGTCTGTATAACGGGCTAGGGTTTCTTCACCTGTAAAATAAAAAACTTCAATTAGATGATCTCTACCATTCGTTCCAGGTGTAGGACTCTTTATGAGAGACAACTTGGAGTAATGGGTACAGTACAAGACTTGAAAACTGGAAAGATCTGGCCTCTGACACTTATTAGCACTATCATCCTGGGTTAAATCACTTAACGTCTCTGAGCCTCAGTTTCCTGATTTGTAAAAAGAGAGGGGTCAGATAAGATGGTCTTTAAGGCTAGGGCCCTTCTAGTTCTAAATATAGGTCTAGGGGACTAATGGTTTTTGACTGAGCTAACTGTTTAACTGAAGTGAATCACGAGCCATTCTGAACATTTATGCACACTGGGTAGGTATTAGGAAATTCAAAGATTAATACAACCAAATTCATGTGGGCATTTCAACTCACACACTATAATAAGCCATGGCAATAAATTAATTTGACCAAATCATCCCTTGATTGACAAACACAAATATTTTGAACGTTTGTAATGTCCCACTGTAGACCCCCTCCCCACTCCAGGACCCTCAAAAATTCCTGAGCTAGGGTCAGGCATTTCATTCCTTTCTAGCAAGTTATAGTCAAGCAAGGGATTGTCCTGTAAACAATGTCATTCAACAACTGCCTTGTCCCACATATCTAACAATGTACTTCTGTATATGAATGCACATACAGAGGATTGTAGGGGGGAAAAGATTAGCTTATCACAAATACAACTGACTGCCCCAGAGTTATGGGCAAAGAACCTACTTCTGCGTCCCAGCAGGTCACAGAGGTGATGCTTTATTGATGTGGTTATAACTAATATACCGATGTAACATAAACCAGTCTTTTTCTGGTTCTGGCTCTACATTCTCTATAACAAAAGAGCTTAGGTATGTGCTGTTTGTGTTGTAGATAAGACCACAGGAGTATATATTTGGAGATGGAGTGACTTTAGAGGTCATTAAGCCCAGTCCCTTATTTTACAGATGAGGCAACTGAGACCCAAAGAAGTTAGGTAAGTTGACTTGCCCAAGGTCACACAGCTAGAAAGTATCAGATGTGAGTTTAGAACCCAAGTCCAATGTAGACTCCAGTTTCAATCCATATTGAATTCTTTACAGCAGAGGTGTCAAATACCTAGACCCAAATGCAGCTCCACCAGGTCAAAATTTAATTAGGAAACAGATAGCAAAGTAAACTACAATGGAGCACAGATAATGTTAATATGTGGTTTTCTAAGTCGATACGGCCCACAGGGATCCTTATGTACAGTTTAGTGGCCCCTGATGCTACTGCTTAGGATTTTTTGAATTACAACTCAGGAACTACAATACCATATGCTAGTCAAAGATTTAACAACTTTACAAATTTTACAATTTCCAAAGCCCTTAGAGATATATGATCTCATCTGATCTTCACAGATTTGCTCTATAGGGCAGTTATTCTTATCCCCATTTTATAGATGAGGAAACTGAGGTTCAGAGACTATCTCTTTGGAGATCTTCAGACAGAGGCTGGCTGTCAATTATACCACAATGGGGATGCTTGACATCATCAATGGGTTGGACTCAATGGCCGCTGAGGTCTTTTCCAACTCTCAAATTCTATGATTTTGTGATTCAATGAAGATAGTTCTCAATGCCTAAAAGTCATTCAAGATTTGGTTCTGCCAGAACCAAAAGCTCTAATGACATCACCACTGAGATCAGAAGCAAACTTTGGTGAAAACTGTACATTTGCGGATGTACAGGGGATGGTGTCTGGATCTGTAGTTTCTAGCAGTGTAGTGAACTCCTAGTGTGGAAACTCCCTCCATCAACACAAATTAGCAACTCCTCAGAAATGTATCCTCTTAGAGAGCTACCTAGGGCACTAACAGGTTAAGTGACTTGTCAATAGCTATCAGAGGCATATCTTAAACCTAAGTCTTCCTGACACCAAGGTCTGCTCTCTATACACTATGCCATTCTGCCTCTATGGGGAGGTTTTAATTGTTGCTCATTCATTTCAGTCGTATCCACCTCTTTGTGACCCCATTTGGGATTTTCTTGTCAGAGATACTAGAGTAGTTTGCCATTTCCTTCTCCAGGTTGTTTTACAGACGAGAAACTGAGGCAAACAGGGTTAAGTGACTTGCTCAGGGTCCCACAGGTAAGTATATGAGGCTGGATTTGAACTCAGGAAGATGAGTCCTCCTGACTGCAGGCCTAGTACTCTATCCATTCCACCACCTAGCGGTCTCTTTAAAAATAATAACATTAAATAAATGTTCATTGGATTTTATTCAATGCATGCTGAATACTGATAATCCAAGGATAACTGATATGTTTAACAAATTGCTTTTTCATTACAAAAGATGGTGGGAAAGAAACCACAGGGTGAAAAGCTGAAAACACAAATTTCAGATGGAGCAGGATTGTTGTTTTTTATCCTTTGTACACAAAGAGGGCCAGTGACATCAACTGTAGTTTGGAGGAAATGAAGCAAAAGGACGATGAAGCAGGGTAGTTAGTTCCAGGCTCCAAATCTCTCTTATCTTGAGGCAGCTAGGTGATGTAATACATAAAACACTAGGCCTGGAGTCAAGAAAATCTGAGTTCAAATCCAACCTCACACACTGTGTGACCCTGGGCAAGTTATTTAACTTCTACTTGCCTCAGTTTCCTCAATTGTAAAATAACAGCACCTACCTGGAAAGGTTGTTGTGAGGATCAAATGAGATGTTTGTAAATTACTTACTATAGTGCCTAGCACATAGTAGGAACTATATAAATGTTTATCCTCTTCCCCTTTCCTCATTTCATTCTCTTCTTACACGTGTGTGTGTGTGTACACAGGCTAAAGCTGTCACTTTCACTGAAGTTTGGTTCAGCAAAATCCAGTATGCCCCAAAAGGGTGGACCCCAATACTCAATGGAGAACTGTGCTCCTTCAATATGTTTACTCCACTATATTCCACTCCCAGACTGTTAAAACACATAAAGTGGCCCTTTCATCTTCTTGCTGGGTATTAAGCAAAGCACAGTGGATTTGTTTTATCTCTTTCGATTCATTAAATTCGAGCTCCGAGTACCTAAAGCCCTCGGGGTACCCTGTGATGTATAGTTCTTTATAGCTCACACTTTCTACTTTTCTTTTCCTAACGTATTCTTAAACACAGTGATTTCAAGGATTTGATTCTACTTTCCAAAGGGAAAGTGTTCGAAAGGTAAAGTGTTTTCCAGAGAATTCTGAATAACAAGGTGGAAATTTAAATTTCCTAAAGCTATCTTTAACAACAAAAAAATGCTCCTTCCTAACAAACAGGTTTGGAAAATTAAGTCATAGTTTCTTTTAACTAGGACTTCTTAGAGGCTTTTTTTTTTCATTCTTCTCTCTGTCCCTATGCCTCCCTAGCTATGTGACCTTGGGTAAGTGATTGAACTTCCAAGAACCTCAGCTCCCTCATCTGGAAAAAAATGGGGAAACTAAAAATGGGCCTCCTTAACTTTCCACGATTATCTGTAAAGCTGTGGGAGTGGCTGGTCTTTTTGATCCTTGGCACAAATTTTCATGGGCCTCCAATAGGTTAAGTCATTTTAAGGATTTGTGGGAGTTACTATTTAAATCATTTCTTCCCATTCTTTTCTAACTCGTGCTTATATTTTATTCAGTTCCCTTTTTCAAAAATTGAATAATCATATGATAGATATCTGTTTTTCTTCTTGTGCATTTTCCTAGACAGTAGGCTTGAAGTGTGGCTATCCAAGCATACTTTCATAAATCCTTTGGTTGAAACTGATAGGCATTCATTCCTTCAGCAAACATTTATTAAACACAGAATACAGAGCACTCAACTAGAAGCTAGAGAAACACAAAGTTTAGATAAGACCCTACTGATGGATGTTATAATTTAGTAGTAGAACAAGACACCCAAACAGATAGCTCTGATCTATAGCCAAAATGTAAGTGCATGAGAGAGTACAAAATAAAATGCTAGAAAAGGCCTGTAGAAGAAGGTTATTAAGAATTGTGGAGTTCAGAGAAAGGTTCCTGAAGGAATAGAGATATGATCTCTGCTTTAAAGGTTGGACAGGCATTCAACAAGCAAAGAGAGAAAGGGAGGCATTCCTTCAGACACAGAAACAATCAGAGCAGAGACAGGGGGCTTGTTCAGAGAACAGAGAAGATTCCAGATGCAGCTGAATCATAAAATGCATTAGAGACTAATATGAGAAGGCTAAATGGTATGATGGCACCAGATTGAGAAGAGCTTTGAATGCCAGAATAATTTGAATTTTCTTTGGTATGCAATAAGTAGCCACTGAAAATTTTTGACATGTACTTAACAGAAAGAGCAGATATGTTCACATAAGAAAGAATATTCTGCTCGTAGTAAGGACAGATTGGAAGAAGAGAATGAAAATGGGAAGGCGGCTATCATAAATGCTAATAAAGGTCTGTACTCTAGTGATAGCAACGGGTACCGGAAGGAGACAGATGAGAGAAATAATGAGGTAGAACTGACAGCAATTCACAACCGAGTATTAAAGGTGAGGAGGAAGAAGAGTTAAACGTGACCCTAAGCAATGAAGACTTTTGTACTGGGATGGTAGTAGTGGGTATGTGAAAGAGGAGAAATCTTCAAGAGATAGCATAGACAGGAACTAGTAACTGATTGAGTATGAAAGGTGAAGAAGAGGGAAACATCCAAGATATCCCCAAAGTTGCAACATCTGTTCTACAGAGTAGATGAATGGTGATGTTGTACACAAAAATAGCAGAAGTCAGGAGGATCTAGTTTGTAGGAAAAATAAATTTGGTTTAGACCTGTTGGGTATAAGATACCTACAGGATATTTATATAGAGATGCCAACCTAAAGCACATAAGAAAGAATGAGATTAGAACAATAGATATTGGAGTTATTTGCATAGAAGTGGTAGTTGAAGGCAGAAGAATTAAGTAGATTTATAGAGCACAGAAGGAGAAGAAAGCCTAGGATAGAGCCTTGTAAAACATCCATGTGAGGGGGTCAGAAAAAAAAAAAAACAGTGGAAGAGACATAATAGGAAAGGTTGGAGAAATAGGAAAAGAATATGGAAAATATGGTGCCTCTAAAGTCACATGACAAGAAGAAGGCATTGGAGAACAATGTCTAAAGCTGCAGAGGTCATGGAAAAAAGAAAAAAGGACATGGAGTTTAGTGATTAGAGAGATATTGGTGACCTTTGGGATTCCACTTTCAGTAGAGTAGTGGGACTGGATGCTAGATTTCAAATGGTTGTAGAGAGAAATAGGATATTGAGGAAATGGAGGCATTGAGTACAGATAACTTTCTGAATAAGCTTAGCAGTAAAGGCAAGAAGAAAGATGGTGAAGTGGCTAGTTAGAATAAAGGATCATGGTTTGTACTCTGATAAAAAGGATTAGGTGGAACTGCTGATGTTTAGAGGAAGATAAGAAGCAATCCTTGGCTTAGGAGAGATGGAAGAAACAGAAGAGACATAGAATGATTACTGGAGCAAAGTCCAGAGGAGAAAGGAGGGAAATGGATTAGGGGTAGAAGTAGAAGGATTAGCTTTAGTAAGGAATGCAGAAAGTTCTGTGATCAGCTCTAACCATGTAACTGCCCACTCTCCCACCCCCAGAACAAACTCCAGGGTCAACACCATCAGGATAAATATAAAATCCAAATTCCTTCACAACCAGACTCTCTCCTATCTTTCCAGTGTTTTTACATGTGATACAACTGTAGATTCTCTGTGATCTAGCCTAAATACTCTATCTCCAGATTCTGGACTTTCTAACTGAAAAGTCTGTAATTTTCTCCCTCTTTATCTCCACCTTCTGGCTTCCTTGGCCACCTTTAAATCCCAGCTAAGGTCCCTGCTACAAGAAGCCTTTGCTAATGCCCCTTACCATTAGTCTTTTCTCTGCTGATTCTATCCTATTTATCCTGTTCATATAATTTGTAAGTAGTGGTTTTCATGTTATCTCTCCTGTTAGATTGTGAGTTCTTTAAGATCAGGGACTGATCAGATTGTATTCTCAACCTAGCACAGTTCTTGGCACATAGTATGGTACTTAATGTGTGTGTTCATCCTTCGTTGCCAAAGACCATGCCATCAGAGAAATGATGACATGACTTGCACTTGACTTTGTTTTGAGTGAGGGAGGGCTGTGCAGGCCACCAGTCTCACTTCTCCTCCAGAGCCATCTGAATCCAGTGACCAGATATTCATCAGGATGAAGAAGATGACCCAGGATGAGGCAATTGGGGTTAATTGACTTGCCCAAGGTCACACAGCTAGTGAGTGTCAAGTGTCTGAGGTGAGATTTGAACTCAGGTCCTCCTGACTCCTGCACTGGTGCTCTATCCACTGCACCATGTAGCTGTCCAATGGCACTTAATAAATACATATTGAATGACTAGTAGGAAGAAACAAGGGATAGCAATGCTGAGACATTTGGAGGAATAAAGAAAAAACATTAAGGAAGTTCACATCACATACCCTCATAAGATCATAACTTCCAAGTTGAATGAACTTTATGGGTCAAAAACTAACCCCCTTTGTGTAATTTTATTACTTTATTTTTAAAATAGATTTTGATGATTCATTGTTTTTACATTATTACTAGGTATACACTCCACCTCTTCTACCCCCAAAATTGAAACCTCCCGTGTAACAAAGAAAAACAAATCAAAAACAATTGAGACGACTGACCCATCTGACAATATATGCAACTTTCTGATCTCACAGTCCACCAGTGCTTCATTATCTGTTCTAAGGGACCATTACTGGTTTTTCACTTACTCAGTTTGGCTTCCTCTCATGGATATTTTTTAATTGCATAGTTGCAATCATTGTACCTATTTCTCTTCTGTTTCTGTTTGTTTCACTCTGTATCAGCTCATAGACATTACACCATGATGCTCTGAATTCCTCATGCTCTTCTAGCCAGTACTTTATTTTTCCCCAGTTACATGTAAAGACAATTATCAGCATTCATTTTTTTAAAACTTGAAGTTCCAAATTCTCCCCCTCAGAGTTCTCAATTCTCCTTTTCCTCCTCCCTCAGCATCCCCCTCCCCCGCCCAGTGAGAAGGCAAGCAATTTGATACAGGTTATACACATGTGTAGTCATGCAAAACATAGCCATAATAGTCATGTGAAAGAAAACAGTCAAAAACAAAACTCAAGAAAAATAAAGAAAGTAGCTTCAATCTGTATTCGGACACCATCAATTCTTTTTCTGGGGATGGATAGCATTTTTCTTCATAAGTCCTACAGCATTATCTTGGATTGTTGCAGTGCTGAGAAGAGCTACGTCATTCACCGCAGATCGTCTTTCAATATTGCTGTTACTTTGTACACAGTACCTTTTACTTTGTGTCAGCCCATGTAAGTCTTTTCAGATTTTTCTGAGAGCATCCTGCTCATCATTTCTTATAGTACAATATATACTCTTCATCTCTTACAGAACAACGGTATTCCAGTTTATTCATATAATAATATTAATAGCTAACATTTATATAAGGCTTTAAGGTTTGCAAAGCACTTCTCAAATATTACCTCACAACAACCCTCTAAGGTAGATATTACTATTATCTGCATTTTACAGTAGGAAAAAACTGAGGCACAGGATGGTTAAGTGACTTGCTAGTTACTAACAGAGGCTGAAATGGAATTCATATCTTCCTGACTCCCGAGGACCATGATCATGTTACCTACTTACCTACTCTCCACAGTTTATTCAACCATGTCACAATGGATGCATATCTACCTTATTTCTAGTTTTTAACTACCACAGAAAGGTCTATTGTAAATAATGTACATATATGTTGAATACTTACTGAAACTCTGTTTGTGTCTTTGACCTCTTTGAGGTATAAAAGTATCTTACAGTGGCTGAGTCAAAGAGTAGAAAGAATTTGGCCAGTTTTCATGCATACTTTTAAACTTATCCAGATCAGCAACTCACAAGTCCATCAACAGTACATTAATCTTCCCACAACTTCTTCAATATTAACTGTTTTCTTTTTCTCTTTTCTTTCTTTTTTTTTTTTTGGTCCTCTTGGCAAAACTTCAGGGTGCAAAATCTTATATATATATATATATACATATATATATAAATTTCTGCTTCTCTTATTATTAGTGATTTGGAGGATGGTTGCAAAAGGACACTGATATTTTGCCATTCCTCTGAAAATTGTTCATATTATTTCATACATCTCTTGAATCCATATATTTGTATATATGTACATGCATACATACATATGTATACATACATGGATATATATGAACATGTACACATATAATAGCTAGATATGTTTGTATATTATATAATATTATATATAGTATATAGTATATGATATCATCAGTGATGAAAAGATTTTTCCTATCTTGTGATTCTGCACAAAGAATTCTTTGCTGCACAAAGAATCTTTCATACAAATGAGAAGAGTGAGGCCCAGATAGGTTAAATAATTTGCCAAAATCACAAAAATAGCAAGTTTTTAAGGCAGGATCCAAACCTAGAGCTTCCTGACTCCAAGTCATTGACAGAGTAAATCTGATAGAGGTGTTAAGCGTGGGTATTACGCATTTCCTGATTAGATTGCTAGGTTTTAACAATCTCAAGGCCACTGTCATGTAAATATGCTAATAAACAGCTTTCAGAATTTTGAGAAATAGCAGCTGCTTTAAAGCCAAAGATAGTAAGAGTCAATTTATAATGTTTGTACTCTGATAAAAAGCCAATGTAACTATTACAAACATTCCACATGCAGACACTAGAACGTTCTGTGCCACAGAGGTAATCCCATAAGGTCAAAGATGCTAGTCTCTGTCTATGGGGTTCAGCAAAAGGTTCTGGCCTTAAGTTCTTAAATCAAAATGAGATGAAAGCACGTTCCTAAATGCAAAGAAACAATACAACTAAAAAGCAACTGGAAATGATGCTTAAAAGGTTTCATAAAACAACTGCATTTCCTTTGTCTCTAATTTGAGAGTGACCAACTTACAGATTTGCACAAAAACCCTACTATGTGTAGAGCATGGGGTGGGAGTAGGGGAAAGGAGGAATTGGTCTCTATTCAAGCACCTTTAGGGGAAGTAACCAGGTGGCACTGTTGATAAAGCATTGAGCATAAACTCAGGAAGACCTGAATTCAAATCCAGCCTTGGACACTTACTAGTGTGACCTTAGGTAAGTCACTTCACTTCTGTCTGCCTCAGTTTCCTCATCTGTAAAATGAGAATAACAATAGCACTTATTTCCCAGCATTGTGATGAGAATCAAATGTTTTATATATATGTACATATATATAGTGCTTTGTAATCTTACAACACTACACAGTTGTTAACTCTGATTATTAACAGCAACCCTCAACCCTCCTGCCACTCCTACCTCTTTGGAACACCAAGAACAGTTTGGGTGGATAAGCAGACACTCTTCACAGGAGGTAGCACTCCCACTTGTACAGATGTTGAGACCTTCAAAGACAACAAAAAAAAAGTAGTCAATGAGTTCTAAGCTCTCACTTTAAAGCCTTTGAGTTGAAGGCTATATGCCATCAAGGGACCATTTGTTGAGCAGAAAACACTCAAAGTTGTATGTCTTCCTCTCTTGCTATTCAGCAACAATTTCATAAACATTCATCATTTCATTATTCCATTCTTATCACCACAGATCTCCACATCACACCCTCACTCTTAACATAAATGTTTATTTTTTGTTGTTTAGTCATTTCAGTTATGTTAGACTCTTTGTGACTTAAATTAGTGTTTTCTTGGCAAAGATACTGGAATGGTTTGCCATTTCCTTCTCCAGCTCATTTTACAGATGAGGAAATTGAGGCAAACTGGGTTAAGTGACTTGAGCAGGATCACTTAGCTAGTAAGTATCTGAGGTCAGATTTCAATTCACGAAGAGGAGCCTTCCTGACTCCAAGAAGGAGTGCTCTATTCACTTCACCATCTAACCTGTTTTCAAATAGGCATGCAAACCTTTGAAATACAGAATCAGTGAGGAGAAAGAAAGAAAGAAAATGCCACTGTTGTTTCTGGCAAAATTCTACAGCATGTCAAGAAACAATCTGAGAAACTTTTGGTCTTTTAAATTAACTATGGTTTCTTCCTTACCACACTGAAATTGGTGTGGATGTTTTTTTTTTTTTTTAATAGAGAGAAATCTATTTTCTTTTTCTCCCACTCCATCCCAATAGGAAATGAAAAAACAAATTTCTTGTAACAAATCTGTATTGCCAAGGAAAAACCAATTCCCTCACTGGTCATGTTCAAATAACCATATCTCATCCTTCACCCACAAGCTCCTTCACTGGTTCTCTGGAATCACAGATGGTCATTGTCTTGATCAGAGTTCTTATAGCTTTCAAAGCTGTTCTAAACACTGGGATTACACAGAAAGGCAACATACAGCCTCTGCTCTCCAGGAACTCATAATCGAATAGGAGGGACAATATGCAAATAACTACATACAAATAAGCTTTATACAGGATAAGTTGGAAATGATCAACAGAGAGGAGGCATTAGAATTAATAGCATCCCATTACATTCATATAACAAAATTTGTCCAGCTATTTCCAAATAGCTTCAGCTTTAAAAATTAGCAAAAATAGCAGCTTTGAAATGAACGGTTTCTTCCTACTAACATTTTTTAAATGTTATCTCAAAAGTCACCATACATTATTTTTCTTTACCGGAAAGAATGCTGGCCTGGACTGAAGAAAACCTGGTTCGCAGGAGAAACTTGTACTGTGTGATGACCAACTTTGATAGACTTAGCTCTTCTCAGCAATACAATGATCTAAGACAATTTCAAGGGACTCGTGATGGAAAATGCTATGTACATCCAGAGTTAGAACCATGAGTTTGAATGCAGTTTGAAACATAGTATTTTCTCTTTTGTGTTGGTTTTTTTTCTTATGGTTTTTCCCTTTTGTTCTGATTCTTCTTTCACAATATGACTAATGTGGAAATATGCTTAATATGATTGTACATGTATAACCTATATCAGATTGATTGCCATCTTGGGGAGAAGAGCAGGGAGGGAAGGAGAAAAAAATCTTGGAATCACTTGTCCAAAACCTTGTACAACTGAACGTTGAAAATTACCTTTGCATGTAATTGAAAAAATACAATACTATTAAGTGGAAGGGAGGGGGTGAAGGAGAGGAAGAAAGAAAACCTGGTTCAGATCTTGCCTGTATTTGACATTATGAGCTATTAGACACAGACAAGCCACTTAAAGCTTTGAGCTTCAGTCTCCTCATCTATAAGAAATAATAACTCTAATACCCTCTTGACCTTATTACTGTGAGGCCCAAATGAGGTGGTGTATATAAAAGCTTTTGAAAGCATTTGAGTACTATAAAAATGTTAGTCCTTAGAATATCCAGGTCAAAAAGAGTCCTGACCCCCAGGAAGGCTGACACTGGAGATGAGGCTATGACGGATATTGTGAGGAGGCTGTGTCCCATACTGAACTTTTTGATCATTAACAGAGGAACCAGCAGACAAGCCCTTTATTAGTGACTTGAGAGAAAATACAGGTGGGATAATGGAGTCAATGGAGATAATCCTCAGTTAGAGAAAGGGAATACAAAAGAATAAGTATTTATATAAGTATTTATATAATGCCTACAATGTGCTAGGAGCAACACTATGCACTTTAAAAATATTATCTCATCTGAGATTTTTAAATAGGAATCAAAAGTCCAGAATCTTGGCTTATTAGTCATATGACCTAAGGCACACCCCTTCACCTCTTAGAAATTCAATCTCTATCTGTTAAGGGGAGATAATTTTCTAATTGGAAAGATTTTCAAGGTCTAGTCCAAACCCTAACCCCTTCACTATTTCAGATGCATAAAAGGTCTAAAGACAGGAAATTACTCGTTTAGGGTGACAGAGCAGAGACAAGATTAGAAATCACGTCATCTGTAATATCCCTCATACCACCCTATACAGCAACCTTACAGGCTTGTTGCAAGAATCAGATGAGCTAACGCAACTGAAAAAGCCGGTAGTAGGAGCTGAATAAATGTTTGTTAACTATTACCAACAAGGCTGGAAAGGACTTAGCCCAGAGATGGGGAATCTCCCAATCATTAATTCACTGCCTGTAGGTAGCTCCAAATTATATTATTAAGCAGATCATTCAGGGCCTGCCTTCTTCTTCATCCTCATCCATGTCATCTACTTGCCCAGTGGCTTGGTCAGACATCAAAGATGCAAAGGTCATCTACTGCATCCTGGGCCGTGACCACTGGTCCTGACTTTCGTCCTGCCACTGAACTTCAATGACTCTGGAAGAGAGAGTAAGACTGATGACTATGCAGTTCTGCCTCATTTAAATCCTATTCACTCACAGATCTAGACATTACCCTGGTAATGTCAATGGTCCTGTTAGAAAACAAAGGACAAACAACATGGTCGTCATCCAAGTCCCTGTATTAATCATAATACTAGGATACAGGATTACAGATTTATTAGCAGGAAGGGACCTTAGAGAGTCCTGAGGTTCTTAACCCTGGATCTGTGAACATTAAAAAAAAATAAACTTACTTATTTTTAGTTTTTAACATTCACTTCCATAAGATGCTGAGTTTTGAATTTTCTCCCCCATCTTCTCCTTCCTCCCCAAGACAACATGCAATCTCTACTTATACATTCATATTAAACATATTTTCACATTAGTCATGATGTAAAGAAGAGTTAGAACTAATGGGAGGAACCACGAGAAAGAAGAAACACAACAACAAAAGAAAAGAAGAGAAAATAGCATGCTTCGATCTACATTCAGACTCCATACTGCTTTCTCTGGATGTGGATGGCATTTTCATCATGAGTCTTTTGGAGCTGTCTTAGATCCTTGCATTTATGAGAAAGGCTGTCTGTCAGGGTCAGTCACACAAACTTTTTAAAAATTTATTTATTTACTTTTAGTTTTCAACATTCATTTCCACAAGATTGAGTTCCAAATTCTGTCACCATCTCTCCCCTTTCTCCACCCCAAGACACCTTGCATTCTGATTACCACTTCCCCCAATCTGCTCTCCCTCCTATCACACCCCTCCCTTCTCTTATCCCTATCCCCTTCATTTTTTTGTAGGACAAGATAGATTTCTATGCCCCATCGTGTATCTTATTTCCCAGCTTCATGTAAAAACAATTTTTTACATTCATTTTTAAAACCTTGAGTTCTAACTTCTCTCCCTCCCTCCCTCCCCATCCCCACTGAGAAGGCAAGCAATTAGATATAGGTTATACAAGTGTAGTTATGCAAAACACTTCCGTAACAGTCATATTGTAAAAGACTAATTATATTTCCCTCCATCCTATCTTGCCCCCCATTTATTCTATTCTCTTTTTTGACCCTATTCCTCCTCACAAGTATTTACTTCTAATTAACCCCTCCTCCCATTTGCCCTCCTTTCTGTCATTCCCCCACCCTCTGCTTATCCCCTTCCCCTCAACTTTCCTATAGCATAAGATAGATTTCATCTTAAATTAAGTGTGCATGTTATTCCCTCCTTAAACAAAATGCCATAAGAGTAAGATTCACTCTTTCCCTCTTACATCCTCCCCCCTTCCCCTCCATTGAAAAAGCTTTTTCTTGCCTCTTATATGTGAGAGATAATTTGCCCCATTCCATTTCTCCCTTTCTTCTCCCAATATATTCCTCTCACCCCTTAATTTTACTTTTTTAGATATCATCCCTTCATATTCAACTCACCCTGTGCCCTCTTTCTATATCTATATAATCCTTCCAATTACCCTAATACTGAGAAAAGTCTCAAGAGCTACAAATATGATCTTTCCATGTAGGAATATAAACAGTTCAACTTTAGTAAGTCCCTTATGATTTTTTTTTTCCTATTAACTTTTTCATGTTTCTCTTGATTCTTGTGTTTGAAAGTCAATTTTTCTTTTCAGCTCCGGTCTTTTCATCAAGAATGCTTGAAAGTCCTCCATTTCATTCAATGACCATTTTTTCCCCTGAAGTATGATACTCAGTTTTTCTGGGTAGGTGATTCTTGGTTTTAATCCTAACTCCTTTGATTTCAGGAATATCATATTCCAAGCCCTTCGATCCCTTAATGTAGAAGCTGCTAGATCTTGAGTTATCCTGATTGTATTTCCACAATACTTGAATTGTTTCTTTCTGACTGCCTGTAATATTTTCTCCTTGACCAGGGAGCTCTGGAATTTGGCTATAATATTCCTAGGAGTTTTTGCTTTCAAATCTCTTTCAGGAGGTGATCAGTGGATTCTTTCAATATCTATTTTACCCTCTGGTTCTACAATATCAGGGCAGTTTTCCTTGATAATTTCTTAAAAGATGGTGTTTAGGCTCTTTTTTTTCCCTGTCTTTCAGGTAGTCCCATAATTTTTAAATTGTCTCTCCTGGATCTATTTTCCACATCAGTTGTTTCTCCAATGAGATGTTTCACATTGTCTGTTATTTTTTCATTTCTTTGCTTTTGTTTTAAAATTTCTTGATTTTTCAAATAGTAATTAGCTTCCATCTGCTCCATTCTAATCTTTAAGGAATTCTTTTCTTCAGTGAGCTTTTGGATCTCTTTTTCCATCTGGCCAATTCTGCTTTTTAGGACATTCTTCTCTTCATTGGTTTTTTGGGTCTCTATTGCCATTTGGGTTAGTCTATTTTTCATAAGTGTTATTTTCTTCAGCATTTTTTTGGGTCTCCTTTAGCAAGTAGTTGACTCATTTTTCATAATTTTCTTGCATCACTGTCATTTCTTTTCCTAATTCTTGCTTTATTTCTCTTACTTGATTTTCAAAATCCTTTTTGAGCTCTTCCATGGCCTGAGACCAATTCATATTTTTCTTGGAGTGTTTTTGATGTAGGAGCTTTGACTTTGTTGTCTTCTTCTGTTTGTAAATTTTTGGTCTTCCTTGTCACCAAAATAAGACTCTATAGTCTGATTCTTTTCCCAGTTTTTGCCCATTTTCCCAGCCATTTACTTGACTTTTGAGCTTTTTGTCAAGGTAGTTCTCTGCCTCCAGTGGGGGTAGGGGGTAAACTGGCAGACATTCGATCTCTCACAATCTGTGAGCCTAGAGCTCCAGAAACAGTCACTGCCACTAGCCTTGCTGCTGCTGCTGCTGCTGCTGCTGCTGCTGCTGCTGTGGGCTCCTTCTCTGTGGGCTCCTCCACCCCCTCCACCACCCTGGGGCTGGGTCAGACCACTCTACTCTCTCACACAGGTCCCACAGATTTTTTCCACTGACCTTCCAATTTATCCTCAGTGTTTTGGGGTCATGAAGTCTGGAAACCACTACAGGTGACCAAGATTCAGTCCCACCAAGGCCTACTCAGGTCCCATCTGTGCCTACCTGGCCCACACTGGACTGTGCCCTGCTCCCAGCATGGCATGATGGACACTTCCCATTGACTTCTAGGCTGTCTTTGACTGGAGATTTGCTTCACTCCATCATTCTGTGGGTTCTGAAGCCCCAGAATTTGCTTACAGTCATTTTTTACAGGTATTTGGCTGGATTTGGGGGAAGAACGCTAGCAAGTCCATGCTGTTATTCCGCCATCATCTGGACTTTCTGATCACAAACTTATGTTTTTTAAATTCTTTGATGAGTGTCTTTCAATATAACTAATTTCCTTTCTATTTTATTTTATGTAGTTGAAAAACATTATTCTGAGAAGGGGTCCATAGGCTTCACCAAACTACCAGACTATGACACAAAAAAAGATTAAGAATCCTTGACATACTCCAACCTCTTTATAGAAGAAGAAGGCAAGATCCAAAAGTATCAAGTGACTTGGCGGGAGGTCAGAGGTAGTATGTGACAAAGCCAGAATTTAAACTCAGGTTACCTGATTCCAAAACTCAGTGCCCTTTCCACCAGAAATCTAGCATCATAATGATCCCCATTAGCTTAAATTTTTGTGCCAGCCTGCAAAGATGCTTGGGTAAAGGACACTTTCTGATGTTGTTCAGTCATTTCAGTTGTGTAAACTCTTCATGACCCCATTTCAGATTGTCTTGGCAAAGGTACTGGAGTTCTTTGCCATTTTCTTCTCCAGCTCATTTTACAGATGAAGAAACTGTGGCAAACAGGGTTGTGACTTGCCCAGGGTCACACAGCTAGGACATGTCTGAGGACAGATTTAAACTCAGGAAGATGAGCCTCTATTCACTGCACCACAGGACAGTCTATATAGAAGTCCATTACTTCCATGTATAGTACTGTAAAATTTCCGAAAGGCTTGACTATTTGGAGTTGAGAGAGAAGTGGCTTTTAATAGCACTTAGGAAAAACCTGGCATCTTTCATTCCCTTTCTATCTATTTCATTAATTTATTTTGTGACCACAGACATGTTGCTTAATACTCTCATATACCAATTTCAAAACCTTTGTAATAATGATAACATTACCAATGACTTCTCTCACCAGTTTTGTTAAAAACATCATTTTAATAATATATTCTGAACATGGTTAGATCAACCCTGCCAACCAGCCTGGACAAAAGCATATGGTGCCAGGCCATCCTAGGGTTTCCAAGCACCTGCTCTTTCTTTTCCTCTCAAAAAAGTCCAAAAACTATGAGTTACCTCATGAACCACTGGGGAGGTAACTGATGCTTTCTCAAGGGAGTGGTCCCAAGCTAGCTAAGATGAGAGATCTGGGTGGCTCAGTAGGTTGAGGACTGGGCTTGGAAAACTCATCTTCATGAGTTCAAATCTGGCCTCAGACACCTCCTAGTTGTTTGCTCCAGTTTCCTCATCTGCAAAATCAACTGAAGAAGAAAACAGCAAACCACTCCAGTATCTTTGCCATGAAAACCTAAATGGGGTCACAAAGATTCAGACATGACCAAAAAACAACTCAGCAACAGAGATGAAAGATTACTTATGTGCAAACATTTTACAAAGTGAGTTTTAGAATTGAGCATTTGGGTTAAGACAAACATTTGCCTTTTAACTTGATTCTAAAATGTTTATTCTATAATTATATTTTTTTCTAAATTTGTATTTAATAAATAAACATTGTATAAATATTGCTTAAATACATATTTCACTTAATATTTATGACTAGGAAATTGTGTGTGTGTGTGTGTGTGTGTGTGTGTGTGTGTGTGTATGTATATATAAGTATATATACCACAGGGATCATGGACTGGGAGCTGGGAAGTATCTCTTGGGCCACTGAGTCCAATCCTCTCATTTTATTGATCAGGAAACCTGAGGTCCAGGGATATGAAGTGATTTGGAGATGAGTGTGAGAAAATGAGATGCTTCTAATATAACAAATTAAAGAAGAATCTAGGCATGACATGAAAGCGAGAAGAGGAAGCTGAGGATAATTAAATGGTGATAAAAATAGCATTTTGATTTTAGTAGATTGTTTTGTTTGTTTTTTGTTTGCGTGTGTGTGTGTGTGTGTGTGTTTGTCCTTCATTTTCGAAGAAGACCATGACATCAGAGAAATGATGACATGACTTGCACTTGATTTTAGTAGATGCAAAGGAACTGAAGGACTCACTCAAGTAGCCGGTGATTCAGGTTAGCTCTTCCTAGCCTTAGAGTAGAAACCTAAACAGACACAAGTGATCTCTCTGGGACAATGGAGAAGGAAATCTCTACTCAATACCATCATCATTAAAATAATACATTTACAGAAACATACATTCACATCTATAGAGAATATAAACTGTTCTGGGAACCAGGCCAAAGGGACTGTAAAGGGCCCTCAGTAAGGGATCTCCCAAAGAGTTAGTGAGTTTCCCAAATTGTAGGTCTGACCATGTCATCTTCCCACCCTTCCCCTGTTCAATGAGTTCCCATGGTTACCTTCTGGATCCCACATAAAATCCTCATGACTCATCTTCCTGAGTTCAATTCTGGCCTCATACACTTACTAGCTGTGTGATCCTGGGCAAGTCACTTAACCATTTTTGTCTCAGTTTACTCATCTGTAAAGTGAGCTGGAGAAGGAAACGGCAAACCATTATATTATTTCTGCCAAGAATCACAGAGTCAACACAACTGAAAAATGACTGAACAACAACTTTCTGACTCCAAGTCCAGCACTTTATCCACCGTGTCCCCACACATAATGGCTGGGCAGAAACTGGGCAGTCACTTAACTTGTTAATGTTCTGGACAAGTGTCTAAAAAAGATGAGATGCTGCTGAACTGAATTAGAAGAGGGAATTTCTCCATTTAGGAGAATCAATTAAATCAAAGGTCTGGTCCTTATCCTTAATAATGAATGCAATAAATTCTCATCTATTATACTAGTCATTATTTTAACCATCCAGAAGTGTATCCTAAAGAGTATGATGCCATTAGGACTTCCTGAAAGAGGAGTATTATAGATTCTGACCTCAAATTAAGTAGAGGGTACATGCTGGTATGCAGTATCACAGAATTTTAGAGCTGGAAAGGACTTGGAAGATTTGACAATATGTATGACCACGCCAAATTGTTCCCATATCTCACCAACGTATCCAATCCATTTCCATTCTAGAAATTCTGCCAGGTGATTTTACTTATTTGGGGACTCTCTACTCTCTAAACATACTAATATTTCAGAGAATGGGGCATTTGGCTCACTGGATGAGTCACTCAGAACCACTATATGTATGTATTCAAAGAAAGGAAGCAAGGAATAAAAGCTGGATGTTCAGAATGTCACGCTAGGTTACCAAAATAGGAAGTAGTAAAAACAGTCTATGACCACATTTACTTTTCTATTACACTGTGACCTCCGATCTCAAACTCAACTCAAATACTTTTTTCAGTGCTCTAAGGCTCTCAGCTTTACTGCAAGACATAATCTTAAAAAATAAAAATAAAACCAGTGCTATCCTTGCACCACGGTCAGGCTAGAAAAACAGCCCCAAATACAGGGGATCAGAGAACCCAATGGATTTGAATCTCAGCTCTGGTACTTACTACCTTGGGCTAATTACTCTCCTTGTCTTGGCCTGTGTTTCCTTACCTATAAGTTGAAGAACACTGGATTAGGTGATTTCCAAAGTCTCTTCCTGCTTTAAATCTATGATAAGTATCTGTTATTCCTTGTTGAATTTCTCTCTCTTCAATAATTCTCCTATCTAGCAAGCTATGTAGCACAGTGGGCAGAGTGCCTGGTCTGAAGTCAGGAAGACCTGAGTTCAAATTTGTCCTCAAACACTTACTATGTGACCCTGAGCAAGTCACTTCATCCTGTTTGCCTCAGTTTTCTCATCTGTAAAATGAGCTGAGAAGGAAATGGCAAACCACTCTAGTATGTTTGCCAAGAAAATCCCAAATGGGGTCAGGAAGAATCAGACACATCTGAACCCAGATTACAAATCCCTGAATCTTCTTTTGAAAGGTTTCTTACCTCCACTCTTCCTTTCCAGATGTTAAACCCTGATGACCTCACAGTTCAATTATTGCAACAGTCTCACCCCTAATCCAGCCTGCTGCTGCCTCCCATTAGTGATGGAATGGCTGGTGCTGATGTCAGAGGACCTGCATTCACATCTTCTGAGACAGACTGCCTGTGTGACCTTGGGTCAGTCACTTACCTTAATGGGTCCCAGTTTCTTCAAATATAAAATAAGAGGCTGGACTATGTGATTTCTAAGGTTTCTTTTAGTTCTAGACCTAGGGTCCTATGGCTTTCATCTGATTTTTTGTCTAAAAGGACTTTTACAATACTGTATTTCTCATTGATGAAATAGGTTATGTAAACAGGTTAACTGACTTGCCCAGAGGTGACACATCTAGTAAGTGTTAGAGGCTGGATCTGAACTTACAAACATGAGTCTTCCTGATTCCAGGCCCAGTACACGATCCACTGTACCACAAGGCTATGTCCACAGCAAGCCAAATTGCAGAACCTAACTTAGGGTTTCTTAACCTCTTTTGTATGATGGACCAACCCTTCTGTAGTTTGGTGAAACCTATGGATCTCTCTCAGCATATTTTTAAATGCACAAAATAAAATTCTTAGTATTAAAAAGGAAAACAATTATATTGAAATAAACATGCACACACACACACACACACACACAAATGAAAACAGCAATTTCACAGAAATTGTGAAGAATCCCTGCAAATCCTTTTGGATTCTGGTGTTGAAATCTTCCATTAAAAAATGAAAACAAAAACAAAACTCTGCAAGAATCTCTGCCAATTAGAGATTCATTTGGATGAACATTCTTACTTTTAAAACTCAGATTGTCCCTGAGAGGATTATGTAGTCAGTCTATCAAAAAAGTAAAGTACTTTATGCAAAGGACTTCCTCCCACATATATATGTGTGTGCACACACAATATACATACATGCATACATGGGTATGTGTACATGTGTAAATACATATGTGTATATATGTACATATATACATGTGTATACATACATACACATGCAACTATTAGGCAACTATTAGGGAAGAATTAGGAGTTTTGATTGTGGCAAAAAGAAGGGTCTGATTTGGGATCCAGGGCTTCCTTCATAGGGGAGGAAGGAATAAAGGAGGAGGTAGGAGTAGAGGAGGAGCCAAGTCAGAGGCTTGTGGTTCCTGTGACATAGAAGGGAAACCCCTGTGAACTCTAGGAGGCCCTTTGGTCTCAAAGATTCTAAAACAAAGAAAAAGTAAGACTTAACAGAATTCACTGTGTGGCTAGGGAGGAAGAGGAGAAGGGCAATTGGAAAATGAGGATTTTTTAAATTGTTCAGTCCTTTCAGATGTGTCTGATTCTTCATTTCCTTTTGGCAAACATACTGTAGTGGGTTGCCATTTCTTTCTCCAGCTCATTTTACAGATGAAAAAATTAAGGCAAAGAGGGTTAAGTGACTTATCCTGGGTCACACAGCTTGTAAGGGTCTGAGGCTGGATTTTGAACTCAGGTCTTCCCTGAGGTCTTCCCAGTTCCACCTACTTTGCCACCTTGTTGCCCATAACTGAGCAAGAAGGGAGAGCCTAAGAATGAGGGTAAAAACAGAAGGACTATAGAATGGTAGGGTGATTTGTATGAGATAAGAGACAGTCTTGCAGGAAGCAATGAAGTACCTATGTTCTGAATTCTTTTTTTTCCTGTATATCCATAAAATACCATAATACAACTTATTATTTTTTATTATATTTTTTGATCATGAAGCAGTCATTTAACATTGGTTTCCTCATCCACAAAATGAGAATAATAATAATATTTGCAACCACCTACTTCAGGGACTTGGTGTGTGGGAAACACTTGGAAAACTTTAAGAATGAACTACTTACATGTGATTTATTTTTACCAGTATTAAGCATGCAGTCTTTGCTCTCTGGGCAGACCAGTCTGCTCATCCTCCAGCCCCATGAACAAGCCTTACTTAGTATTCCTGCTTCTTTGCCTTCCCTCTGATTTGGAATCAGAGAAAGTGGACTCAAATCCTGGCACTGCTATTTACTTGAAATGTGACATTGGGCAAGTTCACTTAACCTTTCTAAACCTCAGTTTCCTCATCTATAAAATGAGAATTGGATTAGATGATGTCCCGACATTCCTTCTGGCTCTCTATCTATGAACTTATGAGCTTGGTTTTTTCCCCACCTAGAATGCTATTTCTTTCCCTCTGACTATCTAAATCCTACCAACCTCTTAGGGGATCTCATCACTCTGAAGACTTTCCTGATTACTCCAGTCCCAATTCACTTTTCACTTAACTCCTACAGCATCTGCAAATAATTTAGCATTAACCACATGAGGATGGGGTACGGTTCGGGTACAGACCAGGATTCCATTGGTGGAAGGAGTTCATTGTGGGGAAAGCTCTTCTACCAATCCAGAACTGCAAATTATAGTCTTAAAGAGTTGCCTAGTTCATTAAGAGATTAAGAAATTAAAGTCAGGTTGTGTCATAAGTTGGACTTTGAATAGATGGATGGATGGATGGGTAAAGGGATTGATGGATGGATGATTGACTGGATAGATGAATGAATAGATGGATAAAAAAGCATTTATTGTGCTTACAATATGCCAAGCACTGTGCTAGGGGCTGGGGATACAAATACATAGTACTTTCAGACTGCCTGCCTTATACTCCATAATCTCCATTTCCTGAACATCAATCCTATGCAGTAATTTTTATTAACTTTTTGTTGTTTATTGTTTGATTGTTTCAGTTGTGCTGGACTCTTCCTGACCCCATTTGGGGTTTTCTTGGCAAAGATACTGGAGTCATTCACCATTTCCTTCTCCAGCTCATTTTACAAATGAGGAAACTGAGGCAAAGAAGGCCAAATGATTTGCCCAGTGTCACACTGCTAGTATCTGAGGTCAGATTTGAATTCAGGTCTTCCTGACTTTATTAAGTTTATTAACAGCTGTGGGAAAAATTCTTGGAATTATAAATATGATTCCAAACTTAAGAAAGCTTAAAACCCAAAAGAGAAGTTAAATATATTAGAAACATAAATCTTACATTTCATAAAAAATGCTTTTTACTCCAGGATTAGATTTCTAGAGAGGTGCAGTTTTCAACTTTTTGGGGTCTATGTCATTACCGTCTCCTTTGAAGATTAGCATTTCCTTTGGGAATAATGGAATCTATTCTCAGAAGAATTTTATAAACATCACTAATATTTGTCATTCTGCCCTAATTGTGACATGTAACATGTTTATGTGGATTTTTATAAACTAACGCCTCCATAAGTCACATCCTGCAATCACGATGACCTTCTTGGCTGAATCTCTCTTGGCCAAGCCACAAAAAGGCAGGAGGAAGAGTCACCATGGTTCCTCCCCCAAGCACCTTGATTCTTAGGTCACCTTGGCACCAGTCTAGAGACCACTGCCCTCAGGGAGTGAGTAGCCAAAATACATGCAGGATTTAAAAGCATCCAAAACTGGGGCATCCATCCAGTAAATTGAATGGGGAGAAGCCAGAGATAATTAGCAATTTGGATTCTACATCGTAACTTTTATTCAGAAAGGGAGTGGTGATAATGACTATAACCATACTATTGCAAATAAAAATTTTGCAAATGAGCAAAGTAGATCTTTAACACAGAAAAACATTCAGTACCATGTTTCAACAACTTTAAAAAAAAAACAACTTTTCTTCATCATTAAGAGAAGTAGTTTTGTGTAGGGGATGATTTTGGTGAAGATAAGAGGGTTGGTCTTGGATTCATGAAAACCTGAATTTGAATCCTAGCCATACACTAGTAGTGTGACCCAGGGCAAGTCACTTCACATCTATAAAATAAAGCAGCTGGACCAAATTGACCTCTGGGGTCTCTTGTAGTTCTCAGTCTAGAATCCTGTGTATATCAAAATTTATTAAGCAAAGACCGTACAATGTACCATCTTCGTCACTGGGGCAGATTTATTCCTGTCTTCATAGGGATTAGACACAAATTTCTTGTTTCTGTCACTTTTGACTCTTCATGACCCCATTTGGGATTTTCTTGGCAAAGACACCTGAATGGTTTGCCTTTTCCTTCTCCAACTCATTTTACATTAGATTATAAACTCCTTGAGAACAGGTACTGTTAATTATTTCCTATTTATCCTGTACAAAGCTTGCATCATGAAAATTTGTTTGCATGTTCTCTCCCCCTATTAGATTGTAAACTCCTTGTGGGTAGGGACAACCTTTTGTCTCTTTTTGTAGCCTCAGTGCTTAACATAGTGCCTGGCACATAGTAAGAACGTAATAAATGTTTATTGAACTGAATTACTTCATTGAATTTCATTTTTTTTCTTAAATCCCCAATGCCTATCTCAAAGTAGGTACCTACTTAACAAATGTTTGATTGATAAGAAATACTGAAGTACAAAGTTACAGAAGACATTCTCTCCACCAGCTCCTGGAAGGAAATTAGAGGACAGTTGGGTGTTTTGTTTTTTTTTTTTATTTCTCTCAGGTTATTTCCTCTGCCTATCCCCATCCCCACTCCCCATAAAGATTCAGCCTCCATCACCTCTAAGTTAGTTTGAGCAGAGCCACAAAATCTCTATTTCAGAATACTGCTCAAGTAACATCTCCTAATTCTGCTCTTAGTGCTGACTTGAACTCGCTTATTATTACCCATAAGGTAGCTATGATGATGGTCAAGTGAGGAAGGAGGGATGGGGCCAGGCAAAACCAGCAGACCCAGCTTCCTAATCGCATACGCCAATGTTTGCCTGTACATCAAACCTTTCCCCATGTTGCATACTGGGGGAAATTTAAAAAAAAATATGGTATTGATCAAAGTGGAGGAGGGGACTGCAACAAACAGGGCTAATACATAAATAGCTCCTTTAAATTTATAAAAGTCATTAATCCAATTCCAGGTGGGGGGATAAGGAAGGGAAAAGAAATGAACAAACTACACCAAGACACCAGTTCCCAATTACTGAACTTCAGCCAACAGATAAATGCCTTTGCAAATATCTACCCTCCTATTAGCTCTGATACAAACAGCCCCATTCTGAAGGGCTTGTATTGTCTGTGAACTGTGTGACTGTCCTGAGTTATTAATATATTTGAGCCCTCAGGAGAATATTTCCATGACCAGTCTGAAGAAGAAAAATTAGCTCCTGTGGCAAACAAGTACAAAGGGCTCATTGCCAAGTTCAGTAGATATTTTATTCTCAGTTGCCTCAGTAGCTAAATCAGCATGGAGGACAAGCCAGAGAGGAATACTAATCAGAATTAATTAGCCCCTTCCCTCTTCTGCCACAAAATCCTTCATAGAAATCCTTGGTTCAGGGACAACTGAGTTAAAATGTAAACCCAAGGAGCAAATAGAAGTCTGGTCATGTCCAATCCTGGCACTAGGCTGGCTGAAGAGAGAATGCTCACACACCACCAATTCCCAATTTTCTCACCATCCTATATATGGAAAATGTGGAAAGGGGGAAGGGAGCTGTCAAAAAGAGTTCAGTATCCTAGAGGAATGGATGCGCTTTCCCTGGACTCTGTGAAGTCTAATTCTTAGGGTGTTCATTAAGAAAATGGGCACTTTGGTTTTGTTTTTTTAAAATAAAATAATTGAGAGTCATAGAGTAATTTAAAGATTTCAAAGTACTTGAAAAAACCATATTTTTTTTTTTTTGGCTCTAAACTGTGATTTCATTAGCTTAAGGAACTCCCAGTAAAGAAACTCCTTCTAGCAATGAAAATCAACACTCCTAAATTTAGGATTTCAGGGAGCTGCCTGGGACATTGAGAGGTTAAGTGACTTGCCCAGGGTCACACAGCCTGTCAAAGGTGGGTCTTGAATACAACTGTTCCTAACTTTTTGGTCAGGTCTCTCTCTGCCAAGTCTCACCTTTCCTTGGAGGCCTTTCTTCATCCTTTCCCCTCTTCCACCCCCCATAATTAGTGCTTTTCCTCTGAGATTGCTTTCCATTTATACTGTATGTATCTTATGTTGTTGTTAAGTTGTGTCCAACTCTTCATGACCCCATGGAAGGGTTCCTTGGCAAAGGTGCTGGAGCAATTTGCCATTTCTTTCTCCAGCTCATTTTACAGGTGAGAAAACTGAGGCAAATGGAGTGAAATGACATAGCTAGGAAATATCTGAGGCTGAATTCCAACTCGGGTCCTCCATCCCAAATCTAATCTTGCCAGCCAGCACACCTCTGGTCAAAGGGATTTGAACCCAGGTCTCCTTGATTCTAAGTCTAAACAAGACATACTAAAATGTCTCAACAAAAGGATTTCACCATCCCCCGTTCCGTTTCCAAGGAATTTCATTTTGTGAAATGGTTAGATAAGTCAAATCCTCAAGGTGTTAAGGTAGCCATTGCAAAGGAAAGGGATATTGCTGGAGGTGAAGTTCTTTGAAGAGGTTTAAGAATTTGTACCTGTTCCTCAACTGAAGTAAAATACCACAGTCCCAAATTGGACATTAAGAACTAAAGCTGGAAAGAGGGGAATGGAATGAAGGTTTCAGCAGCATGGCTTTCTCTAAGCTTTGAAGCCAAAAGACCTGGGTTCCTGCCTCAGTCATGATACTTACTAGTTATATGACATTATACAAGTCATATATCCTCTCGGGCCTGTTTTCTTCATCTGGAAAATGGGATTAATAATCCCTGCATTATCTGCCATAAAAAGGTTTGTGATGGGAAAAGTATATTATAAATTGAAAAAAGGGTCTATAATCCTACTTCTCTCTACCCCACAGTTAGATTTTCCCTTTCAAGCACAATTAAGGTCTTGAAAGTACTTGTGCTGCTTTTAAAGAGGGGAGGGGTGGAAGAGGGTGACACAGAGAAAAAGGCTTTTGACTTTCTTGAGAAATTGGGAGAAATAAAATTGGAGCCCTCCTAAGCCAGCATAGTGCAATGGAAAACTGTCAGATGAAGTGTCAGGGAGCCTGGGTTCCCTTCTCGATCTTCCCCCTGCCAGCTACCATCGGTGTGACCTTGGGTAAATCACTTAGCTTCTTTTCATCTCAGTTTCCTCATCTGGAAAAAGAGAGGGTTGAACGAGGTTACTTCAGAGTTCAAAACCTGTATAACTATGGCCAAACCGCAATCCCTCCTGGGAAATCTCAAAGCCTGCTAGACTTTCCTAAGATAGAATATATCATATTCTAATTTTGACTATTGTTAAGAGCTCTGGGCTCTAGAAATCAGCTTTCTCCATCTAAGGTACAAACTCCGTATAGCACTCTGTGCAGCCTGCTAGAGAGAATTGATATTATAACATAGAGCTTTTTTTCTTAAGCTAAACACCAGACTGGGCAACAAGACTCAGGACACCGGGATCTGGACTTCAGTTTCTCCTTTAGTCACTAACTAACTAGCTCGTTTACTTTGGGCCAGTCACTTAAACTATCTAGCCCTATAATTTCCCTTGCATTATTACTTTGCACATTACATCTCCCTCAGCACTTACTACAACAGCTTATCCAGAGGAGTCACTCAATATTTGACAAATGAATTAAATGAATAATATCTTTCAAAGTCCTTCTCACTTTAAATTTCTGGAAGCTCCAATCCACTAAGAGAAAGATGACTGCTCTGGGGAATGACAAATTTCCTGTTATCACAGACCTTGCTCCTTCTAGAAGTTGGCTAAGTACTTTTGAAGGAGATGGTAAAAGATGACAGAAACTGCAGAGCAGCAATGAGGAAAACCACAAAAAGGTCATTGGAGCCCGTTCTTACAGAACTTTCTACCTGTTTTTCCTAAGCTCTGCATTGTCTAGGAGGAAGGTCTAATCAATAGTGTTTTTCCTCTGGGGAAGGAGAAAATTCAAAGAAAAAAACAAAACAAACAAAATTTAAAAACCAACAATAATTGCTAGATTAGACCTCCAGGGGACTTTAGAAGTCATTTACTTCTAGCTCTGGGATATTTACTTCAATGAAAGCAAACTTGCTAACTATAGTAGAAATTGAATTACAAATAATCCCTTCCTATTTGCCCAGAGCCAGCTTTCTCTCTACCTCTATCTCTCTCCTTCTCCTCCTCTCCTCTCCTCCCTCCCTTTTCGTCTTTTTCTTCTTCCTCTCTCCCCCTTCCCTCCTCCTTCTCCTCTTCTTACTCTCTCCTTACTCCTTTTTCCTCCCTCTTTTCTCTCCCTCTTTTCTTTCTCTCTCTCCTTTCTCTCTCTCTTTTCTCTCTCTCCCTCTCTTTCTTCCTCTCCCTTTCTCCCTCACACCCCACCTCCAAAATGCTTACTTCTTTTAAGTGAAGTTCAGGAGTAAAAAAGAGTGGGGGAGGAGATAATCATCCCTCCAGGCTTCTAAGAATGGTGAGGTGGACAAGTGACAACTTGCTAACAATGCACAGTGAGTTAAACTCCCCCAAATCCCCAGGGAACTGGTGTGTGTTTCTGCGTGTATGTGGATGCTTATTATTCTCTCTTCCCATTGCCTTATCCGGGGTTGTGGGGGGGGAGGGAAACACCTCATTGTAAAAGTTGATTTGCCCATCAGTTTAATAACGCCAAAAGGTCTTTATTCCGGGACGTCATTTATGAAAACTACAAACCCTTCCCCCAAGCTAGAACGTCATAAAGTTGGAGCCCTAAAATTCTCATGGGAGCATTTGGGGGTAGTGGAAAGAGAAACAACAGGGTCTGGGTTCAAGCTTCTTCTCTGACCCAGAACCAGTCACTTAAATTCTCAGAGCCCTCAGGCAGAACTTTCTAAGACTGAAAAGTGTAGACCAATTAGCTGTGTATCTGCAGAGTTCCTGGCACCAAACAAATCACACTGAAATCACACACACACACACACACACACACACACACACACACACACACACACACACACACCTTCCAAAGTCAGATGTCAGATTAAACTGATGTTTCTCTGGATTCCCTGAGAGTAGTCCTCACGATAGGGAATATTAGAGAGAAGTAGTGTATGCAGACAGCTGGAGGGTGGCTACTTTAAACCTGGGAATTCTCTTTTCTGGAACTGAACATAAGACTGGATAGAAGGGCAAGGGCATGGGGAGTATGGCCTGGGACCTGGGTCCTATTCCGTTACTATCTCTAACTCATCCCCGACAGTCGACGCTCTAAACTTTCTCATCAGTAAAAAGAAAAGGGTTGGGCTGAACTACCTCCAGGCCCCTTGCAGATCGGACTTTCAAAGATTCTTGAATATTGCCAAGGGAGACAAACCCCAGCCGGAGTTTACAGGCTCCGCCCTCTGGTTCACAAGGAAAACTCAGACTTCTGGCAATAAGCTTTCCCCTGGCCAAGGACATCGTCCGCATGGCTCGCACACTCCGCAAAAGCTCTGCCCACATCCATCCACAGAGACTTCTTTTGTGCCCGAGGGTACAGAGAAGCCCAGCTCCTTCTCGCTCCGTGTCCCTCCTCCGCCTCTGTGGGCACCTCCGAGCACACAGCACGGGCTCAGTGAACAGATGAAGTCGCTGTTTACGCAGCAAGAGAAGGCTCCTCCAGAGGAGGAGAGGAAAGGCAGGACAACATCCACTCTGGCTGGAGCTGCGCAGCTGGGCAACAAGCACCAACTTCTGAGCGCTACACAAGTGGCAAGCAATTCAACCCGTTTCCCGCCCCTACCCTCCCAACTAAAGGCGACAAGAAGATGCCCTTAGTCCCAGAGCCTCTTTCTCCTACCCCACTAATTCCTTAACCTCTCTCCCGGAGTCCTAGGGCCCGAGCTTTGCCCTGCAAAGTTTCTACTTGCACTCCCGGGGTGCAGCTGGGACTTACCTGAGCTCAAGGGCAGGGTGCAGATCACCAGGAGGCAGGCAGAAAGAGGCCACAGCCTTCGGGACATGGTGAGGGGCTCGACGGGGACGACCCGGGGTGCCCGGCTCCCGGGGCCCGCCTGGGCTAGGCTAGAAAGGGCTCCAGTGGAGGAACGCCAACCTCGCCGAGAGACCCAGACGCGCTCTCAACAGCGGAGCTGGAGAGCCGAGCTGCGCCTGCTCTTGGGACTGCGGGGTCCGGACTGGGCCGGCAGAGCAGAAGTGCAAAAGACCAGTCCACAGAGACGAAGCCTCATTCCCGCCGCGCGGGACCCCGCAAACTTGCAGCCCTGACCAAGACAGAGAAGGGGGAAGGGTGTCGCCGCCGCCGCTGCTTTGACTGCAATGGCCCGGGCTCAGCTGCTACCATCCCTTCCTAAGGCTTCCCTGTTGTGTGAGGGGCACGAGCCTCGGCACCGCTCCCCCAGGCTCAGCCGCCGCCACCCACTCCTCAGCACTGGCGGGGCAAGCCGAGCTAAGTTATAGTGCCGCAGACTATTATGGCTCAGACTTCTCCAGCAGGCCAGGCCTGGCCCTGAGCAAGGACCCAGCGGGGAGTAGAGGTGGGTGGGCTGGCTCTGCACCCTGGGACTCAACTTCTGTAACTGCAGGACCAGCTCTATCCCGCAGCTCCCTCGCGCCCCAGCACTCTCTTTCCCCCTTTTCTACTTCGGATTCTCTTCTGTTCTCTCCTCCCCTTCCCTCCCCTTCCTCCCTCCGGGCCGGCCAGCGGGCCAGCCAACTAGCCTCGTCCGATTTCCTCCCCTCCCTTTCTCCTCTGCTTTCCCTCCTCCCCTTCTTTTCCCTCCTCTGGCCCCGCCTGAGCTGACACTCAGCCAGCTAAGTGCGAGGCGGGGCGAGTTCAGCAACCCAACCCGCCCGGCTTAGCCCTGCAGCAGCATGGGTCGGGAATGTATTTATCCCTCCTACACCCCCTCACGCCCCCCCCCTCCACATTCACACATTTAAAAACTGACGGCTTTTGTTTTTACATCACATCAATTTCTGAAGATATCCTTCCCTCCCCGCCCCCCCCCCCCCCAAATTCAGCCAGCTATCCCAAGTAACAAAGATTTTAAAAGGGGAAGGGGAGGGAGAGGAGTAATCTGCAAAACCAACCAGAGAGTAGACGAACTATTACCACACCCATGCCCCCCAACCCCCTACTTTTGCAATGAAAGAAGAAAGGTTTATTTTCTTAACTCTTCTGCAGGGCAAGTTTGGTCATTACAATTATACAGCATTCAGTTTCTTTTGATTATAGAACCTCTTTTAAACAAACTTGAGGAGGATAGAGGAACCCCAAAGTTGAATTCAAACTTAGTTTGCACAAGAACATTATTGCTATAATATGGGAGGGTTATAGCTGCATTTATTAGGTCAGATTATTTTCCTTTTTACCAAATATTTAGCAATGCTTACAGATCAAAGAGCTTCATTGCAGTGATATTAGTAATATTTTACAGTTAGATCGAGTTTCTGCACCCGAATACATGTGACAACTTGAGACAAATTTCATGGACTCATTAAGAGCAGTAGATCAATCAATGAACAAGCATTTATTTAAGGTCAGTTAAGTGACAGGTATAGTGATTCCACTGTAGCCTCTGAACATAATTCAGCCCTGATTCTTGAAGCAAACAGAAGGCTGTATTATCTGACCCATTTTCCAGGAGACTAAGTCTCTAAGTAAGACTGAGACGTCGACTAGTTAGTAAATCTCAGCTCTGAGCTCAAAGCAAGTGAAGGGCTCTTTTGCACTACCCCAGGAGACCTCAGGCATGACTATTAAGTAATAAGAACACTTTTCCCCAGTGGCTTGTGAAATCATTTTCCTTACTCTGCAGTTTCAGTCCAAGACCATAATTCTCCCGCTTTTTCATTTTGCCATCTGCTCATTCAACATTGAGTAACAAGCACCTCGACTTCATTTGTTAGTTTACCTCCATCCTCTCATTCCTTGAGTTTCCACTTAATGACAGCAAACATTTGAACCAGGCAGTGGATGAATTGTCTCCTTCCCCACTGCTTCGGTTTCCCCTACTTAAAACTAAATAAAACCTCTATCAGTCCTAGAATCTTCTAAGTTATTATCCTATCTTTCGTATCTCTCAACCCGTTAGTTTTTTGTCGAAACCTCACATTCTATTATTAATCTCCCCACCTTCTATTTTAGATAGATAGACAGAGAGAGAGAGAGAGAGAGAGAGAGAGAGAGAGAGAGAGAGAGAGAGAGAGAGAGAGAGAGAGAGAGAGAGAGAGACAGAGAGACAGAGAGAGAGAGAGAGATGGGGCAGCTAGGTGGTGCATTTCCTAGTTGTATGACCCTGAGCAAATCACTTCACATTGTTTGCCTCAGTTTACCCACCTGTAAAATGACTTGGAGAAGGAAATGGCAAACCACTCCAGTATCTTTGTCAAAGAAAATCCCAAATGGGGATTCAAAGAATTGGACACAGCTGAACAATAACAATATACGCCATTCCTCACCCCAATAGGATTATAAGATCCTTGAGAGTAAGCAAAGATTTTATTCTTCTTTGAATCCCCAGCACCCAGCACAATGCTCTTGCACATAGTAAACTTATAATCATTGAATTTTGCTCAGATTTCTAAAAAAGGAAGTCTATGTTCGCTTTCTATACTCTCAACTCACTGACTCTATGAACCTTTACAACTTAGGTTCTGACCCACTGTTTAACTGATATTGCTTTCATAGGTCACCAATGACCTCTTACTAAATTCTATGGTCTTTACTCAGTCTTTATCCTCAAACCCGCCATATCCGACAGTTTAACTATTGACTTCTTCATAGCCCATAGCAGGGCACTCCCCAGAGCAAGGATACTTCTACCAACTCATAGTCGTAGGAATTATGCAGGAGATTTGGGAATTTGCTCATATTGCTCATCATGGACTCACAAGTCCATGTCCATTGTGGTGTCCAGGTATATGATATAATAAACTTTTTTTAAGTATCTACTATGTGCCAGAGAAAGTGGGTATACAAGTGAGAAAAAGATAAGACAGTTCCTGTCCTTAAGCAACTTACAATCTAATTTATGTCAGACTCTTCCTAACCCCATTTGGGATTTTCTTGGCAAAGATACTGGAGTAGTTTGCCATTTCCTTCTCCAGCCCATTTTACAGATGAGGAAACTAAGGCAAACAGAGTGAAGTGGTTTGGACAGCTATTAAGTGTCTGTGGATAGATTTGAACTCAAGAAGATGAGTCTTCCTGACTCCAGGCCCACTTTGCCACCTAACTGATATACAATCTAATGCGGGAAGACAATACAAAAAAAGAAATCTAAAAAGGGGGCATGAGGATGATGGTGGAGTATAAACCAAGCAGAGGAGCTGGTGGCAAATGATATCATTTGACTAGTTATCATCTCCCCCAATATCTATTTGATCAATTTCTTCTCTCCCCAAAATGAACCAATTAACATCAATTAATTTTACAAAGGGATATTTACCTAGAAGGTCCTATAAGAACAACTGTACAACAGTCTCAGGAACCAGAAGTATATTCATTGCCACTTCAGTCCATAGGGAGAGTAGATTCAGATTTAAAATGATGAGTGACTACCAACATTCTACCTACCAAGTTCCCTTCTGGGTGTGGCATAGCAATTGGATGAGTCACTCCCTTGTTTAAAGGACATAATGTATGCCACCAAGTTGTTTCATTGCTGTGCACCAAGTCAAGCAAGTTGGTTAAGGGTTGGGTCTCATTGAACTTAACTTACCAACACGTTCTACCATGAACTCTAATTGTTGGATCTTTGGTGGCTCTTCCAACATTTTGAAGTTTACAATTGCAAAACCAGTTGGTTTTATCTCTAATACTCACTTAAGATCAAGGCAGAATAAACACAGTGACAGAGACTGAAGAAAGAGATGACCGTGCATTTATGACCACGTGGAGGCCCTGGGTAGGGAGATAAGGTGGCAGCATCTGTTACTCACTCTTTCTGTACTAGAAGGTTCTTTCCAGGGCTATTGGAAAAGAGAGAGAGATTTCCTCTATTAAAGCCTTTTATGTGCACACTCAGTTCTGGCTCAGCAGTCAATTAAAAGGACTTTGGCCACTGCACATTAAGCTGACCGGAAATAGTTAGGATAGCTGCATGTGCTCTGAATGGGGGGCCCCTCTATCATGCATTTCTGGAAAGAGTCATCAAGTCTATCAAAGCAAGTCCTTAGGAATGGACGCCCATTGGCTAATCCCCCATTACAAAAGAGTGAATGAAAAAAGCCTCTACTAAGTACTTACTCTGAGCCACTGGTTAGGAAAGGGTTTCAGTGGCTGAGTCTGGAAGATTTTGAAGGCAGATTTCAAGTTTTTTTCTGTAGATAAGGGATCCTCAACTGACTATTCTTTCTCCCATAATCCTCACATTATCAGTTGTCAAATACTTTCAATTCTACTTCTGCAACCACCTTCTTGTGTCTGCCCTCTGTTCCTATACACCTGTTGCCCTTTCAGGGCCTTATTGTACATTCCTCCAAACTAGTCTCCCTTTCTCTCATCTCTCTCATCTCCAATATTCCCTACACATAACTACAAAAATAACCTTCTTCCTCTCTGCAGGGCACTAGGGTTCATTCTCAAACTCAAAAATATTTCTATTGCCTATATGATATCAATTTCTGAGGTTCTCCATAATATTACTCCAGCCTAACTTTCCAACTTTATTTCAGGTTACTTCTCTTCACATTCATTCATTCAATAAGTAATTTAATAAGCACCTTATCTGTTATACACTGATGTGAATATGACAACAAAGATAAAATAGCTTAGCCTCAGGGAGCTTACATTTTGAGGTGGAGGTGGAAAAGGAGATAGTATGTGCACAGTAGCTACAAGGAAAATATATACAAAATATGGAAGGGAAGGAACTATTAAGAGAATCATGGAGGCCAGTGTACAGAGGGAAACGGATTCCAGGGATGAAGGGCAGACCATGAAATACCTGGCATTAATAATAGTGCCTTTGTTGCTGGAGCTGTGTTTCGAAAGAAATGCGAAATTATGAAAATAAAGTAATTAAAATGGCAATATTCTTCTACCCAGAGATTTCACTAGTTTTTTATCCCAAACCACAGGGGAAATGATATCATCATGATACCATCCCAAAAAACCAGAGAAAAAGAAAGCCCCCATATGCACCAAAATACAACAGCACTTTTTCTGACACCAAAAAAAATCAGTAGCAAAGTCAATGCCCATTGATTGAGGGTGGTTAAACAAACTGTGGAACATAAATATAATGGACTATTACTGAGTTTCAAGAAAAAATGAATATGGTGAATACTAAGAAGTTTAGAAAGATTTACATGAACTGATGCAGAGTGAAGAAATTAGAGACAAGAAAACAGTATAAACAATGACTACAAACAATGTAAAAACAAAGTGCATATTACAAAGAACTAGCTTTGGCTCCAAGGGGCAGCTGGGTGGTGCCATAGTCCACAAAGTACTGGGACCTGAAATGAGGAAGACTCATCTTTGTGAGTTCAAATCTGGCCTCAGATACTTCTTAGCTGTATGACCCTGGGCAAGTCACTGTTCCTCATCTGTAAAATGAGCTGGAGAAAGAAGTAGCAAACCATTCTAGTATCTTTGCCAAGGAAACCCTAAATGGGACCTTGAAGTGTCGACACAAGTGAAAGGAGTGAACAATAAAGCATGACTCCCAAGAAAAGAGATGGAAGGCCATTCGCACCCCACTTGTTCTGTACAGGTTGAAGGTCCACGAGTTTGATGCATTGCACATATTTATCAATCAGTTTTCTTATTTTTTATCTTTTCATTTTCTTTAAAAATAGTATATGTTATATGGAATGGTTTTCTGTGAAAGGTGAGGAGAGGGATACTAAGCAGAATGCTAATGGATTGTCTGGGGAAGATTAACATAAGGACATGGATAGAAATTTGCTCAGGATGGGAAGGATTGAGCTTCTCAATGTATGGTTGGTTGTTGTCCTTCATCTTCGAAGAGGACCAAAATGACATCACCATGATAAAGTGAAATTTCAGTGTATCCGACTGTGGCTGATCAAATCAACATGAGCTCAGAATGCTCTACCACAGGTTGGGCACAGATAGTCCATGTGAGTATTTGGGGTGGATATCCCAAATTTGTTCATCCTTCGTTTACTTTGTGCTGTCTCAATTCTGCTTTGCTCAAAGAGCACAGCACCTTTTCTGATGTGGGCATGCCATAATGAGCAGTCCTGTGCCAGTGTCTCCCATGTTGCACAGTCAAATCCAAAGTTCTTGAGAGAGACCTTGAGAGTATCCTTGTATTGCTTCTTCTGACCACCATGTGATCGCCTGCCCCACGCAAGTTCTCCATAAAAGTCTTTTCTCAATCTATACAGGAAGTGGGAATTTCCACACCAATGAGATTCCTGGTCCATCAGAGTATGTAAGCAAAGCCAACTCCTTGACAGAAGGGGCTGTGTCATTCTTCATCTTTGCATCCTCAAGGCTCAGATGTCTTGGCTTTAGAAATATATACTTAAAAATCACTAACATTTATACAGAGCGAGGTGCTGCCTTTATCCCCATTTTAGAGATAAGAAAACTGGAGTGGAAAGAGATTGAGTAACTTGCCCAGAGTCAAACATCTAGAAAGTGACAGAGGTGAGACTGACCTCAAATCTTCTTGACTCCAGGTTGAATGCTTTATACACTTTGCCACCTATATATATATATATATATAGGAATGAAATCATAAAGAGAATAATAGCATAAATTTTAAACAAGCATTAAGGAGGCTGCTACCGTAGGTAACTAGAGACCAGAGAAGGCATAGAAAAGCATGCTACTAGTAGATTCTAAACTGCATTGTTCTACTGTTAAATTCTTTGAGGTTTGGGGCTACATCGAATTTTTTGTCTCTGCCAGGGTCTAAAATACTGATTGTTGTTGTTCAGTCATGTCCAACTCTTCAGGACCCCACTTGGGGTTTTCTTGGTAAAAATCCTGGAATGGTTTGCTATTTCCTTCTCCAGATCATTTTACAGATGAGAAAGCTGAGGCAAACAGGGTTAAGTGACTTGCCCGAAGTCATAGTTAGTAAGTATCTGAGACTGGATTTCAACTCAGGTATTCCTGACTCCAGACCTAGAGCTCTCTCCACTGCATCACCAAGATGTCTCCAACTGAAAACTTGGATTCAAGTCCCAGTTGTGTCACTTATCCATGTATGACTCTCTAGACCTCTCTTCTCTCATCTCTAAAATGGTCCTTTCTAGGTCTAGCATACATGCTATGGTTCTATTTTTTGCACTTAATAGTATTTTTTTTCCAAGTACATGCAAAGATAGTTTCAACAATCATTTTTATAAGAGCTTGAGTTTCAAATCTTTCTCCTTCCCTGCTCCCTTCTCCCCTCCCCAAGACATCAAGCAATTTGATATAGGTCGTATGTGTACAATCATATTAAACGTATTTCCACATTAGTCATGTTATGAAAGAAAACTCAGAACAAAAGGGAAAAACCAAGAGAAAGAAAAAAAAGAGAAAATAGTATACTTCACTCTGCATTCAGACTCCATCAGTTCTTTCTCTGGGTGTGTATAGCATTTTCCATCATGAGTCTTTTAGAATTGTCTCGGATCATTGCATTGCTGAGAAGAGCTAAATCTATCATAATTGATCATGGCACACAGTTGCATGCTATGATTCTTGAAAGCTATAAACAGGAGAGAATTGCCAAACGAAAATCTATCCAGTGAAAACCATGTGTAAGTCTGCACATTTTCTGGGTTTTGACTTCCACCCTCTCTCCTGATTCTTCTGGCTTTTCCAGTTTTCTCCACCTTCTTCCCTAAACCCAAGTTGAGCTCTCTGAGGGGTGAACCACCCCACCCCAACCTGCTTTTGCTTCAGGCTCAAGAGACATCTCCTTATTTTCCTGCCCCCTTCCATCTTTTCTTTTCTTTTTTTTTTTTTTAACATTCATTTTCACAAAATTTTGGGTTACAAATTTTCTCCCCTTTTATCCCCTCCCCCCCCAAACACCAAGCATTCTAATTGCCCCTGTGACCAATCTGCTCACTCTTCTATCATCCCTCTTTGCCCTTGTCTCCGTCTTCTCTTTTGTCCTGTAGGGCCAGGTAGCTTTCTATACCCCTTTACCTGTATTTCTTATTTCCTAATGGTAAGAACATTACAGTTGATCCTAACACTTTGAGTTCCAACTTCTTTACCTCCCTCCCTCTCCACCCCTTCCCTTTGGAAGGCAAGCAATTCAATATAGGCCAAATCTGTGTAGTTTTGCAAATGACTTCCATAATAGTTGTGTTGTATAGGACTAACTATATTTCCCTCCATCCTATCCTGTCCCCCATTACTTCTATTCTCTTCCATCTTTTCTACTTGTGCTTTTCAAATCTGTTTGTGGAGATATCTGCGTAAACCAGTTGGTTTTCCTCATTCTTCTTGACTTCTATAGCATCCAGAAATATTAACCACTTCCAGTCTAGTTCTATGATTTCCAAGATCCTCTACTGTTCTACTTCCCTCTTCTATGTTTCTTCTTTTCTGGTTTCTCTTCCTCCTCATGCTACTGCAAGGTGTTGTGGGATGAATGTCATATTTGGAGTCAGATAATCCTGGGTGTGCCTCTTATAGCTTCGTGACCATGAGCAAGGCATTTTCTTTTTCTGGGTCTGAATTTTCCTTATCTGTCAAATAAGAAAGATGGAATGGATAGTTGGCATTTATGTGGTTTGCAAATGCTAAATACTCATTTAGGCTCATTTAAGCCTCACAACAATTCTGTGAAATAGATGAAATTTTTATGTCCCATTTTTCAGATGATAAACTGAGGTTTGAGAGAGGTTTATTAAGTACCTGCTGTCCTGGGGATACAAGGAAAGGCAAAAGACTATCTTGCTCTCAAGGAATTCATAGTCAAATGGGAGAGACAACTATGCAAACAAGCAATATACAGGAAATAATCAGAAGAAGGAAGTCTTGAGAATCAACGGGGATTGGGGAAGGTTTCCTGTAGAAGATAGAATTTTACCAAGGACCTGAAGGAATTCAGGGAAACCAGGAGGTGAAGATGAGAAAGGAAAGCATTCCAGGAATGGGATACAACCAATGAATATGCCCAGAGTCTGGAGATGAAGTATCTTACAGAAGAAAGAATTGAGGAGGCCATTGTCATTGGATCAAACAGTATGTGGTGGTGTGTACGGTATAAGAAGACTTGAAAGGTAAAAGGGGACCAGATTATAAAAGGCTTTGAATGCCAAATAGAGAATCTTATACTTGATCAGGGAGGGTATAAGGAGCCCCTGGAGTTTATTGAGTAGAAGGAGTGATATGGTCAGATTTGTGCTATAGGAAGATCACTTTGGAAGCTTAGAAGAGGTTGAATTGGAATAGAGAGGGACCTGAGGCAGGCAGACCCAGCAACTGGCTATGGCAATGGTCTAAGTGTGAGGCTATGAGGGTCTGCACCAGAATTGTGGCAGTGTCAGAGAAGAGAAGTGGACATAGTAAGAACTTTTGGACTCCAAGTCCAGTTGTCTGTCCACTGTGCCACCTACCTGTCATGACCTTCCAACCTCTAAATTTATGGTGTTATGACCTTAACTATAGTTGCATTTAAATTTCTATCCTGACTTTCTCCCTCTTTCTTTTTTCCCTCTCTTCCTCTTCCATCAGAAAGCTAGTGAATTCTCATCTTCAGTTATGTCTCCTTTGTTGGGGTCTGAGAGACAATACATTGCTGTGGAAATATTGCAGGATTGGTGATCAATAGATCACAATAGATTCTAACGCTGACTCTGCTACCTTGGATAGCCATGTAACTTTGGGTGAGCCATTTAATTTCTGAGGGTCTCAGTCTCCTCCTTTTTGAAATGAAGTAGTTGGGCCAAGCATTCTGGCAAGATCCTTCCTACTTTGATTCTCTGATTTCCAGATCTACATCTCCAGCCCTGACCTTTTCCTCTGTCCTGTGTTTCCAGCTTCCAGGGACAGCCTGGTGGGTTTTGATTTTGATTGTTGGAGTTCTATCATGAACAGACTTTTAGATCATTTGTCTATCCTTGTTCTACACTCAGTCATCTGGAATGAGTTCAGTCTAGGGAGCCTGGATTCTGGTAATAGGGGAATCTCTTTTCTCACACACATTATATCCTTAAATCTCCCACCTTGGGGACCCCAACGACCCTTTAAATTTTAGTAAACTGGATTATGGCTCCCAAGTCTAGCAGTTACCAAGAACAGAGAAGTAAAAGTGGTATTTAATACAAAATATGAATCAAGTTATAGGATAGGTAATTTATCCTTATACACAAACAATGCTTAAGTATAAAGGATCCATTGCATGCATTAACAAAATTCAGTAACAGCTTATGACAACTGTTATCTTCTGGGAAGCTTTAAAAATCACTACAACACAAAACTTTTTTTTTTATTCTAGAAATAGATTTATTTAGTGGTGAGGAGAGTGAATATACGTGTATACACATGTACATTAGTATATACATGCACATATACATTAGGTGGATTATAAGTTCAGTAACAAACATACCAATTTATTAAATATGGTTCCCGTAGAATTAAAATAGAATCCTTAAAGATAATACTAGAAATATAAATCACCTAATTATTTTTTGCAGAAAATTGCACTGTTTTATCTCTCCTTGGCCCAATGGGATAAACTTCCACTTTGATTTTTTTCTAGTAGAGAAAGTGAAAAAAGAAGTGAGAGAAAATAAGGAGAGCACAGCCAAATCTCCACTTCTCTTTCTAACCCAGAAAAGGGGAAGAATTGGAGTATCTTCTCTTTTTATTTTATTTTTAAAACTATTTTATCTTTTCTCCAATTACAGAACACAAAACAATTTGAAGAACTGATAAATATTTTACATTTTACCTTAGACTAGCACTATCTGTACAATTTTGTTGGTTAAATGGCTATGTTTAGGCCAGTCTTCTTATCAGTGGTCAACGTCTTTAAAGCGGATGCTTCCCTTGGGACCAGCAAGCTCAGAAAACTTGCTGCCCAATTTCTCTCAGATAAAATGCAAACAGTAGCCTGGCATTCAAGGCCTTACACAATCTGGCCTCAGCCTACCTGTCCAGTTGTTTCATATTGTGTCTTTATGCACTTTGCATTCAAGCCAAATTAAACTGCTAACGATTTCCCAAAGTTCTCTGATACCTCCTCTATAAAATCTTCCCTGATCTCCCCAGATGAAGGTGTTCTTTCTCACTTAAAATGTTTCTTGAGCAATTTCTCTGCCTCTCTACTTTGCCCCAAGATCTCTTACTGTATACACATTATATCCTACCCCAGAGGAAGAAAACAAGTTCCTTGAGGGCAAAGGTGATTATATCCTCAACACTCAGCACAATGCCTTGGATGTAGTAGGTGCTTAATAAACGTTTGTTCAATAAAATTCAATTATCTCTCTTTTCTAGTTTCTGTCAGTATAATGAATGGAGTATATAAAAACATTATAAATACAAACAACTTTGATAGACTTAAGAACTCTGATGCTACAACCAATCATCATTCCCAGGGACCAGGGTATGATCCCCACCTCCTGACAGAGAGGCAATGATCACAAGGTGCTGAATGAGACATACATTTTTGGATGTGGCTATGGTGGATTTTTTGTTTTTGCTTGACTATGCACATTTGTTATAAGAGTTTTATTTTTCTTTCTTTTTCATTGGGAGATAGGGGTGTGGTAGAAAAAATGCTTACTAATTGGAAAAATCAACAATAAAAAATAAATATTTCACAAAGAATACATAGTTAATGGTTTGTATCTTTGTAAACATTTGAGACCACTTATTCTGATTTAGATGATGGAAACATGTGTCTATTTAATCCTTGGTACATAATAATGGTTCCCTCATCCAAAACTCCCCCTTGGCTGGAGGAGGAAAAAATTAATTAATGCTCATGTAGCATTCTGTGGATCCAGAATGAAGCTCAGCCAAATAGACGACGTATGATTGGCTGAAGGTTGGTGCAATTTGTAAAACTGAATAATAGGATCAATTTAGGAAGTTGGGCATAGCTAATCCAAGGCAGAAGAAACATTAAAACCAAGAGTATTTAGTGAGAGGAGAATAGAAAAATGTCAAATATACTTTGTCCTGGGACCTTCTACCTAAAAGTTGTAAAGTTATGCAGCCATACCCATCACTGTTGGTTAACTTCTCCATCCCCCAACACATACACACACACACACACACACACACACACACACACACACACACACACTAAAATGAAGGAGACTTCAACTTCTTTTTGGGTATCACAGTAGCTTATTGTCCATGAAGATTAACACTAAAATGGAAATATTAGGTCTTCCACTGAACTGAATCTGTTTCTTTCCCCTCCCAAGAGCTCATAAGATTTTGTATAACTTCTAAGGTTCCACCATGATACACCCAACCCTAGGAAGCCTTTCTCTTTAATTCAACAGCAAGGTATCCTATAATAGCTACTTACAACTAACTCACTTCAGTCAAAATTTTATAAGCACCTGTACACTAACTCATAATCATCAAATGGGGATCGTTACTTTGACTCATGGTCCTTTTTGACCAAGCGAGTCCACAGTGGTGGTCTTCACCACATCAGCACTTGGTTCTTCTTTGTTTTTTTTTTTTTTTTTGCATATTCCGAAGTTTCCTGTAGCTTGAAACACTAATGATACAATTTATTCACTCATATATAAACTATGTCAGTTTTTCAAATGAATAATTGTTATTTCACTCTAACCAATGACAACCTAATTAATCACACAAACTTAATGTCTCTGTATCATTAGACCACTGTTCCCTCATCATTTCCACCCTAACATGTATCACGTGGCATAGGGTTTGATCCCTCTATAACTGTGAGAAAGGTTAGATAACTGGTTAGATTTAGTAAACTGGGGAGCTATCCAGTTCAAAATGGATAAATTTCTTTTTATGTACCTTTGAGTATCTGTAATCCCATATCACCATTTCCATAATTACTCTCTTTTTGTGAATACATTCTAGAAGTATACTTAGTCTTTTGGAAGTGTGTGGCAAAGTAGAGAAGGAAAAATGAGATTGGGTGCTGGGGACATGGTATCCACATTCAGTTGCAAAAACAATAAAAGTGGGTCAGGTTACTGGGGATTGGGCTGTGGGTAGAATATTTAGCTGTAGGCTGCTCAGTGATTAAATGACCAGATCTCTCAGATAGTTGAACCAGAGATTAAAATATTAAAGGCTTTTAGAGTTTATTCAGAACTCCTAGAGTAGATTTTTCCTCTTTGGATTAATCCATTTGGGTCTGTTTCCCAGGAAATGACAAACATATGTTTGTCAAGACAGATGAGTGTATAACCCTAGTGCCTCAAAGAGAAGGAGGAATACTTAATGGGATTTGAGGTTCTGTAGGTCATAATGTAAACTAGAATTAAGACCACAAGATTGAGCTTCATGACGGATGGGTGGGCAGAGAGGAATAAATGAGTTAGCTGATTTTATTAATAGTTTTTGTAAATTCTAAATAGCAGAGGTAAACAAACCATGTGACTCAGGACAATTGTACCCTTAGGTTAATGGAGTCACTGGTGGAATATATTCAGGTAGTTCAGAGCACAGGGAAGATATGGATTCCAAAGTGTATTGAGGGCAGGATTTGGCATAGACCAAGAGGTCACATCTCCTGAGCTACCCAGTAGAAGAAGAGAGAGTGTGATCTGAAAAGAATTGTCCTACCTAGATTACTTTTTAAATTTAATTAATTTATTTTTATTACATTTTAAATTCTGAACCATTTCCCTCTCCCTGCCTTTCTACCCTACACTACAGAAGGCCACCATTTGATACAGATTTATAAATGTATGTAAAACCATACTTTGTTTACCAGTTCTTTCTCTGGAGGTGGATAACATCTTCCTTTATAGGTCCTTTATGGTTGATTTGAGTGTTTAGAGTACTCAGAACAACTTGGTTTTCACAATTCTTCTTTGAATAATATTGCTGTTGCTGTGCACAACATTGTCTCGGTTCTGCTCACTTTACTTTTCATTATATCATGCAAGTCTTTCCATGTTTGTCTAAAATCAGTCCAGTTCATCATTTCTTACAGTACAGTAGTATTCCGTCATAATCATATACCACAATTTGTTTAGCTAGCCATTCCCCAATTGATAGGCATCTTCTCAATTTCCAGTTCTTTGCCACCATAAAGAGATCTGCTATGACCATTTTAGAACATAGAGGTTCTTTTCCCTTTTCCCTGATCCCCTTAGGAAACAGACCTAATAGGGTTATTGCTGGGTCAAAGGGTATGCATAGTTTTATAACTCTTTGGGCATAGTTCCAGATTGCTCTCCAAAAATCATTAGATCAGTTCTCAGTTCTGCCAACAGTATGTTAATGTCCAATTTTTTCCACATCCCTTCCAATATTTGTTATTTTCACCTTCTATAATTTTAGTCAATCTCATAGGTGTGAGATGATATCTCAAAGTTGTTTTAATTTGCATTTCTCTAATCAGTAATGATTTAGAGCTTTTCTCATATGACTATATATAGTATTGTATTTCTTCATAAAAAAACTGCCTGTTTATATCCTTTGACCACTTATCAGTTGGGGAAAGACTAGATTCTACCTAGATTCCTCAGGGGAGAGGGTACAGAAAACGATTACCACTTCCTTTTATTTTGACTTTCTATTAAACCTCCAAACCTTCCAAGATAGCAACAACTGCTGGTTATGGACAAATGAATGAATGCATGTGTGAATTTAAAAAAAAAGTTATTAAATATTTACCATGTACCAAGCACCACACAAAATGTTGGAAATACAAATAGCAAAGTGATACCTTTCCTGCCTCAAAAAGCTTATATCCTGATGGAGGAAACAACACATAAGTGGTGTGGTGGCCAGAGAGATTTGTCTTGGTTTAGGAAGTCACAGGAATGATCACAGGAACATTGACTGACATCAGAGTACAGGTGCAACCTAAGAAGATAATGTATAGGGAGAAATAAAAATTCACAAAAGATACTCTCCAAGAGGTGAGTGAATAATAAAAGTCATTGTCCCAGATGTCTATATTCAAATGTCAGACTTCTGGCTATGGAGTGAAGAAACTGGGTTCAAATCTTAGAGATGGCAGTCCAGAGGGCAATTGCTCTGTACATTGGCTTGGGCCAGTAGGGAGCCACGGTGGTCACCTTAGGGAGGATGTTGGGGCCCTAGAGCCAAGTGTGTCTCTGGAAGGAGGTCTATAAAATCACAGATGAATACAAAGGATATGGTGAATTTTTGTGAATCTTCTCAGAAAGACTGAAGTGTAAAATGAGCTGTCTCTCTATCATACCACCAGTGAGAACATGAGTAACCCTTCTAAGGCCTCAGTTTGTTTATCTGTAAAAGTAAAGAATTGAACTATATGATTTGTAAGGCAACTTCCAGATAGAAACTGATGATGCTATAATTCTAAATGCACAAAGTAAGAGTAATAAATAAGGTAAATCAGTAATCTCAATAAAAGGACTTAAGTCCAACCTCAAAGATGCAACTGGGAACTGGTAGAATGAATCTTGTGTCCAGAATATGGCTTTGAAATGACATGTCCTATGAACATTTTAGATCATATAACAGGTTCTTTCTTTTTTTCCTAATCATCTTTGGAAATAGACCTAGTAGTGGTATTGCCAGGTCAAAGGGTATAGATAATGTAATACACTATCTACATACAGAGAAAGAACTGATAAATAGAAGTTTGTATAGAATAATTTTACACATACACACACATTTGTGTCCAATGCTAGCCATCTCTAGGGTGGGGGAGGAAGAAACAGAGAAATTTATTTGATTATATATATGTAATAGCAAGTTGCACATAATAGATTTGCAGTTTCATGTGCAGTCATCTTTTTTTATGAAAATGTTTGCTTTATTCCATAAATTAAAATAAAATAAATGTGGGCAAAAACAGGAAATGCCATGCCTAATTCAAAAGGTACCAATGAGATAATACAGGCAGTAGAATAACATTATTTTTTTTTCTTTTTTCCTTTTGTGTATCAAGAGCATAAACTTATAGGGAAATTCAGGGACAGGGTCAGTAGGATAGGAGAGTATATGAGTAAGGATCAAGGGAGGGAGAAACAGAAATGATGTTTTTGTAGGCAAAGACGGTCTGGCTGTAAGAAAGCAATTATTCAAGAATTTGGGAAACAATTTACCAATCTGGCTCAGAAGCACTATTGTAGTGATGGTGGATGTTAACTATTGAAACCTTTACTGGAACTTTCTTTGCGATGAAAGCAAAGCAATGGATAATTCCTTTACTTTCCTTAATGACAATTTCACTCAATTCAATTCAACAAACACCAAGTGCCAATTATGTGAAGGAAACAATGAGAGGAACAGCCAGTTCAAGAACAGATTCCTATCCAAAAAGAGGAACTAATTGTGGAAGTAGATATGATGGGAACCTTGAGAGGAAGTGACTCTTGCATTTCAGAGTTCATGACCAAAAAGGAGAGAGAAGTCAAGCATAGTGTACACATATTTAGATTTTGAGGAGAGATTTCAAGTCAGTAAGTATTCAACAAGTATTAACTATGTATCAGGCACTGTGCTAAGTAAGGGGAAAATAAGTAGAAAGAAATATAGTTTCTGGCTCCGATGAGCTTACTTTTTAATGGGGAAAGAAAACATAGAAGAAAGCTGAAAATTGAGGATGGTGGTTAGGACTGGGGAGAAGTAGTGAAAAATCTGAAGCTCTGGGATGAATTCTTGGCTGGCCTGGGCACTTTCTTTAAAATTGAGGTTTTGAGAGGAATCAACCAACCAAAAGAAGGAGGCAAAGGAGGCAAGATCACATACTTCCAGTGTGAAAAGGCCCCAGGGCAGAGAACTTCTCAGGTGGGGAGGCTACTATAGCATTGTAGAGAAAGTTCAGAGAATCAAGAATGGAGCTAGGAAAGAAAAAAAAGAGATAAGGGACAGATTTGTTAGTATCTCACAGCCTACAATTATTCAAGGGAAGTTGGCACAGGAGAGTTGGAAAGCTCTTATTAATAACAATAAAAATATTAATAATAGCTAACACATATGTTGTACTCTAAAGTATGAAAGGGCTTTACATATATTATCTCACTTGATCCTCCCTGTGTGGTAGATGCTATTACCTCAGTTTTACAGATGAGGAAACAGACTAAGAGAGATTAAGTGACCTTCCCAGAGTCATACAGATAGTGTACAAAGCAGGATTTGAATTCAAGTCTTCTTTACTCTAGGGACAGTACTGGACCTGGAGTCAGGACAACTTATCTTCCTGATTTCAAATCTGGCCTCAGACAATTCCTAGCTGTGTGACCTGGGCAAGTCACTTAACCCTGTTTGCCTCAGTATCCTCATCTGTAAAATGAGCTGGAAAAGGAATGGAAAATCACTCTATTTGCCAAGAAAATCCCAAATAAGGTCATAAAGAGTCATACACCTCTGAAACAATTGAACAGCAACTTCTTTACTCCAAGTTCCTCATTCTATCCACCATGCCATACCACCAAGCTTCCTTGAAAGATGATATAAAGAATGAATCTGATGAGAAAGAAAGCGATTCTGTTGAGGAATAAATTGAGAGTTGCCTGAAGAAACTGCCATGAATACACAGGGACTTAACTGACAAATATATATATACACACACATATATATACACATATATATACATATATATATATACACATATATATATACATATATATATTTCAAATTTATTTATTCATTTTCAATTTTGAACATTTACTTCCATAAGTTTTAACTGTTCTCCGCACTTCTACCCTCCCTCCCTCAGGCGGCATGCAATCTTATATGGAGTCTACATATACATTCTTATTAAACACATTTTTACATTAGTCATGTTGCATAGAAGAATTAAAACAAATGGGACAAAACATGAGTAAAACCAAACAAAACCAAACATAACAAAAGATAAAATAGTCTGCTACATTCTGCATTCTGACTCCATAGTTCTTTCTCTGGATGTGGATGGCATTTTGCATCATAAATCCTTTGGAAATGTTTCAGGTCTTTGCCTTGCTGTGGAGGATAAAGTCTATCAGAAACAGTCCTCTCACGTTGTGGCTGTTACTGTACATAATGTTCTCCTGGTTCTGCTCTCTTCACTTAGCATCAGTTCATATAACTCTATCCAGGTATTTCTAAAGTCCACCTGTTCATCATTTCTTATAGCACAATAGTACTCCATTACATTCATATACCACAAAAGAGCTATTATAAATATTTTTGTACATATGGGTCCTTTTCCCATTTTTATGATCTCTTTGGGATATAAACCTGGAAGCGAACTTGCTGGGTCAAAGGGCATACACATTTTTTATAGTCCTTTGGGTATATATATATATATATATATATATATATATATATAGTACAAAAGAAAATGATCTACTTCATTCTACATTCGAATTCCATAGTTCTTTCTCTGAATGTGGAAAGCATTTTACTTTAAGAGTCCATTGGGAATTTTTTAAGTCCTTGTATTGCAATGAAGTACTAAGTCTACCAGAAAAATTCTTCACACACTGTACTTGTTGCTATGTACAAAGTTCTCCTGGTTCTGCTTCTTTCACTCAGTAGCAGTTCATATAAGTCCTTCCAGGCCTCTTTGAAGTCTTCTTGTTCATCATTTCTTATAGCACAATAGTATTCCATTACATTCATATACCACAGTTGGTTCAGTCATTCCCCAGTTGATGTGCATTCCCTTGTTTTCCAGTTCGTGGCCACCACAAAGATAGCTGCAAAAAATATTTTTGTACATGTGGGACCCTTTCCCATTTCTATGATCTTTTTGGGGTACAGTGCCAGAAGCGATATAGCTGGGTCAAAGGGTACGCACATTTTTGGAACCCTTTAGACATAGTTCCAAATTGCTCTCCAGAATGGTTGGATCAACTCACAGTTCCACCAACAATGGATTAGTATTCCAACTCTCCCACATCTTCTCCAACATTTATCATCTTCCTGTTTTATCATGTTAGCTAATCTGATAGGTGTGATATGGTACTTTAGAGTTGTTTGAATTTGTATATCTCTAATCAATAGTGATTTAGAGCATTTTTTCATATGACTATAGATAGCTTTAATTTCTTCCTCTGAAAACTGCCTGTTCATATCCTTTGACCATTTATCAATTGGAGAATAATTTGTATTCTTGTACATTTGACTCAGTTCTCTATATATTTTAGAAATGAGGCCTTTATCACAGACACTCATTGCAAAAATTCTTTCCTAGTTTTCTGCTTCCCTCCTAATCTTGGTTGCATTGGATTTAGCTATGTCAAAATTATCCATTTTGTGCTTCATAATGTTCTCTATCTCATTTGGTCAAAAATTTCTCCATTCTCCATAAATCTGACAAATATACTATTCCTTGCTCCCCTAATTTGTTTATAGTATCAATCTTTATACCTAGATCATGTATCCATTTGGACTTATTTCTTGTGTATGGTGTCAGGCATTGTCTATGCCCAGTTTCTGCCACACTGTTATCCAGTTTTCCCAGCAATTTTTGTCAAATAGTGAGTTCTTATCCCAGAAGCTGGGGTCTTTGGGTTTGTCAAACAGTAGATTGCTATATTCATTGACTACTGTGACTTGAGTACCTGACCTATTCCACTGGTCTGTCCCTCTGTTTCTTAGCCAGTGCCAAGTGTTTTTGATGATTGAGATCTGGTAGAGCTAGGCCACCTTCCTTACTATGTCTTTTCATTAGTTCCCTTGATATTCTGGACCTTTTGTTTTTCCAGATGAATTTTGATATTATTTTTTCTAGCTCTAGAAAATAATTATCTAGTAATTTGATTGGTATGGTACTGAATAAGTAAGTTAATTTAGGCAGAATTGTCATTTTTATTGTATTTGCTCGGCCTACCTATGAGCAACTAATGTTTTTACACTTACTTAGATCTGACTTTATTTGTGCGAGAAGTGTTTTGTAATTGTGTTCATATAGTCTCTGGGTTTCTTTTAGCAGGTAAACTCCCAAATATTGTATAGTGTCTACCCTAGCTTTAAATGAGATTTCTCTTTCTATCTTTTGTGTTTGGGCTTTGTTAGTAATATATAGAAATGCAGATGATTTATGTGGGTTTATTTTGTAACCTGCAAGTTTGTCAAAGTTGTTTATTATTTCAAGTAGTTTTTTACTTGATTCTCTAGGATTCTCCAAGTATATCATCATATTATCTGCAAATAGTGTTAACTTAGTTTCTTCTTTACCTATTCTAATTCCTTCAATTTCTTTTTCTTCTCTTATTGCTACAGCTAACATTTCTTCTACCATATTGAATAACAGTGGTGATAATGGACATCCTTGACAAGCTTATATTTTTAAAAAATGTATAGAAAATGGAGCCAAGAGCTGGTAATAGTGAAAAAAGTGCAGAATGGTGACATGGTCCTGTAAGAATAAGGTCAGGCATTCTGAAGCTCAGGAAGGTTCAGATTGTGGAAGAATTCTGAAAAAAAAACTTTTAAAAAAATCTATGTTGGGGCATCAAGGCATAGTGAATGGAAAACTTGGCCCTAAAGCCAATGCAGAACCATCACCACCACCACCATCCCTTGTCCATCCCCTTTACAGGATGTTGAAGTGACTTTCTTGGCAAGTACATGGAACACTGGGCTAGGTTTGCTTCTGAGTGTGATCAGCAGGGGCCCTTCTTTCCACTTCATACTGTATGTAATATGTCTTACTTGGTTTCAGTTCCCACATGCAGAGACTTGTTGAACCTTCTTGCAGTCATGAATAACTGAGGGACTGGTATCACTCCTCCCTCTCCATCCTCTCCCCTAATGTCTCCTTACTGTTCCTCAAACTAGATATTCCATCTCCAGACCATGGAAATTTTCACTGACTGAAATATTCTCCTTCATTATCTCTGCCTCTTGGCTTCTTGAAGTCTCAGCTAAAATCTCTCCTCTACAAGAAATCTTTTCTGGGCTCCCTTAATGCTAGGGCCTCCCCTCTGTTGACCATTTCCAATTAATTTTTTTTATGTATGTGTATGTAAGCCTACATTTATACATATATTATGTATCTTGATTGTTGTCTTCATATTATCTCCCTTCTCAGACTGTGAGCTCCTTGAGAGCAAGCATTATATTTTGCATTTGTATCTCCAGCACTTAGTACACTCTACTTGGATGTAGAAACTTAACAAATGTTTACTGACTGACTGACTGATTGAGAAGTCAGAAGGATTCAGACTGTAATGGCACAGAGGTAGTGAAGTCAGAATTACATTTATAAACAAAAAGTTTGAATGGACAATCTCAAACCTGGTGCTTTTGAATGAGGACAATCACTGTGAGTTGCCAGGCAAGAGAGGAATGGCACCAAGATGTATTCTTCCAGCCAGCTGCCACTTGCCCATGAACACATAGGGACTGTGTTCCTTATGTGCTTATTCTTTCTTGATCAAAGGTGGATGAAGACCTGCTATGGAAAAACTGAGGTGACTGGTGGGACTAGGATATCCATCAAGGCCACCAATGGTCTTACAGAGAGAGTCCTAGAGCTGGTAGCAGCAGCAGTCAAGCCCAGTAGAAGACCAATGCAGCAATTAATTAACCTGCTTAACTCAACCCAACAGAGGCTGACCTGTCCATTGAGGCATCATGTCCTAGAACAAACCAGCCTGGCTAAAGAAAGGAGAGTCTATTGTCTTTGCCAATTCCTAAAGTGAACTTGTTGGAGACACTTTGAAGGAAGAAAAGGACTCCCAAGGTCAGAAGTTGCAGAAGTCTCGTTCTCTACATGTGGGTCTCATGAGTATGGTACGTTAAAGTTTAAGTCTACTCTTCCAAATGATCTTCTGTTTGACACATAATAGGAAATCAGTTTGGGGAGATTGTTTTATAGTTACTGTTTTTGCTATTTCTTCTCTTTTATAAAAGCTAATATCAATCAACTAGTTGATTGATATTAAGGAACAGATCAGATAGAGACTCAAAAAGAATTTAGTAAGTATTTACAATGCAGCAAATGAAAAGAGGAAGACCAAAAAATTAACAAAATCAATTAAAACATTGAATAAATTAAAAAATATATGTAGAGTACCACACATGTGGACTTCTCATCTTTGCAAAGGAGAAGGAGTAGGATTATCTTAATTCTCTTCTTTGGGGTCAAGCTTGTTCTTTGTAATTTTTGCAACATTCACTCCCATCCTATTTTTTTTTATTAATTCATTTATTTCTCAGTTACATGTAAAAAAATTTTTAACGTTCATTTGAAAAAAAATTTGAGTCCCAATTTCTCTTTCTTCCTTCTTTTGCATTTCTTTAACGAATAGCAATTTAGAGCATTTTTTTCATATGACAATGGATATCTTTGATTTCTTCCCCTGTAAACTGCCTGTTCATATCCTCTGACCATTTAACAATTGGGGAATAACTCATATTTTTATAAATTTGACTCAGTTCTCTATATATTGGAGAAATGAGACCTTAATTTTTTAAAAAAACAACTTGCTTTTATTGTTTCTTGATGTCTCATGGAGTCATTAGCTTCCATTTCCACTATTTAAGAAATTATTTTCTTCAGTAATATTTTTCTTCAATGAATTTTTGTGCCTCTTTTCCCATTTTACCGATTCTGCTTTTTGAAAGAGTTTTTCTCTACAATGGATTGTTGTGCCTCTTAGACCATTTGACCAATTCTTTTTTTCAAGGCATCATAAGTACTTTTTGTGCCTCTTTTACCAAGCTATTGACTCTAAATTTTTCTTACATTGCTCTCATTTCTTTTCCCAATTTTTTCTCTACAGCTCTTATTTGATATTGAAAATCCTTTCTGAGCTCTTTTTTGTTGGACTTGAATCCAATTCACAATTTTTCCTTTATGACTTTTCTTATAGCTGTTTTGACATTATCTTCTGAGTTTGTGTCTTGATCTTCCCTGTCACCACAGTAACTTTTCATAGTCAAGGTTCTTTTTTGTTGTTGTTTGCTCATTTTTCCAACCTATTTCTTCACTTTTAACTTTGTGTTAAAGTTGAACTGTGTTCCTGTGGTGGAGAGAGCACTCTCCCAAACTTCAGGTTTTTTGTTCTGCTGTTTTCCTAGCTAGTTCTGGGGATCTGTAAGTTTTTGGTGCTTCCAAGATGGTATGATCTAAGGAGAGATGTGGTCACTGTTCTCCCGGTTTGTGCAATGGCCTTTACCAAGAAAGGTATTTTATTTCCCTGTATCCACAAGTGCTAATGTTCCTCTTCACCCTGGGATTGTGACCAAGTCCCCTAGTTTCTTGTAGCCAAAGGGGCTGGTGCTCCTTTCTGCCATGAAAGTGAGATGATGTTGTTTTTTTTAATTTATGGAATAAAACACACATTTCCATAACATAGCATAACAAAAAGATGATTACACACTAAACTACAAATCTATTATATATAACTTGATATTCCTTTTAAATATATAACCAAGCTGTCATGCAAGTTTCCTTTTTTCTTTTTTTCCCCCTCCCTTACTCTGGAGATGACTACAATTAGACTCAAATACTCATACACACACATATAATTCTATATATACTTCTGTTTATCAGTTCTTTCTCTGGATGCAGACAGCATCGTTCTCTATATGTCTTTTATTTTTAATTTGTGTATTTACATAATAAAATGACTTTGGTGCTCAAAGTCGTTCTTAAAAAGATATTACTGTTACTTGATATAATGTTTTCTTGGTTCTGCTCATTGCTTTTCACCATTTCATGTAAATGTGTCCATGTCTTTCCAAGATCATTGAGCTCACCATTTCTGATAGCACTACAGTATTCCATCATAGCTATATGACACAATTTGTTTAGCCATTCCCCAACTGAAGGCATCCCTGTAGTTTCCAGTTCTTTGTCACCACAAAAAGAGCAGCTATAAACATTCTATTCACATTCCAAGTTATAATTACAATTTGTGAATTTTCCTCATCTTATTTTTACTCACCATTTTCTTTCTCAGCCTCTCTTTTTTTAAATTAAATTATTTTATTTGTTTTCAGTGTTCTACATCACTTCCATATATTTTAGATTTTTTTCCCTCCCTCCCCCTCTTTCCCCCCTCCCTCCCCACTCCCTCCCTGAGACAGCACATAGTTTTATATAGGTTCTACACATACATTCCTATTAAATACATTTTCACCTTAGTCATGTTGCATAGAAGAATTAAAATGAATGAGAGAAATCATAGAACAAAACAAAACACAATACAAAAGAAAATGGTCTGCTTCATTCTGCAATCAAATTCCATAATTCTTTCTCTGGATGTGGAAGGCATTTTGCCTCAAGAGCTCATTGGGAATTTTTTTAAGTCCTTGCATTGCAATGAAGTACTAAGTCTACCAGAAAAAATCCTCGCACACTGTGGCTGTTGTTGTGTGCAAAGTTCTCCTGGTTCTGCTCCTTTCACTCAGCATCAGTTCATATAAGTCTTTCCAGGCCTCTCTGAAGTCTTCCTGTTTATCATTTTTTATAGCACAATAGGATTCCATTACATCCATATGCCACAATTTATTCAGTCATTCCCCAATTGATGGGCATCCCCTTGATTTCCAGTTTTTGGCCACCACAAAGAGTGCTGCTATAAATATTTTTGTACATGTGGGGCTCTTTCCCATTTTTATGATCTCTTTGGGATACAGTCCTAGAAGTAGTATTGCTTGGTCAAAAGTTATGCACATTTTTGTAACCCTCTCGGCATAGTTCCAATTTGCTCTCCAGTATGGCTGGATCAGTTCACAGCTCCACCAACAATTAATTAGTGTTCCATCTCTCCCACATCTTCTCCAACATTTATCATCTTCCTGTTTTGTCATGTTAGCCAATCTGATAGATGTGATGTGGAATCTCAAAGTTGTTTTGATTTGCATCTCTCTAAATAGCAGTGATTTAGAGCATTTTTTCATATTACTATAGATAGCTTTAATTTCTTCCTCTGAAAGCTTCCTGTTCATATCCTTTCACCATTTATCAATTGGAGAATGGCTTGTATCAGCCTCTCTTTTTACCCAATCCATTACCTTATTTTCTCCCCCAATTCTCCCACTCTCCAACCCACTCACCTCTCCAAAAGTCCCTCCATCCTCTCCCCATACCCTCCTAATCCCAATCTGCATACCTCTCTAAAAGTCCTTCTCCCACACTGTCTCCCAGTTTTCTCACCTCTTCACATGTTCAGAAAATCAAATAAGAGAGATGAAGGAAAAATTAGGGAAAAAATAAAAGTAATCCAAGAAAATTATGAAAAGAAAATAACCAATTGTAAAAAGAGATATAAAATCTTAAGGAAGAGGTCTGGGATTCTGGGAAGATGGCAGAGTAGGTTAGAAATTTCCAGCCTTTCCAGATTTCCTCCACAAACAGACAGAAAATTGCCATGAAATGAATGTAAAGCAGAAAAAATAAAAGAGTAAAGCAGTTGTCCTCCTAAGACAACTTGAGAGCACCTCAGAAAAGACTGGACCTCCAGGGGCTGAGATTTGGACTAAGTGAGCAGCAAGCCCTGGGGCAGCTCTGTCAGGAAGCAGATGAGACCTTAAGAAGTTTCAAACTTTTACCTCACAGCCTCAGGAACTTTCACTTCATGAGCTTTAACCTCACAAATTTTCATCTTAAATCTTAAGGAAGAAAAGAACTCCTTGAAAATTAGAATTGAGCAAGAGGAATCAAATGACATTATAAGACACCAAGAAATAATAAAACTAGAAAAACAGAAAAGAATCTGAAACATCTCATTAGAAAAACAGCTGATCTGGAGAAATAGATGGAGGAAAGACAACATTAGAATTGTTGGACTACCTGAAAGTTATGATCAAAAAAAGAATCTGGATACAATATTACAAGAAAATATTAAGGAAAATTGCCCTGAAGTTCTGGAACAAGAGAGTAAAAAAGAACTATTTTTTAAAAAGCCTACCATTCACCAACCAGAAGAAAAACTTACAGGAATGTCATAGCTAAGTTCCAAATTTCCAGGTTAAGGAGAAAATATTGCAAGCAAAAAGAAATAAAACAATTTAAATACTGTGGAAATACAGTCAGGATTTCACAAGACCTAGAAGTTTCTACTCTAAACAACCACAGGTCTTGAAGAGCAAAAGAGCTGGGGTTGCATCTAAGAATAATTTACCCAGCAAAGTTGAACATGATCCTGAATGGAAAAAAAAAAAGGACATTTAACAAAGTGAAAAACTTTCAGGTATTTGTAACAAAAAGACCAAAACTCAATGGGAAGTTTTATATAAAAGACCCAGAAGAAATATAAGGAAAACATTAAAGACTAATTATAAGGCACTCATTAAGGTCAAACTGTATGTTATATGTTATAACTTAATGTTATAAGTTTTCTTAAAGTTGTCATCATTACCGAGATAGTTTGAAAGAAAGGTTGGGGATGACTTGTTTGTGCTGGGGTGATTCTAAAAAAAAACTAGGTAGGAAAAAGGTAGAAAGGAGCAATTATATTTTTGAAAAAGGGCATAAAAGAAGAACTAATACAGAGGAAGTAGGTGGGAATAGGGGGCTGGTAATGTTGAAATCTAATTCTCATCCGGGTTGAAGAGAAAACAACATATATTTCTGGAAGGTATGGAAGCCTACTCCCTTGTGAGTGACCATAAGCACTCTTCTCTGTACAGAAACTGTGACCAGAGGCCTTGTTCCCTTGCAAGCGTTCATGCTCCTCTTTGCCCTGGAACTGTGACTGCAATAGGATCCTACACCTAGTGACCTCAAAGGGTCCCCTGTAATCTCTATCTCACCAGTTGTCTGACTCTTTCACCCTTTATGAGATGAGAGCTCCCAAAGCTGCTGCCCCACTATTGCAGCTACCTCTAAGGCATCCTGCTGGTGTTGCCACTGCAAAGCCTGTACTGCTCTCCAGGCTCCATCATCATCCTTGTGCCACAGACCTTTCCTGCCAGTCTCCTAAGTTGTCTTGGGATGGAAAATTGTCTCACCCTAACCTTATGTTAGCTCTGCTGCTCCAGAATTTGATTTGAGGAGTTATTTTAAAGTTATTTGGAGGGGAATGTTGTGAGAGTTCTTGCTTCTATTCTACCATCTTTGCAATATTACTTCTGATTGTTTTGTATTTGTTTTTCTTTCCATTTACATTGTTGTAGTCATCATGCCTATTGATTTCTTGGCTCTTCTCACTTCACTCTGTATCAGTTCATGTAAATCATCATATTCATCATTTCTTACATCATAGTAATATTGCATTACATTCATGTGTCAGAATTTCCTTAGCCATTCCCTAATGAATGGGCATCTATTTTGTTTTGTTTGTTTGTTTGTTTTTTGCTATCACAAAAAGTGTTGGTATAAATATTTTGTTGTATATGGTGGTTTTCTACTTATCAGTGACTTCCTTGGGGTTTAAACCGAGTGGTGGAATCCCTTAGTAAAAAGGGTTGTTAAATAAAACTTGGCTTACTTCACAATTGTGCCAAGGGTTTACCTCAGCAATCACCATCAAGTACCTAGATTTGTGTAGATTTGTGACTCTAGTCTCCATAACTCTCTGATGATTCCCAGAAACACTGGCTTAGAGTTAGTATACTAGTTCCTGTAACAACATCATGGGTGATGTCTTGACTTGCACATGAATTAGATGTAAATGAGACAAAGTTGCACAGTCTCCAGTCTCACTCTCTCCCAGAGTTATGGAAGTCTAGTGGGAGGACAAAAGTCAAGAAAATTGGTGATGACTCAGGACGCAGTGAATGACTTTGACATCTTCAATGCTGATCAAACTCTAAGTACTCCATAGCACCTGCTTCAGTTGCCTTCATGGTCATTGCAACAAATTGTTCTCATTTGCCCATTCTGCCAGTGGGAAGTCTTCACATGCTTGGGAGTAGATACAATTACCCTCAATCTGGTTTAGCCTATCTACCAAGATGATTTTTACCAGGGTGAGGCTGTTGTGCATGCTACACAGCTTTTTTGAGCCACATGTGAGAGTTGAGTGCCAAGTGGACAACAAAGGGGGATGAGAAACCTTGAAAAAGGCTCAACAATCCTCACACCAGAAGTGCTAGTGCTCCCTGAACACCCCATACACTACATATATATTATATTGTGTGCATCTATGTATATATATGCATATATACATATTATGTCTCTCTTTATACACATACATATTTATACATATGTATATGTACACATATACAAAGAAATCCTAGTAATGTTTCTGCTTTCATTCATCTATATATAAGAGCAAAGTGTATTACTATGCTTTCTTGGATGGACAGCTCCAAGTTTCTGCCCTCAGTTAACAGAATGTACATAGTATTATACATAGTGATCCCAGTATTGCTGGTGCTCCAAGAGTTTCTTATTCTCCAACATTTCTTTTTGCACTGTGGTTCTTAATTACTCTTAAACTATAACTTAGATTTATATCACCAAATACAAAAACATATGTATATGACATGTATATGACAAACCCAGACAGACCTTATTATTAGCTGGTACACTCATAAATGCCCATGAGGGATAGAAAACTCCCTCTAAAAACATATATTTGAACTTCCAATATCCAAGAAGGCAGAGTAAGCAATAAATTGTGGCAGCTCTTATATACTCACTTCCAAACAACCATAAAATAGAGCCCCCAAACAAATTCTGAAAGAGCAGAACCAGCAAAAAGATGAGGTGAAACAATTTTTTGGCAGGAAACCTGGAGGATTGGCAAGAAAGGTCCATCTCACCCTGGTGAAAGGAGAGTGCAGCCCAGGATATGAAGTGTCCCAGCAAGCCAGTAGTAAGCCCCACTTCAGCAAAATCAGCCATAGATCCTGAGCCCCAGAGTGGTAGGACAGGCAAATGCTAACACCAGGGTCCCTACATGCCTTAGCAGAGTCAAGAGAACTGGCAGACTCCAGCCCAGAAAATCCCCATTCAGTATAGCCTCCCACAAGCAGGAATTTTCCAACTGCCAGACCTGTAAGTGCTTCCTCATAGTCCAGGCAAATAGGTAGACACTTACCCTACTAGTGCCAAAACAAACAGGCACCAGTCTGTCCATTTCAGCATAGCTCTGGGGCAAAGAGGCAGTCTCCAAAGGCCTGACTGCTATGTGCTTCAGTGTAGTCACTTGGAAACACAGTAACACTCCACCAGGCCTCAGCACATGCCAGACATCACCACTAGGATGACAGGTAAGGTGCCAGACCCCTATAGTTTCCAGCAGCACCAGCCAACCCCCACCCCACTTCCTTAGCACAGCACCAGATACAAGGGTCCCCAATGGTCCTCAAGGCAACAGCAGTGCAGCAAAAAGCAAACAGTGAGGACCTGTGGCCACTAGCACAAGGAGCCAGAGATAGTGCTCCTGCTACCCTGGGAGTAGGGCTCAAATTTTTAAAAAAAAGAAAAGGTGGGGGGAGATTGAGCAGAAAACAACAGGAAAAAAGAATCTGACTATAGAAAATTATTCTGATGATAGAGAAGACAAAGAAACAAACTCAAAAAAGGACATTAATGTCAAAAAGCCTATGGACAAAACCCCAAAGAAAAATGGGCAGTGGTCTCAAGCCCAGAAAGAACTCATGGAAGAGCTCAAAAAAGAGGTTAACAATCATATGTGAGAGATAGAAGGAAAACTGGGGAAAAAATGAGTGATGCAAAAGAACTGTGAAAAAAGAGTAAACAGCTTGGAAAACTTTAAAAAGAATTGGTCAAATGGGAAAGGAGACACAAAAATTCACTGGAGAAAACAACTCCTTAAAGAGTAAAATTGACCAAGTGGAAAAGAAAGTACAAAAGCTAATGGAGGAAAACAACATCTTAAAAGTTGGGATTGAGCAAATGGAAGATAATGATTCTATGAGACACCAAGAATCAATCAAACAAATTCAAAAGAATGAAAAAAATGGAAGAAAATATAAAATACCTCATGGGAAAAACAACTGATCTGGAAAATAGATCCAGAAGAGACAACATCAGAATCATTGGAATACCGACAAGGAAAGGAGGGCCTGGACAGCATCTCTCAAGAAATCATCAAGGAAAACTGCCTTGATGTCCTGGAACCAGATTCAAAATAGTAATTAATAGAGATTCCAAAATAAAAATCCTATGGTACATTATAGCCCCATTTCAGAACTGTTGAAAAAATACTACACGTGGCTAGAAAAAATCAATTCAAATATCAGAGAATTGCAATCAGAATCACACAGGACCTGGCAGCTGCAAAATGAAAGGTTTGGAGATCATGGAACATAATGTTTTGGAAGGCAAAGGAGCTAGGACTACAGCCAAGAATCACTTACCCAGCAAAATTAAGCATGATACATTAAGGGGGGAAATGATCTTTCAGTGAAATAGAAGGATTTCAAGTTTTCATAAAGGGAATACTAGAACTAAACTAAAAATTTGACCTCCAGTATCAAGATCCAAGCAAAGTGTAAACAGGTAAAAAGTGAAAAGAAAACATAAAGGATTCGATAAGGCTAAACTGTTTACATCCCTACAAAACAAGGTGATACTTGTAACTTTTAAAAATTGCACCACTAACAGTACAGGTAGAAGGAATATACACAGACAGATGATATGGGTATAAGGTGAATTTGAGGGAATGACAAAAAAATATGTGATGAGAAAGAGAAGTACAAAGGGAGGAAGAGGTAGAATGGAACAAATTATCTCACATGAAGAGGCAAGAAAGACCTTTTACAGTAGAGGGGAAGATGGGGGGGGGGGGTGAGCAATGAGCATCACTTGAACCTTACTCTCACCATTATTGGCTCTAAAAGGGAAAAACATACACAATCAGTTGAATATAGAACTCTGCCTTACCTGACAGGGATATAGGAGGGGAAAGGCATAAGTAAAGGGGGTGGGGGTGGGAACTGACCTAGGGGAGGGCAGATCAGGGGAAGTGGTAGACAAAAGCAAAACACTGGTGAGGTGGGAAAGCATGAAAGGAGAAAGAAGACAGGAGGAAGAATAGGATAGAGAGGAATACACAGGTAGTAATCATAACTGTGAATTTGAATGGGATGAACTCTTCCATAAAACAGAAGTGGACACTAGAGTAGTTTAAAAATCAGAATCCTAGAGTATGCTGCTTACAAGAAACAGACTTGAAGCAGAAAGTAAAGGTAAGGGGCTGGAGCAGAATCTATTATGCTTCAGATGAAATTTTAAATAAAAGCAGAAGAAGCAATTCTGATCTTAGACAAAGTAAAAAGCAAAAATAGACCTAATTAAAAGAGATAATGAAGGAAACAACATTGTGCCAAAAGGTACCATAGAAAATGAAGCAATCTGATTAGAAGAGCAAGGAATAGACTACCTATCAGATCTATGGAGAGGTGAAGGATTACTGAACAAATAAGGGACAGAGAGCATTATGAAATAAATAAGTTTGATCATATTGCATTGAAAAGCTTTTGTGCAAACAAAACCAATGCAACCAAGATTAGAAGGAAAACAAAAAACTGGGAAACAATCTTTAGAGCAAGTGACTCTGATAAAAACCTTATTTCTTACATATGTAGAGAAGCGAGTCAAATTTATAAGAATACAAGCCATTCCCCAATTGATAAATGGTCAAAGTATATGAACAAGCAGTTTTCATATGAAGAAATTAAAGATATCTATAGGTATATGAAGAAGTACTCTAAATCACTTTTGATTAGAAAAATGCGAATTAAAATTCAATTACATTGAGATACTGACTCACACCTATCAGATTGGCTAATATGGCAAAAAAGGAATATGATAAATGTTGGATAGGATGTGGGAAAATTGGGTTACTAGAGGTCGAGGTGTGAACTGATGTGTGTGTGTTCATCCTTTGTTGCCGAAGAAGACCATATCATCAGAGAAATGATGACATGACTTGCACTTTGTTTTGAGTGAGGGAGGGCTGTGAGGGTCATCAGCCTCACTTCTCTTCCCAAGCCATATGAATCCAGTGAGCAGATATTCATCAGGATGAAGAAGATGACCCAGGATGAGGCAATTGGGGTTAATTGACTTGCCCAAAGTCACACAGCTAGTGAGTGTCAAGTGTCTGAGGTGAGATTTGAACTCAGGTCCTCCTGACTCCTACACTGGTGCTCTATCCACTGCACCACCTAGCTGTCCCAACATTAGCTCATATTCTTCATAACAAGTATACATTTAAAAGCAACCAACAAATCGATATAATGGGAAATAATTGTCAGGAAGAGTAGTAAAATGCAGGAAATTTTCCTGGAGTTTACACCGCACAAAGTTTCTGAAGGAAGAGGGAGTTCAATAGATGACCTGAAAGGACACGAAGAAGTAACACAGGGCAGGACAACATGCAAACTAACTGATAGAACCATTTGGTTTGAAGACGGGAGTGAAGAGGAGCAGGATGAAATAAGGCTGGTTAGAAGTCTGACTGTCAAAGTCCTTAGTAACCAGCACTCCTTCATCTCTCAAACATTTGCAAGCAGGTGAGTTACTCTGCTGAACAATTGGGAATTCCTTTTTGAACTTTGTCCTTAATCCTATGGCCACCTCGTTTTAACATCCTTAGACTATATCACTTGATGCCAACATGCAGGAAAGTAAGTCAAAAGTTGCCAAGAATGAAGAGAAGAAAAAGCATCATCGATTCTTTGAGTAAATGAATTTGGGAAGGGGAAACATGTATCTGGATGATTTGGAAGTATGCCCAATGGGCAACCAAACTGGGCATACCCTTTGATCCAGCAATACCACAATCCCAAAGAGATCATAAAAAAGGGAAAAGGACCTACACGTGCAAAAATTTTTATAGCAGCCCTTTTTGTGGTGGCAAAATACCGGAAATTGAGGAGATGTCCATCAATTGGCGAATGGCTGAACAAATTATGGTATATGAATGTAATGAAATACTGTTGTGTTATAAGAAACGATGAAAAGATTTTAAGAAAAAACCACCCAACAACTTGGAAAGACTTTATACAAACTGACGCAATGAAACTAGCAGAACCAGAAAAACATTGTACATAGTATCGGCAACATAGTGTGATGATCAACTATAAATTACTCAGCTGTCCTTAGCAACACAATGATCCAAGACAAGTACAAAGCACTCACAAAGGAAAAGGGTATCCACATCCAGATAAAGAACTGGTGGACTCAGAATAAGGATCTAAGAATTTTTTTTTCACTTTATCCCTTCACATGGTTTTATTTTTTTTATCTGTTTCTTCTTCCACAACTGTGATGAATATAGAAATATGCTTCACATGATAGCCCACGTATAAACTATATCAAACTGCCTACCATTTTCAGAAGAGAAGAGGGAAGGGAGAGAGGAAGAAAACTCTGAAACTCAAAATCTTATAAAAATGAATGCTAAAAGTTTTCTTGATATGTAATTGGGGGAAAAATAAAATACTATTTAAATAAAAAAATAAAAGCATACATTTTCTTATCTTTCCTGAAGAAGTTTTCAACTTAAATAAATCTGGCAAAAATTCAGTAGGTACATATGTTGGATTTTTAATGGACTTCAGTTTATTGTTATTGTTTTTTAAATCACTATCAAAGCAAAGCATTTTGCAAAAGGAACAGTCGAACTGTTGTCAATGTCACAGTTGCTAAGTTAAAATCCCAACAGACATTGTCATTTGTTCATTGCCCAAGGATGTATATTATATAAAGCTAATCAATGAGACCATCTGTGTGCTATAAAGACACAGTTAAAAATGACAGGAAAAATGTCAAAGTGACAGAGCTCAGAGGTTAAGGAAAAAATAGAAGGAAACTGGTTTAAGCTTCTTGTGTTTAAAATGATTAGGAATTTAAATGAGTTCATTTTTTAGTGGAGAGTAAAGCTGTCCTCTGAGCTAGCAAGATCTGGGTTCAAGTTCTGTCTCACAAGTGGATTTAGCTGTATGATACTGTATGACAAGTCAGAACTTTTCAGTGGTCTAGCCAGTAGAGTCAAGGTCAAATGGAATCAGACCTACTTAACCATACATGAGGATCATAGTGGGCCTCATACTGATTTAGGAAACCACATATCAAATTTATATATCTTATCTTTAAAATAAATTTTTATTGATATTTTCTATGCCTTATATTACCATAGTAACCCCACATATCCTTCCCCAAAGAACTATCCCATAAAGACAAACAATAATTTTTTAGAGAGGAAAAAAAGGTCAGCCCAACTGATCAATACATTGAAAAAAGGCTGAAAACACACACAATGTTCTATTGTATCATTGTTCTCTTTATTTAATTTGTTAAATATTTTGCAATTAACTTTTTATCTGGTTCCAGCAGTACTTAGTAGTGGGACAAATATTTGACACCTCTGCTCTAGGCAACCATGACTAAAAATTGCAAAGAACATGGCAACTTGTATTGGTGAAGGAAGTTTCTTCATTTGAAAGTCTCCTAAAACTGATTAAATTAAGGGTTCAAGTCCTATCGTTTAAGATAATTCTGGGGAAGAAATTGGGTTCAAATCCTAGTTCTAAAACTTTTTTTATTACTTGTGTGACTGTGTGCAGGTCATCTCTGAGCCCCAATTTCTACAATTATAAAGTTAAGTATAGAGTTGGACTAGATTTATTTATTAGACTGTCTCCTAGGGGATGCCCATCAATTGGGGAATGGCTAGAAAACTAGTGGTATATGAATGTAATGGAATACCATTGTGCTATAAGAAATCATGAGTAGGATGATTTCAGAAAAGCCTGTAAAGACTTCCATGCATTGATGCAAAGTGAAATGAAGAGAATCAGGAGAACACTGTATATGGTAACAGTAACGTTGTTCTATAATCAACTATGATTGACTTAGCTCTTCTCAGCAATACAATGATCCAAGACAAATCCAAAAGACCCATAATGGAAAATGCTATCCACATCCAGAGAAAGAACTGAGGGAGTCTAAATGAAGATCCAAGGATACTATTTTCACTTTATTTTGTTCGTGGTTTTTCCCTTTTGTTCTGTTTCTTCTTTCACAGCAGATGTAGAAAGTCGTTTAACATGATTGCACATATACAACCCATATCAAATTGTTTACCATCTTGGAGGGAAGGGTAGGAGAAAATTTGGAAATCAAAATTTTATATAAAAATGAATGTTAAAAATCGTCCTTACATTTAATTAGAAAAAAATAAAATACTATTTAAAAAGGAAGAAAAAAATAAGCCACCTCCTAATTTAGACGCATCTATGTTTCTACCTAGTTTTTCAAATCCCAAAGGTCCCTTTCCAGGGAATTTCCAGGCGACACCGCCATCTACTGGTTACTATAATTCATATGTAAATAACTCAGGAGAGTTAGCCTCTAACAGGAATAAATCAAGCCCACCACGCCACACTCCGGAGGTAAGGGGAATCGTAGGTGTTCCTCAAACATAAAACCTCAGCTTCGAAGCTATAAGATATATGAACGTATAAAGTGGTAAGAGGTTAAGGAGTCTGGAGGAGTTGTAGGAGGGGAGAAGGAATCTTAGGACAGGTGCGATCTATTTTATGCATCAGAAAAGTTATTGAAAAGTTGCACGTAAACCAAAATTTTAAAAATTTGCCTCATATTTTAAGAAAGCTCATTATCTTTCCCTCTAAAACCTCTTCCTTTTCAATTTCCCCTATTTCTTCTAAAGGGACCACCATCCTCTCGTCTCCCAGGTTTGCAACTTTGGACTCATCTTCCCCACTTCCAGTCAGTCATCTGCATCCAAAGGGTTCTTCACATTCCTTCTTTTATCTCCATGTACGCAGCCCCCATCCGAGTGCAAACCCGTATCACCTCGAACCTGGAATATTGCAGTAACCTATACCTGGTCTCCTCACCTCAAGTCTCTCCCCTCTCCAGCGATATTACTGAAGAACAAATCTGACCACCTTTCCCTGTTCACAAAGCTTCAACAGCCTTAAAATTGCCTTTAGCATTAAAAACTTCGTTCTTTGGAACTTAAAATTCCTTTACAGGGCTCAGTAATAGCTGGGGTGAGGAGGGAGGGAGAGAGAGAAAGAGAGACAGAGACAGAGAGACAGAGACAGAGAGCGAGACAGAGAGAGATACAGAGAGACAGAGACAGAAACAGAGACAGAGACAGAGAGACAGAGAAACAGAGACAGACAGAGACAGAGAGACAGAGACAGAGAAACAGAGACAGAGAGAAAGAGATAGAGAGACAGACAGGGAGAGAGACAGAGATAGAGGGAAACAGAAAGAGACAGAGAGAGACAGAGAGACAAAGAGATAGAAAGAGACAGAGAGACAGAGAGAGACAGTTTAGAACTCAAAATTTTAAAAAGGAATGTTAAAAATTATTTTTACATGTAATTGAATAAAATATCAAATCATTAAAAGGTCCTTTACAATTTGGCTTCAGCCCACCTGTCCAGGTTTATTACATTATTCCCCAGCTTGCATGTTATGTTCCACCCAAACTAGCTTACTTGATATTCCTTGTATCTCACATTTTATGTTCCATTTTCATGCATTTGCCCAGCTTGTCCTCCATGCCTGGAATGAACCCTCTTCTCCCCTCCACCTCCTAGCATCCCTTCCTCTACTCCCTACATGAAACCTTTCCTGACTCCCACCCCACCCCATTGCATTAGTAACCCTGCTTCTAGTAACCTTCCCAAAAGACTTTGTATTTGCCTTATACATTCTTTCCTCTATAACCTGACAAGCTGGTTTTGGTTTTGGTTTTTGTCTTTTGCCTTTTTTTTTTTTTTTTTTTTGCCAGCTGCTGCTAGGAAACAGATGATTTTATTCTGTGTTCCCCATGCATAACATCTTGGTCTTTTCTCAGAAATCTTCATAATGTATAGATGCCAGGTTTCTGTACAGTCCACAAATCTTTGGGTTGTCTCTGAATTATTATTATTATTATTATTATTATTATTATTATTATTATTATTATTATTATCTCTTATTTCTGAACCACGTTTTCCAACATGCTACTTACCACCCACACATATTTGCCTTGCATTGAAGTCACCACATATCAAAACTAATGCTGATCCAATTTGGAGGGTTTCATTGAGCTCTTAGGCAACTAGGTGGCTCAATGGTTGGAGCCTGGAGTCAGGAAGATCTGAATTTAGATTTGATCTCAGACCCAGCTGCGTGACCCTGAGCAGTTCACTTTAACTCCGTCTGCCCTAGTTTTCTCAAAATTACGATGGGAATAATAATAGCTCTTACTTCTCAGGGTTGTTGTGAGGCTGGAAGGAGATAATATTTATAAAGCCTTTTGCAAACCTTAAAGTATTATAGAAATGCTAGCTATTAGTAGTGATACTTTTCTCTCTATTAATCCTCTTAAAAAGATATTGGTGTGTAAACTTCAATTATTCCAAGTTAGTATTTTTTCAAATGCTTACCGTGAGCACTGAAGTACAAGCTGACAGATGTTCCACAAAAGTGTGTTTCATCCTTCATTCCTGTCTCCAGGGAAAACCTCTGAGAGATAATCTAGGATTGGCCAAGAGAAGGTGTGGACAGTTAATGTGCATTGCTGCCATGTGCAGAATGGTTAAAAAAAAGGAAGAGAAAAGAAAAATGAAAAAGAGAACAGAAGACCTCCAGCACATTGAGCAGGTGCCCTGCAAAGGGTTAATGGGAGAACAAGAGTTGCCCATGATGAAAATGCATAGATGGGCTATGATCTGTGCTATGAGTTACATATTCCACTGAAGGGAATATCCACATTAATAAATATTAAATTGTACTTTGGTGTTTTGCTGGAAAATGGGGTTTTAAAAATTTATTTTGAAAATAGAATACTGGCTTATTTATAAATTGTCTTGAACACTTCACTTTATAAACTTATAAAAAATATTGATACTGCCTGATTTTTATTTTATAATAAGAACCTGTAGAGTTGTAAAAGAAAAATTGGATTCAATAAATATGGGAATTATATAGATTACAAATTGAAATTCTAGCATGTATCACCTTCAAAGGAAAGGAATTTTAGGGGGGAAATCCATCAAATTAAATAAAATTATTTTTTAAAATATGAATTTCTCCCCTAAATAACATGAGAATAATGGATGAACTCTAGCATCCTAGATGCATTTATTAGATGCATCCAAACTGAAGGACTGCAGCTGACAGTGTAGACAAAGCCATTCAGAAATTAATATTAAATGGACCTAGGCCCTAAAAAGGGGTTGCTAGTGGCCAGAAAGGCTATGCCAACTGTGGTCACTTACTCTCTGGAGAGTTTGCTTCATCCAGAAACATGATAGAAAGTTTTTGGGTCAAAAGGGTAGGAGTATGGCCAACATTTAAACAAATGGCTTGGCATCTTGCCAGTCCCTTTTACTAGCCTTGGTGGATGCTAGTATTTGCCTAATATGTGTGTAAGGTGATCCAGCTGACCCAGATGAAAAATTGGAACAGGATAGCTAGAGAAAAAGTCTGATAAGCTCTAGTAAAGGCATCAAAATAACTGACCATTCAGAAGTTGTGCCCGGTAATTGTTGGCTAGACTGAAATCTAAAAACTTCCGTGCTCTGTAACTTATTGATTCAATATTTTTACATTTCCTTAATTCTTTTGCTTTCCTTTTTTCTCCTAGTTGCTTGGCAACGCCCCTTTAAAACAATTTTAATTAATTTAAACATTAAAAATGTTAATTTTTAAATTAATTTTAATTAGTTTCCATTGAACTAAAGAAGAGCTATGACTTCAGCAAGGCAAAGGGAAGAGCAATCTGAGTACCTCAGAGATGAGTTGTCATATCTCCTCGATACATCTCAGTTTCTTCATCTGTAAAATAAGGGAGTTGGATTAGATGGGATTTCTTCTCATTTTCTGAGGATTCATAAAGGCCCAGATCCATGGTTTTATGTACCTGGAATTACCTACTTGTGTGAAGGAAGTCCAGTCCATTCATTCCAGACTCTTAGTGGAAGAGCCAAGTGGTTAGCTGGTCAACCAATAAGCATTTATTAAGCAACTACTATTGCTTGCACATTTAAAAATGTTTTCATCATGAACTTAATCAACAAACATTTTTAGTACAAGGAGAACTGAAAAAGAGGGTTATCTAAAAACCTGTGAACTTTTGTTACATACAGTTGGGAGGGCATTAAAGTATACTTTACATTTAATGAAGTAGTAACAGAATTGTTTCATTTATTTCCTTCTTTTTTGTTTTCCATATTTAAAAAAAAATATTTATGGGTCTCTTATTCCCTTTCATTTCCTCCCCTCTTCCCCTCCATTGTAAAAACTCTTTCTTGCCTCTTTTATGTGAGATGATTTACTACATTCTACTTCTCCCTTTCTCTTTCCCCCAGTACATTCCTATCAACATTTAATTTTATTTTTTAGGTATCCTCCCTTCATATTCAGCTCACCCTGTACCCTCTGTCTATATAAACATACATACATACATATACACTCACATATATGTATATATTTTCATATACATATACATATAATATACACATACATACATACACATACATCTACACACACACACATACACATATATAAAATTCCCTCTAATTACCCTAATATTGAGAAAGGTCTCATGAGTCACAAATATATTTCCATGTAGGAACTTTCAACTTTAATGAGTCCCTTATGGCTTCTCTTTCCTGTTTACCTTTTCATGTTTCTCTTGATTCTTGTATTTGAAAATCAAATTTTCTATTCAGCTCTGTTCTTTTCAACAAGAATGCTTGGAAGTCCTCTATTTCATTGAAATTCCACTTTTTCCCTGAAGTATTATACTCAGTTTTGTTGGGTAGGTGATTCTTGGTTTTAGTCCTACCTCCTTTGACTTATTGAATATCATATTCTAAGCCCTTTGATTGCTTAGTGTAGAAGTTGCTAAAGCTTGTGTTATCCTGATTGTATTTCCACAATATTTGAATTGTTTCTTTCTGATTGCTTGTAATATTTTCTCCTTGACCTGGGAACTCTGGAATTTGGCTACAATATTCCTACAAGACCCCTTTGGGGTCTCTTTCAGGAGGTGATTGGTAGATTCTTTCCATTTCTACTTTACCCTCTGGTTCTAGACTATCAGGGCAGTTTTCCTTGATAATTTCTTGAAAGATGATGTCTAGGCTCTTTTTTTGATCATGGTTTTCAGGAAGACCAATAATTTTTAAATTTTCTCTTCTGGAACTATTTTCCAGGTCACTTGTTTTTCCAATGAGATATTTCACAGTCTCCTATTTTTTTTCATACTTTTGGCTTTGTTTTATAATTTCTTGGTTTCTCATAACATCATTAGCTTCCATTTGGTCCATTTCAATTTTATCAAATGAGTTTTTGGACCTCATTTTCCATTTGGCGAATTCTGTTTTGTAAGGCATTCTTTTCCTCATTGGCTTTTTGGACCTCTTTTGCCAGTTGGTTAGTCTATTTTTAAAGATGTTATTTTCTTCAAGATTTTTTGGAGTCTCCTTTAGCAATCTGTTGACTCATTTTTCATGATTTTCTTGCATCGCTCTCATTTCTCTTCCCATTTTTTCCTCTACTTCTCTTACTTGATTTTCAAAATCCTTTCTGAGCTCTTCTATGGTCTAATACCATTTCATATTTTTCTTGGAGGTTTTGGATATAGGAACCTTGACCTTATTGTCTTCCTGCAGTTGTGTGCTTTGATCTTCCTCATCCAAAAGGGTGGTATCTATTTCCCTCTGTAATTTTGTGGGCTTCTGGTGCTCTAGAAGTTGTTTAGAGTCATTTTTACAGGTATGTTACAGGTATTTGGAGGGGTTTGGGGCAAGAGCTCAAATAGATTCCTGCTTCTACTCCATTTCTGCCAATCTAATGGATGTAAAGGAATAGAGATGATTATAAAAACAATCTGAGGGTTACTTTAAGTTCTCTAATTATTAATGATTTGGTACATTTTATATGGTTGTTAGTTTGGATTTCTTCCTGTGAAAATTTGTTTATATCCTTTGACCATCTATGTATTAGGAAATGGTTCATATTATAAATTTTAATTAGTTTTTCCCATATCTTTGATATGAGAATTTCATCAGACAGAGTTGTTGAAAATTTCCCCCCCTAACTAACCATTTCCCTTCGAATTTTTACTACACTGATATTTGGGCAAAATCTTTTAATTTTCTTTAGTCAAAAGTGTAAATTTTATGATTTATCCTTGGTACTCTTTTTAAAAAATGTCTCAATAGTTTCAGTAGGTCAGAAGATGGCTTAGTAAATTGGGGAGCTAAGTGGATTCTAAACCCTAGAAAGAACATAAGGACATATATAGAATTATGTTAATAATATATAGAAATTATGCTTAATCATTTCTTTTTCTTCTTCTTCTTCTTCTTCTTCTTCTTCTTCTTCTTCTACTGTAACTCCCTTTTTCCTCTTTCTCCTCCTCTTCTTCCTCCTCTTCCTCCTCTTTTTCTTCTCCTTCCTCTTCCTCTTCTTCTTCTTCTCCTTATTCTTTTTCTCCTCCTTCTCCTTTTTCTTCTTCTTCTTCTTCTTCTTCTTCTTCTTCTTCTTCTTCTTCTTCTCCTTCACCACTATCATTTCACTTGCAATCAAAAGCAAAACAAAACAAAACACCCCTTTAACAAAGCAAAACAAATCTACATAAAGATCATAACCAAAAATGTATCTCTTTCCATACTTTGAGTCTGTCACCTGCCAGGAGGTAGGTAACATGTTTCATCATAGGTTCTCAGGAGACATGGTTGATCATTACTTTGATCAGAATTCTTAAATCTTTAAAATACTTTTATTTGCTGTGTTGTGTCATTGTACAAATTGTTCCCTTGGTTCTACTCATATCACTCTGCATTAATTCAAACTTCTTCCCAGAATTCCCTGAAATCATCTCTTCCATAATTTCTTATAATGCAATGATATGTCATTACATTCAAAAATCACAGTTTGGTCAGCCATTCCTTGATTGATGGACACCCCACTTAACTTCCACAGATTTTCTTTTTTTCCTTTTAATTCCCCATTCAGGATCAGGAAGTTGGTTTTGCTTTTGACAAGTATTATTCTCCCTCTTGATTGCCTTCTTCCTCTTCCTGCTTGTTTTCCTGCTGAACTTGAAGTATTTCTACACTAAATTCTCTGAGTATATGTGTATTCAACCTTTCTTTGTCTGATTCACCAGATACAACTTAATGTCTTCCCCTCAATTGTATGATTGCCCAATTATGAAGAATAGCTGTTACAAATATTGCAAATATTTTTGAACATCGTTTCCCTTTCTTTCTGATCTCTTTGGAATTTATACTTAGTGATGGTATCTGTGGTTAAAAGTGTATATGCAGTTTAGCGACTATTTTTTGATATAACTTCAAATTTTTTCAAAACCATTGGACCATTTCATAGATTCATCAACAACAGACTCGTGTATTTATCCTCCCACATCCCTTATGACAATGATCATTTTCCTCTTTTGTCATCTTTACTAGTCTAATAGATAAGAGACAGATCCTCAGGGTTGTTTTAATTTACATTTCTTTTATATTAGCAAATTTGGGGCATTTCCCCTAAACTAGTTGACAGTTTTAATTTTTTTTTTTATATAAGTTTTTATTGATGCCTTCTGGGGTTTTTTTTTTTTAACATCACAATAGTTTCTCTCAGTATTTCTTACTCTCTCCCTCCCAAAGAGTCATCTGGAGCATGTAACAAATTTTCAGAATTAAAAAAAATAAAAAGGGGGAAAGTTAGCATAACTGAAGAATGATTGAAAGTATGTGCAATGTGTAATTTTGGCTACCCTCCTACTATTGCAAAGGCATGGGATATGGATGCCTTCTCATATCTATTCTTTCAAGCCAGGATTGTTCTTTATAATTTTTCAGCATTCATTTTTAATTGTATATGGTGGAGGGAGGAGAAGGGTTTGTTTCTTTAAATTCACACTTTTACAAATATTGCACATATTATTTTCTTGACTGAGCTTACTTTGTTTCAGTTTGTATAAATCTTTCTATATTTCTTAGAATTAATTTATCATTTCATATAGCATAGTAATATTCAGTTACATTCATGTACCACAATTTGTTTAGCCATTCCCTAACTGATGAGTATCTATTTGGTTTCCATTTCTTAGCTATCACTTTCATTTTTTTAAAAAACACTGTTTAACCAGTCCCTTATTGGGAAATGACTTTTTTTTATATATATTTGTACCAGTTCCCCATACATTTTGACAATCAGATCTTTATCTGAGAAATTTTCTGACAAGATTTCCCTCCAATCAATGCTTTCTCTTTTAATCATAATTGCATTGTTTTTATTTGTGCAGAAGCATTTCTGCTTAAAAAATTGTACATTTTGTCTTTTATGATAAATCTATCTTTTGTTTAGTTAAGTAGTCTCCGCCTAGCCATGGTTGTGAAAGGTACCTCAGGAAGCACCATTGTTCAAGCTCATACAGCAGTGGGGTTGATCACCAACTTGAAGATTATATCTGGTTGTTAACTCCAGTGTGCTAAACTAGCCCACATACTTATGGTATCATGACTATCCATTTGGTAATATGCCAGCTAAGGAAATATTGGATAGGAAAATAAAACTGTGTATGAAAGAGAAAGTGGATAGGTAAGTTTTGATAGGAAGTATATCGAAATCTGAACACTACTAGTAGGGTGTTAGCCTGCTGGGATGACTGAATGCATCAGATGGGTGACTGAAAGGAACAGAGTGGGTGGGACAAATATCTAAGTAGGAGATGAGCACAGAATGGCATGAAGTCAAACATGAACATTTTTGAGGTAGCATGGGACCTGGGAACAGGAAAAATTCCAATCCTTACCATGACATTTACTAACTATATTCAATTCAATTTAATTCAATTCAAATTTGTTGTTGCTGTTTCTATTTAATCATTTTCAGTTGTGTCCAACTCTTCGTGACCCCATTTGGGGTTTTCTTGGCAGAGATACTGTCATGGTTTGCCATTTTCTTCTCCAGTTCATTTTACAGATGACGAACTGAGGCAAACAGGATTATGTGACTTGCCCAGGGTCACACGGCTAGTAAGTGTCAGAGGTTGGATTTGAATTTAGGACTTCATGACTTCAGGGGCTGTGCTCTATCTACTGTGCAACTTAGCTGCCCAAACATTTATTTACTAAACACATCCTTTGTGTCAGGTACTGCCCTAAATGCTGGGGATGCAAATAAGGAAAGCATAGTCCCTGCCCTCTAGAAGCTTATAATCTAATGGGAGGAGACAATACACAAAAGGAAACTGATGGGGGGGGGGAGGGCAGGGGAAGAGGGGAACAACATCTTGTTCTATAGAGATGAAATCAGGCACAGTTGCAGATGTAAAGTATAGTGAGTTGGACGTCCAGTTTCTGCCCTCTATAAAAGAAATCTTTGGGAGGATTTTGGTGCTTTACCCTCTAGCCCTCCAATCAGAAGGGAGAGGAGGATGTGGGAGGTGGTATCCAGGCTAGACAGCAACATGGTGATGAGTTTATCCTGGGAGGGGGTATCTTGTTTCATGGGGATTAAACCTGGTAGATTTTTAGAAGGTACCACAGAGATCAGACCCCACATTTTATAAATGATGAAACTGAGGCTCAGAGAGTTTAAGTAACTTGTTCTAGCCTTTAGTACTTACATTTAGTAAGTATCAGGGCTAGGATTTGAACCTAGGTCTTCTGACTCAAAATATCTGTAATCCATTTACTTATGTAACACATGTCATCCTGGCCCCCACTGTTTGAAAGCCATTTCATCCTTCTCCCAGGGTTTTCTGATACCTTTAAGAGGGTTTGGGGAGAGAGTGAGTCTAGGCTCTCTGGACATAACTCCAGACCACTAATGGTGTTTCCCCAAGCATAATGGGGTTAAGATCCTCTATACCCCAATTCCATCTAGTCAAATAGTCAGACTAGCTTTTACACAGAAATTTACTTCAGAAGGTATAATCGTAAATATAAACTCACTCCCCTACCAAGTAGGGGTGGGGCTGTTAATTCTTCCCTTTCCTCCATCTCAGTCTTTGGGAAAGGGAAGGAGATTAGGCTCATAGTTTATCTTAGTTCCTATAGGGTTCTGGTTAAAATTCCCTCTCTCAAGGTTAGAGTTGATTTCTCATATTGGTTTCTCAAGGCTTCCATGCTGGGCTGTCTGGCTGCACCAGGCTGTCTGTAATCCTGACTCCAAGGTCACCCTGGCTCAAACTCCTAGGTCCAGTCAGGTGGGGACCTATAACTGAGGACGAACAACACAGAGCAGAAATGAACACCTCCAGAGCCCTTTCTTAGGCCAGGATTAGAAGTGGGAGCAGGGGAAAGAAAGTCAAAGTCTTTCCCCTTTCACTGATTCAGTTCAAGGTGACCTCTGGACAGTTGGTGGTGACTTCTGGACACAGTAAAAAACAAACAAACAAACAAATAAACAATAAAAGAAAAAAACATGCAAGAGAAAGAGGGCTAAAGAAAAGAATCTGAGAAAGAGTGATGGGCTCAATCTGGCCAGTTTCAAAGATTCAGGCAGCCAGTCAAGGAGTCTACTCCCACCCATGTGGTAGAGGAGCCAGTCTTCCATGTGGTCCAAACTGGACATGCTCAGCCCAGTCCAGGTTACACATAACTTTTTGGAAATTCAGTTTATTCATGTATTAGAGTGAAGAGAGAGGTGGATACTGCTTATACTCCCTTTCTCCTATGTTATTTTGAGGGAAGTACTTTGTTGACCTTAAAGTTCTCCAAAAGCTTGAGTTACCATTATCATTACTTCACTTTTTTGTCTAGAGCTGGCTTGTTCCCTTCTGCTGCTGTGTATGTCCATTAGGAGGCAGCCAAGCGACACGAGACTGTCATCTCTTCTGATGATGGATCCCAAGAAAGAGTTCCTTGGGTTCATCTCTGAATAATATTGGTTTTGTGTGTAGGCAGAGACAGTTTAATGCATAGCTTAGATGGATACTTTAAGGAAGCATTAGGAGTCTTACAAATTCCCTGTTTTAAGTCAACAAGAACTTTTTAAGAACCTACTAGATGCCAAACATCTTAGCACAGTGCCTGGCACATAGTAGGTACTTAATATATGTTTAGTGAATCGACTTGAATTCAACAGGTACTTAATAAACAGCTGTGTGACTGCACCATCCTACCTATGATTCTAGCTCCCACGGTGCCTGTGGCTCAGACTCCTGGGTCTGCTAGTAATTACCTCTGGCACCTGAAACTGAGAACAAACAACACAGAATAGAGACAAACACACCCAGGAGAAATGGACCTGGGAGTGTAGAAAAAATAAAGTAGCATAAGAACTGGTTTCTGCCTAGGAAATAAATAATTTAGCTGGAAGAAACTAACATCATCATTGTCATTTTCATCATCATAGTTCAGATCTGTATAGCTCTTTATATTACATTGTTTGATTCTCACAACTGTCCTGAGATGTAGGTGCTATTATTACTTCTAATTTACAGTGGAAAAAAATTGAGACTCATAGAGATTAATTAACTTATCCAAGGTCACACATCTAGAAATTCTGAGGCAGGATTTGAATCCAGGTCTTTGAAACTCCATGTTTAGCACTCTGTCCACTATACTATACTGCCTAATGGGACCTAGGTGGCTAAATGGATAGAGTACAAGGTCTGGCTCATCTTTCTGAGTTCAAATCTGGTTTCAGACACTTTCTAGCTTTGTGACCCTGGGCAAGTCACTTAACTCTGTTTATCTGTTTCCTCATCTATAAAATGAACTGGAGAAATAAATGACAAACCACTCCAGGATCTTTGCCAAGAAAGCCCCAAATGGGGTCACAAAGAGTTGGACGTGAGTGAAACAACCAAATGACAATATAGAATGTTGGAACTATAAAGAGCCTTAGATATCACCTGATTCAATGCCCCCATTTTACAGGTGAGGAAACAGATTCAGATAGATGAGTGACTTGTCCAAATATCCATAGACTGTCTGTAACAGAGCTAGTACTAAAGCTGGTCTGCTGATTCATTTTTTGATATTCTTTCCATTGCATTACACAACCTCTCAGCCAGAGAAATTTTGGCTCCCTCTTGGTACTCTCACAGGACCCTCCATTTCCAGTCTCAGTTGTTAGTTTGTTGTTATTGTGGTGGTTTCATTCTCAAAAAGGAACATGACATCAAAGAGATGATGCCATGACATACAGTTGAATTGGATTTAAGTGGGGAGGACTGTGCAAAGTCACCAACCTCACTTTCTCCTCCAGAGCCATCTGGGTCCAGTGGCCAGATATTCACCAGGATGACTGGAGATAGCCATGGATATAGTGGAAAACATTGGCTTTTTTGCACTGGCTGTCCAAATAATAATGCCTTCTTCTCTTCCTTCTTACCTCCATCTCTTGGCAACCCTGTCTTCCTTCAAGACTTCACTCAGAAGATGCCTTCTCTAAGAGACTTACTCAGTTTCCCCAGCTATGTGAGCCTTCTTTTCTAAAATTACCTTCTTTCTATTCTTTATGAATTTTGCATGTATTATGTGTGTATATATATGTGTGTGTGTGTTGTCTCTCCCATTAAAATGTAAGCTTCTTGAGGACAGGACTTTTTTTCTTTTTATTTATATCTCTAGCACTTAGTTCAAAGCACCTGGCATTTAGTAAGCGCTAAAGAAATGCTTCCTAACACTGGTGAGATAACAATGCAATGCAGTTATGTGGGAATGAGGTGGTTAGGGAACCCACAGAAGGAAAGCCTCTGAAGATGAAATAAATTATATGATTCTCTTACAAGCTGGATCCCTCTCTGAGTTCCATAGTATGAGTAAATTAACTCCTTCTTTTTACAAAGTTGATTTTGAAGGGCTGGCTAGCTCACTATGGTCTTCTGCATAAGTTCCTGAAAGAAGAAACTGGGGTGGGGAGGTCCCTCACAGTTCCCTTCCATCACCACAATCAAGTATTTGGGGCTCTGTTTTTTCTTTTCAGCCTGAGGAAATTAGCCCTTCCTATATATCAGAGGTTCTTAGCCTTTTTTTGGTATCATGGTCCCCTTTGTCAGTCTGATGAAGTTGATGGACCCTTTCTCAGAATAGTGTTTTTAAATGCACAAAATAAAATGCATAGAACTACAGAGGAAGCCAGTTATATTGAAATACAGTGATCATTAAAAAAAGAAAAAAGCTCAAAGTCCCCAGGTTAGGAACTACTTACTGCCTTAGATTCCCTACCTTGCTCTATGATAGATCATATATATACATCAACATACTCTTTTTAAGTCAATAATTTAAACTCTGATATAGAGTAGAATATTCTAGTGGATTTAGGGTGAATCTCAAAATATGTGTAGTTTTCAGTCCATCCATATCCACCCATCCTTTGTGACTCCCATAGGATCATTCTCCCCATTTCCTACCAGCTACTTTACTTTTGGACTTCTATATCATGTCCTCCCTGGGTATCTTCTCCACCCTACCTCGTCCACTTCCTTTTGTGTGTTTCCTTCCTCCATTAGATCATAACTGAGGGCAGAGACTCCTTAAGAGCAGATATTTTCTTTTTCTTCCTTCCTTCTTTCTTCTTTCTTTCTTTCTTCTTTCTTCTTTCTTTCTTTTTTTTTCTTTCTTTCTTCCTTCCTTCCTTCCTTCCTTCCTTCCTTCCTTCCTTCCTTCCTTCCTTCCTTCCTTCCTTCCTTCCTTCCTTCCTTCCTTTCTTTCTTTCTTTCTTTCTTTCTTTCTTTCTTTCTTTCTTTCTTTCTTTCTTTCTTTCTTTCTTTCTTTCTTTCTTTCCTTCTTCTTTGTCCCCTTTTCTTTCCTTTCTTCTTTCCTTTTTCTCTCTCTTTTTTGTATTTATATCTACAGCATTTAGTAAAACACCTGACACTTAATAAATGATTTTTGACTATGAACTGTTGGCTGTGGCCTCCCATAAGACCCAACCACCGTGCTGGTCATCTTTGTTGATTTCTCTTGACCTATGGCATAGCACATAAACCTATGGTTGATTTTTCTTGACCTTGATGGAGCACACAAACTGTCTAGCAGACATCTCTCACTCTCACCGTAGAAACAATCCATCTTTTTTGATCATACATTTATATTGTGATACTCTTTACCTTGCATCTCCTTTGTCATTCCTCTTTTGAAATTTTTGACCACTTGTTCATGCTATTTGTGAACCTTTCCATTGCCCTTTGGGTAGTGTTTGATTTCAGTTCTTTGTAGCCTATGGTCTTCCATGATTCAGACAAAATAGGTACTAATTGTTTTTTCTTTTTTGTCTTCTTGCTTTGTCTTCTTCTGAGGTTTCCTTTTTAATTTTGGCAATTTGAATTTCTTTTCTTTTTCTTTTTGACAAAATTAGTTAACAGTTTTGTTTATTTCAATAAATTAATTAACCAGTTAGTATTTATCAAGTGCCTCCAGTCCATGTATTAGGTGCTAGAGATATAAATACAAATAATGGAACAGGAGCTTCAATTCTAATGGGAGAGACAACAACAAAAACAAGAAAAATGCACGCACTTCTACTCTCTGTTTAGCATTTACGGTACACAAATATACGAATATACACGTGTATATATGTAAATATATGTGTACATATTTGTTTTTCTAGAGATACTAGGGAGCTGCAGTTGTTATTGGGCAGAATTTCCTTCTCAGGAGTTCCCTATAGCAGTGGTCCCTGGGCATCTCCAAGATCCTCTCCAGAGGTCCTAGAGGTCAAAACTATTTTCACAACAATACTAAAATTTCCAAAACAGTAAATATCAATAGATAAAATCCATATAAACAAAAACTCTTTGGGGAGAAGTCCTCAACAATTTAAGAATGCACAGTGGTCCTGAATTTAAAAAAAAAGAGAGAGAAAACTGTTGCTCTGTACCAACAAAAGCTCAGATCCAGTCCAAAAAGTTTTACTTCAGCATTCATTAGTGAGTAGTTATTCTATGGGCCTGGCACAAAGCAGTGCTTAATATATTCTTGTTGACTGATAATCATCTGTACTTCTTGTTCTCTGACTTAGCTCTTCTTTGTTTAGTTTTAAGAACCATATTCTCAAAGAATTTGGTATGGAGTCTTCACTCCTTATTTGATAAACTTCATTTTAAATTATGCTAAGAACTAGAATTTTCTCTTTAGAAGTCTTTTAGAGTCTGCTTAACTTCTCTTTCTGATTCTGGGTTGTTTAGTTTCCACATTTCTTGTCACTAATTTAAGAATTTAAATTTTTGTAGATATTCATACATATAATTCATCTTCATTTTTATTGATATAATTAGGTATGCTAGTTTCTATTTTTTAATATTTCCTCATCATTCCTTGTGAATGATGAGTGATCCTCTACAATTCAAATGTTTCCTTTTTTAATATGTAAATTGTCTCCTCCTTGCTAATTATATAAGTCTCTCTTATCTTGAAACCCTGAAACTTGGCAAATATATTTATTGACTAAACTTGGAGATTTTCTCTAACAGAATCTTCTGGAATCATTTTCTCAACATTTCACTCTCTGTTGCCAACTCTTCTGCACAATTTTCTTGCATGATTTTTCTGAACACGGCATATCTAGTCTTTGGTTCATTATTTTTTTTCTGCTATGCCAGTGATTTATATCTCACCATGCAGATCTGCCCCAGGGTCAATTATTTGAGATTATAAATGATACAAATGTTGTTTTTCACTTTGCTGTGTTTTGGTGTCACTCTGATAGCTATACTTCTGTTCCTACCTTTTGTGTTTCATTTCTTCCATTATTTTCTCCCCAGAGAGTAGCAATATTTTCTACTAACTGTTCTAACTTGTTCTTCTTTATGTATTTCTGTTTTCCTTTTTTAGAGCACTTTTTCATTTGTCTCTAGATATGTTTGATATATTCATCTGAAAACTGCCTGTTCATATTCTTTTACCATTTATCAACTGCAGAATGACTTGTATTTTTATAAATTTGATTAATTCTCTGTATATTGAGAATGAGGCTTTTTCAAAGAAACTTGCTCTAAAATTTTCTAATATTGTCTACAGTTTCTTTTAGAAAAATGTAGTTTTCCCATGTTTCTTTTAAGTAGGTCTATTTTTGCTTTTGTTTCCCTCATGATTGCTACTTTTGCCTCTTTTTTTATTGTAGTTGAAGTGTAATAGATTCTACTCCAGCCCCTTATTTTGACTCTATGTGTGTCTTTCTGTTTCAAGTGTGTCTCTTGCAAACAATCTATTGTTAGATTCTGATTTTTAATCTAGTCTCCTATCCACTTTGATTTTATGAGTGAGTTCATTCCATTCATATTCATAGTTATGGTTACTGAGTATTTCCCCTCATCCTATTTTCTTCTGTTTATCCTTCTCTCTCTCTTTTTTAATCTTGTCCTTCCTCAAAAGTGTGTTTTGCTTCTGACCACTGCTTCCCTTAATCACCCTCCTTTTTATAAAATCACTTCTTCCCTTTATTTTATCTCCTTCCTTTCCTATTTCTCTGTTGGATAAGATAGATTTCTATATCCAACATCCTGGCCATGCTACTTTCTGGTTGTCTAGCTATCATAATCTTTCCAATCAAGATGGATAATTAGATATTTTGGTCCTGTCTTGGGCTAAATGAATGATGTGATTGTGGTTGAGTACAAGGACACACCTGTTCAAAAATGTGAATTGGATCGGGGGGAGTGGCTAGCTAGGGGCAGAGGCTGTATTGAGTCTAGGGGCCTGAGGTGTGATTGAAGCCAAATTGCATGGTTAAATCAGGACATATCTGTTGTTCAGTGGGGCGCATAAGGAAGTTAGAATATTGGGGTTAGGGGAAGCTTTATTAGAATTCCATCACCTTCCTTTCTCACTCCATTTTTATATGAGACCCTCCTGACAACTGACTAGCCATGTCCTCTGTCTACATAGACTCCTTCTAATGAATATTGATAAAGTTCTTAGGAGTTACATGTATCATCTTCCCATATAGGAATGTAAACAGTTTAATCTTATTGAGTCCCTTATGATTTCTTTTTCTTGTTTACCTTTTTATGCTTCTCTTGTATCTTGTGTTTGAATGTCAATTAAAAAAAAAAATCAGCTCTGGTCTTTTAATCAGGAATGCTTGAAAGTTTTCCATTTCATTATTGTCCATTTTCCCCCTGAAGGATTAGCTAAGTAGGTTATCTTGGTTGTACTCCTAGCTCCTTTTCCTTCTGGAATATCATATTCCATGTGGAATAGCTCCACTCCTTTAACATGGAAGCTGCCAAATCTTGTGTGATCCTAACTGTGGCTTCACAGCATTTGAACTGTTTCCTTCTGGCTGTTTGTAGGGTTTACCCCTTGACCTGGGAGCTCTGGGATTTGATTATAATATCCTTGGGAGTTTTCATTTTGGAATCTCTTTCAGGAAGTGATCAGTGGATTCTTTCATTTCTATTTTACCTTCTGGATCTAAGATACTGAGGAAGTTTTCCTTGACAATTTCTTGAAAGATGATGTCTAGGTTCTTTTTTTTTTTTTATCATGACCTTCCTGTAGTTCAATAATTCTTGAATTATTTCTCCTTGATCAGTTGTTTTTCCAATGGAATATTTCATATTTTCTTCTATTTTTGCATTCCTTTGTCTTTCTTTTATTGTTTCTTGATGTCTCATGGAGTCATTAGGTTCCTCTTGCCCAATTCTAATTTTTAAATAATTATTTTCTTCACTGAGTTTTTATACCTCTTTTTCCCACTTAGCCAGTACTACTTTTTAAGGAGTTCTTTTCTTCAGTGAATTTTTGTGTCTCTTTTACCATTTGACCACTTCTGTTTTTTAAAGTGTTATTTTATGAGTATGTTTGTGCCTCTTTTACCAAGTTGTTATTTCTTTTTTCAAAATTTTCTTACATCACTCTCATTTCTTTCCCCAAATTTCCCTCTACCATTCTTATCATTTTCTTGAATTCTTCCAAGAATTTTTGTTGGACTTGTGTCCAATCTGTATTTTTTCTTTGTGACTTTGCTTCTAGCTCTTTTCATATTGTTGTCTTCTTCTGAGTTTGTGTCTTGGTCTTTCCTACATTGTAGAAACTTTTCATGGTCAAGTTCTTTTTTGTTGTTGTTTGCTCTTTTTTTCTAGTTTATTTCTTGACTTTAAACTTTGTTAAAATGAGGCTCTGCAATCTGGGACTATGTCCAAATGGTTCCAAAACTGTGCATACATAGCCTTTGATCCACTAATACCACTACTGAGTCTCTATCTCAAAGACATTCAAAAAGGAAGAAAGAATGTATTTGTAAAAAAAATATTTATTGTGCTATAAGAAATGATGAGCTGGATGATTTTAGAAAAATTTGGAAAGACTTACATGAACTGATGTATAGTGAAGTGAACAGAACCAGGAGAATGCTGTATAATGAAGAATTGTGACTGACTTAGCCACTCTCAGCAATATAATGATCCAAGGGACTAAAGATGGAGCATATTATCCACCCTCCAGAGAAAGAATTGGTAGTGTGTGAATACAGACTGAAGTATGCTATTTTTCACTTTCATTCTTTTTCTTTTATTCTAATCTTCTTATAAAAATGACTGTTATGAAAATGTCTTACATAATTGCATTGTATTACCTATATCTGATTGCTTACTGTCTTGGGGAGGGGAGTGAGAAGGGATATAATTTGGACCTCAAAACTTTTTTTAAAATGTTAAAAATTGTTTTAACATGTAATGGGAGGGGGGCAGGAAATAAAACACATATTAAAAAATGAAGTTAGGCTCTTCTCATGTGGGGGTGGGTAGATAGCATCCCAAGCTTTAAGTTTTCTCAAACTACTGTTTTCATGGCAAGTTCTGGGGGTCTGCAAGTTTTCAGCACCTCTAAGGTAGTGTCATCCTGGGAGAGGTTTGCTCGTTACTGTCTTGGTCTGCACTCTGGTCTTTACCCAGGAAGGACCCCTGCTCTCCTTTAGCCACAAATGTTAGAGTTCCTCTCTGCCCTCGAACTATGACCAGGGCCCCTGCTCCCTTGTGATGGACCACAGGAGATCCTCTTTGTCCTGGAACTGTACCATGGAACCATGACCCAGAATTGCATAAGGACAATAGAGGTGCAAATGACTCCCAGTTCTGCCCTGTGTCAGTTCAGGATCCCCTATAATCTCTTTCTGACCAGTTGTCCTACCTCCTTACTATCTCTAGGCTATGAGCTCCCAAAGCAGTCACTTCCAAGGCCACAGCTGCTGTTGCTTCCTGTGCACTCTGAGCTGCCCCACCACCACAGCATCACAGACCTCTCCTGCAAGCTCCCTAGGTTGTATTGGGGTAGGAGAATGTCTCAGTTTAACCTCTTGTTGGCTCTGACTTGAGGCATTATTTTAAAATTATTTGGAGTGGAATGTTGGGAGAATTCACTGCCTCTACAACCTCATTCTCTTTTGTTATCTTTAGAGATGTTCTTTTTCCTGTTTGGATGTGGGACTTTATTGGTGCAGGATATTCTGTGTAAGGGAACTCCCTCTACTAATGAAGATTGCTAAATATTCTACAACTAACAGTCTCAGGGAATTAACTAAAGCAAAGAGAGGTTAAATGACTCACCCCTATCACATAACTAGTTTGTATCAGGAGCTAGACTTGAACTAAGTCTTCCTGATTCCAAAGCCTGCTCTAGTCACTGCACTGTTTGCTACTCACCGACTCTCATAGAAGCTGTATTTTCCTTTAATTATCTTACTGAGTTCCTAAGTCATTCTGAAATTCCTTGTACTTGTTCCATTATCTCTTCAGCTGTCACCACATGAGCTCCCCTTATAAACTTCTCCTCACTTTCTTTTACATAATAGTCTTTATTCATTGTGTTGAGAGTATCTTTTCTTATTCATTCCTTTTGTTTTCTACCAGTGTATCCAGGAGGTTTTCCATGTAATAATTTCTTTCTCTCCTCCCCTCAATGTCTTGTTGTCTCTGTGGCTTATTAGGAGTCTTTACTATTGTTCTGAAGTGATGAGACAGAGCTGGGCTTAGAACACAAGCATTCATTGAATGATCTTGCCCAGAAACCCTCCCCCTGTCATTTTATAGATAAGGAAAGGGAAACTCAGAGCCTTGAAGTTGTTTGCCCAGGGTCATAAAGTACCTAAGTTATAGCACGAAGGAGCAGCTAGATGGTGCAGTGGGTAGAATACCAGCCCTGGAGTCAGGAAGACCTGGTTTCAAGTCCAGCCTCTGATGCTTGGCACCTATCGTGGTGACCCTGGGTAAGTCACTTAACCTCAGTTGCTTTATAAAAACCAAAAGTGGTAGAATTATAGTTATAATTTTCTCTTTCAACTTCTAATCCAGTGCCCTTTCTACTTCCTCAAATACCTCTTTACTTTTTATTACTTCCTCTATCTTCTCCTACATGTTTATAATTCTATTACCGTGGTAAAAATCTTTTTTATTCCACATGTAGAGCTAAATACGACATAGGCATACCTGCAGGAAGTGGTAATACATTGACTGAAGCTTGTTCCTAATGAAGAATAAGGGTAATGCCTTTGGGGAGGGGGCTTGATAGGGAGATCATGAGGGCACTGAGAGATCATGGAAAGGGAGTATGGTAGCAGAGGGAATGCAAGATATACAGAAAAAGGACAAATTTCACCACCTTGCCTGACACCAGCTTGCTCAATATTATCTTTTAACGTATTCTAACCATTGATATCAGCCTCCATGAAATGTCTCTCTCCATACACAGAATATTCTGATCATGGTCATTGTATTAACGAGCTGTTTGTAACTTATATAAGGGCATTACATATAAGAAATTATGGTAATGTCAACTCTTTTTTTTTTTTTTAAAGAAATTGGCCTCATCCTATATAGTACCCTGCATTTTTTTTGATTGGTGATTTTAGCCTTCTGAAAAATAACTTTTTTTTTTTTAGAGAGCTACTTCCTGGAATTACAATTAAGTGAGGCACACTGAAAAACGTTTGCTAAATCGAGTGAGTCACATAAAATGAATTTGTTAGCACTTACTGAGTGCCAGGCACCATGCTAAGTGCCAGGGATACAAAGAAAGACAAAAACATGGGCCCTGTACTCAAGGAACACACAAAGGGAGAAAACATATAAAAATAACTAGGTATGTACATATACATGTATATTAAATCTATATATAATGTACATAGCTAGATATGTGATATATGCAGAGTAGAAAAAAGTTTTCTGAAAGGGGAATAGTTGACAATTGTTTGACTGCAATCTTTGGACATGCTGAAAGTCTTTAAAATTTTATGCTGGTGGAGGCCCCTCTACATACACACATGTACTCCTTCACTTGCATATTGAACCACATTCCCTCTTGGAATTGAAAGATATGAAAGGATTAATTGCAATCATTCCCCTTATGCTACGATGGCTAACTATTCTCTTATTAGTGGAGAGGAGGGGTGTTGAGGATTAACACTGATTCTCTCTCAAAATAACTTAGTCCATTGTTCACATTGTTGTTTAAGTTGGTTCAGTCCTTTCCAACTCTTTTATGACTCTATTTCAGGTTTTCTTGCAAAGTTACTGGAGTGGTCTGCCATTTCTTTCTCCAGCTCATTTTACAGATGAGGAACTGACGCAAACAGGGTTACGTGACTTGCTCAGGGTCATGCAGCTAGTAGGTGTCTGAGATCACATTTGAACTCAGGAAAACGAGTCTTCCTAACTCCAAGTCGTGGCATTCTATTCACTGCACCACCTAGCTGCCCACTGCTAGAATTACATATCTTAATTTGTGTATGAATATGTAACATTCCTTTACAGCTCTTGACAAGGAATGCGATCAAATAGTGAAGGTAACATTGTAATTGTTTTCATTCCTTTCAAATTACTTGACTACAGACACTTCACAGACTTTCCCTTGGTGGGTAGATAATGTTGAACTACTTAGAAGAAGCTAGGTAACCTAGTGGATAGAATATTGACCCTAGAGCTAGGAAGATTCAAGTTCAAATCTTGCCTCACATAGTAGTTGTGTGACCCTGGGTAAGTCTCTTAATTTCTTTTAGTCTCTGTTTCCTCACCTGTAAAATTGAGATATAATAGCACCCACCTCCTAGGATTGTTATGAGGATCAAATGAGATAATACATGTAAAGTGCTTTGTAAGTCTTAAAGTGCTAAACAAATTCTAGTTATTATAATTTTTTTAGATACAAACTGAAAGAACTCTAATAAAAACAAATTGCCATTTTAATTTTACTTAAGGAAATCTGCTAGGTATTGCTAATCTTCGAAAAGTCTCTTTTCTGCTTAGGATTGGTTAGAAAGAATCTTTGAACTGATTTTACCTCTTGGAATCTAACTTTGTAATGAGCAATTGTAAGCCATTTAGAAGGCGAAAGCAGGGACATGTCCAAATAACTCAAATATATTGAACCTACCTATTGGACCCACAGAACACATTGTTTCCTATGTACTAGAACAACCAGGGAATGAGGACCTGTTGTACGGTGCAGTGGCACAGGTCAAGTGGGTATTATCTGATGAAGAGATCTTATCTAAATAACATTTCTGTTAGAGAAAATGGAATTTCCCATGGCCAGTGTTTCCATATTTACTTCTGTGTTTTTGATGCTATCTCATCTTCAATGTACCTTGGAATAGTTCTCATTCCTTGTGTTTTTTTTATCAGATCATTCTGAGTCAGTATCAGGAGTTTGTTAGCAAAATGAGTTCTAGGAATAGAGCTAAAGCAAGTACCTGGAAAAATAGATGCCATTCTGGGCCCCAAAGCATCCACTTGCTCAAAGATTGTTTCAGAAACACAACAGACATCTAAAATCATTAAAAAAAACCCCAGTATCATTTTAGAAAGCAGCTACGAGAGAGAGAGAGAGAGAGAGAGAGAGAGAGAGAGAGAGAGAGAGAGAGAGAGACAGAGAGACAGAGAGACAGAGAGACAGAGAGACAGAGAGAAAGGAAGGAAGTTACTCTTCAGAAAGCTCTTTAGAAAGAGTAAATACTTAAATACTGTGGCCACTTAATGAGAAGATGGGACTCATTGGAAAAAACCCTGATGTTGGGAAAGATTGAAGGCAAAAGGAAAAGGGAATGGCAAAGGGTGAAATGGATGGATAGTTCCATGAAAGCAACGTCCCTCTGCAGGACAACTTCTTAGCTCACATCAGTGTACTTCGAGAAAGTGGGAGCAGACCAAGCAGGGCTTCATTGAGTCATGACAGACCAAGCTCATTGGCTTTTTTGAAAAGACTCGTTAGATGGATAGATGAAAGGAATGCTGAAGATTTACCTAGAGTTTGGCAAACCATCTAACAGAGCTTAAGTGATTTTCCCAAAGTCATACAGTAGGTGCTATTATTATTTCCATTTTACACTTGAGGAAACTGAGGCAGATAGCGGTTAAGTGACTTTCCCAAAGTCACACAGCTAGGAAGTATCCCATGCCATATTTCAACCATCTTCCTCACCCCAGGCCCAGCATTCTATCCACTGAACCACCCATCTGTCTCTTTAGGCAATTTGAAAATGAGACAAAGCTGAGCGAGATAACTGAAACATGGGATAACAGAAGTGAGATCCAGAAAGTCCTCAACAGATGAAGCTATTGACCCAAACCTAATGAGATGAAATCAAATAGCAGTACATTTGGCTTTGCCCTTGGATTCAAAAGAATGGACTTCACAAATATAAATTGGAGAATGGGTGGTAGCAGAATGGTTGAAAAAAATTTAGGGGGTTTTGTGTAAGGAAAATTCAGAATGAATGAACAGAATGAACAATGGGTAAAAAACAAAACAAAACCTAATTCATGAAGAGAATCCCAGTGTCCAGGATTTCTAGACTGATCATCTCATTCCACTTTACCAGGAATCTGACAATAGTTTCACTTCCTCAGAGACATAGGATGTCCCAAAATTCTTAGCTTAGCCTTAAATCTTCAATAGCTTTAAAGCTCAGTTCTGAGCACCCTATTTCAGCAAACACATTGATGAGCTCCCCCTTATCAATCAAACCAGAGGGTGATGATAATGGTCATCAAGGGAAAGTTACATTAGAATCCTTTGAAGGACTTTCAATACTTGGGTAGAAGTAGAAAAGTGTTCTCTTGTTTGGCCAAGAGGACAAAAGTATGAGCAACGAGTGGAAGTTGCAGGTACTGGCATTGGTTCAATATAAACCAAAACTTCCTAAGAATCACATAGCACGAGAATAGGAAATGGACTTGTGATTTCAATGATGTAGCAAGGTCCCTGTGAGGAATTTCTTCTACCACTATAAGCTGGCTGGCTCCTTCTCTGCAACCTGGAGATTTAGAGGGCTATTTCAAAATGGAATGAATTGTCTTGGGAACAAGAAGTTCCTCTTATTGAGTGCCAATAAAAGTGCAATTTTCTCTCTCCTTCCTTCCTTCTTTCCCTCTTTCCTTTTTTCTTTCTTTCCTTCCTTCCTTGCTTCTTTCTTCCTTTCTTTTTTCTTCCTTCCTTCCTTCCTTTCCTTCCTTCATTCCTTCTCTCTCTCTTTCCTTCTTGTCATTTGGTATTCAGAATCCAACTCGTATCTATAAAGCGGGGTCCAGGAAATATGTTAAAGAAGTAAGGTTTAGTAGAAGTAGTAAGACAATAAACAATCTGTAAGATCAGAAATTGTGAATTTCCTTTTCAGAAGCTCTGTGTGTGTGTGTGTGTGCGCATGAGTCATTTATTATTTTACTCTGTGGTATTAGCTTAAATTTGGGATCTTTCACATTTCAGCTGGAGAAAGGGTATCCCTCAATGAATAAATGAATGAAAAACATTATTAAAACTTACTATGTACACAGCACTGTGCTGAAGTGCTGGGGTTAAAATTAGAAAACTAAAACAGTCTCTGCTCTTAAGAAGCTCACCTTTTTAAAAAAAAGAGGCATCACACAGAGGGGGTTTTAGTAGTCGATCAAATGAAAATGTCCTGTGGTCCATAAGGCAAGGCAGATAGTTATGAATCTCCCTACGTGTCATTTTCATTTATAAAATCATATCCATTTATGATGTTGAGCCACGTGCTAGTACCAAGGAATTTGATATCAAGAACTTTCTGTTCAGTGTGTTTAGTAACTGTGCTTGCATTATTTAGAGAGGGGAGCTCCAGAGCAAATCTCCATCACGACTGTTTCCCTAGACAATGGCTGTGGGGGAAGACTGGAAGCAGAGTTAGCAGAGAGGTACTGCTCTGGCTAGGTTGCTTGGGCTTGCCTGCCTCTCACTACTAGTTGGTCATTCAGCAATTGGTGTGTGGTATCATGGTGACTTTCTCCACAAGGATTGCTCACCTCCATCATGGCTATGGCCATCTGGTCTGGGATAAAGAGCCTGTAATCTGGAGAAGGTGGCCATCTCTGGGGGGCTTGGGTTGTTCTGCTCAGTGTTATTACAAAATAAATGAATTTCTTTCCAGAGGATACCCCTCTTTTTTGTGAGCCTTCTTGTGAAGCAAGAACTCCTTAGAAAACATGTTTATGGCATTTGCCATGTACAGTGAGTCAAATCATACTGACTGACCTCACAGGGAAAAGTAGCGGAAAAGTTACTTTAGAGGAGGATATTTTAATCACTATTTAAATTTATGTGAAATTACATAAGAAATTGAGAATTTTTCTAACAACAAATCACATTAATTTGCTCATTCATTCATTTATTCATTTACTCCTTTGTTTATTGATTGCTTATTCATTCATCTAATTTATTTATTTTGTTATGTATTCATTCATTAGTTTATTCACTTATTTACCTATCCATTCATCAAACTATCTACGTACCTATTTATTTATTTATTCTACATATCTATCTATTTCTTTATTCATCCATTTGTTCATTTGTTTATGAGGCTGAGTCTCCCAGAGCTTTCCCAAACTGGTCTGTATCTCCCTCCTGATCAGCATGCAAGCTTTAATTTGTTCCCTTTACTCTACCTGGGCCAATTTGCTTCTCCTTATGAGGGTAGAGGTCTCCCTGGAGTCCACCATATTGGTGCTGAATGCCTGATTTGCTTGAGCACTGTTGCAGCTCAGAACTCCTGCTTTCAAGTTTTCCATCAGCTTCAGCCTCCTGCAGTAGCAGAGGTAACAGGCTTGTGCCACCACACCTGGCAATAATTCACTTTAAACAACTTACTTTGTTTGATCTGTAATTTCCTTACTTGGAATAATATTTCTGCACTAATGTAGACCACATACACCCTTTTCTGTCTTACACTGAAGTCCTTATCCAGGTTTTTCCTCCATTAAAGAGACAAAATCCTCCATTAAAAATGAACAAAATAAGTGTCTTCTTACCGACCCCTTTTATTTCACCTTCATCGTAAATATTTCCATGTAGAGGGAATTTTTCTCCAGGAAGAAGTGGGAGAAATAATGATTTTGCAAGAGAAATGTAAGACTTCTGACTCCTAACCCTAACATAGTGCTAGTTAAAATATGCTTATGACTTACTTTCTGTGAGCAGGTCACAATTTTATCAAAAAAGTAGCACCTCTTGCCTTCGAAGGGGAAGCAGTGGAGATGATATCTAGGAACAGAATAATGCCCCTGGTCATTTCCAAGGGGTGATACTGGCTATGTCAAAAGCACAAAAACATGAGAAAACTTAGATAGAATCTTAAGATGATAAATATCTTAGCTTGTGTTCCACTTAGTAAGAAGCTTGGCTATTTAATCATACTTAGTAATTTCATAATTCTGATACCACGTTACTTCCAAACTATTTGGAATGGGAGAGAAAAAAAAGAAAAAAGACCCTTTCCTCTCCTAGTTCTGACTCCAAAAAATTAATAGGTACAACCAAATCGGTCAGTAAACAAACATTTATTAAGTGCCTACTATGTGCTAGACACTGTCTCAGGTGCTGAGAATGAAAAGAGTAAAATGAAATCGTCCCGTCTTCAAGGATCTTATGTAATACTGGAGGAGAAAATGTTTGAATAGGTAAGAAGAAATCAATTTTGGTAATGATGCCTTCCCCCAAAGCTTGCTGCATAGTCAGGCAAAACAATGTCCAACAAAATATATCTCATTCTGTATCTTAAATCCTTCACCTCTCTGTCAGGAGGTGGGCTGCATGCTTCATCATCGGCCCTCTGGAATCGTGGTTGATCCACAAGTCCTTAAGTCCTTGCAAGTTGTTTGTTTTTGTAATGCTTAATCTATAAGTATTTATTAAGCCACAATAAAAAGGCCAATTTGGCTGGACTATAGAAAGTAGGAGTAAGGTGTAGCAAATTTGAAAAAGAAACAGCTTGGGAAAGCCTTTAAATATGATAAATAAAGGAGATTTAATTGGATCCTAAGGGCAATAGGGAGCCACTGAAGCTTATAGAGCAGAAGGGTAAAATGGTCAGACCTATGATTTAGGAATGTCATTTTTGGCAGCTATGTGGAGGAAGGATTGGAGAGGAGAAAGACATAATTACGGATTTAGAGCCAGAAGCAACCTTAGAGGTCATTAATCCATTTTACTGATGAGGAAAGGGAGGCACAAAGTGGTTGACTTGCCCAGGGTGACACAGCTAGTAAATGTCTGAGGCAGAATTTGAACCCGGGTCTTCCTGACTCCAAATATAGCAATCTATCTATCCACTGTCTCTTAAGGCAGGGAGGTCAATTAGGAGGCTATCACAGTAGTCTAGGTGAAAAGTGATGAGGATTTGAACTAGAATAGGGGCCATGTGAATGAAGAAAGGGGATGTGTGAAAGATTTTGTAGAGGCAGAACTAATAACTTGACAACCAATTGGATATGTAGGAAGAATGAAGATAAGGTGTTAAGGATTATTCTGAGATTGTATACTTTAGTCATAGGGCAGCTAGGTGGTATAGTGGATAGAGTGCTGAGCTTGGAATCAGGAAGACTCAAGTTCATGAGTTTAAATCTGGCCTCAGATGCTTATTAACAATGAGACTCTCAGTAAGTTTCAACTCTATTTGCCTCACTTCCTCATCCTCGAGAGCGAAATGGCAAACTACTCCAGTATCTTTGCCAAGAAAATTCTAAATGGGGTCATGAAGAGTCAGACATAACTGAAACAAGTGAACAATAATAAAAATATATTAGTGACCAGAAGGGTGAAGATGGGATTTTTGGTAAAAATAATAACAATGGATTCTCTTTTGGAAATACTGAAGTAGAATCTTAAGATGATAAATATCTTAACTTGTGTTCCACTTAGTAAGAAACTTCGCTATTTAGTCATGCTTAGTAAGTTTGAGTTTGAGATGCCTATAAAATATCCATTTTGAAATGTCTAATATGCATTTGGTGATGTGGGTCTAGAACTCAGAAGAGATGCCAGGGCTATAGATACAGATCTAGGAATCATCTGCATAGAGATTATTGAATTCATGGGAGCTGGTAAAGTCCCCAAGAGAAAAGAAAGGCTAGAGAGTATTTGGACAGAACCTTGGGATACACTCACAGTTGGGGGAAAGACATGGATGATGTTCTTGCAAAGAGAACTGAGAAGTCTGAATGAGTCACGTTGAGTAGTTTGAGAATATGGATTTCTTGATTCAAAACTCATTCATTCTTTGAAAAGGAGATAAGTAACACTATCTCCACTGCTCCTCATTGTGTCAGTATGGAAGCAGCCATATGGTGTCTCTTCTACTCTTCAAAGAAAGGGGGTGGGGGAGCTGAGGAACCAGAAGAGCAAGAAGAAATGTTTCTAGTGACATGCAACTGAGTAGAAGAATGGAGTGAGGCCTAAAAATAATCTTAGAATTCTAGCCTCCTCCACTGTCTACTTCCTATTCATCGGTGAAGCAATGTTCTTTTAATGTCCTTTTGGCACCTTTTTCTTCTGGGTATGCAAAAAACCACTCTTTGACCCTTTCAGTGTTATACAGAAGGCTCAGAGTAAAACTGGAAGATGGGTGGGGACGAAGCAGAGGGTTAGGACAAGTAGGATTGGTGACCTTTCTCCATTCTTCTTTCAGAGAAATCTGTGTGTTTCATAGCTTTAGGATAATTGTTTTCATAGAGGCAGCTAGGTAGCTCAGTGGATACAGTGCTGGGCTTGGAGTCACAAAGACCTGAGTCCAAACCGGACTTCAGACAATTACTAGGTATTCAACCCAGGCAAGTCTCTTAACCTCTGTTTGCTATAAACATAGGAGAAGGAAATGGCAAACCAGTCCAAAATCTTTGCCACGAAAACCCAATGGACAGCTTGACCCATGGGTTCACAAAGCGTCAGACAGGAATCAATGACTGAATAACAATTGCTGTCATTTAGCCAATCAACAAGCATTTATTAAATGCTGATAAAGTACCTGTCACTGTGGTAAGTGCTAGGGCTACAAAGAAAGGCAAATAGAGCCCCTGCCCTCAAGAGGTTTATAATCTAATGGGGGAGATGATAAATACTATGAATAAATAAGTACGTACAAGAACATGGAAAGCAGTCTCAAATGGGAGGCTACAGCAGTTGGGAACCGGGAATGGTTCCCTGGAGAAGGAGGTGTATGAATTCAGTGATAAAGAATGTCATGAAATACATTCTCTACACATTAAAGTCACTTATATGTGTTTGTATGTTCATTAAGAAGCTAGAATTTTCCTCAATACTTTGTGTGCATCTGTCACTGTCTCTGTTTCTCTCTGTCTTTCTGTGTCTGTCCCTATCCCTGTTTCTCTCTGTCTTTTTCTTTTGTCTGTGTATCCATATCTTTGTCTCTCTTTCTCTCATTCCTTCTCTCTTAAGATTAGTTTTTCAGCAGGTTCAGCCTAACAACTATCCTATTGCCCATTGCTGCAAAGAACCCTAAGCTGTAGATAGACCTGGCCCTAGAAAGAGATGGCAGTTGGTGTTGTCAACAATAAGGAATGCAGTAGATTCAGTTTTGTCAAGTTGATGGTATTGTTATGGTACATACAAACCAAAAGGGCAAGGGAATGTAAACTGGCAGGCATACAGGCAAAGGTAACTTTCTACCATATGCGAACATTATTATTTTACAGAGAAATATATTTCCCTTTAAAAATTTTAACAGTTTGTGTTTGTTTTTCAAGTAGCAAATTTTTAAAAAATTAATCTGTCCCCTCCAGTTTCCAAAAACCAACACCCAAAGGACAAATCCCGCAATACATATCTGCATAATCCGGCAAAACAAACCCCACATTAGCCACATCTGAAAACATGCTTTTGAAAAAGACATTTGCATAGGTATTTCAGCTAACTAGCTTAATAGAATTAAGAAGACAGAATCATAGATTTGAGGCTGTCATAAACTCATAGATTTAGATCTGCAAGGGACCTTGTGTAGTTGAGGAAACTGAGACCCATAGAAAGCAAGTGAATTGGCCAATACTTTTATTACAAAAGTAATAAAAATCAGAGCCAGGTGCTAAAAATGCAGCCTTCTTTCCATTATGATCTTATGTCAAGGGTGATGAGGGCATTTTTATAAAATGCCAACACCAAAACTTGCCCAGCAACAAATAATCGCTGTTTCTATTTCATATATTTATATTTGTAACTGGTGTTTGCACAACTTATATTTTTCATCTTATGATTTAAAAAAAAATAGTAGAGAATACTTGATATGTTGCAACAGATTGTTCCAGGTTTTATTGCTTGGCTATGCTTTTGAGGGAGTCCGGTGATTCTTAAATTATTTCTCCTCAACCTGTTTTATTGTTCAGTAGTTTTTGGTAGTAGATGGGAGTCAGGTGCGGAGTGGATATAGAATCAGAAAGATCTGAATTCAAATCTACTTTGGGCTTTTAATAGTAGTATGAACTTGGGCAAGTAACTTCTCTTAGACTCAGTTTTCTCATCTATAAAATGGAGATAAGAAGACCACTATCCTCAGGATTTCTGTAAGGATCAAATCAAATGAAATATATGAAGAACTTTGCAAACCTCAAAGTGTCTTATAAATGGCATTGTGGCCAATGATTTGGGCACTCTGTGATGACATGATGATGCATCAAGCTCCTGATGGTCCCTTGTTCCTCCACTCATTGATGGCTGAAGCAGGGGAGGGCATGGTGGCCCAGAATCAAAGCTTCATCACAGGGAATTGGTCGCTTATGCCAGGGGTAGCCAACTCAGCAGATCTTAGAAGATTTTGTCCTTTTGCTCTTTCCCCATCTACTAAGTCAGGAACCTTGGAGCTTCTTTCTAGAAAGTAGAAAGAGAAGCTGAGGTTTTTCTCCCTGGGAATATGGTAATATGCCTGACTGGACATCCCCGTAGCTGGGGGTGGCTGAGAGCTTAGGACTTTTGGGTTGGAGTTGAGCTAAAACCAGTCAGTTGCCCACATTAAGTCTGGCACCAATAAGACTAGCCTCTGGATGTTGAGGTCTTCTGGATACTGGAAAATAGGAACAATATGGAGAAACAATAGTTTAAAAAATTTTAGCTTCAAAAATTAAACTAAATACATTTTCTCTCCTTTCTAGCTCTCCCAATCCCAAAGGAATAGTTTCTAAAGCAATTAGTATAAATAGCAATTGTTTTTGTTCTGGGCAGAAGCTCTGAGGGTCTCTCCCTTCCAAATTGGTTCTTTTGTGAAGGCACAGTAGGCTATTTTTACCTCAATTCTTACCTATCCTTTAATCACTGAATGGATATTGTCTCAGACAAACTGAGACCTGGGAAAGACCTTAACTTGAAAATGTCAAGGTCTCCCATTACATCGGGGGCCATCGCCAGTTGTCTTAACCTATATCTTGCCACTGGACTCCAATGACTGGAGAACAGAGTGAGGCTAATGATTTTGTGCAGCCCTGTCTCACTTAAATCCAAATTCACTCAAGAGTCAAGACATCACCCTTCTGATGACATTAGTCCCCTTTAAGGACAAAGGACAAAGGACAAACAACAATGAGTTTCTAAAGCTGTGGCTCCACCTCAAAGTATTTCTTTCCTTTCTCCTGCTTCCACCAACATACACTGGATCCCAAAGATAACATGAATGTCCTTATTCCCCCTGCCCAACTCTCTAAGGTGGAAGCACATTACCCTAAACTTGACTACAAAATCTATTAGGAATAGAACCAGGAGTGAGCTGGTAGATGTTTAAAAAAAAAACCAGTTCTCTAGGGGAAAATGTATGTGATGATATATCTGCATTATTAACTTTAACATTAATATGTTTCTTAAATCTAGGCCAACCAATAAGGTAATAAATCAAGTCCTGCTTTGTTTTGTTTGCCAACTTCTGAAGTATAAATGTTTACACTGAAAATTTAACAAGCCCAGAGGAGCTGACTCTAGCTCATCCCTGATGTATCTGATGATAATTTTAACTGACTTCCTACATGCTCACTGAGCAGTGCATTTTCCCCTTCCCCTTTCCATTTATTTAAAAACTGCTTCATGCAACCCATGTGTCCTTTGACATGTTCCCTGTAAATGAATTTATCACACATCAATTCACGCTTTCTATTTCAAGTAATCCTAATTTATCTTTTTGTTGGATACCAAATTTGTTTAAAGAGAGTTCTAGATGCATGGATTCTATTCATGGTTGGGAGGAAAGGATCAATCAACAAGCTTTTATTAAGTACTTTCTATGTGACAATGACTTTGCTAGACCTGGGGGGGGGGGGGGGGGGAGCAAATGCAAAGAATGAGATGGTCCCTACACTCAAGGAATTTATTTTCTACTGGAGAAGACATGTTCACATATAAGAATATCTAGAATAAGTAAAAAAAGAATCAATTTTTAAAAAATATATAAAGAAAGAGAATTAGCAGTTAAGGGTTAGGAAAGAAGAGACCTTACCTTCAGGTACTGGGCAATCATACTTACTTTGTGTATGTTGAGGTTAACTTTGCTTTGGGTTTTTGTTTTATCTTTTCTTCTTTTTTTGCATTATCCATTCCTTAATTTCACACCAGATAGTGCTTACTTTGAAGTTACAATCAAATTCTATCATTCCCTTGAATCAAATGAATCTCAAAGAATATTGTTTCCTAGGTAAAAGTGACCTGTTTCTCCCCTTCTCTCCTTTCACTTTGGCACTCTGACAATCCAAGTAGATGCCCAAAGCAGATATTCTATTGTATGTATAACAGGGCATGGAAGGGCTGTTTTGCCTGCTTCTAACCAACTGGGGTTTTTACTACAGCTTTTAGGTTTGGGATTTTTGAATTTTCAAATTTTGAAATTTCAAAATTTTCAAATTGAAAAATTTGAAATTTGAAATCTTTCAGCAGCTTCCTCCTGTTCCCTGCCCATGGCTTTGGGAAGGACTCGGGCACATTGGGAATAACAAAGCATCCCTTATTGGCCAATGAGAAGAAAACAATGATTTTGGATCTTTAAAAAGGAAGTGATTCTGCTCCTGTCTTTCTTTTTCGCCAGATCTCTATGTAGCAAGTAGTACTCCTGTGAGAAGTAGGGGAAGAGCCCTTTCCCTGACCCCAGCAGAAAGATTGAACTGCTATCATGGGGTAGTCAAAGCATATATTCTAATTAGGGATGCCTGAGCCTAAGCCTGGGTTTTGGGCTGTGTCTCCAATGTTCTTTCCTTAATGTAAGTGACCAAAAAGTGACTTTCAAGATGTATCTGTTCAGGATTGGAGGAAATGTAAGTTCAAGGGGTTTGGAGATCCTGAGTCCTCGCTAGATCCTGGCTGAACTTTGGGAGGAATTCGCAGCAAATAATCCAGCATTCTTAGAGAAGATAACTACCAGCACCTGGAGAGTTTAACCTCTGGCCTGATTGGTCAGATGATAATGGAGATTGAGAGGGACAGTGCAGAAGTGAGGTGAAATGTGTAGTGGCTTTTCAACAGTCCCACAAACTTGTATTCAGAAGTTTCAGTCTTAGCCTCCCAGAGAGCCTAACAGTAGTTATTACTGCTATTTATTTTACTAAGCTAATTGTTTGTTAATTTACATATTTTTCTGACAATGTATACTTAGCATAGCAATCCATCAATCAACAAGTATTTATTAAGTTCCAACTATATGCTGAGTACTATATGCTAAGCTGGACTCTAGGGATAGAAATTTGAATCAAACAATCCTTGCTCCCAAGGAATTTTGTAACAGTAGTTCTAGGTTATTGAATTCTGTTTTATGTCTTTCTGTCAATACATGCTTGTAGGTTTTATATATTATAATGAATACCTGTCCCATACTGAGGTTATTGTGAGGATCAAATGACATGACATTTGTAAAGTGCTTAGCACAGTGGCTCCCCCCCACATAGTAGGTGCTGTATAAATGCTGTGTAAATGTATAAATTCCCTTTCTTTCTTGCCCTCCCCCGCATTAGATTTACATTGCACATTGAATGCTTTTCTTATCTTTCCTATAGAGAGATCCTGGACATGGGCCAATAGTGTTGCTAGGAGGTTCAGTAGATAGAGTACTGGACCTGGAGTCAGGAAGACCTGAGTTCAAATCTAGCCTCAGACACTTACTAGCTGTGTTACCCTAGGCAAGCCACTTAATCCTGTTTGCCTCAGTTTCCTCATGTATAAAATGAGCTGGCAAAGGAAATGGCAAACCACTTCACTATTGCCAAGAAAATCCCAAAAGGGGGGGGTCACAAAGAGTCAGACACAACTACAGACATGGGCCAAATCTAAGCTTTAAGTAATCCTCTCTACCCCATCCCCAGCATTAGAGTGGTAGTGTAATGAGCCAATGTGGAAAAGGGAGTCTGACAGTTTTTAGAAGTCCGGACTTCCACAGGACTAAATCTAATCCAAACAGTTTGTGTGGGTCCAGAATGAAAGAGCTCCTTGGGTGAAGAGACAATCCAGTGTTCTTTCCCAAACTTGGGCCCAAGACGCAGGTTCTAACTGTTAGAGGGCCTTTGTTAATTTACAATTCTAAAAATTTCACCCTCACCTCTGTGAGATGTATTTCTCTCTCTAGGGGACTGATAACATTTCTAGGTTTGCACAGACATTCATGGTTGTGGCTATGGATAAACATGCTGTTTGCCTTTTTAGAAAAAACAGTGAAGTACAAAGAATGAGCAATTAAATACACCAGTGCCTCTGTCCCCTTCTTATTGGACAAGAAAGTAGACACACCGGATTGGTGAGTTCACATGTTCCAGTCAGTCAAGGTACCTCAGCCAGCCAATACTGGATTTAACTTAGTTGCAAGTAGCTGAGCAGAACCTATCTGAAAAAACACAAACAAACCAACATTAGGTTCCCGAGGACATTAACACAAGAAACCATCAGCGGCTCAGTATTGCATGCCTACTGACTGCTTCATTTACTTAATTCCTCTTGGTCTGGCACAGGTATACACATTTCCAGACAAAATGGCTTACTATGGTCTGCAAATAGTCGGACTAATCCTAGGAGGAATTGGCATGGTGGGGACAGTGGCCATCACTGTCATGCCGCAGTGGAGAGTTTCTGCCTTCATCGGAAGCAACATTATAGTTTTTGAAAACCTCTGGGAAGGCCTGTGGATGAGTTGCATGAGACATGCCAACATCAGGATGCAGTGCAAGATCTACGACTCCTTGCTGGCTCTCACTCCAGACCTGCAGGCCTCTAGGGGATTGATGTGTGCAGCCTCTGTACTCTCCTTTCTCACCTTCATGATTGCCATCCTTGGAATGAAGTGTGTCACATGCACGGAGAACAATGACCAAGTCAAGGGCTTTATTTTGCTAACGGCTGGAATCCTTTTCATCCTCACAGGCATTGTCGTTCTGGTCCCGGTGTGCTGGGTTGCCAATGCAATCATCAGAGATTTCTACAACCCAGTAGTGAATACAGCTCAAAAGCGAGAGCTAGGAGAAGCCCTCTATATAGGCTGGGTCACAGCACTGCTCCTCATTGCTGGAGGGACGATATTCTGCTGTGTTTTTTGTTGTAAGGAGAAAGACAATCGCTACAGGTACTCGATACCATCGTATCATACAACTCGCAAAAGTTATCACTCAGGGAAGAAAACACCAAGTGTGTACTCCAAAAGTCAGTATGTCTAACTGTTTGTGGTTTTATTTTGGTTTGACTTGCCGGTTGCTGTGAATGGACAAGACTGTCTACTTGGAACGATAACCAGAGTCAAATCTTTACTACCAAATATTAATATCACAAGCCAAGCATGAGACTGTTTTTGCTGGTCCAGTGGTGATGGACTGCAGTAAGTTATTTCAAAGGAGACATACTGTCAAACTATTTTAGGAAATAAAGTAGCATGTTTTTAAAAAGCCTAAAGCCTTTGTACTATTTTCAGTCATTTCAAATAACTTCGTTCAAGATTACATTATTTTGGCTCTAACTTAACTATGATGTAATGTTTTATGAGTATGTGAGCATAACAGCTCATATAAGTAGGAAAATTCTATTATTGGTCTATTGAAAATAAAATATTAATTCATCAGTGTGATTAAATAAAACTCAATTTTCAGAGAAATAGAGGGTAAGATTGAGGGTCTGACTTAATTATGATGTCATGTTTTTATGAGTAGGTGAGCATAACCTATCTCATATAAGTAAGGAAATTCTGTTATTGTTCTGTTGAAAATAAACTATTAATTCATGACCATAAATAAATAAAACTCAATTTCTAGAAAATAGAGGGTAAGATTGAGGAAGGTTAGTAGCTATTGTTTAAAACATTAATACACTGAAGTTAAAATGAAGGCTAAAATGGTTTCATCAGTGGCATAAAGGAGAGTAATGACCTTATAATATCCCCCTTTTTTTCAGTCAAGGACTTAGAAATTCTTATACATTTCCTCCAGAGGGTCATTATTTTATGCTAAGTTGTATCTTGTACGTAAAGAATATCACTTTTGGGTTCAGGTATCTTTGAAATTTCAGAGCTAGTAGGGATTTCAGAGATCCTAGGACAAAGCATATCTGAATAAGCACTGTGCCTACAGCCTCTCCCAACAAGTAATGATACAACCTTTAGGGACTTCCAGTGAGAGGGGAACCACTATCTTTCGTAGCACCCTGTTACTTGTTTGGATAGCTCTTGTTATAAGAAGCTTTTCTTTTCTCATGGGGGGACTGGTCAAAGTCATGTACAGATATTCTCTGCCTGGTTTCAGTCCAAGCAAGTATATGGAAACTTGGAGCGAGCTGGTTTCTGGTCAGAGCTAAATGAGGAGTTGGTACTGTGTGATGAGAAGGAAATGGCAAACCACTCCAGTGTCTTTGCCAAGAAAACCCAAAATGGGGTCATGAAGAGTTGGAAACAACTGAAAACAATTGAACAACATGTTTTGTGATGATAAAAAAGGCTTCTAATTGGCTGTGGGGCTGGAAGACTAATTATTTAGGACTTGCTGAGCTAGAACTGAGAGGGTATCCAAAAGGAGCTACCATTCCCTTCATCACTGTGCATTTTGAGGAGATAGGACTGCTTTGAATCACTTCCTCAGAACCAGGTTGGGGAGGGTCGGCCTTGTCTCCCACAGGGCCAAAGGCTGCTATGAGTATGTGACTGCTTCGGTCTCCTTTGTGTTTGCTCTCCTTAAGTGACTGAGCAGCAACTATAAGATGGATATGCTCAGGGAGCAACCTTGTAGGCAGTACAAGGCCTGATGAGATTTGCAAGGAGACAGCTGACATTTTCTCTTCCCTCCAAAGCTCAAGAATGAGTAGGGGAGAGAGTACCAGCCACAGCATAGCAGCCTGAGCCAGCAGTAGCAGAGTAGCTCATAATCTCATAATCAATCCACCTGTCCAACAAACAGGTCATTTCTTGAAAGGAACTAGCCCAACTGAGCAGTAGAGTAACTCATCCATCACCACTGTCCTGCCCCAAAGCAAACTTCATGGAGACTCTCCAAAAGGAAACTAGGACTTCTAGGGACAGGTATTGGGAGGTACCACTTTGCCACAAGTATTACTTACATTGTGTACCTTAAGTTAGTGTCCACTCTCTTTATAGAATTTTTGTGAATTTCTGGGAGATAATGCTACAAAATATGCTTTGGCAGTGGGAAGGAAAAAATGTTTGGAATCAGCTGACCTTTTTAGTAAATTCATTATCTAAAAGCTAATAGAGTCAACTGATTGATTATTGATTGGGAGCACAGTAATGGGGGCTCATGAATGAGAATATTAAAACCTTACCCCTATATCCCTGAGTAACAGGGCCTTCAGGGGCCCTGGCCCCTCAGTCTAAATGTGAGTTGGGGAAATAGCCCCAGAGGGGGCGTTTTACTTTACATTGAAATGAAATGTGATTCTCTATAATTTCTCATCTCATGGCTAGATGAAGCAAAAGAAAATTTTCTTCCATGTTACAACCTTTCTATTTCTTGAAGGCAGGTATTCAGTTCCCCTATGTGTTCTCCATGCTAAATATCCTCAATGGATTTGACTGATCCTTGTCTAACATGACCTTGAGGCCCTTTAATGTATTAATCACACTCGTTTGGATGCTCCCAAATTTGTCAATGTCTTTATTCATATGTGGTTTCTAGAACTGAACTTGATAAGGCACACCTGGCCATAAAATAACCTTGCCTAAGAGATTTGAATGCATTGGGAAAGTGCATTGTCCTTATCTAGATCTTTATAAATGAAGAAGGATATGTTAAACACGGATTTATATATGTTGATGTTTTAATAACTATTTCCTCAGGCACTGGACATTTAACAATGTGGGTTTCTGAAGAACATAAAGCACCGAACAAGCTTCACTTTTTATTGCTCTATTTCTTTGCAAACCCTGCATTCCAGGAGACAGCATGCTAGCTGGAAGTGGTCATTTCATTTTTGTACAAATGCATATTTTTAAATTTTGTCTTGTTTTTGTTTGGCTGTTGCTAAATCCCCCTAAGTGCAAAAAGATCATTCTCCTCTCTGACATCTGATAATTTGTAGTAAAATGAGAACTGATAAACACCCATAGTATAGCATGTATTTGATTGATATGCTTTATAAATATTATAAATGTTTATTGCAAATGCAGCTTCTTTCATTATTATTCAAGTTTTATCTTGACATAACATGGCTGGAACAAGTGATAACTCAATTTATCTTATTAAAAAGAACATAAATATCTTTTGGGTAGAGGGAGATAATAATGAGAAGTCACCCAAGCAAGAAGAAAAGAGTCACTGAAGGACAAAGAGAGGAGCTAGAGATGATGACGATGATGATGATGATGATGATGATGATGATGATATGTTATCTCTTTTGATTCACCATGGAAATAAATAAAGAAGGGAAAGTCTGGGGTGGGGGAGGGGACAGTACAGTAAGAGAGGAGGAAAAGGAATGGGAGAAGTGGGTGTGAGATGGAAAGCAAGTTTAGCACTAGAAAAGGACAGGAAAAAATACCATCAGAGAACATTCCCTTGGGTGGGAAGTAAACAGGTGTATCCAGTGGTGTACTGGTAAATGTTGAAGAAAAGGCTCTCTGGAAAGAATGACGAACCAATGATACGCTTTTAAGTTTCATCTGCATTATTAATATTTTCCATCACTTTCTTAAGTCTAGACAATCAACAAAGCAATAAATCAAGCCCTGATTTGTAGCATTTTCCAGTTTCTGAGGTATGAATGCTCTTACTCAAAATTTAATAATTAGCTCAACGGAGCAGGTTCAAATTGTCTCCAGAACAACTAAGTACATGTGTTTTTGATGAGTGACAGGGGCCTTTTTCATCTGTGTAGAAGGGACAAAAATAAAGATCATCTTCTCCAAGCAAGGGTTAGCATTAGGGTGGCCAGAAGCCAAGCTGATAGCAATAGGGATTCAGATCCAGATATGATATCCTTGCTATAGAAGGAAGGAATGAACTTGGTAAAGATTAGATTAGATTAGATAAAGCATTTATTAAGTTTGCTATGTGCCAGGCACAGGGCCAAGTACTGAAAATACAATCCATCCTCAAGGAGTTTACATTCTAGTAGAGGAAAATAATGCATAACAGGAAGCAGAAAAGTGGGAGAGGAGGTAGGGGAAAGGTACCTTCAAGGGGGCAAGGTTTAGGTGAGGAAGTTGCCCAGAGAGTCAGGGGCCTGAGATGGGTTAGAAGGCAATATGGATGACATGGCCACTTCTACAATGGTAGGCCCAGGAAGGAACTTCAATCAGAACCACGTACCAAAAGAATGAGGCATTACTAGGGCTGCTTGGGAGGTATAAAAGTCCTCTGAGAAGTCTCTGACTGAGCAGAAAGATGGGGAGGAGGAGTAAATCTCGGGATTCAGGATACAGATTTACTTCCAGCCATGAATCATTGCTTTCTTCTGAAATGATATTTTTAGAAGTGAGGCACATCAGAAGAAGGCCCCACCAAAACAAAAAATTTAATGAAATCAACAACAATTGGAAGAGGAAATGGGGTGAGATCTCTACATGTACTAACATAGAAACAGGATAAAAGATGCAGGTGGTATTTAATGCTTGAGAAGCTCTGCCTCATCCAAGGAACATGGAGACCCTGAAGAAGAAAGATGTGAGAGTATAGCTTATGAGTGGGAGAAGAGAATTCGGAACAGACTAAAAGGGGATAGAAATGAGGTGGAAGACAAATAAATGATCTTTAGAAAAAAAAGAGCACTGTGCAGGAATCTAATTTAAAAGATTGCTTGAGGGAAAAGAGGAGAAGTATTTTGAAACACACACTGGGTGGGGAAGGAGCAAGAAGAGTGAGATATACATGCCTACATACCTACCTGCATTCCTAAATACACACACACAACCTACATACATATCTGGGTCTTACCTTAGTCATCATGGCTCTGATTCTCCTCTGTAGGAAGCAAAACGTGTCTACTAGCCAATTAAAAAAAAAGACAAAAAAAATACCTACACACATACATACCTACATACATATAAATCTACAAATATTTCTACATATATACTCAGGCAGACACACATGCATAATACATACATACATACATACACATAGACATACACTCAGGTATGCTTACACAATATAGGCATATATACACATACATATCTATACTCACATACATATGCATATCCACATACACTCATACACAGCTACCTATGTACACAACTACAAACACATGCATATATGTACATACACACCTACTCACCTATACACATATATACCTGAATAAACATATACATACCTACACACATGTATGCATACATACACACATGTACATATGTGCACACCTACATACACTCATATACAGCTACATACATACATATCTATATAGCTACATACACACATAGACACCTACTTACCTACATATACACATATATACCTGCATACACACTTACATACCAACACATACACACATACATATCGACTACATACCCACACCTACACAAACACATACATAATACATATACAGAAAGAGAAATAAGCAATTTAAGGAGGAACAAGGGTGAGATAGGTGAGAGAGAACTGGTGAGATTAAATTAGTGTAAGCAAAATTAATGGCAGGAATACAGATTGACACAAAAGAGGAAGAAGATACAATTAATACAGAAGAAATGAATGGAGGAAAATACAAACCTAATAATCACAGCCTTAAATGAATTAACCAGTCAAACAAGATGAAATTGAATAATAGCTAAGAAAACAAAATCCTCCAATTTGCTGCATGTAAGAAGTGCATCTAAAAATAAAGACATATAGAATGAAAATGAGTTGATGCTGGTGAATTGCTTGATTTCATTGATGCCTCATGATAACACCATGAAGGAGGTGCTACTAACATCTCCATTTACATAGGAGGAATCTGAGGTTCAGAGACTGCATGCTTTGCCCATGGTTACAGAGTTGTACATGAGAATCACGTACAATCAATACCAGAGAGGGACCCAGATATCTCCTGACTTCACATCCAATTTTCTGTCTACTGTACCATGATACTTTTCAACCAGTGGACCTAGGTTCAAATTCTGACTTGGTTAATTTCTACCTACATTACCTTGAATAAATCATTTCAATTATGTAGGCTTTAATTTTCTCATCCAGAAAAAGAAAGACTGGGATTAAGATGACCTCAGAAGTCCCTTTTAGGTCTAATATTGCCTGACTCAATGTAAGTTTGTGAAACACCTCACTGTGAAGTTCCCATTAAATCAATAAAACAATTTGGGAAATGTTGACATTTTTCCTATATTGGTTGCACTAATTAGGCTCCAGGCAAGAGAAAGCCTTCCAGTTGTTCAATTTTTTTTCTTTATTTCTGTTAGATAATTTTATAGTTGTCTGCTTATAGTATAGGTCTCATGTGTGTGTTGGTGGGTTAATGTCCAAATATTTGCTATGTACCTGGGAAATATTGCTCTCACAAGTGACGCCCCAAGAAGAACCACCTCACGTTCAATGTAATCTTTGGGTCTGCATCTTCTCACAAGCCCCCATTAGTTTCTTTGCCTTTTTCTATTCAGCTGGAGGACATGAATAATTCAAAGCAAAGGCATTTAAGGAATACCATGGTCAGAAACATAACAATAGAACATTCTCCCTAGAAACACTTTTTCAGTGGATAGATAGATGATGGTAGATGAGTGTTGACTGGGTAACAACAAACCAAATCGTGGCAAATGAATGCTGTATCAGATTAGTGTATTGTAAGAAATGGTAAAGATGATGAATACAGAGTAACATGAAAAATCTTATGCAAAGTGTACTGAGTAGAACCAGAAAAACAAATGTACTCAGTGATTATAACAATGTAAATGGGAAAAACAACGACCACAAAATAATTAAAACTAACTTGGAATTCTATAAAGAACAGACAGCCCCCAAAAGAAATTTGAGAATTCATCTCCCCCTGCTTTTTTGCAGGGGTTCAATATTGCATATAATGCCAGATTTTTTTGGATGTATTACTGATTCTCCCTGCTCTTTTTCCTCTTATAAAAAAATCTGTTATGAGGGACAGCTGTATAGGAGGGGGAAGGGGAATTACTGGAAGAAATATGTGGAATGTAAAAACAAAAGACATCAATAAAAATTTATTTTTAAAAAGAACATTCTGTCCATAAACCTACTATATATACATGTATACATGTATATATAGTCACACACATATGTATGTATATATCATCAGCAGGAAAGAGAGGGCATTAATAAGTATCACATATCAAAGTCATACATGTAGGCAACATATCTGGCCAGGAAACACATGTAGAAAAGCAGCATATAACTCCAACACCAAGAGACCATCACTATCTTCTGGTGATGTGTTTGAATTACTCTCCCTGCACCTACACCCTGATGGGTATGACCTCTCCACTGAATACTGAGCCTCACTCTCTGCTACTAGCTTCTCAGCTACCCTTCTAGTTCTAGTAGGTTAGGGTGTAATGGCTACAAAGCCTTTCCCTGATAAGGATAGGTTGTTACTCTTCCATTATAAGCCAACAAATCAACTAAGAAAAACCAAGCAGAATGCTCCCAGGCTAAGATTAAAAAGTTTCTTTTTTCTTTTCAGGCCCTCTGTCTGAAATAGAGATTGCAGTCCTCCATCTCAAAGAATTATCTGGTTTAGGGTTAGACATTCCTCATATTTTCTCTGATGAGAATGTGAAATAACTTGAGCCAAAACAAAAATACATAAAGAGGCACGAATCAAAATTTCAGGTGGCCCAAAGGATGATATAAATACATGTGGTAAGGCTGAGCAGATTACAATAATCACCCCAAATAACCTGAAATCTAAAAACAAAACAAAAAAGAAAAAAAGAAGGAACATCAGTAAGAATACAAATGACCAAAAAAAGGATTTGGGATAGTCATCAAGCAAGAATGAGCAATGAAAGACAGGCAGCCTGAGCACTGTCCTGGTGCCCTCAAATATCAAAGGAGCCAGAGAAAGGCCATCATTGTGTCTAAGGACAGCCAGGTGCCACAGTGGACAGAGCGCGGGGCCTGGAGTCAGGAGGACTCATCTTCCTGAGTTGAAATCTGGCCTCAGATACTTCCTAGCTACGTGACCCTGGGAAAGTCACTTAACCCTGTTTGCTTCAGTTTCCTCTTTAGTAAAACAAGCTGGAGAAGGAAATAGCAAACTACTCCAGTATCTTTGCCAAGAAAACACTAAATGGGGTCACAAAGAGTCAGACATGACTGAAGTGTAACAATAACAACAAGCATTTGACTAATCCTATGGAATATTTATAGACAGACAGCAGAAAAAAATCACCTAGAGTGGAAAGCATGGCAGATGTTCAATCTGTTTAGGGTAGGGAATGATACTCATCATATTGCTGAGATAGCAGATCCATCAAAGTATATACATTTTAGCTCACAGAGTTAATGACATGATCTGCACTTGACTTTGTTTTGAGTGAGGGAAGGCTGTCCAAGGTCACCAGTCTCACTTCCCCTCCTGAGCCATCTAGGTCCAGTGACCAGATATTCATCAGGATGACTGGAGATGGCCCAGGATGCAATGGGAGACCTTGGTCTTTTTCAGCTAAGGCCTTTTCAGAGACTCACTTAGAGGGAGGTAATGCCCATTCAGTGAATAGACTTCTTTTAGTAAGTAATTGTCTGAGGCTTGATTTGAATCCAAGGTCTTCTAAACTCCAGGTCCAATGCTCTGTGCACTATGACGCCACCTAGCAGCCAATGGCTCTCAGGACACTGAGACTTTTTAAGCCTCTGACTTTAGCTGCAAACTGCCAGCAAACTGCCCAAGATGGCAGATTAGTGTTTGAGGTTGGAGCACAACAAAAGTGTCTTCCTGCTTCCTGGCCTCCTCTTTTTATTCTGGAGAAGTCCCATCTCTGATATGTGACAGTGATATTTAGCCGGTTCTCCTCATTTCTCTGGGGTTCTAGGGCAGTGATTGGTGGGGAAGCAAAGTGTTCTCTGTTACCTCCATTCCCAAATCTATTGTTTGGGATCTCTGAACATTAGAATTAGTTGAAAAAGGAAAAAAAAAGCAAGGAGAGCAAGACTTCCCCTATAGCTGACCAAAAATTGGATAGACTTTCAAAAAAAATTATCAAAAAATTGCCCAGGCCTCCAGCCCTCTAAACAGGTGGCAGTGAACTCACAAAGAACCTTGTGAAAAACAAATAATGAAAGTCCCAGTAAGCTTCTTTGGTTAAGCTCCAATACCTGAAAGGAATGTTGGATGAACACATATGCTTTTGTTTGCCATTTTATCACTTTTTGGAAATCTATATCTTCTTCTTTCCTTTGGTGTATTTTTGGGGTACTTTCTCTGTATGTGACATATGCCATGCTAATGATGATATTGGGAAATGTGGCTGGACCTGACCAGATATAATATATGGAAGAAATCCATGGTTTAGGCAGCATTAGTTTGAAGGCACATGAGAATGACTTTTCAAGATATTTCAAAGATTAGAAAATTCCAAAAGAATAATAGTCTTTAAACTCCTTGAGGGCAGGGACTTTTCAATTTTTGCCTTCCCATATTTAGTACCAAGGACAGTGCCTCATACATAGCAGATAATTAAACTTTTTAAAATTAAATTGAACAGGACACTGAGAAACCACCACCAATAATTTTCTCATCTCTATAAAAATCTAAAAATGTACAAATTAAGGGTAACCTTAATTTAAAAAAATGAGGCGAATAGGCACTATGAAATAATTTTCCTTTTCTACAATCTTAACATTTTACTTTCCCAGTTACATGTAAAGACAATTTTAGCCTTCTTTTTGTTTTCAGATTTTGAGTTCCAAATTCTCTCCTTTTCTTCCCTCTCCCCTCATTGAGAAGGCAAGCAATTTAATATAGGTTAAACATGTGTAGTCATGCAAAATACATTTCCATCTTAGTTATGCTCTGAAAGAAAACAGACCAAATAAAAACAAGAAAAAAAAAAGAAAGTAAAGAAAAAGTATCTTTGATCTTCATTCAAGCTCTACCAGTTCTTTCTCTGGAGATGGACAGCATTTTTTCATCATAAATCCTTCAGAACTGTCTTAGATCATTGAATTGCTGAGAATAGCTAAGTCATTCACAGTTGATCATCATACAATATTGATGTTACTGCACACAGTGTTCTTCTGGTTTTGCTCGTTTCACTTTGCATCAGTTCATGTAAGTTTTTCCATGTTTTTCTGAGAGCATCCTGATCATCATTTATTAAAGCACAATAGTATTGCACCACAATCATATTCAGCAACTTGGGAGTGTAGCGTGGGTTTGGGGAAAAGTAGTGCCTCTGGTGGGAGGGCTGCCAAGATCTTTTCAGGGCTGTTTTCCACCTTTGGTGTCCATCTGATCCACCTAACTCTCACCTGTGACTCCAAGAAACTGTAGCATGCACAGTGGTAAACTTTTTTGGCAGATGGGCTAAACCAGGATGAGGGTAACCAAGGGATCTCAAACTCATCAGTGAGTTGGGGAGGGAGGGTGGGTCTATCCCAAGCATGTGAAGACTTCTCCTGGTGGAATGGGTGGATGAGAACAATTTATTCCTACGACCATGAAGGCAGGTGAGGCAAGTGCTGTGGAACTCTAAGAGCTTGGTTAGACATCAAAAACCCCATGATCATCCATTGCATCTTGAACCATCTCCAGTCATGTTGACTCTGTCATGTCACTGGACTGTGATGACTCTGGAAGAGACAGTGAGGCCAATAATTTCATGCAAATCTGCCTCACTGAAATCCAATTTATGCATGAATCAAAAGACATCACCCACAACATTTTACCATTTTTACTTATCTCAGTCCTGTGGTGACAGACAAGTGAGGAAGCAGTAGATGTAGATACACTGGTAACTTTCACATCAATTTCACAATGGCATGTTTGCCCAGGTTCTAGATAACAGATGGTGTTATTGTGCTATCCCAGTCTCCAATAGAGTGAACCAAGGCTCTGTGCTTCTTCCCATGCTTTTTAGCAGGATGTTTCAGTCATGTTGCCAAATGCTTTCAATAAAGAAGAACATGGCATCAAGGTCAGATATTGCACTGATGGTGAATTCTTCAACTTGAAAAGGCTACAAGCCAAGACTAAAGTAGGGGGAGTGTTGGTGCATGGTTTTCTGTTTGCAGATGATTGTGCATTCAGTGTAGTTCTGAAGCTGAGATGCAACAAAGTATGGATCAATTGTCTGCTGCTTGTGCTAATTTTGGCCTAATAATTAACACCAAGAAAACACAGGTGCTTCATCAGCCAGCACCACACCATCCCTATGGAACCATAAGTTACAGCAAATGGAGAAGTTCTGAATGCTGTAGATAAGTTCACTTACCTTGATGGTGTATTTTGCAGGGGTGTACACATTGATAATGAGATAGATGCACACATTGCCAGAGCTAGCTCAGTGTTTGGAAGGCTCTGAAGGAAAGTGAGGGAGAGAAGGGGTATTAGGTGGACTACTAAACTGAAGGTCTACGGAGTCATTGTGCTGACCTCATCGTTGTATGCCTGTGAAACCTGGATGTTATATCAGCACCATGCTAGGAAACTGAATTGTCTTAGGAAGATTCTGAAGATCAGCTGGTAGGATAAGATACCAGACACTGAGGTCCTTTCCCAAACTAAACTGCCAAGCATTCAAATTCTATTGGAGAAATAACAACTCTGATGAGCTGGCCACATTGTTTAAATGTCAAATGTATGTTTGCCAAAAAGAATATTTTTGGAGAACTCACACAGGGCAAATACTAGCATGATGGTCAGAAAAGGACACTCTCAGAGTCTCTCTTCAGAAATTTGCAATTAAATATGTGACATGAGAGATAGTGGCACAGGACTAACCAGCATGATGTGCCCTTATCAGAGAAAGTACTGTGCTCTATGAGCAAAGCAGAATTGCAGTAGCTCAAAAGAAATTCAAGATGCACAAATTTCGAGAATCCATTCCAAATGTTCCCATGGACTATTTGTGCTCAACCTGTGGTAGAACATTCTGAGCTCCTGTTGGTCTAATCAGCCATGGTTGTATGCATTGTAACTTGACTCTGGCCTAGTGATGTCATTTTGGTCCTCTTCAAGAACAAAGGATAGCAACCAACTAATCATACAACAACTTGGTCAGCCATTCACCAATTGATGGACATCTCCTCAGTTTCCATTTCTTTTTGTACACATAAGTACTTTTCCTTTTTGCTTTTTATCTCTTTGGGATACAGACCTAGTAATGGTATTGCTTGGTCAAAGGGTATGCATGGTTTTCTAGCCCTTTGGGAATAGTTCCACTTTGCTCTCAAGCACAGCTGAATCAGAATACAGCTTCACCAATGGTATATTTTCCCACATCCTCTCTAACATTTGTTATTTTCCCTTTTTATAATACTAGCCAATATAACAGGTGTGAGGTGGTAGCTCAGAATTGTTTTAATTTGCATTTCTCTCATCCATAGTGATTTAGAGTATTTTTTCATATGACTATGAGATAATGTTCTATTGCACTCTACAATTTCCCATGCAATTCTATTGCATGAATTCTAGAAATACTGACAATGCAGTTATTTCTGTATGAACTGCTTACTGATTACCAAAAAATATTTAACTCTATAAGACAAAATAAAACCTTAAAGTCTAAGGACTCCAACAAGATGCCATATGTATATATACATATATATAACAAAACAAGATGCCAAAAGATCTATAAAGATATAACCACAAAGATGACTTTTTAAAAAATCCTTTTATTATCAATATAAAATAAAACATAAAATAGGAAGACACACTTATGTTCATAAATGGTATTCATCAGAGCCATGGAAAATATCTTTCATAGGGTCCAAATTAGATAAGAATTTCCTATAGACAGCAAAGACAGCTAAATGGTGCTGTGGATAGAGTGCCAGACCTAGAGTCAGAAGACCTGTCTTCCCGAGTTCAAATCTGTCCTCAGACACCTAATATCTGTGTGATCCTAGGCAAGTCATTTGACCCTGTTTGCCTCAATTTCCTCATCTGTAAAATGGGCTAGAGAAGGAAATAGCAAAATCCCAAGAAAATCCCAAATGGGGTCATAAAGAGTCAGACTCAACTGAAAAACAACAAAGGTGATAAATGGTAAAGTTCTCCTGATGTTCCCATTCAAAATTGACAATGGGCTAATTTAATCAAATCCAGGATACAGCCACAGGACTTTCTCAGTCAGGTTAGCAATTCATGTGGGAAAAGTCAAGTGATCGAATAGTGCATATTATTTATTACCCAACTTATAATCTACAGCTAAATGGGCTAGACATTCAATTAGTCTATCACTGCATATAATTTGACCAAGTGTTGTTGGATGATTATGAGCTGGTTTCAGAACTGGGTAAGAGATGGAGAACAGGATTCAATTTATTTTGGGTAGCTGTTTGCACTACCCATATAGTCAAATAGCTCCCTGACACAAAAGCTCACATTTTGAACAACAGCAGTTAAACAATGATAACAAATATTTATGAACCATGGAACACCATAATCTCTAAAGAATCAGGCTTATTGGTGACTCAAAGGACAATGATGGGTTTAAAGAGGCCATACAGCTTTTTACCAGTAATGACTTGAACATTAAAAAAGAGTCATAAAAGATGTCATTAAGAACATGTATGATCAGGAAGTCTGTGGACTGGTTATGCAACAAAAATGAGAAAATCATATGGATAGCCCATGAATCACTGGTATCCATCCAATGTTCAAGACTTAGTAGAAGGCCTCTAGAAGATTTTGTAAGTTTGTAGTTTCTGTGCTGAGGAATTATGGAATGATATGCACAAAAACCAGCCTGTGTAAGTATACATAGTTATATTTATGATTTGCATTGGCTCATGGACTCACTGGGGTACAACTCATTGAATTTATAATTTCTTCTTTAACTTTGACATTGCTTAATAAAACATTGAACTTCCAAGTGGACTTTCACTTTTGATAATATCTTTGAATGTTTCTAGCTTTATAGATTAAAGATCTGTAAAGAATCCTGGAGATCAGATAGCTGTTGAGAGGGTTTCTGCCCCGCCCCTGTCAGGAATCCAGAAGTTTGAACGACAAGTACCCATTATTCTACTTCCTCAATCAAGAAGCCTCAACACACCTGTAGGAAACAATCCCACAAAGCAGATAGTCCTAAACATTAAGGTTATCAATCTAAAAGGGAACTCAGAAGCTGTCTAGCTAACTTCCCTCATTTTTCAGATGAGGAAACACTACCAAGGGAAGTTAAATTCATGAAGGGATGAACATGACGGGCAGCACTTGAGCACAAGGTTCTCTGACTCAGAGGGTCAGTAATTTTTTTTCATTGTACCATGTTGTAAGTTCTAGATTCTCTTTCAAACTTTGGAGAGACTCAACTTTAGTGTTCCACCATTGGTTTAGTTCTGCTGAGGTTCTGCCCTAGTAATCCACCTTTTGCGTACTAGCTCCATGATCCTGTTTGGGGGCCATCTCTAGATGTCCTGATCTGTATCTTGCCACTGGACTCAGACAACTTTGGAGGGAAGAGTGAGGCTGGTGACTTTGCATGCCTCTGCTTCACTCAAATCCAATTCACTTGCAAGTCATGACATCAACTTCCTGATGTCATGGTCTTCTTCAAGAATGAAGGACAAGTAACATCCTCTGAGTAGTTGTAGTTGTCCCACTGGGGACTCAATTGGCCAGTTGCAAGTTGGACAAGACAATTCCCTTCCTTCCTTCCTTCCTTCCTTCCTTCCTTCCTTCCTTCCTTCCTTCCTTCCTTCCTTCCTTCCTTCCTTCCTTCCTTCCTCCCTTTCTTCCTTATTTTCTTTCTTCCCTCCTCTACCATCCTACCTCCTCTCCCTCTGTCCACATAGGAATGTAAATTTTGATCATTGCTGAAATTCACAAGATAGCTTGGGGTTTACAGGCTAGATCTCTTTCTTAGGGATTATGCCTTAAACCCAAATCACTGTGGCTTTCATAGTTTGGGCCCTGATGGCTCAGAGTGAATGTAAATATCAATTGTTTCTGTTTTGGCCAGAAATCCTGAGAGTCTTCCCCTTCCAGTTTGATTTTTTTTTTTTTGACTAGGTAAAAGAGGCCGTTCTTTGCCTCATTTCTTACCTAGCCTTAATCACTGAATGTGGGTTGCCTCAGTCAAACCAAGACCTGGGAAAAGACTTAAACTTAAAAAGGCCACAGTCTCCCACTGCATCCCTGGGACATCTCCAGATGTCCTGATCTATACCTTGGCACTGAACCCAGATGGCTCTGCAGGAAAGAGTGAGGCTGATAACTTTGCAAAGCCCTGCCTCACTTAAATCCAATTCACTTGCAAATCATGACATCACCTTCCTAATGTCATGACCCTCTTTGAGAATGAAGGACAAACAATAATGATCCTACTCAGCAGTCTCCTTGCTTTGTGTGAAAGCAGCATGCTCAGACTACCTCCCTCTCTTCTCCTTTCCCATCTCCTTCCCTCTTTCTTCCCTTTACCCCTCCTCCTCACTTCCTCTCTTCTCCCCACTCTTCAACTCTTCTCCTCTCCTCTCTCTCTTCATCTCCTCTCCTTCCTTCACCTTTCCCTCCTTCCCCTCTCCTCAAGTCCTTCCCGCTCCTCATCTCCTTTCTCCTCCTCTCCCTTCTCCCTCCTTCATCTCCTCTCCTCTCCTTCCCTCCCCCTCCTACCCTATCCTGCTCTCTCCTCCCCTCTTCTCTTGTGTTTCCCTTTCCTCTCCTCTCATCTCCTTATTATTGAAAGGGGATCTCAAATATATATGCACAACAAGCATTGCCAGTTTGCCTTTTATTTGGCTTCAACAAATGAATAATGGGGCGGGGGAGGATGTAGGGCTATGATTTTCTCTTAACAACTGTTCCTGATAGGAAAAACTTTCACCTGACCTTTTATACTGAAATCACCTTTTCTTTTGCTAAGTTGCTCCTCTTAGAGTGGGGTCTCTGAGTCATTTACTCTCACATGTAATAGGATGGTCAATTTGCTTTCTCATTAATACCATTGTTTTGGTTTTGAATGATTCTGAAAGCAGATTTTCTTCATTTGTTGCACTGAAATGGAAATACAGAAGTAGGCTGGTTGTGGAGTCAGATCTAGGGCAGAAACATTCAGCTCTTCCATTATATTTTGAATCTCTGAAAGTTACAGTCTTCTCATGCAATGATTTAGTATGGTGTTTTTCTTTAATTTATTTATTTTTAGTTTTCAACATTCATTTCCACAAGATTTTGAGTTCCGAATTTTCTTCCCATCTCTCCCTCCCCCACCCCAAGACACCATGCATTCTGATTACTCCTTCCCCCAATCTGCCCTCCCTTCTATCACATCCCTCCCTTCCCTTATCCCCATCTCCTCTATTTTCTTGTAGGGCAAGATAGATTTCTATAACCCATTACCTGCATTTCTTATTTTTCAGTTGCATGTAAAAACAATTTATTTTTAAAACTTTAAGTTTCAACTTCTCTCTCTTCCTCTCTTCCCACCCATCCCCACTGAGAAGGCAAGCTATTCAATATAGGTTACACATGTGTAGTTTTGCAAAAGATTTCCATAATAGTCATGTTGTGTAAGACTAACTATATTTCCCTCCATCCTGTCCTGCCCCCCATTTATTCTATTCTCTCTTTTGACCTTGTCCCTTCCCAAAAGTGTTTACTTCTAATTACCCTCTCCTCCCATTTGCCCTTCTTTCTGTCGTCCCCCGCCACACACACCTTATTTATTCCCTTCTCCACTACTTTCCTGTAGTGTTAAGATAGATTTTCATACCAAATTGAGTGTGCATGTTTTCCCTCCTTAAACAATATGTGATGAGAGTAAGCTTCACTTTTCCCCTCTCACCTCCCTGCCTTTCCCCTGCATTGAAAAAGCTTTATATTGCCTCTTTTGTGAGATAATTTGCCCCATTCCATTTCCCCCTTTCTCCTCCCAATATAATCCTCTCACTCCTTAATTTTATTTATTTTAGATATCATCCCTTCATATTCAACTCACCCTGTGCCCTCTGTCTATATGTATATCATCGCTCCAGCTACTCAAATACTGAGAAAAGTCTCAAGAGTTACAAATATATTTCCATATCGGAATGTAAACAATTCATCTTTAGTAAGTCCCTTATGATTTCTCTTTCCTGTTTACCTTTTCATGCTTCACTTGATTCTTGTGTTTGGAAGTCAAACTTTCTATTCAGCTCCGGTCTTCTCATCAAGAATGCTTGAAAATCCTCTATTTCATTAAATGACCATTTTTTTCCCCCTGAAGTATTATACTCAGTTTTGATGGGTAGGTGATTCTTGGTTTTAATCCTAGCTCCTTTGAAGTCTGGAATATCATAGTCCAAGTCCTTCAGTCCCTCAATGTAGAAACTGCTAGATCTTGTGTTATCCTGATTGTATTTCCACAATACTCAAATTGTTTCCTTCTGGCTGCTTGCAATATTTTCTCCTTGACCTGAGAACTCTGGAATTTGGATCCCATATTCCTAGGAGTTTATCTTTTTAGACCTCTTTTAGGAGGTGATCGGTGGATTCTTTCAATATTTATTTTACCCTCTGATTCTAGAATCTCAGGGCAGTTTTCCTTGATAATTTCATGAAAGGTGATGTCCAGTCTCTTTTTTTGATCATGGCTTTCAGATAGTCCCATAATTTTTATATTGTCTCTCCTGGATATATTTTCCAAGTCAGTTGTTTTTCCAATGAGATACTTCACATTGTCTGCTATTTTTTTCATTCCTTTGGTTTTTGTTTTATAATTTCTTGATTTTTCATAAAGTCATTAGCTTCCATCTGCTCCATTCTAATCATTAAGGAATTATATTCTTCACTAAGCTTTTGGATCTCCTTTTCCATCTGGCCAATTCTGCTTTTTAGGGCATTCTTCTCCTCATTGGCTTTTTGGATCACTTTTGCCATTTGGGTTAGTCTATTTTTTAAAGTATTATTTTCTTCAGCATTTTTTGGGGTCTCCTTTAGTCAGCAGTTGACACTTTTCTCATGATTTTTTTGCATCTCTCTCATTCCTCTTCTCAATTTTTGCTCTACTTATCTTATTTGATTTTCAAAATCCTTTTTGAGCCCTTCCTTGGCCTGAGACCAATTAATATTTTTTCTTGGTGGCTTTGTTTCCTTCTGTTTGTATGCTTTGATCTTCCTTGTCACCAAAGAAAGATTCTATAGTCTGTTTCTTTTTCTGGTTTTTGCTCATTTCCCAAGTCATTTACTTGACTTTTGAGCTCTTTTTCAAGGTAGTTCTCTGCTGCCAGTGGGGGTGGGGGCTATACTGTCAGCCGCTCAATCCCTGTGCAATATGTGGGGCTAGAGCTCCAGAAACAGTGGCTGCAGCTGCCCCTGCTGCTGTGGCTGCTTTGGATTCCTCTATCCCCTCCCCTGCTGCCCTGGGGCTGGGCCAAACCACTCTAGTCTCTCACACTGTCCCACAGGTTTTTCCCACTGACCTCCCAATTTATCTTCAGTGTTTGGGGGAACCACCACAAGTGTGAGATTCAGTCCCCCAAGGCCTGCTCAGATTTCCTCTGTGCACTCACAGCCCAAACTGCACTTCACCCTACCCACTGTGTGGTGCAATCGACACTTCCCTGAGACCTTCCCGGCTGTCTTGGGCTGATGATTTGCTTCACTCCATCATTCTGTGGGTTCTGCAGCTCCAGAAGTTGTTTAGAGACATTTTTTACAGGTATTTGTCTGGGCTTTGCAGGAGTGCTCTAGAAAGTCCATACTGTTACACTGCCATCTTGGCTAGACACCCTTATGTTGTTTTTTTTTAAAAAGGATGGTACATAAGCAAATATAATTTCTGTGGATGGAATAAATGATATGCATATTATACATACATATAGATATGTATAACACATGGCAAATCAAAAGTGTTTCATCCTTCATTTTCATTAAGCAGGGACTGGGAATGAAGAATATGGGTAGGTGGAATGAATCAACTGGCCAGTTTCAACTATAGAAACAGGTAAAGGAACCATGAAAATTTTAAAAGGATGTGAACCAACCTGTGTATATCATGCCACACAATGGGTAGGGCCAAGTCCGGTGCGGGCCACGAGTGCACAGAGGGGACCTGAGCAGGACTTGAGGTCACTGAATCTCACATTTGTGGTGGTTTCCCCATTTCTCTCTCTCTCTCTCTCTCTCTCTCTCTCTCTCTCTCTCTCTCTTTTTCCTTCTTTTTCCTTTCTCTTATTCCCCTCCCCTCTTCACTTCTCTGTCTTTTCTCTCCTCCTTCTCCCCCCCCCCATCTCACTGTCTGAGTTTCCCTCTACCTCTATCTCTAACTCTATCTCTCTTTGTCTTTGTCTCTGTATGTCTCTCTCATTCTATTCTCTACCTCCTCTTCTTTTTCTCCCTCCCCAATTTTGAGGCTTTAACTGCTGTAATAACAGCAAGAACAATAGTAGACTCGGCACAGATAAGGAGTAGAGTTCCTGGCAATCAGACTTCAGGGTTCCCTTGGTAAAAATGCAGGAAGTGACTGCTGTCTTTGTAAGAGTAGAGATGAAGGCAAAACCACCTGGTACTGGCTAAGAAATTAAGAGATAGACCAGTGGAATAGGTTAAGTACTCAAGACACAGTAGTCAATGAATAAAGCAGTCTACTGTTTGATAAACCCAAGGACCCCAGCTTCTGGGATAAGAACTCACTGTTTGACAAAAACTCCTGGGAAAACTGAATAACAGTGTGACAAAAATTGGGCATAGACCAATGCCTGATACAGTACACAAGAATAAAGTCCAAATGGATACATGATCTAGAGATAAAGACTGATACTATAAACAAAACAAAGGAGCAAGGAATAGTGTATTTGTCAGATTTATGGAGAATGGAGAAACTTATGACCAAACAAGAGATAGAGAACATTATTAAAGCAAAATGGATAATTTTGATTACATTAAATTGAAAAGCTTTTGCACAAAGAGTGGGGATGAAGGTCACCCTCCATCCTGTGATGAGATTATTTTATTTTCATTCTTTGATAGGAAGGGGGAAGTTTCTGAAAACCATGATTTCTTGACAGAAGTTAAGCTGAGAACTCAAATTTTAATGAAACTGATGCTAATCACTGAAGGCAATGGGTTTCAGACCTTTTCTCCAGTTGGTTGAATAGGGTTCGTTAGTTTTAATGTTGTGTCTTTAATGTGAATGAGTGTGTGTTCTTTTGAATATACATATGTGTGTTTCTACATCAATTTTAAATTCCACATTAAGTTGGAAAGAACATAAATATCTTAATGGGTATGGGACCATTTCAGTAAAGTTGTGAAAAGACACATAAGTTATTATAAGTGCTGCAACATCCTGGGCCTTGGTTTCCTCATCAGTAAAAGGTAAGGGTTTAACTGGTTGGCCCACTAGGGTTCCTTTCAACTCTGGATCTACAATCCTGTGAAACTACAGCCTTTTCATCTTCAACCTTAAGCTAAAAGAGAAATAAAATCTGAGTCAGGACATTCAGAACCTGGGAGCTATTCCCAGGATGGTTCCCCCTGGTACAGCAGGATGTACAAGGTGACAAGGTTGGAAGCTGCTGCAGGGACTCACATGGAGTCCTGTCTCTTGTGTGTGGTGGGTCCCATGAGGGCATTTTATTTTTGCCTGTGCATGGAGGGCTAAAGGGCAACTGGAGCAGTTTAAGCTTGGAGCGCTCCCTGGTGGCTATTTCAGAGATTGCATTTTGAATACCTATGTGAGCCTAACCACACACAGTCCCGTCTCAGTATGTATTTATTAAGCTCTTGCTATATGCCAAGCAATGTGCTGAGAGCTGGAAACACAAATACAAGCAAAATAGTGACAGTCTCTTGACGTCCGCGTTCTTTGAGTCTTATGGGAAAGACAGCATGAAGAGACAGCTGGAAAGGGGGGTGGGGTGGGATTATCTAGAGAGTCAGGAGTGGAGCTGAGAGGAGTGGGCTAGCCTGGGCACTTCCTCAGGTGAGGGGTTTGTAGGGGAGAAAGCATCTTCCAGGTTGAGAAGGTTGTTGGAAAATGGTGAAGGAATTTGATGCCTAGGAGAGTCAGTGCCCAGGTCAGATAGGTCTTTCTCTGGAGAAAGGCAATCTTGCACCTTATATTATATATTACTATTTTTCAAGTGCATGAAGATATTGATGTGTCATTATAAAGCATCACCACATAATGAATTTTTGTTATTGAATATGTTCTCAATGGAAAATAATAGTAGAAGTATTATATCCAGGAGAAGGGTCTGCAAAATAGTGGAAAATTTTGGAAATCATTGATACAAATTCTTATTGATAGCCGAAAATGACAGAAAACCCGCCAATCTAGCTGGATCTGGGGTACAGAAGCAGAGAGTAAGGAAAAACTTCAATAGGTACTTCAGGTATTACCTACCCTGGTAAGGTGGGCAGAGCTCAGCAGCAAGCCTCATATCCCTTTTGGAAGAGGCACATTTCCTTACAGGTCATTTGACTTATAAATTTGGACGATGATTTTACAGAAGGTCACAAAATAAATTGTGACCTTTTGCTTTATAGTCATCTCTGTCTGACCTTTTATCTATTCAATCATGCATTCATTCATTTGATTGTGTATTTATTTATTTGTTATTAAAGTGGGAAGTGGGTAAAGACTTATGATTTTGTTAGTGCAAAAGAACTAGTTAAAAACTCCCTCCAGGAAGACATGAGAAAATAGATACACTAAGGAACTGTTGGAGCTATGAATTGGTCCAACCATTCTGGAAAACAATTTGGAACTATGCCCAAGGGCCTACATAACTGTGTAAACCCTCTGATCTGGCAATACTGCTACTAGGTGCATGCCTCAAGGAAAACAAAGAAAGAGGGAAAGGGCACCTAAGTATAAAATAATTCTAGTAACTCTTTTTGTGGTATCAAAGAATTGAAAACTGAGGTGATGCCCATCAACTGAGGAATGGCTGAGCAAGTTATAGCATCTGAATGTGATGCAGAAGTATTGTGCTGTAAGAAATGATGAAAAGGATGGTTTCAGAAAAACCTGGGAAGACTTGTATGAAATGCTGCAGAGTGAAGTGAGCAGAACCACCTACATAGTAACAGCAGTATTCTAATCAGCAGTGAAGGACTTAGTAACTCTGAGGAATACAGTGAGCCACCATGATGTAAAACACTATCCATCATCAGGTAGAGAACTGATGAACTTGATGCAGATTGAAGCAGATACTTTTCTTTATTTATATTTTTTGTTTCTCCTCTCCACTTAGCCCCAACATGGCTAATGTGGAAATCGGTTTTGGATGACTTCGAATGTATAAAGGCATATTGAATATTTTTGCCTTCTTGATGGGTCAGGGAGGGGTTGGAAGGAGGGATAAAATTTGGAAATGAAAATTGAAAAAAGAAAGAAAGAAAGAAAGAAAGAAAGAAAGAAAGAAAGAAAGAAAGAAAGAAAGAAAGGAAGGAAGGAAGAAAGGAAGAAAGGAAGAAAGGAAGAAAGGAAGAAAGGAAGAAAGGAAGAAAGGAAGAAAGAAAGAAAGAAAGAAAGAAAGAAAGAAAGAAAGAAAGAAAGGAAGGAAGGAAGGAAGGAAGGAAGGAAGGAAGGAAGGAAGGAAGGAAGGAAGGAAGAAAGAAAGAAAGAAAGAAAGAAAGAAAATGCCACCAGTAATACATTATGGAAACCATTCTGCACTTGAAGGCTTTAAAACACAATTGTGGACATCTTTGATTTTTTATCATCTTCATTTTCTAATACATTTTCTACTACATTTGTCCCAGAGGTTGGAAAAGGAGGGGTCCACGGGTCAAGTTCAAAACCAGGCAGTGGGCTGCATTTGCACACAAGTCATAATTTGCCAACTCCTGCTCTATGAATAATACTAAACAGTAATCATAAATACTATTATAAGCAATAATAATGAAACTAATAAAGTATAAAAAAGAGAGAAAAGCAGTTCAGAAAAAAATCTACTAAGTTTAATAATATATACAGTGTTCCATACCCATAGACCTTCATTTCTACAAAGAGAGGTACATATCTCTTCTTCAAGGTCAAGTTTGGTCATAATAGTTACCCAGCATCCTATTTTTTTATCTTTTTTGTAATGGGATAGGGGAGGGTTGGTTCTTTCAGATAACATCATGAGATAGATTATTGATTGGCAGGGTAACTACAACTAGGGGACATTCAAAAACACTGGTCAGCCAGGGCTAGTCTATTGGTTCTGGCGTTTTCCTGCCTGGCATGTTCAAATAAAAGGCAAGGACTCTGTTAAGCACAGGACTCTGCTGTTGCTTCTGTCAATATTGGGCCTTATTCTTCCTAACATTAGCTGGAAATTATTAGAGATGGCTCTGATACTGTGAGCTTTGAAAACCAGAAGTCTGGGAGTCAGAAGGCATACTGAGATTTGCCAGAAGCTGGACAGTGAGAAGCAAAGTTTTGATTGACCTTCGCTGTTTAGTGCAGCAGTAGCAAAGATGTAGATCCATCCAACTATTAGCTACGCTTCATTTAGAAGTGAACTTGGTGGGACAAATGCTTTGTAGGAACTGAATTAAGTCTCAGTCCACTCTTCAGGGGCAGAGATAATGTAGGAGAATATTTATACCCAGGTGTTGTTTTTTGAGCGGGGAAAAGAATATTTGTTTTTCTCTTCTTACTTTCCTGGAAGTAAATGTCTTAGTGTAAGAGTTTATTGTGGGTTAAATGACACTAAAGTCTAACACTAGAATAGAGGCTGGAACCATCTTTAAAGAAAGACATCCCCTGTACTTGAGGAGTACTCTTAGAAGGCTGAGAGAGCAATGTAGCCATGACTGCTCTGGGAGAGTGAGCCCAATGTATCACTCACCACATATTACTGTGAACATTGTGTATATTGTTTTCTGTTTCTGCTTACTTCTGTTTTGTATCAGTTTATTTAAGTCTTCCCATGTTTCTCTATATTTATCACACTCAGCATATCTTACAGCACAGTAATATTGTTACATGCATGTACCACAATTTGTATAGCCATTGCCTGGCAACGAACAATTTGTTTCCAGTTCTTACTACCACAAAAAAAAATGTTGCTATAAATCATTTGGTATATATGAGATCTTTCCGTCTTTTCTATTGATAATCCTTGGACTATGTGCCTCGCAGAAACATCTCTGGGTTACAGGATATACATTTTAATCATGTCCTTAGCATAACTCCAACTTTCCAGAATGTCTGGATCCATTATTCACAGATCCTCCAACAGTATATTCATATGCCTGTCTTTCCATAAACTATCTGCCATTGACTATTACCTTATTTTATCATCTTAGCCAATCACACCTCAAAGTTATACCACTTAAAGCCTTTTAGACCCAAGCCAGGAACTGCTTTGTTAGAGTCCTGCCTCTGACATAATCTACAGAACCGTATGCAAGTCTCAGTGCTCCTTGGCAACTGAGAGTGGATGAAAGTCTAGATAAGTAGCTAGCCGATGAACTGACCTCTTGTTATAGAAGAGGAAAACCAGATGGATCACTTTCTGTGTCAGATGGAGCGCTTCCTCCATTGGCTCAAGGTTTTTTCACACTGGTTTCAAAACTATTATTCTACAACCCTGAAAGTCTCCTCTCATTTCATCCAGAGGACACGTACACCTGAAGCGTATCCTTCCTCCTCCTGGCAGCAAACTCCGATGTCCTAAGGCTGCAAGTTAGGGGCTCTCTTCCTCCTGATCCTACTACATCTCATGCATCAACTGAATTTATCTCACTGCTCCCCCAGAGTGGATGGGTTTGTGGTAGTTTTGCTCAGCCACAAATGTAGCACAGAATATCAAAGCAGTAGGAACAAAAGCTCTATACAGAGCTTTAAAAATAAATAAAAAATAAAAAGACATTTTACATTCCGCAGCACAAAAGACAGCCTAAAAAAGGAATTGTTGTCTTCTTTTTGATCCCCATACACCTTGATTTTCTATAAGATGTTTTGGATCTTGTTTCAATATGAAAGGAAATAAAGTCTAGAGTTTACCATGCATATACACATAAGAAAAACCTTTCCAGACTGCCTGCTCAATATGAAAGGAAGTAAATTCTAAAGTTCAAGCATAAGAAACAAAATAAAGAGATTCAGTTCTGAAAGGTCATGATTTATCACACTCCCTATACTCTATTTGGCAAGCTGTTTATACTTCCCTGGTGCATGTGGACCCCAGTCTATCTGACATAATACAAAACAAAGGCAGGATACTGAGGTTTTCATCATCTGGTTTTTCAACATGGTATCTCCTCATGGCCTCCCATGTTCTTGCAATTCCCCTGAGACAGCATAATGGACTTGTCACTGTCAAGTCAAAGACCCCAAAGAGCACCCCTCTGACAGAAGAGAAGAGAGCCACGTGGGTCAAAGTGGGACAGGAACGATGGCATGAGAAGTGTCCACAGGACTTCTGCAGTGTCCACAGGAGGGGTCCCCCAGCAGGCTCTGACTGTGCCCTGACTGTGTACTGGTTTCAGCCACAACAACAGTCTTATAATACTCAAGAACTTCTGCATATTTAGTGAATAAACAATCATTTCAACCAGTTGCAGCTTCTAAATAGTAGGAATCTCAGGCAAAGATAAGCTCTGCATCCCATGGCTTCATGCACCATCACTTTCTCTACTAGATGTCAGTTGGATTATCCTGGAACTCAAAATCGGGGTCACAGCTCACTGATGAATGGTTGTGGGGTTCTGGTTTGTAATTAGCCTGAATAAAATGAAGGGGAGAAGGAAAGCAAATATAATTCAATCTAACATTATGTAGCTATCTATGTGCCAGAAACCAGGGGAGGTAACAAGCTTCTATCTGTCCTTTAAAACCTGAAACATTACAGAAGAAGTGTGGTGGAAGTATATATTTGCTGGATGGCTGAAAGAATAAATCTCAAATGAAGAAATGTGTGTTGATTGACTGGTTGATGATCTAAAGACTCCTGATCATAAAGGCCACTGATAGGATAGGCTAGGATAGCTGTAGTCTCAGTGAGGAGGAGAGCCAAGGTATTGTTCAGCTAATTCCATTCACACCTAGAAAAGACACAACTGCATATGCTGTGATTTTTGTTCACATTTCTGTTTGCCAGAGATTGGCTTCTCTCAGCTCTTACAGTTCTCTCCCTGAGTCAAGAGAAGTCACACCCCTTCTGTCACAAGTTCCTTCTGGCCCCTACCCTCCTCCTGAGTTCCATTGTACAAGACTTTTCTGGGGGATACCACAAGGGCACTAACAGTATTTTTCCACCCAATTTCCCTTTCAGTGACTTTCACCCCTTTTGTCTCAGAGGGCCCCAAGTCTCTCATTATGTGTTGCGGGGGTCCTATGCGCCACCCACATATTGCAATTTTTATTGGGGTCTGACTTAGAGGGAAGGGTACCCTGAAATCAGGAGTATGGAAGTACTGCTGATTCAGGGTCTGTGACAGTTGCATATACTAGAAGTGTAAAAGGATTCTGGATAATCTCTGCTCCTATGAATCCTTCCAATAATTAATCAATAAACATTTCTTAAGGGCCTTCTATGTGCCAAGTATTGGAGACACAAATTCAGAAGTCAGACAGTCTCTGTCTTCAAGGAGCTTACATTCTTAATGATGGTGATACAACTTATTCATGGTCAAATCAATAAAGGATATACATATACACAAACATCTATACATATATACATATACATATGTGTTTATATACATGCATGCACACAAATGCATATACACATATGTTCACACATACACACACATATATCAATAAATCTCACAGTAATAGCTGGAGATAACTAACATGAGGAATTGGTGGAATCAGAAGAGCCCTTTGGAGGAGGTGGCTTCTGAGATGAGCTGTGAAAGGAGCTAGCATGCCAAGAAGCACAGATAAGGAGACAGTGTTACAGGGATGGTGGATTCCACGTGCAAAGTCACAGCTGGGAGATAAAATCCTTTTAGGGAATATCATGGAGATTGGTTTGGCTGGAGTGAAGAGTATGTGAAGGGCAGAAAAGAAAAGAATTTGTGTTTTGCCCTAAAGATAATGAGAACCCACAAATATCATTGGGTATAGAGGTAACATAGAGGTACCTGTGATTTCAGAACAGCGGTTTGACAGCTGTGTGGAGGATGAATTGGCAAAGGAAAGAATCTAGTTAGGAGGCTACTGCAATTGTCCAGGCAAGAGGTGGTGAGAGCCTGGACAAGGATGCCTCAGGTATGAACTGAGAGGAGGATGGATTTGAGAGACATTGAGGAGATGGAATTGAGAAAACTTGACAGCTTAGTGAATGATGGGAGAAGGCCTGAGAAATAGAAGACAATTCCTAGCTTATAAAGCTGAATAACTGAAAGAATAATTGCATGTTTTCAAAAGAAATAGGGAAGTTAGAAAGTGCGAGTGTGAAGCTTTTGGAGGGGGGGGACACAGGTAATGAGTTCTCTTTTGGACAAGATGAATTTGAGAAATTTATGGGACACACACCCTTCCTGGCTCACAGCTTTGTCATGGCAGATGGGCTTGAGTAGCTCCATGAAAGGTTACCCAAGATGGACAGGTTATAGTGCAGAGTACTGACAAATGGTGAAGCACTGGAGAAGGAAATGGCAAACCACTCCAGGATCTTTGTCCAGAAAACCCCATGGATAGTATTAAAATGAAAAAAGATCTGACACCACAAGATGAGACCCTTAGAAGTTGTTCAACACATCATTGGAGAAGTGCACAGGACAGCTACAAGTATCTCCACAATGAATGCACAGGCTAAAGCCAAAAGGAAGCTCAGCTGCAGAAGTGTCTGGTGACAAAAGGCAAGTCTGATGTGGCAAAGATAAATATTGCAAAGGAACCTGGAAGATTTATGAACCAAGATAAGCTGAACGTGGCTCAGAGATCACTGCAGATGGCGAGTGCAGCCATAAAATTACAAGAGGCCTGCTCTTTGAAGGAAAGCTATGGTGACTCTGGATAGCATACAAAAAAGGAGAGACATTACTTTCTTAACAAAGGTCCATAGTCAGTAATTTTTCCAGTAATAATGTATGGCTGTGAGAGTTGGAGTATAAGGAAATTTGAACCTGCAGAATCTACACTTTCAAATTGTGATGCTAGAGAAGAATTCTGAGAGTCCCTTGGACAGCAAGGAGATCAAAACAGTCAACAATTAAAGGAATTAATTCAGACTACTCATTGGAAGACAAATACTGAAGTTGAAGCTTAAATACCTTGGCCACATAATGAGAAGATAAGACTCATTGGAAAAGACCCTGATGTTGGGAAAGATTGAGGATGAAAGGATGAGACAGCAGAGGACAAGGTGGATAGATAGCGTCATGAAAAGCAATGAAAATGAGCTTGCATAGACTTTGGGAATTGGTGGATAGAAGAGTGGGGTGTCCAAAGAGTCAAACATGACTGAATGAAGAAAAAATGACACAGATGGGACATACAAGTGCAGCTATCAAAGAGGCAGTTGGAAATGTAAGATCAGAAGTCAGGAAAGAGAGACTAGGCTTGGAGAAATATATCTGGAAGTCATCTGCAAAGAAAAGATTGTTGAATCCAGTGAAGGTCATGAGACCATCAAGAGAGTACCCGAAGCAGAGAGAGCATTGGGGTATGCCCTCATACAGAAAATGTAGACATGAGGGAAGAGATTGAAAAGGATTCCAAGAAAGAATGTCTTCACAGGAAGGAATAAAACTATAACAAAGCAATGTCACATAAATACAGAGAGAGGGGGGAATGTGCTTAAAACGAAGGCTGTGAGTCTTAAGTAGGAAAGAGATCACTGGTGACCTGGGAGTTTCAGTTGAGTGGTAAGGATGGAGACTACATTTCAAGAGGTGAAGAAGTAAGTAGGAAGTGAAAAGGTGAAATCAATGATTTAAACAGTTCAGATTTATTTCATTTGTTTCTGTTCTGTTTTATTTGGACTTTGTCTGGGAAAGGAAGGAGAGATTTAAGATGAGAGCTTGAGGGCATGGTGGGACTAATGTGAAGGCTTTTTAAGAATTGAGGAAATCTGACCCTGTTTATTGGTCATGGATAAGAAAAAGTTGAAAATTAGGGAAATAAAAGGGAGGCTTAAATGTGGTAAGCTCTTGAAGCTAATGACAGGGGATGGAATTATGGGCACAAATAGAGGGACTGGTGTTGACTAGAAGAAGGGACTTCATCCTCTCACACTGAAGCTAAGGAGGGGAGTCCAGGGTGGGGGCCATATATGATGCTGGGGTAATAAACCTTATTTACCTCTGTAACAGTAAATCTTTCATAGAATTAGTTCCCATATCTCTTAATTAGAACCTGAACACCAATTAGCTTGTGCATCACACTAAAGCTCGGTAAACAGTAGGCTGTGACAAGAGGAAGTCACCTAATTAAAGGCATTCAACTGGGCCCTATTCTCTCTCTCTATTTCTCTCTCTTTCTAAGTTTCTCTGTGTGTATCTCTATGTCTCTCCCCTTTCCTCCCCTCCCCACTTGTAGGACATATTTTACTCTGAAAAACTAAACAATAATGTCAGATGTTTACCTAATAATCTTGTGCAGGGAGAGACTTTGGGAAATGTGGATCCTCATAGGGATTACTTCTCACATTGCTTTGGATACTGGAAGATTGATTTGTATGGACCTCGGGGAAGAGTTTCCCTGTGGAGGAGGCTGGGTTACTGAACCCTGTAGTCTCCAGTCTCATATTACTGAAGTCTCCACTAATTAGATTGTCCTCTTCTGAGACCTTCTTCTTCTTCTTCTTTGAACTGTAATGAGAAATCTACCCTTAGGAGTTTTGGAAAATATGGTGTAACAATAGTATAAAGGGTGGGGGCAAATGTTGAAAGACTTCAGAGGCCTATGTAATGCATGACAGAGAGGGCATGGGATGTCAGATCCTTTGTTTCCCCCTCCCTCCCCTCTCCCTGGGCTAGGTCTATTACCATCGCACAATTTTACCTGGTGATAGCATCTTAGGACCCCAGATACTTAGAGAGATATTTCATGTGGCACAAGAGTTACTTTCTACTTCAATATTTCAAACATCTGTAATTTCCCCAGTGTAGATACTGCCTCCATTAACATAGATCATAACCCCTACGTAGCCTAGTAGAGGGTCTTTGAGAGTGACTGTGACTGAGAAATCCACCATTCTGTAGTGGATGACTGAATGATGAGCTTCTCTATACTTAGCTAGGCTAGTCCTTGAACCAGAGCCATAACTAGGAATTTCTGTGCCAAGGGCTAGTACTCTTACCTATATTCAGGGCAAGTACTAGGAAACACACCAGAAGGAGGCGACTGGGAGTAGTGTGGAGGAGAAGCAGCTGTGGGAGGAGGTGCCCACCTCCCTCTACCATTACTATTTAAATTAATTAGTCTTGCCAACTAGAGAGATAAGGCATTTGTTCCAGGCACTCTGCCAGACACACTGTGTCTACCCTAATGAAAATTACTGGTGTTGTCAGAATTCTCTCTAAATTCAGTGCTCTGGGCCAAAACCCCACTGCCCTGTCCTGCACTGTACCCAGCAGGCATTTGGAAGTAGGCTAGTCAGCTCTTTAGATTGTTGAATGAAGCACCCCAGGTGTGTTCCAGGAATGCTGGGGCAAAGGAAGCAGCACCTACCTTGTGCCCAGTAGACACTATAGATCAATAATCAAATGCTTTCCATGCAATGGCACAAATATTCATATGCCAGCCTGCCTGCATACAGGTTTGCACTAAGTTGTGCCTTTTTCAAAATTGTGATTCTTGGTATTTGGGAATATTGGGAGCAAACCCAAGAATCTTGCAACAGTGACTGGCCAGCTCAGGAGAAAAGGCTGGTGATGGAGGAATTAAAACACTGCGAACGAGGTCATAAGGCCCTGACCAGCCTCTCAAAGGGGAAACCCAGGAAGATTCCTATTATTCCTTTAGGGTAAAAACAAATAAGAATTTTCCTCCTCCCTCTAAAAGGAACAAGTGTCCCCAGCAAAACACATATGTTTTCAAAACTACATTTAAACATTTCTTAAATGAAGAATGAATGTTTTTTCCTCTTTCCTAAAGTGGGAGACACCTGTGCTTAAAATCCCGGCAGGTGAAGACAGAATTCACCATTTCATATTTAAGTATAATACTGCCAAGATATATACTTTGCATGTTTGTTTCCTTAGAATATACAGAAGGCTAAGACAACCAGAAAGGACCTTTGTTTGGCTCAGACTGGATCGTTTGCCATGGGAAACAGGGAGCTATCGTAGATTCTTGAGTGAGGGAAAGAAAAATGGAGTTAGAAATTCTGCTAGGGGATATATAGACACATTCCCCTCTCTTTGAGCTCAGGATAGGCTTTCTTTGTCAACTCAATGGAAATGCTAATAAATATTACGACATTTTAGTGTAGTGGGAAGGCTTAGAATCAAGATTTCAAACCCTGGCTCTGATATCTTGTGGCTCTTTTGACCCCATCTGAGGAATAAGGAAAATAATAATTATACTGCCTACTTCACTCAGTACACATGAAGAAAGTGCTTGGCCCAATGGAAAGAGCACTGGCTCTGGAGTCTGAGCACTAGTGTTTGAATCATACCTTTCATGTTTACTGTGTGGCCTTGAGCAAATTACTCAACCTTTCTGAGCCTGGGGATGGGCATTAGAGGGAAAATGAGAGGGATGAGCTAGATGGTTTCTGAGATCCCTTTCTGGCTCTATGATCTGAAAGCAATAAATCAACCCAAGACATTAATTATTACAGAGTTGGAAAAGAACAGTTTTGTACCTGGCTAAGACAATCAACCCAATTATTGTGCCCAGGAGGATGGCCCCACCAATGACACACACCACAGTGAGGATGAGTAAATAGCCTGAAAGACAGAGAGACCACATCATTAGTAAACTCCTTTGACCTACAGATCAATTTCTCTTCAGCTCGTCCCAAGACCCCACAATGGATGTTTGTGCAGAAAACATCTACATCTTCCACACCCGAGGAAAGTCAAGCTCATGTTAGTGGTCACATAGCATTGTTACCTCTGACACCCAATGCCACAGAATGTAATTATTCCAAAATGACTTCTGTAAGTGATTGAGCAGAATCTGAATCTGTGATTTTTTTTAAAAAAGAGAATTTCTCTATAGTATCTTGGGAAGATAGATTGAGAACAAGAAGGGCACATAGAGAGCTTCTAATCTAATCTAAACCTACCTCCCTTTTTTAAGAGATGATAATATTGGGGCTTGGAAAAGTTAATGTGACTATCCCAAGTTATAAGCTAAAGCTTGAACCCAGCTCCTCTGCTTCTAAGTCCAATGTTCTTTCCATCACACGAGACTGCTTCTCTTGCTCCTAGTCAAGTCCTTTCTGTTTCTCCCAGTGTCCTAGAGAGTGATAATGGAAGGAGACTGCTTGTGGGGAAGATTTCTCTTGTCCCCAAGGGAAAAAGTCACCCTGACACTGAAATCTTGGTTCCACATGCTCAGCACAACTTTTTCTGGAGATGTTGTTCAGTTGTATACAATTCTTTGGGACTCTTTTGGGGATTTTCTTGGCAAAGACACTAGAGTGGTTTGATATTTCCTTCTCCAGCTCATTGTACAGATAAGGAAACTGAGGTAAACAAGGTTAAGTGACTTGCCCAGGATCCCACAGCTAGCAAGTGTCTGAGGCTGGATTTGAACTCAGCCCAGTGCTCTATTCACTGTCACTTGGCTGCTGAGATTCTGGGAATATTCATCCTCAATCTGTCTTTGCCATGAAAACCAGAATAGTCTTCCACACACACAGTACTGACCATGTTATTCTCCCACTCAAAAAACCTTCTTTATTTCCCCATTTCCAAAATGAGCTCCAGCCTACTTTCATGCTTACATGATGACTTCACTGAATGTCCTTCCCCACCATCTCTACACCATATTCCAGTGGTCTTTCATGAGTCTCATTTCTCTCTGATGGACAGGCTATCTCTCTCCTCTGAACCTCCACTCTCTGTTTATGCCTCTAATACCACTCTGTGTTACCTTCATTGTAACTACACGTATTTGACTATAAGCTCCTTGGTGACCGCTAGGTGGTGCAATGGATAGAGCACTGGGCTTCAGCACAGGTCGGGAAAAATGGAATTCAAACCAACCTCAGACACGAGTCGTGGTGGCCCTGTTTGCCTCAGTTCCCACATCTGTAAAATGAGCTGCAGAAGGAAATGGCAAGCCACTCCACTGTTTCTGCTAGGAAAACCCCAAATGGGGTCACAGAGTCAGACAGGACTGAAAAAACTGAACAGTAAAATACCTCCTTGAAGGCAGGCACTGTATATTATCCAATCAATCAATCCACTAACATTTATTAAGCACCTACTATGTGCTAAGCATTAGGGATATAAAGAAATTCTTTGAAAAAGTCACTTGCTTTCAAGAAGCTCATAGTCTAATGGGGAGACAACATACAAGCAACTATGTGCAATCAAAATATATGCAGGACAAAATGGAGGCTAGTCAGTGGCTTTCCCAGAGGGAGGGCACTAAGATTATTCATCCTGGTATCTCCTGCTTTTACCGTGCCTTGCACAGTACTCATTTTGCTGCTCTGTGTTTAATTGATAAGCACCCGTGGAAAGGCTGCAGAGGCCAGTCTCCAAGAGCATGCATTATTCATGAGCATTTCCCACATGGTAAATACGGGAATGAATTATATACTCACTGTCCTTGCAGTCTACTCCACTGCATCCAAAATCACACCTAAACGGGAATAAATAATAGGAAACCAAGTTAAAAGGCTTCTGGAGGTAGTCATGTCAAAGTTCTCCTCCATCCCTCCCTCTTTCCTTCTCACTAGTCCACCTGCTCTCTGTTCCTCTGACTAAAGAGCTCAGTCACCTGCTGTTGCCAAGATCTCAGGGAAGGAACTCCACAGCTTTAGAGCAAGAGTCCACAGAACCATGGCATGCCAGAGCTTGCAGGGAACTTTGTGCTTTGCTAAAACGATGCCCTTTGTGCAGAGGAGGACCAGAGGACATGGCTTGTGAACCAAAGTTACACCATAGAACTAGGTCTGGAACCCAAGTCTCTTGAGTCTCAGACTCAGGCTTCACATGGCTATCTTCAGTCCATGATCTGGGGTACTATTAGTCAGTGCCAACTCGACTCACCCTCTTTCGCCCACCTCTGACAAAACAGCCAAAGGTTATTCTACTTACTTTTGACAGGTTCCTTTCTTCCTCATGTAGCCAGGTAGGCACTGGCACTCTGGAGGTATGTAGTCAGACTTCTGAATACATTGCTGATGATTTTGTTCATTACAGCTAGAGGAACAAACTGTAGAGAGAATGGGAAAAAAACAAGATTTCTTAGATAACGTCAGCTTTGTCTTTAAGAGCACAGGGTCCCCAGGAGTTTGGGTTGGTTGGTAGGTTTTTGGTTGGGACTGGTGGCTGGTGGCTTTGGGAGGGGAAGGCACTCCCCTGTCAAAGCAGATCTGAGGAGCGCTCTTAAAGCAAGCCTTCCAACCTTATTGAGATATTCCAGAAACTCGGAATCGATTTCTAGTCAATGATGTTATAAAAAAATTTGCTGTATCCTTGGAAAAGAAAAAATCATTCATCTCTTTACTCTAATTCTTGTGTGAATGTGTGTTAAATGCCACAAGTTATTCCCTTTCATATTAAGGAGAAAGAATAGAAAGTCTTTTAAAAAGCCACAGGGTACAGTGACCAAAAAAAAAAAAAAGTTGGGAACCCTAGTCTTAGAAAATTTCTTTCTTTTCTGGCTTTAATTATTTTTTAATTAATAAACAAATTTTCTCTTCTTCTTCCCTCTCAAAAACAAAACAGAGCAAAGATCTTTGCAGTAAATATGCATGCTACTTTGCTGTTTGGTCTTTTTCTCATAGAACTTCCTGGATCATTGAGAGATGACTTGCTCAGGGTCACATAGTCAGCATGTGTCAGAATTGAAACTTGAACCAGGCTTTCCTGAGTCTGAGGCCTGTTCTCTGTGCACTAGGACTGAACTCAGAGTGAGGAAGACCTGAGCCTAAATCCCCACCTCAGACTGATATGTGACCTTTTTCAGCTTCAGTTTCCTCATCTTGAAAATGGGATAACCGTAGCACTTGCATTTATAGGGGATGTGTAAAGTACTTTGCAAACCTTCATGTCCTATATTGACGCTGGCCATTATGATGCTGATGCTGAGCTGCCTCCCATTCAGATGAGGAAACTGAGGCAAAGGGATTTTGTCCAGGATCACACAGCTTGTGTCTCAGGCAGGATTTGAACTCAGGTCTTCCTCACTCTCAGTCTAGTGCCCTATCCCCTCCAGGGTAAGGAACGTGTGGCTTCTGGCCCTCTAGGTCCTCAAGTGTGGCTCTTTGCCTGAATCTATACTTCACAGAACAAATCCTCTTAATAAAAGGATTTGTTGTGTAAAACTTGAACTCAGTCAAAAGGCCTCACCCGAGGACTTAGAAGGTCCCATGTGGCCTCGAAGCTGCAGCTTCCCCACCCTTCCATCCATGGTTTCAACATCTAAATCTAAAACTAAGATTAGACAGACATGCCAAGTACAGATGGCTGTGCAAACATGATAGGAGATTAGCAATAGAAAAATAGCCATGACTTTACCTGAGCAAGAAGATGAAGGATAAAAGGGTTTTGCTAATCCTTCACGGCATTTGCACTGGAAGCCATCTGAGCAATCCCCACTCTCCCCATCGCAGCCATTGAAATCACATGGGTTTTCTCCTGAATGAGGAAAGTGAACAAATCAGAATTTATTCAGGAAGCTGGTATAGACCTCTTCTTCATGTGGAAAGGAGCCCTTTGTAGGGCATAGGCAAATTATCATGGTATTAAAAAGACATGGTTGAACTTCTCGTGGAAGGAATGAACTGGAAAGTGAACAACATGTCCATCCATTGGAGAATGGCTAAATAATTTGCTGCATATGAATTATTAATTAATTAAAACTTTGTGGTAAGAAACTGAGATGAATGGAAAGCCTGAGAAATAGAGTTTCTGAGTAATTAATAATCTATTTAGGCTAGCAAATAATCAATAAATTGATGGTCAGTGATCTCTGGGTAACCAAAGACAAAACCTTGGATATCCCTGACTGGCAGGAATCAGCACTGATTAGTGAACAATTAATAAGGGGGTGGGTGGGACAAGGAAGCAGGTTGAAAGCCTTTAACTCCTCCTGTTGAGAACCAGGATTCATCATGAGACTCCTAGTCTCCAGCTATCTAGACAAAGACTTACATCTTTACCCAGGCTGTTTAAGTTGAACAATGTATAGGGGGTGTGTGGAGGTGGAGTGTTTCAAGAGGCATGATCCTAATGCTTTTAGGGCTGGAATTCACCTAGATTAGATTCTATTTACACTTTCATCAGAAGTAAACTCTCTTAGTTGTGTGGGGAAATTGAGGAGAATGTTCATGGAGGATTAATCCAATCTCATCATCAACCCTGTCCTTCAGAGACTGACATACAAGGACTAGTCCCTGAAATAGAAAGAGGGGAGGTGGAAAAACCCTCAATCCTAATTTTAAAATTGGTTATTCATAGAAAAATAAGAATTTCTCTCAAAATGTTTAATATGATGTGAACAGAGAAGCATGGGAAGACTTACAGGAATTTGATGCAGAGTGAAGAAAGCAGAACTAGGGAAACAATACAGATAATCATGACAGGAATGTACTTGGCCACCCTTCTCTTGTCCTGGCTATTTATAACACTGTCCTCCCCTGATTCTCCTCCTGCCTTTCTGACCATTCCTTCTTAGTTTATTCTTATTCATCATCCACAACACTGACTCTGAGTGGTCCATAAAGCTCTGTATGGAGCCCTCCTCTTTTCTCTCTACATACTTGTTTCATGACCTCAACAACTCCCATTGGTTCAATTACCATCCTTTTGCCAATGCCTCCCATTTTCTTTCCTGAGCTCCAGTTTCCCATCACCAAATGTTTGCTGGCCATTTTGAACAAAATGTCTTAGAGGCATCTCAAATTCCGTATGTCAACAGAACTTTTTATCATTGCTCTAAACCCATTCTTTTAATGAACTTGACAATTGTTGCTGAGGCACAACCATCCTTCCAATTTCCCAGGTTTGTAACCTTGATATCATTCTCAGCTTCTCATTTTTCATTTATCCTATCTATTTCATTGATGGAGTGCTCAGGTACTTGTACTTGGACCCCAGTTCCAACGTAATGTCTCTCCTTAGCTTCAGAACACTATCCCTGACAATTTTCTCCTAGCCCAAGGACACTGGGCCTAGCAATGACTCATGAGCAGGCCCCAGTAAGACAAACTACCTTTTCCCACAATTACTCATGAATAGGCATCAGTAAAATAAACTATTTTTCCCCACCATAAGAACAAGCTGACTTCTGAAGGAATTCTCTTCTAAAAACAAGACTATCTTCTAACCACAGAATTATCATGTATTGATTCCCAAAGTTATCATATTCAATCCAGAGGTCAAGCCATAGACATCAACTCTCAAAGCTATCTTGATATAGACCAAAAATACAACTCTAAGAAATCCCTTACCCTGGTTTCAAGTAGTGAATGACTCTAGTGACCAAGGTTGTAAGTTATTACCTGATTAGCATATCTGCCAGATAATCCACTGCTTTTCCTCTATAAATTTTAGCATCACTCCTGTTAAATTTCAAGTTCCTTAAGAAATGCAAGTTCTCTAAGGCACTCTGCCTGCTATATTAGCATTACAATATATCTTTGCCACCTTGACTTAAAGAATATTTGAGTCTGTGAATTGATTCCAGATGACCTTGTCCAGTACTCTGGTCTTTGGGGAATCCCTTAACCTCTTAAACTGCATCACCATCACTTGCCAATTTTATTTGATCTCTCTGTCTCAAGCCTCTTCCTTCTCTATTCCATCCTTCTATTGGCTGCCAAAGAGTTTTTTCCAAAGCACTGGTCTGTCCATGTCACCCTTAACACCCCCACTTTCCCCACCCCTTTCAATGAATTCCAGGGGTTCCTTTTTATCTCAGGATCAAAGAAAAACTCCTTTGTTTGGCAATGCAATCCTTTCACAACTTGGCCCTTTTTACCTTTCCACAAAATGTCACATCCAACTACATGGACCTATTTGCTGTTTGCACCTAAAAAGCTCCATCTTGTCATCTCCATGCTTTTGCACTCCATGCCTGGAATCAATTTCTTTACCTCCTCCTCTCAATATGTCTGGTTTCCTTCAAGACTCAGCTCAATCATTACCTTCTACATGAAGTCTTTGCTGAAGCCCTGAGCTATTAATGAATGCCCTCTCCTTCTTAACTACCTTATATTCATCTTGTATATATCATATTTATAAATGTTGTCTTTCTCTAATAGAATATAAACTCTTTGAGGACATAAATTGGTTCACTTTTGTCTTTGTGTCATCATGGTTTGGCACAGTGCCTGGTACACACTCAGAGCCTAATAAATGCTTATTGATTAACTGATTGTTGGGGGGGAAAATATCTACGACATCACCCTAGAAAATGAACACTGTGAAATTCTAATGACCAAGCCTGGCCATAGAGAAGAGATTGGAGAAGGTATATCCCCATCTTCTATGGACAAGTGAGAGACTAAGAGTATGGACAGCTTGCATCCTGCAATGTTAGACTTAGCCAATGTATTGGTTAGTTTTGTTGAACTGGCTTTATTTCCTCCTTTTCTTTCTTCATAAGGCATGGCTCTCTGGGAGAAGGAGGAGAAAAGATACATCGGGAAATCTGTAGGTGATGTAGAAACAAAAGATATCACTAAAATTTTATTTTAAAAAATATACCTGAGGGATCCTTTCCTGTTTGCTGTTGCATTGAAAAGTACCTTATGGAAAAGTACCTCATGATCTTAACATAGATTAATTAGGTGGCACAGTGGATAGAGCCCTGGATTTAGAGTCAGGATGATGTCAGTTTAAATGTAGGCTCAGACACGTTCTAGCTGTGTGACCCTGGTCAAATCACTTAACCTTGCTTGCCTCAGTTTCCTCATTTATAAAAAAATGAGCTGGTGACGGAAATGGCAAACCAAAATTTTTGCCAAAAAAAAGCCTAAATTGGGATCAGAAAGAGTCAGACACAACTGAACAACAAAAATTAAAATGAGTATTATTCAAAGTGGATCTTTGAAAGTTTCTATCAGTGCTATTTTTCACAGACTACGTGAGTGGCCTAAGTCATATGGGGCATATGACACCCTATGGGAGTGACAATAGAAATATATTACATTTTGTGCCGTACATCTAAGATCAAGACAGAAAGGAACCTAAGCTGTCCAAAATCTCAAGGTGCTTTTGGCTCCTTTAGAAAGCTAGGTATCTTTCTAGGAATGGTCATCTCATTCCTTCTTTCTTTCACTGTTCCCCAGTCACTTTCTCATTCTCCCAAAGGGGTACAAGAAGCAAAGAAGAAAATTCAACTTGTCATTTTGACTCCTTCTGGGCAACTGGGAGGATTCCAAGAATAGAAGAAAAAGGATTGACTGGCTAAAATGAAACATGGATATTCTCTGGGGATTGAATTTTTAAGGCTTTCTTTGAAAAGTTTATCTCCACATCTCATGCAAATGTGGCTCTCAAATTGCACTTGAAAATTGGCATATCTTTCAGTGAATTTTAAATGAAATTATGTCAATCTTACTTTGGTAGGAAACAGCTTCATCTTTATTTGTTTCATTCTCAATAGCTTCATTGACCTCATCCAGGGTTATTGTTGAATTTTTGGTAAATATGTTTGTGACTGTAACTTTAACTTGGCCCAAGTTACGCATTTCAGATCTGGCTGTTGCAAATGTTCTGGAAAGAAATGAGGAGAGTAAATACCAGGTAGCAGATCACAGATCATGGTTGAAGACACTTAGGGAAAGTTGCTTACTACCCCCAACCCTTAAATCTAAATCAGTTTTCTGGTAAAAGTTCTGAATGTGGGAACTCCCTGAGTTGGAATGATGGGGGTGAAGGGTGGTGTAGTAGCCTCGGATGCAATTGGGGGAATGGGGCAGTGGACGCATAAAGAGAGAAAGGAAGGTAAGAAAATTTTGAAAAACCATTCATATATGTGTGTAACAAAGCTAAAGTCATAGTGATTAAATTATTTTCCAAACAAACACACAAAATGCAAGTTCTAACTGATCAGTGGTCGAGTCCTCCAACAGGTCTTAACAAGCAAGTGTTGGCAGGCAAGTGTGTGGCACATTGTTGGGAAGTCTAACATGCATCAGCAGGAATATGAGTATGAAATGACTTGTTTACAACACCATATGATATGGTGACATAATTCAACATTGTGTCATCAAAATCTCAATGCAGGCAAAGCACAAATTTACAATAAATTATTACATTTGAGATGTGTCATTTTGTGAAATATAACTTTTTAAAATGATGCAAATTTCAAAAAAAAAACTGTTAAAGGATTTAAGAAAGCAGATTTCCAGGGGGACACAGAGTAAATTTTTTTTCAAAAGGGGACAGTAGGCCAAATAAGTCTGGGAACCTTTGTTCTGTTCAATCAAACCTAAACTCCTTAGTTTAGCCAGACATGGAATTTCCTAACTCACGCTGGAGAGGACTTGTCTTCCTTCCCAATGAAATGAGACTTAGACAATGATCCCATGGGAGGCAGTTTGGTGTCACAGTGGAGAGAACACTGGACCTAGAGTCAGGGAGACCTGAGTTCAAATCCTCAAAACCAACGAGCTATGTGACCCTGGACAAGGCAGATAACCTGTGTCTCAGTTTCCTCCCAGGATTGTTGTAAGGACAAAATGAGATAATGCTTGTAAAGTTCTATGCAAACCTCCAAGTACTACAAAAATGATTTAAAAAAAAAGAAATTACTTTTCTTTCCAGACTTTCATTACCAACGAATATGTGCTATCACCCCTAGGCCTGAAGTGTCTCAGTAGACAGAGTGCCAGGACTGAAGTCAACTTCATGAATTCAAATCTAGCCTCAGATACTTATTAGCTGTGTGAGCCTGGACAAGTCACTTAACCCTGTTTGCCTCAGTTTCCTCATCTGTAAAATGAGTGGGAGAAGGAAATGGCAAACTACTCCAACATCTCTGCCAAGAAAACCCCAAATGAGGTCACAAGGGGTTGAACATGACTAAAACAGCTGAACAACAAAAAAGACTTGTTTTCACAGAAGAAGCAGGGAGGAGATGCAGTAATTTAAAAATTATTTTTGTTTGTTTGATCAGGAATCCCTGAATCAGAAAATCTGTTCTTTACATTGTGTGGAACAAATCTTGGCCCTTTTTTTAGAAAGAGTTTTTAAAACAAGCTGTTCTTCCTATTTCCCACATTCAGGGAGTGGCACAGAGGAAAGACTAAAAATGGTGTTTTGTGGCAAAAATGACAGAGAAATGAGGCAGCAGAGACTTTGGGGGCAAACTAGGACAGAAGCAGCCCCCAACTTACTGTAGGTTGAGAATTATTGTTTGTCCAAATGAAGGCTCATCGGCAAATGCAGATCCAAACTGTAAAAGAGAAGAATAATTCTGATGTTGATTACGGTCATATAAAAGTGACATTCAGGTACCAAGAGATGACTTTGACGTCATTTATCAGCGTAGACATTTATCCAGTTTTTTTTTCTTAAAGAACACTTTTATCACTATTTCTCTTCTGTTCAATACCAGGGCAAGTGGAAAAAGCCCTGAGCTCAGAGTCAGAAAAAGCCAAGTTCAAATCTGACCTCAGTCACTTACTAGCTATGTGGCCCTGAGAAAGTTATTTATCCTTTGTTCACCTCAGTTCCCTTGACTTTAAATGGAGATAAGTTATAGCACCTCCCTCTCAGCGTGATTGCAAGGATCATAGGAGATAACAGTTGTAAATTATTTAGCACAGTGTCTGGCACACAATAGGTACTATGAAAATACTAAATACAACAACATGTTATTGTTATTGTTACCCAGCATGAGATAGTGGCTAGAGTTCTTAACCTGAAGTCAGAAGAACCTGAGTTCAAATTCTGCTTCACAACCCTAAGAGTTTCACAACCAAAGACAAGCAACTTAACCTGTCTGGGCCTCAGTTTCTTCATCTGTAAAATGCAGATAATAGCAACTACTTCTCATGGTCACAGTAAAGCTCAAATGAGATTATATATATACACATATTACTGCATATGTATATGTATATAAACACATATACACATATATAAACACATGTGTAATGTGTCTGCACATATGTGCAAATGTGCACATGTACACACATACATGTATATACACATATGTATGTGTGTATATACATATATATATAAACAAATATAATTGATGCAGGGAGAGAGAAGCAACATGTTTCATCTAAAAGGATATTGAATTGTGAAGTCAGGAAACCTGCGTTCTGGCATCTGCCTCAAACTCACTATGCAATCTTGGGTAAGTCACTCTGTCTTAGGCTTCTCTGCAGTAAAATGAGGGAGTTGGATGATTTCCAAGATCCTCTCACTTCTATGATTCTCTAATGGGAACCTTATCTCAAAACATCTACACAGATAAAAACATCATGATATGAGAAATAAAGTGATTAATTCAACTAAGTTTATTTTTCAGTTTCAAATGCACAGAATAGTATACACTGGCAAGCATTTCTTTGTGTAATAATTCTTTATAGTTTATTCTTCCATTTATTAATTCAATAAATTAACATTTATTAAGTATTTTCTGTGTGAACAGAGCTGGAATAGGTGCTACACAGGATAGAAAAGACAGATTAGAGGGAGATTATGGCCTCAAGGAAGTTACAATATAGTAGGTAGTATTTGTATCTGTATACAGATAATCCCAGGTAGAATACTTTTAGTATTAGAAGAGAGAGAATCCTCCACTCCCTGAATGAGTTATGCTATTTGGACCCTCCTGGCTTAAGAGTGATTATCAATAATAACTGTTGCTGTTTCCCTCCCAGCCTGATATGGTTATTTTTCTCTGCCTCATTAAAGGGGTCATCCCCTGATTACTTCTTCAACAGGCCTTTTCACTGAATGGGCATTACCTCCCCCTAAGTGAGTACCTGAATAGACCTTGCCTAAAGGAGCCAAGGTCTCCCAGTCCATGCTGGGCCATCTCCAGTCATCCTGATGAATATCTGGTCACTGGATCCAGATGGCTCAGGAGGAGAAGTGAGGTTGGTGACCTTGCACAGCCCTCCCTCCCTCAAAACAAAGTCATGTGCAAATCATGTCATCATTTCTCTGCTGGAATGGTCTTCTTTGGCAACAAAGGACAACAACGTGTTCAGATAAAGGACAGAATACTTCCAGTTGAAGGCAAATCGAAAAGATTTCATGGGATAGTTTGCATTTAAGTTGGGATATAAAGGATGACCATGTTTTGGATAGAAATGAGGGAGGTGTACACACAATGTCTGTGTGTGTACGTGTGTGTGCGTGTGCATGTGCGTGTGTGTATGGGACTTGCACACAGAATTGTGCACATGCACACAAGGAGCATCCCAGGCAGAGGAAACTGTGAACAAAGGCACCAAAGTAGGAAAATTACAAGCATTACTAAGGAATGGTAAATAGTCCCTTTGGCTGGGGAGTTGGGCTCATAGAGGAGAGATACAGGAGAAAAGACTGGAGTGTAATATGTTGGCTGCTCTGTACAGCCAGAGCCACAGACCCTGACCACCAGGTCTGGTTTACAATTGAAAGTTGCACTTTCTTTTACTGACTTTCACCATTTTCACAATAACTAAAATGGTAGCATGCCCTTTACGTCTCTGTTTGTCCTTTGCTTGTGAAAATGCCTCCTTTCTGCTCATCTGTGTCTGGATGTATTTTCTTCAAGAAACCCTCCTTTAACCTCCCCCTGCTCTGACTATGCCCTAGTACTGTGTCCCTCATCAGTGCAAAAATACGCATACACGCTCGCACACACACACGCACACACAAACACGTACACGCACGTGTGCACACACATGAACGAACACACATGCACGCACACACAAACACACGCACACACATGCACATGCGTACGCACTTCCACACTGACAAACAGCTTGCTCATGTGTGTCTTTATGTGTATTCTTTTATGGTTCTTGGGCTACATATTGTGTTTCTCTGAGAAAAATTTCCTCTTATGGAGCTCATGGACATTGTTTTCTATTTCTTCCACTGACAAGCATTCAATAAGTGCCATGTAGAGGGCTGTGCCCTGGAGATTTAAAAAAAAAGAAACTCTCTTCTTTCTCTTCTGGGGAAAATGTTAGCAATTGTGTCGGGGGGGCGGGGGGGGAGGGGGAGGAGTGGGGAGAATTAGAAAAGACCTCGAATAGAAGGTAGCACTGGATCTGAATTTCAAAGGAAGACAGGGAGTTTGAGAGGTAGAGGTGAAAAGGGAATGCATTCCAGGCTTGGGAGAAAGTGAAAACAAAGGTGTGGAGGTGTTGTATTTCCAGTAATGGATGGGAAATGGAGGGTTGCATTTGAGAAACAGTAAGAGGCCAATTTGGCTCAGTCCTTTAGCATGTAACAGGAAATGATGTACACTAGTGAGGCCAGATTGGGAGGGATTTTAAATGCCAAACAAAGGACTTTCCTTTTGATCCTCGAGCTAATAGAGTCTGGAGTTTATTACATGAGGGAATGATCTGGTCTAACCTGCTTTTTACCAAAATCCCTTTTGCATCTGTGTGGAAGCTGGATTGTAATGGGGAGAGACAGGCAGGGAGGGAGACCAAGTAAGAGGCTATTACTATAGTTTCAGAAAAGGGTGGAGAAAATGTTAACAATGCAGATGAAATTTTAAAATGTGTCCCAGAGCTGGTCACTAAACATTTATCAGTGTCCTCCTGGGTAAGGGAGAGTGGAGAATAAAGGATGGCACCCTGATTGTCAACCTTAGGCCTGGAAAGGTGATAATATCCTCAACACAAACAGTGAAAGACCCAGCTCTTAGCATGGTACACACAAGTTGGCACTCAACAAATGCTTATTAAATGAATTAATTAAACATAATAGTTTAGTGGCCTTATTCTTAGTAGAGTGGCATGTTCTAGAAAACATAACCCAATTAAATACTAGTGTAAGAGTATGGGTTTGCAATTCTAAATCACCATTTAGTAAATGTCTGTATTGGGAAACCATAGATCCCTAATGAGTATGCTTAATTAAGAGTACACTACATTGGGCAGTTACGTGGCACAGTGGATAGAATTCCAGCTCTGGAATCCATAGAACCTGAGTTCAAGTTAGGCCTCAGATGCTCACTAGCTGTGTGATCCTGGGCAAGTCACTTAAACCAAACTGACCAAAAAAAAAAAAAAAAGAGTACATTACATCAAATTATCAGGAAGGGTTAGAAGGATGACCTGGAAGGTTTTTAACTCCAAGTCAAACACTCTTTCCACTAAACAGTGCTTCTTCTTACCTTCATCCTCATAGAATGAAACTGTAACCAATTCAGAAAAAAAAATACATCTCATGTTTATATTGAATTACATGAATTCTTACAGGAATTCAAATTCTATTTCCATCCAAGATGAATTACAATGAAACCGAGAAATGGAAAATAACAACTTTTAGAACTTAAAAAGAAATGTGCAGTATGATTTTTTTGGTTGCCTTGAGGGGGAGGGCAAGGTGGGGAGGCTGTCTTTTGGAAATCATTAACTTTTAAGATATTGTCGAATACTTCCTCTATCCATCTTTTAATGATTTTCTAAATTGGGCTTTGTTTCCCCCATGATTCAATCACAGCCACTTAATGGCTGTGCTTCTCTGGGCAAGGATATAAACCTCTCTGAGTCTCAGGTTCTTCATCTGAAAATAACACCTGCCTCAAAGGGCAGGTAAGAATCAGATGAGATCATGTACACTTGATTGCTTCAAAGTCCTTAAAAAATAGGATAAAATTGTGAGCTATTATTGTTACCTTTACAAGAGCAAAATTCACATAAAGACTTCTAAGAATATTTGTAAAGATTAAAAAAGAACTTACAAATTCTTCTATTCTGAAATGTAAATTCTGATAGTTTGAGGAGGTTTTGTCATCCAGGCCTGATAAGTTCCATGACATTGTAATTATCCCAGGGAACGTTCTTCCTGAAAATAAACATATGGATGACATGTTACTCAGGGAAAGAGTTTTTAATCTTCCCCAAAGGGGTGTTTAACCTCAAGTAGAGAAGATTAGGGGAGAACATGATAGTCTGCTTCAAGTCTTTGAAGATGTCAGGTGGAAAAGGAATTAAACCCTTTTAATAGCCCCTCACTACTCTTTTTGGGTCCAGTCTATCCCTTCCAAATCATCCTATATACTGCCACCTTCCTAATGCGGTGGCCATACCAAAAATGTACCCAGAAATTTTCAGTGGCTCCTCCACTGCCTGTGGAAAAAAGCATGAATTGCACATTTTGTCACATGAGGGCCTCCACAATCTACATCCAGCTTCCTTCTCTGACACTTACATACTCTGCTCTGGGAAATGTCCTTCCTGGTTGTCTTCCCTCCTATGGTTCTCTTCCTTTGTTCCTGTGCTTACAAACAGCTCCTTGTGTTCTTGATTCCCTCTACTGAAGCCTTTACCTTTTTTTTAAGGTCCATTTCAAGGTCCACCACCTCTCATGAAGGCTTCTCTGACTTCTCACACACACATCCCCCATCACACCCCCAAAGGAAAAGTGATTTCTCCTTCCTCAAAGTTCTAGCAATTTGCCTGGATTCATTCTTTGAATCTGACCCATTTTATCTTATAGGGGCAGTCAGGAGAAATGGGAGTGCTGGGCCTGAGTCAAGAAGACTCATCTACCTGAGTCAACGCTGGCCTCAAATGAGTACTAGCTATATGACCCTGGACAAGTCACTTAATGCTCTTTGCCTCAGTTTCCTCATCAGTAAAAGGAGCTGGAGAAGGAAATGGCAAACTATTTCAGTATTTTTGCCAAGAAAACCCCAAATGGGATCATGAAGAGTCAGGCAACAAGAACAGTAGTGTAAAGCACACTGAAAAGAAATCCAAGGTCTAGCTCAACATGAAGCTGCAGACTTGGCCGAGAGAGGTGGATTAAGGCCCATGGGAGACACTCTTGGACTAGGAGTCAAGGGACTGGAGTTCTAAACCCAGCACTGTCACTAACTGGCCATGCGCAGCCTTGGACAAGTCATCCCTTCTCAGTCTCCTCATCTGGCTGAATTCAACAGTCTCTAGATTTCCTTCTACCTATAATCTATCATCTGTATTCTGTCCTGGTTTCAAGGGAAAATTTTCTTGGGCTCTCACTTTTAAAAGTCAGTTTAAAAAAGAAGCTTGTTAAAGCAGACTAATACAATATAGATGTTCAGTCATTTTGACTTCGTGGCAGACAGCTATATGTTCTCTGAAGTTAAAGAAATGATTGTTTTATCCTGGTCCTTGATCTGGCTGTTTAGTCCAAAGAAGGCACTTTTTTTTACCCTTCTTTGATAATTCAGTAACAGAAGGTACTACTTCTACTTTCCTGTAATTGCTTGAATTCATGCGTTATAATTTTGCCATGACGGTGGAGGACAAGGAAGCAGCAGTATGGGTACGGTGGAGGAAATGAAGCCTTCTCTAAGACAAAAAGACCAGGGTTCGACTTCTGCCTCTGACACATACTCTTTGTGTGACCGTGGACAAAAGTCACTGAGCTTCTCCATGGCCTAGAAAACTTGCTAAGATCATACGTAAGCCACAGATGAGTTGAAAAAAAGGATTTACATTAGTGGAGGGAGTTCACTTACTGGTTAAATTAGAGGGGAGTGTGTGTGTGTGTGTGTGTGTGTGTGTGTGTGTGTGTGTGTGTGTGTGTAACTGTGTGATCATGTGTACGTGTGTGCAAACTTCTGTTAACAAGATTCATTTTTTCAAGCACTGGTAGCATGGGGTGCAAACATACCTTGGTTACATTGGGAATCCTTGTAGTAATACCCTTCTGGACACAGGCAAAAGGACTCATTGTTCAGAGCTACACACACAGACGAACCATAACACATCTTCTCTGCACAAGGATCAGGAACTAGGATAGAAAAGGGAAGAGCTGAAGGATTCACTATGACCTCACCCAAGGTGAAGGAGGTTAAGATTCAAATGTTGCCATAACTGTACCCTCCTGCTTCTACACACACATCTTAGCCCCATGCCTCAGCCTCTTAGCTCTCAGAAGGGAACGCAACATGTACAAAGCTTGGCTGACCTTTTTTGCCCACCCACTTTGCTTTTCCTGCTGACCCCTCGAACTCAAATACCTTCTTGCCAGTTAGCTTCTGGAATTAGTAGACAGGGCCAGGTTCTGATACAGAATAAAACAATTTCTGTTTCTGATCACTGCCAGAAATCTTTGAATGGGAAAGGCCTTCTTGCTTTTCCCTCTACTTCTGCCTAGAAGTTCAAAGCATTTTAAAGCACTGGATAAAGCTTTATCCAATTCAGATCTTTGAAAGAATAAAAATAAATGCCCTCCTTTCTCTCTTTCTGTCTCTCTGTGTCTGTCTCTATGTCTCTGTCTAGTCACTAGATGACTTTTGAGGTCCCTTCCAATTCCAAATCCATGTGAGTCAGTAACTCTGTCCTCTGGGCCCTGAAAAAAAAAGTATAAGTGAGGCACTTGGGGTTAGTGAGGCAGTCAGGTGGTCCAGTGGTTAGAGCACAGGGCTTGGTGTCAGAATGCTTCAGTTTGAATTCTGCTTCAGATACTTAGGGCCTGTGGGACCCTGGACAAGCCATCAACCTTCTCCCAGGTTCACTTTCCTTCACTGTAAAATGAGGTTTGGATTTGATGGCATCTCAATTCTTTCTAGCTCTACATCTATTGGACAGAAGGTGGGTGGGAGTGCTCAAAAGTGATCCCAAAGCATTACCTCAGAATAAAGTGGGGAGGACCTGAGTTCTAGTCCTTGCTTTGACACAAGATGAGATTGTATGTCCTTGGACAAGTTGCTTGACTTTTCTGGGCATTGCCTTCCTCTCCTGGAAAATAAACTGAACTAGATGACCCCTAGAGGTGACTTTAATTCTCTATTTCTAACCCTATCTCTTCTGCCCTACCCCTAAGGACAAGCCCCACCAAACATTCAGAAGGATGACTCAGAGACATTAGGTGACATGCCCAAGATTACACAGCAAATCAGCTACTGAGCCAGAATGAGAAGCCTGGCCTCTGAACTTCAGAGCAGCTAGGTGTGAAATGGAGAGCTCACTATGCCTGGAGTCAGGAAGACCTGAGTTCAAATCTGCCTTTGGACACTTACTAGCTGTGTGACCCTGGGCAAGTCACTTAACCCTGCTTGCCTCAGTTTCCTCATCTGTCAAATAAGCTAGAGAAGGACATGGCAAATCACTAGTGTCTTTGCCAAGAAAACCCCAAATAGGCTCAGGAAGAGTCAGAAGTGACTTGAAAAAAAAAAAAAACTCGAGTTAGAAATGCACTCTATACAGTGTTTCCGAAGCATCTGTCCTTGGTGTTCCAGGGGATTGCCCAGTTTTCCCCCCAAACCCAAACCTCAAGGCCCGGCCTGTGACCCACCAGCACAAGGTGAAAGTGGCAGGCCAGGTGGGTTCGGTGGGTTCGGCAGGCTCGGCAGGACTGAGACCAGTTTGCCTGCTAGACCTATTCAGGCTTCGGAAGCAAGGCCCCATGCTCAAAGGGAAAGCTGGGGAGGCAAGGGCAGAGAGTCATCCTTCCTTCCCCTCATCCTGTCCTCTTCGGGGTAATTTCTAATCCTGCCTCAGATACTCAGTGTGACTCTGGGCCAGTCACGAAATCTAGCTGCCTCAGTTTCCTCAATTGCAAACAAAATAGCAACTACCTCATAGAGTTACTGTGAGGATCAAATGAGATGGCATTAGCAACACGTTTAGCACGCTTAATGAATGTTCATTTCCTGCTTCTTCCTCTTCAGAAACATACGCCCGTGAATGTGGATGGGACTTTCTGGTCCCGGGGCTCACAGAAGCAGTTTAGGCAGAAAGGAGAGGCCCATGGGGAGGGGCAACAGGAAAGCTCTAGAGAGGAATTCGGGGGATCCCCCGGGGCTGATGCGTTTACTGTTAGACTCTGCCCTTTTACTCCTCTAGAGAAAGCTCCTCAGTCCGGCCACCTCCACCCTCGGAAACCTTTCCGTGCTTACTCCGAGATTATTCTTAATTGTGTGGGATTATTACCAGAAGGGGGGGCTGGAGTCGGAGCGGTCGCGTTGGGAGAAGGCTCGGTGGCGTTGGGGGCCGTGGCGTTGGGGGCCGTCACGTTCGGTGGGGTTGCGTTGGGGGCCGTGGCGTTCGGGGTGGTGGCGGTCGGGGCGGTGGCGTTGGGGGCCGTGGAGTTGGGGGCCGTCGCGTTCGGGGCGGTGGCGGTCGGGGCGGTGGCGTTGGGGGCCGTCGCGTTCGGGGTGGTGGCGGTCGGGGCGGTGGCGTTGGGGGCCGTCACGTTCGGTGGGGTTGCGTTGGGGGCCGTGGCGTTGGGGGCCGTGGCGTTGGGGGCCGTGGCGTTCGGGGCGGTGGCGGTCGGGGCGGTGGCGTTGGGGGCCGTCGCGTTCGGGGCGGTGGCGGTCGGGGCCGTTGCGTTCGGGGCGGTGGCGGTCGGGGCGGTGGCGTTGGGGGCCGTCACGTTCGGTGGGGTTGCGTTGGGGGCCGTGGCGTTGGGGGCTGTCGCGTTCGGGGAGGTCGCGTTAGGTGCGATGGCGTTCCGGGAAGTCGCGTTCGGGTTCGGGGCGGCCTCGCTTGCTTTCGGGTATTGAGTGGAGGTCGCGGCCTCACTGGCGCCTGGTGGGACAGAAATACCAACTTTGAATTCAGAAGACAGATAGTGGAGGACTGAAATGGTTAATACACCTTAGAGGACACCAGCTGAGCTGAATTTATACAAGGATCCCTGCTCCTGGAGAACTCACAAGACATTTTTGTGAGGGGTGGGGGTGGGGGGAGATGCCCACTTAGTTTAACTTGCATTTCGTTGTGTCTTGGGCAAGAACATAGCTGTGTTTGATGTGGACAGCTTCTTATCCTCTATTTCTTTTTTTAAAACTGTTTCATCGATACCTTCTGTCTATACATCATCGTCTTTTCTGACCCCACCTCCAACCTGAACTCTTCTCCATGAGAAAGAAAAACAATTGGACCAAAGAATATGCAATACAGTGATGCCGTCTGTCTCCTGTCTGACAGTCTGTCCAAGTAGTCCCTTCTCTCTGTGATCTAGGGAAATATAGAGTGCTGGTTTCCAGTACCTTTATTGGGTTTTCAGGTGGTCAGAATCTGACTTTCTTGCAATGATCTCTGGTTACATTGTTGCAGTCAGTTCTGCCTATTTTGCCATGGCCAATTCATTGCAATCTCCCCCGGCTTCCCCACCTTCCTCACGTTCATCATTGCTTACCACACAATACTATTCCCTTGTATTTATCTGTGTGTGTGTGTGTGTGTGTGTGTGTGTGTACATGTATATTCATATATATTCAATCTCTGGACATCTGCTTTTTTGCCTGTCCTTTGCTACCACAAAAAGTGAACATGGGACCGTTGTTTCTGTCTTTGACCTTTCAGAGTCAAAGGGGATAGACACTTTAGTGGCTTTTCTTGCATAGCTTGCCTCTGTGTTGTAGCTTCATCTCACATCATCTCCTAAGGAGCACAGCCAGTGGTAATAACCTCCTAGCTGGCCCATCTGCCCCTTCCCAATTGACACCGCCCCTAAGCTCCTCTTAAGCAATAAGGATCTTTATTAGCCTCATTTCAATAGCATCGATTCCGTTCTCAGAAGCCTATGATGACTCCCACTTCCTTGTAGTTTTATTACTATTCTGAATCATACCACCACCATCCCACTTCCAGATGTCCTTATTTCTCCTGACTGTTCATATTTCCTTTCCCAAAAGGACCTCCTTATGATTCCTCTTCATGAATGGCCAGTTTTGCCCAATCCAGAACTTGATTAAGTTTATAGGGGGAAGATATTTTGGATGTTGTGTAGAGAACATGACAAAGGTGGATTTTTACACAAACTGGGAACTGGAGGCTGAGAAAGTCCCTGAGAGAATCTGCTTTTGGTTGACTATTTCAACACTTAGAATTGGAAAGGCTGATTCTGGTTCCTCAAGCAAATCTGCCTTTCAGGATGATTATACGCAACCAATGCAGCAAAGACCAAGAGTTGACACTATATACTTCTGTTTCATCATGGAAACAGGGGAGGGAGTCCATCAGTGACAGTATGCTAAAAAAAACTTTGACTTGGAAAGTAGAAATTTTTTTCTCCATCAAATGAGATGTGACACTTGGTGAAAACAGGATTTTTCTGTTATTGAAAAAGGAGAATCTTAAAAATACCCCTCACTGATTATAAAAGTGGGAAAAGGACCCACATGAACAAAAATATAACAGCTCTTTTTGTGGTGGCCAAGAATTGGAAATTGATGGATGCCCATCAGTTGGGGAATGGTTGAACAAGTTGTATGTAAATGTAATGGAATATGATTATTTCGTAAGAAATGATGAGCAGGAGGACTACAGAAAAACTTGGAAAGACATATGAACTGATGCTGAGTGAAGTAAGCAGAACCAGGAGAATATTGTACAAGTAACAGTCACATTGTGCAATGACTAACTTTCATAGACTTGCTCTTCTCAGCCATGCAAGGATCTAAGATTCCTTCAAAGGACTCATGATGGAAAATGCTGTCCACATCCAGAGAAAGAACTGTGGAGTCTGAATGCAAATCAAAGCATACTATTTGCTCTCTTTTTTATTGTTTTGTTTCTTCTTTTGGTTCCTCCCATTGATTCTAATTCTTCTTTACAACATGACTAATATGAAAATATGTCTAATATGAATATATATATATATATAGAGCCTATATCAGATTGCACACCCTCAAGGTGGTGTGCAGAGAAAATGTAAAACTCAAAAGCTTATGAAAGTGAATGTTGAAAACTAAAAAGAAATCAATTAATAATACCCCCACTTCCAAACTTTGGGGAGGAAACTCTTGGAGGAAAGATGCTGTTTTCTTTCTCTTTTTGCATCCCCAGCAACTGACCTTGAGGGCCCACCCCAGTAGGTACACTTAATAAATCAGGGGAATGGAAAATACTTTTTATAAGAAATTCTGGCAATGTCTATCCCTTTAAAAATCTATTTAATTTTTAAAAATAGAATAGAGCTATCCAATTAAAATTTTGTGTATCAAAACTAGGCTAAGCATTAATACTGAGTAAGATGGTAACTGCTCCCTGCCACCCTCTAAGTTCTATAGGGGAAGCTAGATATAGAGAAAATTCCTGTTCCGGTATGGACTTCACTAGATGGTATCTGGTTTCCTTCTGAATGAATGCTATCATACTTCCATTTCCTCTCCCACAGGCTTATTGTGAAGAAAGAGCTTTGTGCACCTCTAAGTGCTACAGAATGGTGAACTCCTCTCATTTTTTTCATATAATAAGTTTCAGGAATGTTTCTGAAGCCCAACTCAACTGCTTCCTTCTTTAGACACGAAGGAAATCTGTAGAATTAATTCTACAAGTAAAAAATACATTTTTTTTAATCTCAAAAATAAGTATATCCTTTGGTTTGACAATAAATTGCTCAAGGTAGGTATGAAAACAAAAATGAGTCTAAGCTCCCAAATGGGAGAATCCCCAGCATTACCCCTCTTTCACCATCCCTCTTCCAGTCTGTTGGATTTTCAATCTTAGCATCCTCCTTGGCTCCTTCCTTTCTCTCACCTCACACACATTTAATTAGTTGCCAAGTCTGCTGTCTGCTGCTCCATCACCTTTTGTGTCCATTCCCTTCTCATTCACAAAGCTACCAACCTAGTTGAGGACCTAATTGATGCTCCTAATTGGCCTCCCTACCTCAATCCTCTCCCACCTCCAGTCTATTCACATAGCTGCCAAAATGTTTTTCCTAAAGCAAAAGTGCAATGGTTCCCTACTACTTCTAGAATTAGATGTAAACTCTGGCTTCTAAAACCCTTCACAACCTCGTCCCACCCTACATTCCTAAGCTTCTTTTTCATTCATCTTGTTCATTCTTTCTCTGGTCCAGCCAAATTGTTCTAGCTGTTCTGCATACATGATATTCCACCTCCCATCTCTGTGTCTTTGCATGGTCTATGTCTCATGCCTATAAAAGTATTTTCTTCTCAATATTTATTAAACGCCTACTATGTGTCAGGCACTGTGCCAGACCTTTTAGAATTCCTACTTTTCTTCAAAGTTGTCAGACATCACCTTTTTCATGTAACCTTCCCTACCCCACCCCCAAGCTATTTCCTCCCTCCTCCAAAAATAAATAAAATAATTTTGTTTGTATTTTTCATATGATTGTACATTCCTAGAGGACAGGGATTTTTCCTTTTTTTGTCTTTGCATCCCCAGCACCTAGCATAGTTCCTGAAACACAGTATGTGCTTAATAAATACTTGTTGATTCATCACAGCTATGGCGTTGGTTCTCTAATCTCTTCCTATAATAAAATTGTATGCTTTTCATTTCAACATCTGGAGACCTTTTGCCACCACCAACATCCAAGGAACCTTGGAAGGTGTGTGTATGTGTGTGTGTGTGCGTGTGTGTGTGTGTGTGTGTGTGTGTTTCTTCCAGGAGGAATGATGATATATCATGATACAATGGAAACAGCACCACTTACTAGTTGCATGATCTTGGGAAAATGATTTGCCCTCCTTGGGTATCAGTTCTCTCATCTGTAAAATGAGGGGATTGGACGAGGTGGCTTCTGAGGTCCCTTACATGTCTAGCTAGACAGATGATCCTGTGAACTTAGGATAGCACTTTTAGGACTGTTTCCTGGACTTCTATCTAGTACTTCTCTATCATATGTTTTGCCTTCCTAATACCTGTCCTGTCAGCTAGATGGAGTGGGACACTGCTTTATAACATCCTATAGAGGGAGGACTCAGCACAAAAAGAATTTCAGGATATATTATAAACACATTGTCTAGTGTATTCAAGCCTGGAAAAATAAACTAGGTGTCATGGCAGACATGGTGCAGTTTGACTGCCACAGGAGTCAGATTATGACAAGCATTGTCAGTTTCACTTCTTAGTTCTGACTTTGCTTCTAGCCCCCAGCCCAGTTTATCTTTGGAAACTTGGGCACTTCTCAATCTGAGTTTTCTTATTTATAGAATAAAAGGGTGACTGTAGATTCTAAATTCTATGATCTTTTTTTTTCTGGATCTCTAGGTCACAAGGAAGTAAAATCTTTACTTTGTGGGTTGTCCATGCCTTATTCCTGAGTTCAAAGGTGACCATAATGTTAATATATAGAGGAGTAATATTTCCTGATGTCATGTTCAGCCACCTTCAATCTTGAAGGCTCTCCCAGCCCACCAGCTACTCCAACCTATTAGACATCCCATTCCACTCTTAAGTTTTTAAAACTTTTCCTGTATTCATTCCTTGCAATCATACATTCTGTTGTTACCTCTAGCTTCTTGAAACTAGGTGTTAGTTTTTTTTTCACATCTTACCAAACTTTTTGTTCCCTTGAAACACTTCTATATTTCCCTGAGTCAATTACAGGACTTAACGGTTGAAAAGCCAAGTTAAGAATCAAACCCAGGTTCTCTTACTCCAAGTCACATGTACTTTCCATGACACCACCTGCTACCTCTAAGGTCACATACTCAGGCTTTCTACTCAAGTTAGCTTAATAAAACATCAGCAGGTCTAATTTACGTTCCAATTATACCTGCCAAATTCAGCCAGAAGATGAACTTACTCTTTATGTTATGTCATTATGTCTCTGCTTTGTCATTAACATATTACCACACTTCCCAGTAAGCCTACAAAAGTGTAGCTGTTACAACAGTTGATCATTCTCCTTTATCACATAGTTTTTATGGGATGAGCTGACTCCAATAATTAGCCTAATGTTGTTCCCTTTTTTAAGCCTGTTAATAATTAGATTAACTATACCTGTTGTGTGAAATACACATGTAATTTAGGGAGGGGAGATTTTGCCCACTATAATGGAGTCACTCTGATTATTATTAGGGCAGAAAGTTCCCTAGAGCTGAAGTCATAAAAATGATGTCTCACCCTTGGTACATGTGTATTAGGTGGCATGGTGGACAGAGACCTGTATTTGAAGTCAGGAAAATCTGAATTCAGATTGTGCCTCAACAGCTATGTGACCATAGTTGCTTAATTCTTATAAGCTCAATTTCTTCATCTCTAAAATGGGGGATAATAATGGTTCTTAAGGATCAAATGAAATAACATATAAAGCACTTTGAAGACCGTAATGGGTTATATATTAGCTATCATCATCATTTGACTAGAGGCAAGTCTTAATCTCTCTGACTTTGTTGGATTATCTGTAAAATAGGATAAAAATCCTAACAACCTTTAGAAAGGATTTCTGTGAGAACAGTACTTTATAACCTTAAAACGCTATATTAATTTGAGCTCTGTTTTTATCATTCAAGGAGCTGTTCTGGGATCTGTTATGGAGATATTAGAAGCAAGGAAGGGACAATTCAACTGTTTCCTTTGCATAGTCTCCATGACAAATCCTAGTCTGTTGAATTCCATAATTGTAGATGAAAAAAATTAACCAGTTCTGCCACCACATTGAATAACCCTCTTTGTCACAGATCAAAATATTCTGTGTTAGGGTCCAGGATGGTAAACACTGCTGTTCTTTAGATCTCAGTTCCTATATATGTGCCACATTAGCCCGCTGTCACTTATTTTGGACACAGCAATGACAACCAAAGCTACTTAATCCATTTCCAACAATGGCTAAAAGTGTTTAAAGAAAAATGAAGTTTCTTACCAAAAGTCATGAAAAGGAGCAGGCAGGAGAGTAAGGAGAAGGCTTTCATTTTGGATGCTTTCTTTTGGCAGTCCTAGCAGGAAATGATTCTTCTCTCCACTTTCCTTTGCTTTTATAGGGCTACCCGGGTTCAAAGTCTGGTAGTTCACTGACGTCAAACTTGTCAAACTTGAAAAAGCCAATTTATGATTAGTGTTTAGCCATTTAGAGTAGAATTACCCTGAAATTGAGAGATAAAAGAGATGTGCCTGAGTTTACACCTTTCCTACTCAGGGTTCAAAGGAACAATTACATCAAGTAACTCAGCCTCAATAAGTTAGAAGTTGCCAATATCATTATGCTCTTTCTTTAAAATGGGAAATCGTGACCAAGAAAAGTTAAGTGGATTTTGTACATTTTATAGCAAGAAGTACATAGAAAGTGTATGTAGTATGAATATAAAGTTAATACACACTTACATATATAAATATATATTTGTATACATGTATATAAGCCAAGTAGTACAATGAAGCAACAGTCTGGAATATGAATATTAACATCATTAAAATCACTATAATTTCAAAAAGTTAACAAGCATTTTTTGAATACCTACTATATACCAAGTAAAATGGGGCTACCAGGAATAAAATAATAATGTCATGAAAATAATAATAACAAAACCCATCTAGGCCCATTTCCTCACCCATATCATGGGAATGGGAGCAGGTGAGAACCAAGTAAGGAAATACCAGACAAAGTGATTTACAGTAGGGACTATGTGCTTTGAGACCATTCAAGTTATCAATGAATCAATCAAGTATTTATTAAGTACATGCTATATGCCAGGAGCTGGAGATATGATTGTGATGAATGAAATTTCTATTCACAATGAACTTGCATTCTATAACAAGAAGTACATATAAAAATATGGACTGTATAAATATAAAATTAATAAATACACATACATACAAACATATATCTTTGTATACATGTATATGAGCCACGTAGTTACATACAAAGTACTATGGTAAGGTCCTAGCAGGTGAAGGGAGGTTAGAGAAGATTACATGCAGAAGATGGTGCTTAAATTGCCTCTTAAAGGAATGAGGTGAAGGTAAGGAGGGAATCAATTTCAGGGATGGGACAAGGACAGTGCAAAAACACAAGAAAGGGAAATGGAGCATCATGAGTCTGGAACAGACCAATTTGGTTAAATCACCACATGTAGGAGGGTGAGAAGGGGAAGTGATGTCTAACGAGCCTGTAAAGGTATACTTGAGCTATTGTATATGGCTTTAAAAGCTAAACAAAGGACTTTTTAATTTAGGGAGCCACCAGAGTTGATTGAGAGGGGAGTGATGGTTTTCTTTAAGGACAATTACTTTGACAACAGTGTGTAGGTTGGACTGGAATGGTCAGTGATTTGAGGCAAGGAGACCAATTGAGAGGCTCTTGCAATAATCTAGGTGAGGAGAAATAAGGATTTGAACTAAAGTGGGAGTTGTTTTGTGAGTGGAGAGAAGAGGTTGGATAGGAGTGATATTGCAAAGGTAGAAGTAACAAAATTTGATGGCAGAGTAAAAGCAGGTCTTCCCTGCACTCTCTCAAATTCCCCTCCAAACAATTTTTAAAAAAATACCTTGAAATCAATTCTGGAGCAGCAGAACCAATAAAAGTTCTAGCCCAAGGTAACTTAGAAGATCAACAGGAAATTTCTCTCTTATTGTGGCAGTCCAGTACAGGCCATACCCAGAAAACCAACAGCACGTCTTGGGTGTAACCAAATAGGCAACTTCCAGAGCTTTCAACCCACAGAAGATAATGGAGTCAGACAATTGGTCAGAAGGAGATTACAGGGGACCTTTTGCTGGCAATGGGTATATGACACTGTTGCATTGCCCACACATGGTTCCAGCTCACAGTCCCAGGGCAAGGAAGAGGACTAGGAGGAACAGAGTCCCTGGTCACAGTTCCAGGGTGCAAAAGAGTGCTTGTGGTCACTCACAGACCAGGGCACAGGACAGGAGAGCAATGACCACACTTCTCCTCAGATCATACCACCTTGAAAACTAGACTCCTAGAACTAGCTCTGAAAACAGCAGCATAAAAATCTGAAGCTGGAAACAGTGACCCCTCCCTGCCCAAAAGCAAAGCCCAACTTTAGCCCTTTCCAGTCTGCTGGCAGGTGGGTAGGCAGGTAGGCTGGCTGACAGGTGTGGGGCAGGGGGCAGCTGGAGGAGAGGATGGAGGCTGGCAACTAGAGATCAGCATTTGTGACATGACCCTTGCTCTGGGACGGAGCAGCCTTTGGAGAGGAATGAAAATGCCAGGGTCAAGGAGTGTCCCAAGGCTAATTGTTCCTGTCCATATTATAAATGGGAGAGTGACTGAATTATATCATAATATTCAGAAATGCTACCTGGTATTCAGAATAGCTTAACAGAGATTGAACTGTGTAGTCTTCTGATATTGATCATAACAAGATCAATTGAATAACCTGGCAGATACAGGTGTACATTTTACAATGGATAAATAATTTTCATCGAGATTAGTAGGCAGCTTTAGCAGACATGAATCCAGTTCCATTTATGTCATCAATGTGCTGTGCCCAAGAGAATTATTCAGGTATGAGTCGTATTGAGGATGACCTCTTTTTCATTATCAGATTCTTCTGGGACCAGAAGCAGCAGAAACAGGACCAAACCAGAGCTGCCAATCCTACTACCATGATGCTTTTACATAAGCATCAGCTGCTCTTCTGGTCCAGCCCCACTCTCTATTTCTTCTTCTTGATGATAGTTACATTTGGCATTTTGGCCCCTCTGACCTGCCACTACTTCTGTATTAGCAACCACGTTAGCACACAGGGTGAGCTGCTAGTACAGGTTCTTTGATCTGCTTTTCTAAAGGAAAGACACCTTCAAAGGGGTTAAAAATCTTATTTTAATTAACAGACAGATAAATGGAAAGAACTGAGTATCCAAGAAAGAATTCAATAGACAGGGTGCCAACTGTCTAAACATAATAATACAGTCACCTACACACACCACCAGACTGGGAAAACACCAACTTCTGAGTAGTTGGGAGAGCTTCTTAACAAATGTTTACCCAGAGTCCAGTCCAGGGAATCAAAAGGTCCTTCTCATGAGCAAGGCCCGAAAGCAAAATATCAACCTCCCCGAATATATAACAAAGACTTGGCCCCTGATTGGCTCAGAGCCAGAAGGTACAAAACCTATCTGACTTTGCACAGCTGTGAATTATCAGGGTTCAAAGGAAATTAATCCTTCAGATGTTTACAATTTAACCTGAGTCTGGAAAACTGAACTCTATAAAGAAAACAACAAAAATCACACGTTGCTTGCACTTACAACCTCCTCCACTCTTCTACATACATCACTGGCACCTGAACCAGATGAGTGAGGAGTTTTTGGAGAGGGTGAGGCTGCACTCCATTACTTGAAGACACTCCAGGCCTTCAACATCACCTGTCTGAAGGTGGCATCCTGATGGTGGAAGATGCTACCATTCCTGAAGAGCACATACTCCTGGAAAGCAGAGTCTCTGAGCCACACCTCAGAAATGTCCTTTACCTGAAGCTTTATCATCCAGAGACACTCTAGTGCCACTTCCATCCAGAGCCCAAGATGATTCTGGAGTGGTTTGGTGTGGGGATGTTCCTGAGGATATTGCTCAGTTGGATACAGTCAAGATTGCTAAACTCCCAGGACCAAGTTGCTACCTTGTTCTTTTCTTCTCCTTTGGGGCTGGCAGAGCAGGTGGGCCGGCACCACCTGCTAGAGCTTTGGCAGCTGGACCCTGCCCTCTGCAATGGTTCCCCACTACATAGTGCTGCACTTCTTTGGTTTTTTCCACCTCTTCAGCCCAGCAGACAGTGAGCTACCTAGCTACAATAGCTTGGTTTACCAAGGACATGACCCTCTGCTCATTTCCACAGGACAAGAATGAGAGGTCGTATGTGGTATAGCCTAACCTAATGAGGCACTCTGTGCTCTTCTCCAGCCTTTCGTCTAACTATAAGGCCAAACTGATATAAAATCCTGAGAAAAGTCTTTATGGATATTGTCAGAGCCACTTTTTAGAGACAGGGGCACTTAGCCATCTATTTTGGATTCCCTACTTTCTTTTTTTGTTTAACATTGGGTGGAGAATTGTTTATTGGGAAAGTGAGGATCTTAGGGGTGAGATACCTTAATAATTCCTAGCCTACAGAGTAGTGGCAGGCAGGATATGATTTGAATACCAAGATTCTTCCATATTCTCCATCAGAACTAGATATTAGGGAGTTTTTCCTTACATTAAGCTTAAATTTGTCTCTTTACAACTTTTGTGCATTTTTTTTCATTTCTACCTTCTGGACCAGAGCTCAACATCTGATCTCTCTTCCCTATGACAGCCCTCCAATAGAGGTGGAGAACATGTTGTTCTTTAGGATCAACATCCCTAGTTCTTTCAAAGGATCCTCACATGACATCATCACAAAGTCCTTTGTCATCCTCACTATTCTTCACTGGGTACCATCCAGCCTATGAATTGTCTGTCCTAAAATGTAGTACCATACTGGAACACAAAATTCCAGGTGGAAACAGAACACAGTACCATGGAGCTATCACATTCCTCAGTGTGGATGTCATGCCTTCAAGTGACGCCTAAGATCATGTTACCTTTCTGTTCTTTTGCCTTTGTGGACCCTAATACTTTGGTAGAGAAGAGAAGACATATACAGTAATGAAGATCACATGCCCATGGAAAAATAAAAATCCAGATTGTCTTTTAAAAAAACCCTTTGATTTTGTAGGTTTTTGAAATATCAGCATTCAGCCATCTAATTCTTAAACTGGGAAGAGGAAATACAAATTGTGATTGATTACAATGGATACACACACACACACACACACACACACACACACACACACACACACACCCTTATTGAGCATCAGACCTGGCTGAGACCCATTCCAAACTGTAAGTTTCCTACTCTTGAAATCTTATAACAAAAAATTCCATTCCAAATAAAAGAAGGAATTCTGCCAAAGAAAGAAAGGTTCCAGTATTCAACCTGCTAGAAATGCTTCAGTGCAGATGACTCTGACCACTGAAGCAAGAACCTGAAAAAATCGAAGGCATGAACATTTTCATTATGTGTCATAACTTTATCAGAACAAGAAACTGGAAACAGGTCTTGCCAGTTATAGGCAAAGGCATCACACTACATTTTTTCCTAATGGTAGACTCTCAGTTACCAGTCTTACAATAATGTAATTGTTCACCATATAACCCACAAGGCTCTCCCTCCTCTTCTCCACCTATTGGCTTCTCTGTTTTCCTTTAAGTCTCAACTTTCATCCCATCATCTACAGGTAACCTTTCTCAACCCTTCTTAATTCTAGCCCCTTCCCTCTATGAATTATTACCTTTTTTTTTTTTTTTTTTACTGTATATAGCTTGTTTGTGGTCTCCTCTGCCAAACTGCGAGCTCCTTGAAGGCAGGAACTTTTTGCCTCTTTTTGTATCTTCAGTATTCAGCACAACGTATGGCACAAATTAGGTGTTTAACAACGTCTGTTGACGAACTCATGACTGACCTGTCTAGAGTTGTCATTTTTTAAAACTTCATCAGTAAGACTAGATGTGATGAAATAAGACATGCAGTTTGGACATTTGAATAAGGAAAACTTGAAAGCTTTAAAATCTTTGCAAAACTCCACTTAATGCAAACTCAATAAATTATGCCTAATATATGTTATATTATGTAATATGTATTATATACCAATTATATTACATATTGTTATCTATGCAAAATATATAATATATTCTATGGAAAGATATTGTATATGTATATTATATTATATATATATTGTGTGTAATATATTACATCTAATAACATATAAAATATATTACATATACAAATACATATAAATATATTATATGTACAAATACATATAAATATATAAAATATATCATATATAATAATGAAACAGATGACAAAAGCAGCACCAATATCTCAAGTTATTTTGAAAGGAGATGGGCATAGTTAGACTGAAATTCTAAAAAGCTCCTTTTAAGGTTGATAGGATGAATACAACTGACAAAACAACTAGGCCAAAACAGTAATTTTAAAAAGCTAGTATTTGCCATACCCATTTGCTATAGTGTATATATCACATAGTATTAGATAGCATTTTTTTAAAATATATTTTCTTTTGCTTCTGAGACTAGATCTCCCTATCTTGCCCAGGCTGAAAGTGCAGTCCATGCCCATCCCACTACTGATCAGTATGGAATCTTAAACCTGCTCCATTTGTCTGAGTTAGGCTGGTTTGCTCCTCCTTGGGCAGTTTGGTGGCCCTCTGCTCCCAGAGAGGGTTGCTTTGTGGGTACCAGATTTAGAGCAGATATTTGTACATTACCCATACTACAACTTAGAACTCCCAAACTCAAGAGATCCACTAGCTTCATGATCCCCTAATAATAGGAGTTACAAGCATGTATCATCACATTTGGTTAGATAAAATGTTTAAAAATATTTCAATACCTGTATATGGCCATATATGGAGCAATGGACAATCCTAAAGGACAAGAGCCTGATTTGAGAAAGGCACTGAAGGTCTACATAGGGGAATTAGAACATCACAACAATATTTGGCTGATAGAAAAGAGATAATTTGACCACCATATTGTCCAATTACAGGCAAGAAAAAGAAATGTGAGATAAAGAATTTGGAAAATAAAATCACATCAAAATTCTACATTCCCTTAACAAGAAATTGAAAGCAAAATTCATCAAGTTAAGGTCATCTGAGGAGTCAAAGAGCCCAAAGAACAAAGTAAGCAATTCAGCATCACTCAAAATTTTTGCTGCAGGAACTTGAGAAGTAAAGAAATCAGAAGCAAGAGAGAAACCGGAAGTAGGATGAGATGAAAATCTTCTGGTCACAAATATATGGTCACAAAAAGGTCAAGACTATGAAAATGGAAGCAGGATCAAATGAGAAACCAAAATATTCACACCATGAATATAGTAAATATCAGAGCAGTTACAGACTGGGAGGTGACTGAAATTGTAACTTCTCTGCAAAACCAGAAAGTGAAAAGACCAGTTAAGTGCCATAATTATTGCCTCAAATGCTTCACAGTGGCACATGAATTGCTGTGGAAGTACTGTACCAGTTTTCTCTCAGAAGCAAGTTTGATCCAACTTTTCTTAATAGAAGGTATCATGTCTCCTATCTATTACCAAAATATGAGAATACTACTATTCATTCAAATATAAGCCAATTTTATAAGCATTTACAGTTTGTATCACTAAAAGATAATTGTGCAAACAAGGAAACAATATAATGATTGAGAATCCAAAAGTGTGTACCCCAAAATTCCAGAGGTGTTATCAATTCAGTAATTATCGAACAAGCTACTTCAGTAAGTCATGGCATTTATGGTTGATAATTACTAAGCCTTTGACGCAGTTCCACAATCATGGCTTATTCATATACTAAAAATATATAAAATGGACCCAGGGGTAGAGAAAACAGTAAAATATTTGATATACTCATGCAAAACTGCTCTCTATTAAAACATGCCATCAACCCAATCACATCAAGAACTGATTAAAAACAAAAAACCATATTGCATCTTTCAGGGAAATAATTTAACTCTATTGTGGTCCTGTCTACCCTCAAATTCATTATTGTCTCTCCTAAATTTAACTAAGTATAGCTTTCAAATTAAAGAGGAGGTTCAACTAAGATATCTTATTAATCACTTGATAAATGTGGATGACATCGTTATATGGCTCCACCAAAAAAAACAAAACAAAACCAAAAACCAAAAACCAACAACACATTAAACAGCTTTCTCATCTCATGGAATCTTTCTCCAATGATATCAGAATGTCATTTGGACTCAATGAAAAATTATAGAAGACTAAGCAAGGAGAAACTGTTTACATTCTAACAGAAGGAACTGATGTGTGTGTCCCACCAAACCTATCACCATCAGGGATCACAGAGGGAGTCTAATTAGACGAGACTTGTGAGTGGTTCTGTTATGTCTTAATGATCTTAAGAGAAGATTGGAAAGAGGAATACATTGGGGAGAAGGTAAAGAAAAGGAAAATTATCTCATATAGTCAAGATGTACGAGTAGAAATCTACACAAATAAAGAACTATACTTTAAAGTCTATACAAACAAAGGGAATAGTCTGGGTGCAAACAGTTGACTCGAGTCTTACTTTCATCTGAACTAGTTGAAGGAGGGAAGAATGAACACACAGAGTTAGATACAGAAACACATTTCACTCAACAGGGAAATAAAAGAGAAAGGGAAAAGAAAAAGTTAGAAGAAGGGTGGATTAGACCTAAGCAAAATAAACTCTAACTAAATATAAACAAAAATATCTCTACTTCTTTTGAAGTACCAAATCTACATTTCTAGGAATTCTTAACAGTTTTTTTCACCCCATCAGCAATCTGTAAATTCTCTTAATTGGCACTTTGCTATATTTAGAAGTTCCAGACAGTTTTCTTGTATTATTTCTTGAATTATGATGTTCAGAGTTGGTTATTGGTTATTGGTTTTTTTTGTTTGTTTGTTTCTTTGTTTTTAACTTGTCCTCTTCTTTTAGACCTAGGATCCTTAAGTTATACCTATGCATTCTGCTTTCAAGAGAAATATATTTTGTTTATATAGTGTGTTCTTTTATCATTGGCACTTTTGCTTCTCTTCTTACAGATTGTTCTTCATTTCTGTATATTTGTATTCCTAATCAAATGTTCTCTCTTTTGCTTCTGTGGAGAGATTCCCCACTTTGGAATACAGTTTTTCTATTCTGACAATTATTTACTGCTGTGTTGGCCATTAATTAAACTTTTGTGATCCTTATTTCTCTCTTGAGCTATTCAGAAACATTCTGTTGTGGCTTTATCCTCTCCTCAGAATCCACAGGATCCCCTCTAATGTTTTGGTTCAATTTCCTTTGTGTTGCAATCTTTATTCAAAGGTGTTTGGACTTCTTTAGATGTTCTGGTGGCCACCTTCTCTTCTGTTTTACTGTCTTTCCTGTTGATTATCTACTTGTGCACAATGATTTTAACTGAATTTTTTCCTTGAGATCATTTGTAATTTTGTCTCCTCCTATTACTCACTTTCTGACTTTTTTCATTACCATTTTTATGTCTCAGCCTTCTCCCACAGTAGGAAGTTCATTTTTCCCATTCTCAGTCCTTGTCCCAGGTGACTTCTAAGGGAATATTATTGGCCCCAGATGGATACCAGTTGCCTTTCCCTCAGTCCTGGCACAGCTCTCCCAACCCCATCTTTATATTCTGGTGACCTGATCAGTGACCTCTGATTTATTTTTAGTTCTGTAGCTAGTGCTGCTATAACATCACACCACCGTGGAAGATTTGAGCATGATTCTGTTTTCCTATATCTCCACGTTGTCCACCAAAAGTGATAATGTGAATTACTTTCTGCTGCTTGTTCCACAGAATGGTAAGTTGAGGGCAGGGGCAAGGTGGACTGGCAGAGTCATAGCTGCATCAAGGAAGTTGCTAAAAGTATCCCAGAGCACAAGCCTGCCAAAAATGTTGGGGATTTTAGAGAAAGAACATTAGGAATTCAGCTTCAGCCTCCTCTGGTATGAAGGCTTGAACAGCCCTTTTTTACCTTTGGTGTTCACCTCTCGCCTAACTCTCACCTGTGGCTCCAAGAAGCTGTAGAATGGGTAGCAGGCACATGCTTGTCAAAACATCTCAGCAGATGGGCTAAACCAGGCTGAGGATAAATGAAGGCCTCAAACCCATTGGTGAGTTAGAGGGGTCTACTCCAAGCATGTGAAGACTCCTCACCCCACCCTAGTGCAATAGGTAGATACGAATTATTTGTTCCAATGGCCATGATAGCAGCTGACGTAAGTGCCAGGAATTTGGTCAGAGAGCAAAGAGGTCAAAGTTCTTCACTGCATTTGGGGCCATTACCAGTCCTCTTGACTTTTGATGACTCTGAAAGAAAGCGTGAGGCTGACAACTTTGGGCAACTTTGCCTGACTTAAGTCCAATTCACCACACCTGCGATGTCATTGGTCCTCTTTGAGAAAAGAAAGGACGAACAACAATCTAATTCTTTAGGTTGTTTTGTCTGTGTTTTTTTGGCCTGTGGAGACAACAGCAATTCCTTTGCCTCTTGAGCATAATTTTTATTTTAGGGTATTCTGAGAGCTCAGAAGGATCAAAGAAAATTTCTAGTCCTTAATCTTGCTGGTCATGTGGCAGTATTTCAGCCTTGATTTTTTTTCAGTAAAATGAGAGACCAGGGCTTCAGCTTAAAAGGGAGTTGGGATGAGAGAAAGGCATGAGTAGAAAGAGAAGTTTAGACTACCCTTTGTGGGGAGGGTAATAGGGAACTAATACGGAAGGAATAAAATAACTGCCTTGTTGAAGTTAGATAAAATGAATTTATCACGTGCCCAGATCTGATTCAAGAGACACCAAGAACTTCAGACTAGCGCACTGTCTCCCTGGCACTTATTCTTTGATTCAAGTGATACCTAGATTTTAGACTAGAGTATTCTTTCCTTAGCATTGACTGTCTTCTATTTAGAACAGACTGATTAGGTCTTTAATTAAAGTCTACCACCATGCTTCTGTCCCTCTATCATATCCTCTATCTGCTAAAGGCTGCTTCAGTTGTTCTATAAGGATACAGGCTAAACATTTGGGGAGGGAGAAAGAAAAAGAAGGAGACTGGATATCTATCCACTGGTATGATAACTCTTGATCAGGATGGATTATTGAAATTAGAGATTCATGTGAAAGCCACCCATGGCACCATGAAGTTAATACTGGCTATGCCAGTGGAGGTGGTATCTCAAGGCCTTCCCAGATTCCAAGTGAACTCTTTTCATGACTAGCCCACTCTCTGGACAGTGCCAATAGCAGTGTGAGGGTCTCCATTATCTCCATCCTTTCCCGTTTTTTGGTTCCCAATCCAGGCACTGGAAATTCTACTTCTCTATATGCTAATTAATACAGGGACAAACATTTTTTCAAGTGCACCTACTAAAAGCTGGGCACCGCACAAGGTACTAGAGAAACAAAGTAAAGAGTGAAACAATTTTTGGCCCCATGGAACTTTATATTCTGTCAGGAGATAAAACATTTCGATATATAGGTATATAAAGAAAATAGATACAAGATAATTTTGCCAGGAAGGTAGAAAAGTAAGATGGTGCCAGATTTTAAAGGGATTTGTCCTTCATTTTCAAATAGGACCAATGACATCATGGGATGATGTTTTGACTCATGAGTAAATTGGATTTAAGTGATGCAGAATTGCATGAAGTCATCAGGCTCACTCTCTCTTCCAGATTCAATGAAGTCCAGTGGCAAGACAAAAGTTAGGATGACTCACGATGGCCCAGGTTATGCTATTCCTGGGAGTTTTCATTTGGGGATCTCAGGAGGTGATCAATGGATTCTTTCCATTTTTTTTCCCCTCATGCTCTGGGATATTAGGGCAGTTTTTCCTAAAACATTTCTTGAAATATGATGCTTAGGCTCTTTTTTTGATCATAGTTTTTGGTAGTCAAAAGTCCAGTAATTCTTAAATTATGTCTCCTTGATCTATTTTCCAGGTCAGTTGTTTTTACAAAAAGATATTTCAACTTTTCTTCCATTTTTCCATTCTTTTGATTTTCTGTAATTGCTCCTTGATTTCTCATTAGGTTTTACTTACCAAAGTCCGATTGTTAAGGAATAATTATCTTCAGTGGCCTATTCTATTTTTTAAGGTAATATTTTCATCAGTATTTTTGGTGCCTCCTTTACCAAACTATTGACTCTTTATCCATAATTTTCTTGCATCACCCTCATTCTTTTCTCCATTTTTTCCTCTACCTCTCTTATTTGATTTGAGTTGTTCCAGGGCCTGAGACCAATTCACCTTTTACTTAGAGGCTTTGCATGTAGCTGTTTTGACTTTCTTGCCTTTTTCTGAGTTTGTGTTTTGAACTTCTCTGTCATCATAATAACTTAAAGGGATTTTGTTGCTATTGTTTGCTCATTCTTTTCAGCCTATTTCTTGACTCTTGATTTTATGTCAAAATTTGGTTTTGCTTCTGGAACAGAGAGGCCACTGTCCCAAGTTTCACATTTTTCATACTACTATTTTCGGATCTAGTTCTAAGTTTTCAGTTCTTCCAAGGAGGTATCATCTAAGAAGAGGTGTGGTCACTGCTCTTCTGGCCTGTGCTCTGGTCTATGAGTGAGTAGAAGCACTCTTTTGCATCCCAGAATTGTGACCAAGGACTCTGCTCCTGCTAGTGCTCCTCCTTGCCCTGAGACTGTGAGCTGGAATGACATGTAAGCATTATGCACCCACATTATGCAATAGCATCATGCACCCATTGCCAGCAAATTTTCTCTGAAATCTCCCTTCAACCAATTGTCCAACCCCCTATGTGCTGAGAGTTGCTACTGCTGATTCAGTGCCTACCCTTACCCAGTGAGAGAGACTTTCCCGACAACTTTCTAAGTTGTCTTGGGCTGGAAAATCATTTCACCCTTCATTTTGTTGGCTCTGCCTCTCTGGAATTCATTTTAAGGCATTATTTTAAAGTTGTTTGGAGGAGATTTCAGAGAGCTCAGGCAAACCTTTGCCTTTACTCCACCATCTTGGCTCTGCCCATGTCCCCCCTAGTTCTTCTAAACTTGTCTCAATTCACTATTTCCTATAGCTCATGCATAATTTCAGCTACTCAGATCAATGAGTGTATCTTGAATGTTTGGATACCTAAGGGGGGGAAAGCCCTTCTGTGGTGTAACTATGGGGGAAAAAATATGAGGCATCCAATCATCCCTCATCCCTGCTACATCCCCCCTGAAAAGCAGGAAGGTTCTGATTTTGAATTATATTTACATTTGTGAAAAAGAAAGAATAGGAAGGTGGCAGCTTCTGCCTTCCTACCTCGGACTGTAACTTCTTCTCCCAGTCATGATCACATGAGACTCAATTCTCCCCAAATGAAGTCCCTGATTGACATCAAGTAGGATGCATTGTCAGGCTGTGATCATGCTAACAATATCCTTATCAAATTTATAGTACATTCAAAGAGGTAAATGACCAAGGGTAGCTCCAGGTATGATTTTGAAATCTTCAAGTTTTTTTTCTTTGGGGACTCTAAAGTGTCTGTGCTTCCTAACCTTACAGGAGCAGCCTGGGTGGAAACTACAGAACATTTGTCTTTTAGACCATTTACTTCTTCAATGTGATAGCTTTCTGTCCCTCTGGAAAAGAAGGAAGGAAGGAAGGAAGGAAGGAAGGAAGGAAGGAAGGAAGGAAGGAAGGAAGGAAGGAAGGAAAGGAAGGAAGGAAGGGAAGGAAGGAGGGAAGGAAGGAAGGAGGGAAGGAAGGAAAAGAGATCCTTGATGCATCTTTATTTTTAAATGTACTTAAGAGATCAGAAGTAAGACCCAAAAGAATCACAGTCAAGGATGATAGCTTTGAAAATTACACATTGAATTGACTATATGTTATATAATTTAAAAAGAAAAGCAACATATATGTATGTATACATAAACACACATGTGTATGTATAGGTATATCTATATATACATATACATGTATGTATATTGATCTATCCATAATCTGCAGTGTGATGCAGATTTTTTTCTGTTCTGTTATATATATGGAAATGTCACATTTTATTTGGTGTTTCAATTCACATAAAGATAAATATACTGAAAATTTTGAGAGTGGATTAAGTGTACAAGGAAGTAAAAAATGGCAGTTCTTAAGTGACTGGTAGTAGATGTGGAGACTAATCAATAATGAACCTTGTTCCTTAACAGCAGGGTAAGTTATGATAACGTTACTAAATATGGATTGCACGGCAGTCCACAGTTCAATTAGAACTATAGAATATTAGAACAAGAAGGAATCACTAAGGTCATCCAGTCTGATACCACTCTGGGGTTTTCCCTCTCATTTTATAGAGGAAGAAAGTGATGACCAGTGTGCCCTCATGTTCCCACCTCCACACTTTAAAACTGATGTTTTCATTCATCCTCTCCTCCTTAAAGGATAAGGTGGCCTCTCCCTTGCCCCTTTTCCCTTTCCAGCCATAAATAATCTTTCCACCTCTCCCCTTGGTGATAGGAACCTCTCTCACCATGGCCAAGACCTAGCCCCACCAATATTTCCTTCTCTACTGGTTCCTCCTCCTTCTGCCTATAACCTACAATAAAACTAAAACAAAACCAAAACAAATTCTGTTATGACTTCAATATCTTGAGGTCATCTTTTCCATTCCTTTCACTGCTAAACTGTTAGAAGAGTAGCTTACATTTGTTACCTTACCTTCCTCTCCACCCCTCACTCCTCAGACTTGTGGTCTTGCTTTAGTCCTCTGAAAGTCACTGAAACAATGTTCTTTAATGCTACCAATGACCTCCTCGCCGAATATAATGGCTTCTTCTCCTCTCTAAAGCACTTTGTATTGTTGACCACCCTCCCATTCTCAGTGCCCTCTCCTCCAGAAAATCATCAATTTGGATTGAGAAGAAACTCTAGAGGTCATCTAGTCTAATTCTCTCATTTTATACATGAAGAACTGAGAGGTGAAGAAGTGACTTGCCCAAGGTCACATAGACAGTCACAAAGGCAGGACTCCAGCTCAGGTCTTTCAGATCCTGAGGTCCCCTCCATCCCTTTCTGTCAACTATCCCATGCCTGAATTCTGTCATTCACAACAAATATTTACTAAGCACAAACTATGTATCAGGTCCTATGCTAGATACTGGTCACATAAAGACAAAAAAGAAACAGTCCTACCCTCAAGGAGCTTACCTCCTATTGGAGGAGACCAGTGATGTTAAACTCAAATAGAAACAGGGACCATGAATTCATACGTAAGGATTCCTGCAGGCCTCATATTGACTTAATTTTAAAATGTAATGATATCTACGTTTTATTGGATTTTTATTTACTTTGTTAAACAATTCCCATTACACCTTATTCAAGTTCAGGTTTCATTCAGCAGTGTTGTGTACCATGTGATTCATCTTTGAGCCCTTTGGTATAAAAGGATTATATATATGCATATATATACATATTTCCCCATTATAAAAGGATTTGCTCCGTAAAACTTGGATTCAGTCAAAGGCCATACCCAAGGACCTAGAAGGCCACATGTGTTCTCAAAGCTAGAGGTTCCCTACCCCTACCTAGAGTAAAATACAAATTCTTCTGTTTGGCATTTAATGGCCTTCACAAGCTGGCTCTAAGCTGTAGTCTATTTCCAGGCTTATTGTATATCTCGCTCCCCTTTGTGCATTCTCTGTCCAGCCAGGCAGGCCTTCTTTGCTGTTTGTTACACATGATCTTCTAGCACCCACTTTTATACCTTTGCTTAGGGCAGCTATCCTCCTTGCCTACAATGCACTCTCACCACTTCAGATTCTTAGAATTTCTGATTCCCTTCAAAACCCATGAGAATGAGAACTACCTCCTGCTTGTGTCCTTTCCTGATGCCCCCAGATGCTGCTGTTTCTCCCCAGAAATTAGGTTGAATTTATTCTACAACTACTTCACTGTGTACATGTTGTCTTTGACTCTAAGATCCAAAAACATTGGGACTGTTTTATGTTTGCCCAGAGTCTGGCGCATTCTAGGCATTTAATATGTTTGTTGATGGATTGAGTTTGAGTCCCATTCAGGGCACTTAATGAGCTTTGGGACTGAACTCTGTGGCCCTTGGCCTTTCTGAACCTCATTTTCCATCTCTGTTAAAATTGGCTAAGTGGTTCAGTGGGAGAGCACTAAACCTGGAGTTGGACATCGAAGTTCAAATCTGAGCTCAGAGAAGGATTCGCTGTGTGACCCTTGGTAAGTCCTTAAACTTCCCTCACATTCAGTTTCCTCATTTATAAAATGGGGATAAAAATAGTACTGATGCACTTTGAGAGGGTCAGGAACCCCTCAAGAACTAAAATACAGGAGAGGGTTGTCTGGAATGAATTCATGGACTCAAGCATTCTTTAAGTCAAGATGGCAAAGGTTTATTGTGATGCTAATACAGTGGGCAAAGCTCCTTAAGGAACTTGCAACTTAACAGGAGTGATGCTAAAAGTTATATAGGAAAAGTAGTGAAATATCTGACAGATATGCTAGTTATTGTAGTATATTTGTATACAGTAGTATATTGTAGTATAATTGTAATAACTTAGAACCTTGGTCACTGGTATCATTCACTACTGGAAATCAGGGGAAGGGGTGTCTCAGGGGTATATTTTTAGTCTGTTCCAAAAATACGTCTATAGTTTGACCTCTGGATTGAATATGATAACTTTGGAAATAAATACATGATAATTCTGTGGTTACAAGATAGCCCTGTTTTTACAAGAGAATTTCCTCAGAAGTCAGCTTGTTCTTGTGATGGGGCCCACTCATGAGTAATTGTGGGGAAAGGTAGATTGTCTTATTGGAGTCCACTTATGAGTAATTGCTAGGCACAATGTCTTTGGGCTAGGGAGAAAACTGTCAGGGATAGTGTTCTGAAGCTAGGGAGAAATGTGATTTTAAAACTGGGGTCTAAGCACAAGCACCCAAGTGCCCCATCAGTACCTGCTTCCCAAAGTTGTTTGAGGATAAAATGATATAACTTTATAAAATCCAATATAAATGCTATGATGATGATAATTGCTATTTTCAGGGTGCTTCATAGGTTGAAAAGCATCTGATTATTAGTATATAATGATACTGAATTATCTTGTGAACCAGGGGCTCATGAGGACTCAGGTTGATCTCTGGCGACCCATGACTCCATATTGACAAGTCTTGTACCTCCTCTGCCGACCTTCTCTTCCTCCTTCCCTCACCACAAAGATCATCCAGATGCTCTTCCTGGCAGGTCCTGACCCTGTCCTCATCCCTGGAAGAGACCAGGTGGAAATGAACACTCTAACAGTCCCAGAGCTATGTAGATCCATAGATCATGATCATGTGCTACTAAAGAGCTATGAATGAATGTCAAGACCATAGAACCTGTTCTGCCATTTAAATTATGTGCTACCTTGGGTAAATCACTTCATGCCTCTTGGCCTCAGTTTCCTTGCCCATGAAAGAAGTCTGACCTGAATGTCTTCTAAGGTCCCTTACAGCGCTGAAGTGATGATGCCATAATCCAATTTACCATACAGCTGTGCACCAGGCTGTGTGCTCTCTAGAAATCAGGCTAAGCCATGAACTTAATTCCCTTCCCCTTGACAGAGACTGAGGAGTACAAATGGGGAAATGGGGAGGAGGGAGAGGAGAGAATAAGCTTATATATTTATGATCATACCTTCTGAACTCAATATTCCTTTGTCAATGCTCATATAATTATCAGTGGTTAAATGGTATTGGGGAACATGGAAGCCTTCCCCACATTTGAGGAACCACTGATGGCAGAGGCTGGAGTCATTTGCAAAGAGTCTAGACATCCCCTTCCCAATCTCCTTAAAGGTCCCAGAGAACTCTAGGGGAGGAATGGTTTGTAAAATGAGTGGGAGGGTTCAATGGTGTCTATGGTTTCCTCTAGCTCTAAATTTGTATTCATATCTATATTGTTCCTAGTTATGCATAGACTAGATGTTACATGGACACATGCAGAGACACAGAGAAAAGATTATACTCTGTGGAAGATCTTTGGAAAGACATGGACTAACTACAAATAGACTACATTAAAATTAACTCCAAAGACATGTGAAGGAAGATGCTATCTGCATCCAGAGAAAGAATTAATAAATAGAAGGATGTATAGAATAATTTTACATATACATATATGTATACACACACACATGCACATATCTGTGTCTAATGGTAGCCATCTTGGGGGAGGGAAGAAAAAAAAGAAAAAAATGTACATAATAACTTTGTTATATATTTAAAAGTAATACCAAGTTGTACATAATATATTTGTAGTTTCATGTGCAATCATCTTTTTCATTATGCTGTATTATGGAAATGCTTGTTTTATTCCATAAATTAATAATTAAATAAATAAAAATTAAATAAAAAAGGCATGGATAGAAATCAGACAAGTTAAGAAAGGAGGAAGGGGCTGTGATCAGTAGAGGTAGCTTGTGACACTAGGAGAAGCAGTGGACTTCAAGTCAGAAGACCCTAATTTGACTCCTGGTTCTAGTCTTTTAGTCCCACTATGATGTCACTTTGGGCAAGCTACATGATCTCTTCAGGGCTCAATTTCCTTCTCTATAAAATAAGAGGCTTGCAGCAGATGACCTTGACAATTCCTTATGACTCTAAATGCTCTATGTCAATGAAGGGAGTATCCCCATACGCATGAAATGACAGTTACTCCACAAGACATATCTATCCAACACACAAGCATTAACACTGAAGGTGATAATAATTTTTTATTATATCATATTACTGACTAGAACACCAGACATAGTGGATAGAAATATAAAAATAACCAATTCTTGTGAATCACACTTTTCTGCTACAGTACTGAATTATTAGTGGAGGTTGCAATTATAATACAACATTAAATAACAAATATCCACAGGGGAGGATTTTAAGATGACAAACCAGGTGCTTAAAATTCATTGGTCTACAAAGTGGAAGCAGAATCATGGAGATCTACTCCCAAAAGCACATCTTCTAACAGCTTGCTTAATTCAACTGGAAAGGTAATGAAACAAAAAAATCCATGTCAACCCAGAGATTATCACATCATGTTCCTATTAAATATACAATCATGGAAGAAAGGTCAGATTTAGAGAGGTGGAGATGGGGGAGGGACACAGACATGAATGACTGGTGTACATGAAGGGCACAAGAATCTACCTGGGGCTCCCATGTCAAAGTTGTTTTGGAAATTAGAGTCCTACAATCATCTCCCCATCCAAGCCATCATTTGACTCATGTTTATTCTCTGGGTTGAGACACTTATCTCTGGAGTGATGAACTGTGACCGCATTGAAAGAAAAGTTTGTTTTAATTAAACAAATTAATCAATATCTATGACTTTTATGGGTTATTATATGCTATTTATTTGGGAGGTCAGAGAGGAAAAATAAATGCACACAGCTGCATATCGTATCAGGACACACAAAATCCAGAGTATGGAATATGTATGTTTCTCTATTTCTTTTCTCTCTCCCTTCTTTTCTTTCTCCATATATGTGTGTATTTCACATATATACACATACACTATATACACACATCTCATCACTGTCTCCTCCTGGAGAAATGGTATATTAAGATGGGAGAAGAAAAGAAATGTCCTTTTTCCTCCTGAAAACTGTTGTAGTATGGGAAGGGAGGTGTCTTTCATAGGGTAAATAAAAGGAGTATTTGGCATTGAAATTCACCTTCATAACAGCTCAAATCTCAAAATCAGCACGCATACATATACATATATACACCCATCACACAAGGAAGGATTTTACTGTGAACAGGATTTGGTTGTTTCCAAAACTTAAACCCACCCTTGAAGGATGAATATTTGCCACCACTGGGATCAGTCAAAGGAATGTACTGTAAAGGAGAGAATATGAAACTCAAAGATTCAATAATGAATGTTAAAAATTGCTTTTGCATGCAACTAGGAAAAATGTACTGACAATGGGGTATAGAAATCCATTTTGCCCTACGGGAAAAGAGAGTGGATGAGGATAGAAGAAGGTAGGGGTAGTAGAAAGGAGGACAGACTGGAGGAAGGGGTGGATGGGGTGCATGCTGTCCTGGAGTGTGGGGTGGGGAGAGATGGAGAGAAAATTTTGAATTCAAATTCTTGTGGAAGTGAAAGTTGAAAACTGAAAAATAAATAAATTATATATTTAAAGAAAAAAAGAATGTGCTGTAAGCTCTCAAGGCAAATTGCAGAAAGGAGTTCCTGGCAATAACATTGGAATAAGTCTACAGCTTCCCATGGTGACTAATTTGAGTGGGACTCTACTCGTTTGGTTGTAGAAGCTTATGTTTGTTCAAAACAAAACAGCATAATACTGACAACTACACTTCTCTCCATACAATTCATACTTGGAGCAAATTTCCTTAGTCCCACTTGCCTCCTTAGATCACTTGGAGAGATGTGGACCACTTGGAGAAAATATGCTAAGCACACATTCTGAAACCCCTCATTTTTACATGAAACATCTTCTATAAAGCCCTGCCAGTGAAGAAAACATCCTTGAAGTCACATAGTTCTCTCTTTTACACTTAAGCTCAAACACATTCTCAGACTCTTCTCAAGAATGATTCTGATTTGAGACAAGGTCACCATTTGGTATAATACCTAGCTCATTGCCCTGCCCCAGGAGGTGATGGTTTGCTCCATTTGTCAGAGGCCATTAAGATCCTCAGATTGCTCAGAAGCAGCAGACTGTTCTTATACCTGTGTATGCCCTAGCAGAGTTCCCCACTCACTTCTGTGCCCCCTAACTGGCTTCTCTTGCTCATTTCCATCATAGAGATAAGAGGCCTTGAACTGGAATAGAGCAACAGAAACAGTGGGTAGGAATAACTCTAAGCTGATCTGCAGGATGGGAGATGGAGAGGCAGAAAGCAGTACCTGATTCTGACAAAATCATGGAAGATCTCACCCATGATTCAGAAGGAGGTTTCTAATGCCTTTTTTCAAAAAGTCACAGCATCCATCAGTGATACCTAAATCCTGCTTGCACCTTCTGAGGTGAGAGTTACTTTGTTTTAACTATTAAGGTGCATTGCACCCAGCTAGCATTCTCTGCAACAGCAGACCTCTGGGGACCAATGGAAAAACACATGCGATCATTGAAACTGCTATTAGGATAATGTCATGCTCTAAGGAAAGCTTTTTAAGTGGCTTGTCCTATCGTATTGCATTTTGAAGAGCTGCAGTGATCCAGAAGTAACCATTCCTCCATTAAGCAGAAATAACTGCTCCCAAAGTGTTTAAGACATTTCCAGAAAACTGTATTGCCAGTAAGATTTAATCTTCTCTGCTCCCAACAGTTTTGCAGTCTCTTCTTTCTTCACCTTATCTGGACACTAGGATATTATTTGGGAAGTAGCCTCAACATAGTTTCACATGTATTAGTTCCATACACTGAGTGCTACTCAGGTGACTGATGCAAGCCCTAAATCGTGGGCATAATAAATAGATATAGAGGAAATTCTTTTCCAAAAGGCAGACACTGAAGTCTTTACTTGTTTAGAAATACTTAGCTGTCTGATAACATTCCTGAAATATTACTGAATTTCAGGGGAACTACATAGTAGTACAAAAAAGGGCAGACTGATGGACAAGAGAAAACAATTTATGTGTTACTTCTTCAATGAAGAAACTGCTTTCAGTGATCAACTCTAACACTGAACCCCATGGACAAGGTTACTGATGCAGTCGGTACAGACATGTAAGGAGAACTTACATATGACACCATCAAGCCTACCTATGCTTTTATGAAGAGTTGGTGTGGCATCCAATGGCATGGCCATTTCAGTGAAATCTAGTTTGCTTAATCAGATAATTTCTCTAGCAAATGTCAATATCCAATTACAGAAGACTTCTTTCCCCAAGGCAATGAAATACCCAGTTCAAACCCAAATGTCTCTCTCTCTCTCTCTCTCTCTCTCTCTCTCTCTCTCTCTCTCTCTCTCTCTCTCTCTCTCTCTCTCTCTCTCTCTCTCTCTCTCTCTCTCTCTCTCTCTCTCTCTCTCTCTCTCTCTCTCTCTCTCACACACACACACACACACACACACACACAAACATATTTCACCTCCACCATTAAAAATTCCTTATAACCCGTAAGCAAGAGCTTGTCTCAGGAGAAGTGATCTGTTGTGAACATTAGCCCAGGGCAAAGTCAGTGGGCACAAAATAGATGGTTTTATACCACTACATTTTCACAGATCTGCAGCAGGTTACCACAGGTTTCTAGGTCAGTGTGTTCCTCTTCTTGGGAGCCATGTTACTGTCAGACCCAAATTAAACCCATTGGCCCCAACTATAAATGAAGGATAGATAAATTGATACTTTGAGTTCAAAAATAGTTCCATAAGCCATTGTGACTGAAACTATCTCTATAAGATATTGCCTTGATCCCAGTTTGTTGGAAGGAATTCTTAAACTCAATAAAGAGGGAAATATTTTTTGGAAAGGGGTGTTGCTGTGATAAAAAACATACTGGGAGAAGAACTCTTATGTTTCTCTAGCAATTTGTGGCACTTCACAACTTCATTTCCTGCCACCTTCTGTGATACAGTAAATCCTGGGCTCACGGTTAATTTTCTTTCCTTTTTTTTCTTTAAGATATCAAGGAAAATTTATTAAAATAGAGTTGAGAGGAATTGAACACCTTGGTCAAGGTGAACTGGATGCTTCTTCAGAAGGAGAGAGAGAGAGAGAGACAGAGACAGAGAGACAGAGAGAGAGAGAGAGACAGAGACAGAGACAGAGACAGAGAGAGACAGAGAGAGAGATACAGATACAGATGAGGTCGTTTTTATGTTTGTGAAGGATAGATCCTCCCATCAGAGGACACATCCATTCTCTTTTGGGTCACAATCTTCCTTTTTAATGTATTTATGTATTTATTTATTTTTATATTTTGACATATATTTCCACAAAATTTTGACTTTCAATTTTTCTCCCCATCTCTCCCCTCTCCCCTTCCCATAATACCTTGCATTCTGATTACCCCTTCCCTCAATGCACCCTCCCTTCTATCACACTCCACCCTTCACTTATCCCCATCTTCTCTTTTTTCTTGTAGGGCAAGATAAATTTCTATACCCCATTACCTGTGTTTCTTATTTCTCATTTATATGCAATAATAATTCTCAGCATTTGTTTCTAATACTTTGAATTCCAACTTTTCTCCTTCCCTCCCTCCCTCCCCATCCCCACTGAGAAGGCAAGCAATTCTATACAGGCCATATATGTGTAGTTTTGCAAAAGACTTCCATAATTAGCAGGTTGTGTAACACTAACTATATTGCGCTCTATCCTACCCTGTCTTCCCATTTTTTATTCTCTCATTTGACCTTCTCCCTTCCCAAAAGTGTTTACTTCTAGTTACTCTCTTCTTCCATTTGCCCTCCCTTCCATCATCCCCTCACCCCACTTATCCCCTTCTCCCCTACTTTCATAAGGAGTAAGATAGATTTTCACACCAAATTTAGTGAGCATGACCCTCCTTAAGTCATATGTGAAGAGAGTAAGCTCCACTTTTCCACTCTCACCTTCTCCCTTTTCTCCTGCACTGAACAAGATTTTTCTTCTCTCTTTTTTGAATTATAGCCTGTCCCATTTCATTTTTCCCTTTCTCCTCCCAGTATTTTCCTCCCTCACCCCTTAATTTTTATTTTTCTTTATGGATATAATGTCTTCTGATTCAATTCAACCTGTACTCTCTGTCTATATGTGCATATGTATGTGTGTGTGTATCATCCCTCCACCTACCCAAATACTGAGAAAAGTCTCAAGAGTTATAAATATTATCTTTCTATGTAGAAATCTAAACAGTTCAGCTTTAGAAGTTCTTTTATGATTTCTCTTTCCTGTTTACTTTTTCATGTGTCTCTTGATTCTTGTGTTTGAAAGTCAAATTTTTTTATTTAGCTCTGATCTTTTCATCATGAATGCTTGCAACTCCTCTATATCATTGAATGACCACGTATTCCCTTGAAGTATTATACTCAGTTTTGCTGGGTAGGTGATTCTTGGTTTTAATCCCAGTTTCTTTGACTTCTGGAATATCCTTTTCCAAGCCCTTTAATCCTTTAATGTTGAAGCTGTCAGATCCTGTGTTATCCTGATTGTATTTCCACAATACTCAAATTATTTCTTTCTAGCGGCTTGCAATATTTTCTCTTTGACCTGAGAACTCTGAAATTTGGCCACAATATTCCTAGGAGTTTCCATTTTTGGGTCTCTTTCAGGAGGTGATTGGTAGATTCTTTCAATATTTATTTTGGCCCCTGGTTCTAGAATATCAGGGCAGTTTTCCTTGATAATTTCATGAAAGATGATGTCTAAGCTCTTTTTTGATCCTGGCTTTCAGGTAGTTACATAATTTTTAAATTGTGTCTCCTGGATCTATTTTCCAGGTCAGTTGTTTTTCCAATGAGATGTTTCACATTATCTTCTATTTTTTTCAAACTTTTGGTTTTGTTTTCTATCTTCTTGGATTATCTCATAGTCATTAGTGTCCCTGAACTCGATTCTCTCTTTCAAAGAACTATTTTGTTCAGTGAGCCTTTGAACTTTCTTTTCCACTTGGCTAATTCTGCTTTTTAAAGCCTCCTTCTCCTCATTGGCTTTTTGGGCCTCTTTTTCCAATTGAGTTAGCCTCTTTTTAAAGGTGTTATTTTCCTCAACATTTTTTTGGTTCTCCTTCAGCAGGTTGCTGACATGCTTTTCAAGTTTGTCTATGCCTCAAACCTCTCCCTACTCCAAACAACCCTGCACACAGATCTAAAGTGATTTCCCTGAAATGTAAGTCTCATCATGTCACTTCCCATTCAATAATAAACTCTAATGGCTATCTTTTGACTCTAGGATCAAATGGAAATTCTTCTGGGATTTCAAGCTCTTTGCAGCCTGGCCCCAACCTGCCATTCCAGTTTTATGATATGATATTTTCCTTCCTGTACTTCCCATCCAGTCACACTGTCCTTACCATTTATTCCTCAGATATGACCTCTCTCAGCCTCAATGCTTTTGCATGGCTCTGGCCATGACTGAAATATATTCTCTGCTCACCTCCAACTCTTAGAAACCCTTCATGACAAGGTTCAAATACAACCTTCTATAAGAATCTTTTCCCAGCCCCACTTCCCCTCCTCTAAAATTAATCTCTGTCTTTCTCTGTCTCTCTGTCTCTCTCTCTGTCTTTCCTTTCCCCTCTTTTTCTTTCTCTCTGTCTCATTCTCTGTCATCATCATCATCATCATCATCATCATCATCATCATCATCATCATCATCATTACCAATCTGTACATGCTAGGTAGCACAATGGATAGAGCTCTGGGTCTGGAGTCAGGAAGTCCTGAGTTCAAATCCAGTTTCATACACTTACTGACTGAAATATATTCTCTGCTCACCTCCAACTCTTAGAAACCCTTCATGACAAGGTTCAAATACCACCTTCTATATGAATCTTTCCCAGCTCCACTTCTCCTCCTCTAAAATTAATCTCTGCATCTCTCTGTCTCTCTCTCTCTGTCTCTCTCTCTCTGTCTTTCACTTCCCTTCTTTTTCTTTCTCTCTGTCTCATTCTCTATCATCATCATCATCATCATTATTACCCATCTGTACATGCTAGGTAGCACAATGGATAGAGCTCTGGGTCTGAAGTCAGGAAGACCTGAGTTCAAATCCAGTTTCATACACTTACTAGCAGTGTGACCCTAGGGAAGAAAATGGAAATGTTTGCCTCATTTTTCACAACTGTAAAATAAGGATAATAATAGCACCTACCTCCTACGGCAATTTTGAGTATCAAACGAGATAATGTTTGTAAAACACTTAGCACAGTGTCTAACACATATTAAGGGCTTAATAAATGCTTGTGTCAGGATCTGAGTTCAAATACAGCCTGATACTTACTTGTTTTGTGACCCTGGTCAAGTTATTTAAAACCCTAATTGCGTCTAAAAGCAAAAATAGATAGATAGAGATAGATAGATACTTATGTTCGTCCTTATTCCTTTCATTATTCAATTCAATAAACCTTTATTAAGTGCTTACTATGTACCAGTCGCTTTTCTAAGGACTGGTGCTACAAAGAGAAGCAAGACATGGCTCCTACTCTCAAGAACTTCATAGTCTAATGGGATAATCAATACTGAAACAAATAAATACAATGCAAGATACATGTAGAATAAATAGGAAACAATTAAAAGAGGGAAAGCACTGAAATTAAGAGTTAGGGAAGGTTTCCTGTAGGAACTGGGATTTCATTTGGGGCTTGAAGGAAGCCAATGAGGTCATTAGTTGGAGCAGAGGAAGGAGAGCATTCCAGGCACAGGAAACAGCCAGAGAAAATGCTGAAAGTCAAGAGACAGAGTGTTTTCTTAGGGAAACAGCCAAGAGGGCAGTGCTACTGTATCAAAGAGCACGTCAGGGATTAAAGTGTAAGAAGGCTGCAAAGATAGGAAGGGGGTAGGTGATGAACAGCTTCGAATGCCAAAGAGAGCTTTCTGTATTCCTGGACATAATAGGAAGGCACTGGAGTTTTTTGAGAAGGGAGGACATGATCAGATCTGTGTTTTAGGAAAATCACTTTAGTGGCTAAATGGAGGATGGATTGGAATGGGGAGAGACTTGAGACAGGCAGATCTACCAGCAGGGTATTGTGATAGTCCAGGTGTAAGGTGAGGAGGATCTGCCCCAGAATGTTTGCCATGTCAGAGGAGAGAAGGGGGTGCATTGGAGAGATGTTGCAAAGGTGAAATGAACAGGCATCATCAATAGTTTGAATAAGGGGGCTGAGAGGTGGTGAGGAATTCAGGATGATTCTTATGTTGTGAGCCTGAGGGACTGGGAACATGGTCTTGTTCTCCATGGAAACAGGGAAGGTAGGAGGCAGGGGTGAGGTAGGGTTTAAGGGTAAAGATAATAAGTTCTGTTTTGAACATATTGGGTTTAAGATGCCTACTAGACATCTAGTTTGGAACATCTGAAGGAAAGTTGGAGGTTGGCAGTGAGACTAAGGCAGGATAGGTAGATTTGTAAATCATCAGCATACAGATGATAATTAAGTCCATGGAAGCTGAGGAGGTCACCAAGTAAAGTACAGTATAGAGGGAAAAGAGAAGAGGGCCCAGGACAGAACCCTGAGGGACACCTATGATGACAGACATGATCTGGAGGAGAATTCAGCAAAGGAGACAGACAAGGAGCAGTCAGATAGGTAGAAGTAGAAATAGGAAAGAGTGGTGTCCCAAAATCTGGGAGAGAAAAAAGTATCAAGAAGGAGAGAATGATCCACAGAGGTCAAGAAGAATGAAGATTCAGAAAAGGTCATTGCATTTGGCAACTAAATTATCATCAATAACTTTGGAAAAAGTGCTTTCAGTGGAATGATAAGGTCAGAAGCCAAACTGTAAGGGATTAGAAAAAAGAGTGAGAGGAGAGAAAGTGGAAATGGTCTTTTTGAGGAGTTTAGCTAAAAATGGCAGAAGAAAAATAGGATGATAACGGGAATGGAAGGTTCAAGTAAGGGTTTTTCAGGATAGAGATACAAAGCCATATTTATAGGCAGGTACATATGCACACATATACACACGATCCAAAGTTCCCTCTTGCAAACTATATGCTCCTGGAGGGCTGAGAATATTTCACTACTTCCCTTGTACACCCAGACCTTTGCATACATTACGTGCTTAACAAATGCTTAACCTTTGTATACAGTAGGAACTTAATGTCTGTTGATCAATTGGCTAATTTCTAGACTCTCATCTCTAAGTCTATGCTCCTCTGAGAACATGAGTTTCTACACTACTCTGAGTAATATTTATCGTTGATGATGTCAAAGATGATGAGATAATCTTTCTGTACCCTGGTAAATGTCAATCTCATTTACAAAAGGGAAACTGTACTACCTACCACCTGGGGCACGAGAATGAATCTGTAAAGTAGGGAAAGTAAGGATAAGATGATGAAGTTGCTACTTGTTCTAACTCTCCATGTTATTATACATATCATACAGTCACATAGTTGAAGGTGCTCATAGAAATAAGTGATTCCCCAACCCTCCTTTAACAGAAGAGCAGACTGAATTCAGATAGCTGACACAACCTCTTTAAAATTACACAGCTAGCAGAGACACAACTGGGCCTAGAATGCAGTTCTCCCTGCTTTCAAGTATTCTTTTCCATTAAACCATGCTGACTGTGGTCACTTAAACCTAGAGATGGAGTTTTCTGGAGAAGCAAATGTGGAATGGTCACATAGCACATATCTCATAAGAGATTTGTATAAATAGAGACTGACTCAAAGCAATGGAAACAGTCATCACTTGGATGCTGTATTAGGAAGACATCAGCTGTGCCAGATTGGGAGTCAGGTAGACCTGGCTTCAAATCCTGCCTCAGTCATTTACTACCCACGTTTCTCTGATCAAGGCACTTTAACCTTTCAAGGCCTCAGTGTCATTATCTGTCAAATGAGGACACTGAACTCAGTGGCCTCTAAAGTCCCTCTTAGCTCTAAGTTTATAATTTTATGATCCTAATCTGGAAACAAAAAACATCAAACCAACCTACTCAGACTTCAGAGGGGCATAGGGGGTTGTAACGTGGCTTCTTGGGGGAGATTATTTTGACTAATGCCATATCTTGCAAATGCATGTAATGAATGGATGTACAACCCTCTCACACTTCAATCCCCAAATACAACCCATATTATACAAATAAACCATAATCAAATTAACTCTAAAATCATGCAAATGTGAGTCCCATGGTGCCATTCTCTCCTTATAACAGTGATACTTAAACAGGGATGCTTATATTGTAACATATTCTATTTATATTCTATAGCCTAAAGAACCAAAACACTTGAGGCTGTGACATGGGACAGACCCAACCACTCTAAGCCTGAATCAAGTGACCCCAGTTTGTTCCTAGCTTGTGAATACGCACAGAGTAATAGACGTCAGTCATCTGGAGAAGGTTCTTAGTACTTCCGTTCTCATGCATCTCGATGGCCTCTCGGCTCCATTCCTGTGATCGAGGGTTCTTGGGGTACTCAGCGTACGGGGACATCTGGAAATCACCACTTTTGAAGATGAGTTTGCTTATGTCATTTTTATTCTTTCTGTGGAAGGAAAAAGATAACATTGATGAAGTCAGATAACCTCAGCTTAACGAGTTTTGAGATAAAAGGACCAGATATTGCTGGTGGAACAATTTAAAAGGAATGCTGTCATACTGTTTTTGGAGAAGTAAGCCCATTTTTTTAAAACCAATATTCCTGGGGGTGGAGCCAAGATGGCAGAATAGAAAGACGCACATACACTAGCTCTGAACCCACAGCCCATAAATTATCTGTAAAAAAGATTCTGGAGCAACAAATTCTGGAGCAGCAGAAGCCACAGAACAACTGAGCAGACGAGATTTCTGTTCCAGAGAGCCCTGAGGCAAAATATCCATTGCGCCCCAGACCGGGAGCCGAGCCCAGCCCTGCCGTGGCCGCGCGGCAACAAGAGGAGAAGATCCAAGCAGGCTTCAGGGACGGAATCTCCAGCGGACACGCAGGTCTCTCCACCCACAAGTGACAAGGGTCGGTGAGAGAGACTTTTTGGGTGGCTGACAGAGCAGTGGGGTGTCCCCATGGCTTGGGCCCCCTGGGGTAGGGAGGCAGCAGCGGAGGCGGGAGCACACCAGGGCTCCCCAAGCAGGCAGGAGCCTGGATCCATTGTTGAAGGTTTCTGCATAAACCCCCTGAGGGACCTGAGCCCATGAGGCGGCCCTGCCCCTACCTGAGCACCTGAACTTAATCTCACACTGAATAGCAGCCCTGCCCCCACCCAAAGCCCTGAGGCTAGGGAGCAGTATTTGAATCTCAGACCCCAAGCTCTGGCTAGGGGGATCTGGAGGCCAAGTGGGTGTGAAGAGAATATTCAGAAGTCAAGTCACTGGCTGGGAAAATGCCCAGAAGAGGGGAAAAAAATAAGACCATAGAAGGTTACTTTCTTGGTGAACAGGAATTTCCTCCCTTCCTTTCTGATGAGGAAGAACAATGCTTACCATCAGGGAAAGACACAGAAGTCAAGGCTTCTGTATCCCAGCCCACTCAATGGGCTCAGGCCATGGAAGAGCTCAAAAAGGATTTTGAAAATCAAGTTAGAGAGGTGGAAGAAAAACTGGGAAGAGAAATGAGAGACATGCAGGTAAAGCATGAACAGCAGGTCAGCACCCTGCTAAAAGAGACCCAAAAAAATGCTGAAGAAAATAACACCTTGAAAAATAGGCTAACTCAATTGGCAAAAGAGGTTCAAAAAGCCAATGAGGAGAAGAATGCTTTCGAAAGCAGAATTAGCCAAATGGAAAAGGAGGTTCAAAAGCTCACTGAAGAAAATAGTTCTTTCAAAATTAGAATGGAACAGATGGAGGCTAATGACTTTATGAGAAACCAAGAAATCACAAAACAAAACCAAAAGAATGAAAAAATGGAAGATCATGTGAAATATCTCATGGGAAAAACAACTGACCTAGAAAATAGATCCAGGAGAGACAATTTAAAAATTATGGGCCTACCTGAAAGTCATGATCAAAAAAAGAGCCTAGACATCATCTTTCATGAAATTATCAAGGAAAACTGCCCTGAGATTCTAGAACCAGAGGGCAAAATAACTATTCAAGGAATCCACAGATCACTGCCTGAAAGAGATCCAAAAAGAGAAACTCCTAGGAACATTGTGGCCAAATTCCAGAATTCCCAGGTCAAGGCGAAAATATTTCAAGCAGCTAGAAAGAAACAATTCAAGTATTGTGGAAATACAATCAGGATAACACAAGACCTAACAGCTTCTACATTGAGGGATCGAAGGGCGTGGAATAGGGTATTCCAGAAGTCAAAGGAACTAGGACTAAAACCAAGAATCACCTACCCAGCAAAACTGAGTATAATACTTCAGGGGAAACAATGGTCTTTCAATGAAATAGAGGACTTTCAAGCATTCTCCATGAAAATCCCAGAGCTAAGAAGAAAATCTGACTTTCAAACACAGTAATGAAGAGAAGCCTGAAAAGGTAAACAGCAAAGAGAAGTCTTAAGGGACTTGCTGAAATTGAACAGTTTACATTCCTACATGGAAAGACAATATTTGTAACTCTTGAAACTATTCAGTATCTGGGTACTAGGTGGGATTACACACACACACATGCACATGCACATGCACACACACATAGAGACAGAGTGCACAGAGTGAATTGAAGAGGATGGGATCATATCTTAAAAAAATGAAATCAAGCAGTGAGAGAGAAATATATTGGGAGGAGAAAGGGAGAAATGGAATGCGGCAAATTATCTCTCATAAAAGAGGCAGGCAAAAGACTTATTAGTGGAGGAAAAAAGAGGGGAGGTGAGAGAAAAACATGAAGTTTACTCTCATCACATTCCACTAAAGGAAGGAATAAAATGCACACTCATTTTGGTATGAAAACCTATCTTACAATACAGGAAGGTGGGGGATAAGGAGATAAGCAGGGTGGGGGGGAGGATGGAAGGGAGGGCATGGGGAAGAGGGAGCAATTTGAGGTCAACACTCATGGGGAGGGACAGGATCAACAGAGAGAATAGAAGCAATGGGGGGCAGGATAGGATGGAGGGAAATATAGTTAGTCTTATACAACACGACTATTATGGAAGTCATTTGCAAAACTACACAGATTTGGCCTATATTGAATTGCTTGCCTTCCAAAGGGAAGGGGTGGGGAGGGAGGCAGGAAGAGAAGTTGTAACTCAAAGTTTTAGGAACAACTGTCGAGTACTGTTCTTGCCACTAGGAAATAAGAAATACAGGTAAAGGGGTATAGAAAGTTATTTGGCCTTATAGGACAAAAGAGAAGATGGAGACAAGGGCAGACAGGGATGATAGAAGAGAGAGCAGATTGGTGATAAGGGTAATTAGAATGCTTAGTGTTTTGGTGTGGAGGGAGGACAAAAGGGGAGAAAATTTGGAACCCAAAATTTTGTGAAAATGAATGTTAAAAGTTAAACAAATAAATTAGTTAATTCAAAGAAAAGAAAAGAAAAGAAACCAAAAAACCCCCAATATTCCTATTATCACAAATGAAGGAGCACATTTGCTTAGTTGATCCAATTTCAAAAATGAAAGTACAAAGAATTTGAAATTTTAAATATATATAATGATATTTCCCAACAACACAGTCAATGGGTATCAGAGACAGAGCTTAGACCTACATCCCTCTAACCCCATGGCCAATTCTCCATCCACTCTGACACATAGCTTCATTAATGATACTGCCTTACATGCATGTTGTGCTCTATGACTTATAAAATATTTTCACCAAGAGTACCTAATGAATATCAGAACAGAAAGTTGGCTTGACATAGTGGACACAGAGCCAGCCTCAGAGCCAGCAAGACCTGAATTCAAATCCTGCCTCTGACAGATTCTGCATGTGTGACCCTGGACAAGTCACTTAACTTCTCAGTTCTAAGCAAATCGGCTGGGTGGCAAAATGAAAGGAGCATTGAGCCTGGAGTCAAGAAAACCTGAGTTCAAATTTAACCTCATACAATTACTAGCTATGTGATCTTGGGCAAGTCACTTAACCTCTGTCTGCCTCAGTTTCCTCAACTATAAAATGAGGTTAATAATAGCATCTACCTCCAGGGTTATTATGAAGATCACATAAGATACTGTTTGTGAAGTCCTGAACACTGTGCCTGACACATAGTAAGCATTTAATAAATTTGTGTTGCCTTTGTCTCCTCCCCCCACTCCCTGTAAGACTAAATTGCAAAGAAGATTCTAACTTTCACTGGTAGGAGACATTTCTTTACACATGAGTTCCTTATATTTAATGGACACTCTCTGTCTCAGAACAGCACTTTGAGGTATGCAAGACAGATGTTTTTCCCATTTTACATGTGGGGTAGGTTAATATAAGAGTGTGGGTTGACAGCTATTGGTGAAGTATAGCAGGAGAGTGAGGGAGGGTGTCTGAAATTTAAAAAAGCCTGGAGGCATTTCAGAGATAATCATCTAATCCAACCCTTCCATTTCACCTTTCCAGTAATAAAATTGACATGGACAAAGGGGGAGGAGTCAAAATGATGGAGTGAGAGCAACTACTCACCTAAGCTCTTGGACAAACTCCCTCAGGTTCCTCTAAAAAGAGAATCTGACCAAATTATGGAGGTGCAGAATCCAATAGGTGACAGACTGTGGCAGTTTCACAACCCAGCACAGACTGAAAGACCTAGAGGAAGAATCTGTTCCACAAGAGTGGAGGAGCATGCAGTGTACCATATGCGCGTCCCTGCAGCAGCACAGCAAAGCAGGAAAGGCCAAGGGTGGTGTGAGTCAGTGGCAGTGCAATGGGATGCAGTTTAGGGCGAGAGTCAAGTGGAGTCCAGAGAGTTAGAGCCTTGGAAAGAGGCCCAGGTATTTGCAGCAGCTCTGCCCAGTACTTTCAGACCTCAGATTAAATGTCTGTAAACCACCTACTTGAACTTCCAGGAGCCAAAATGGCAGAATGATCAGTAAATGCTCTTTCCTCCTCCCCTTGTTGACCTTGAAAGAACCATAAAACATTTCCTCAGAAAAGTCTTGCATCAATGGGATCAGCAGAAGGGGAAAACAGTCTTGTAGAACCTGAGGCTAGGAAAATAGCTAAGGCGGATTACTCTAACTGTGACAGAAGAGGGAGCTCTCCAAGATAGAACTCCCCCCTGGGGGTGGGGGGGAACCTCACATGAGGACCCAGGTGCGCCTAAGAGCTCCAGGGGAAATGGGAAGACACTACAGCAGCCAGGATCACCAAGCACTGAGCTTGCCTTTGCTGTAGCTCAGCTGAGGAGATCTCCTGTGACCAGATCACACCTCCCCCACACTTAACAAGCTAGCTCCAGGGTTAATCTGGGGAAACCCAAATACCCTTCACTTTCTCACACCAACCAGCTCAGCACCAGGTTCTTCAGCATCTAGCTGAAAGAACCAGAGGCCACAACACACAAAGACTCACCATCATGAGCAAGAAGGAAAGGAGGAAGGAAAAGACCATAGAATCTTTCTATGGGGACAAGGACTAAAGCACAAATACCAAAGAGGTCAGTATTGAGACTGTACTCCCATCTGAAACTTCAGAAGGGACTATGAACTGCTCTCATGCACAAAGAGCACTCCTGGAACAGCTGAAGAAGGAAATAGAAGAAAAAATGGACAATGATTTTAAAAGTATGAAAAAAATTCACTGAAGAGAACAGCTCTTTAAAAAGGAACATTGAACAAATGGAAAAGGAAGCACAAAACCTAACAGGGAAAATTAGACAGATGGAAAAGGAAGTACAAAAACTAACTGGAGAAAATGATTCCTTAATAGGAATAATTGGACAGATGGAATAGGTGTTGCAAAAGTTGACTGAATGAAACAATTTGATGAAAATTAAAATTGGACAAGTAGAAGCTAATGACTCTATGAGACATCAAGAATCAGTGAAATAAAATCTAAAGAATGAAAAGACAGAAGAAAATGTAAAATATCTAATTGGAAAAACAACTGACTTGGAAAGTAGATCCAGGAGAGAAAATTTAAAAATCATTGGCCTACCAGAAAGCCATGATGAAAAAAATAGTCTAGACAATATCTTCCAAGAAATCATCAAGAAAAACTGCCCAGAAGTGCTAGATTCAGAAGGCAAAATAGTCATCGAAAGAATCCACCATTCACCTCCCAAAAGGGATCCCAAACTAAAAACACAAGAAATATTGTTGCAAAATTCCAGAGCTATCAAGTGAAGGAGAAAATGCTGCAGGCAACTAGAAAGAAACCATTCAAATATCAAGGAGCTACAGTCAGGATCACACAGGACCTGGCAGCTGCAATATTAAAGGTTTGGATGTCATGGAACATAACATTGTGGAAGACAAAGGAGCTAGGACTACAGCCAAGAATCACTTACCCAGCAAAATTAAGCATAATACATTAAGGAGGAAAATGATCCTTCAGTGAAATTGAAGGATTTCAAACTTTCATAAGGGGAACACCAGAACTAAACTAAAAATCTGACCTCCAATATCAAGATCCAAGCAAAGCATAAACAGGTAAAAAGGGAAAACAAAACATAAAGGACTCAATAAGGCTAAACTGTTTACAACCCTACAAAACAAAATGACACTTCTAACTCTTAAAAATTGCATCACTAACAGTACAGATAGAAAGAATATACACAGACAGATGATATGGGTATAAGGTGAATTTGAGGGAATGACAAAAAAATTATAGGATGAGAAAGAGAAGTACAAAGGGAGGGAGAGGTAGAATGGAACAATTATCTCACATGAAGAGGCAAGAAAGACCTTTTACAGTAGAGGGGAAGATGGGAGGGTGAGCAATGGGCATCACTTGAACCTTACTCTCATCATTATTGGATCAAAGAGGGAAAAACAAACACAATCAGTTGAATATAGAACTCTATCTTACCTAACAGGGAAATAGGAGGGGAAAGGCATAAGTAAAGGGGGTGGGGGTGGGGACTGACCTAGGGGAGGGCAGATCAGGGGAAGTGGTAGACAGAAGCAAAACACTGGTGAGGTGGGAAAGCATGAAAGGAGAAAGAAGACAGGAGGAAGAATTGGATGGAGAGGAATACACAGGTAATAATCATAACTGTGAATTTGAATGTGATGAACTCTCCCATAAAACAGAAGTGGACACTAGAGTAGTTTAAAAACCAGAATCCTAAAATATGTTGCTTACAAGAAACAGACTGGAAGCAGAAAGTAAAGGTAAGGGGGTGGAGCAGAATCTATTATGCTTCAGATGAAATTTTTTAAAAAAGCAGTGATAGCAATTGTGATCTTAGACAAAGTTAAATCAAAAACAGACCTAATTAAAAGAGATAATAAAGGAAATGACATTGTGCTAAAAGATACCATAGAAAATGAAGCAATCTGATTAGAAGAGCAAGGAATAGCCTACCTATGAGATCTATGGGGAGGTGAAGAATTACTGAACAAACAAGGGACAGAGAGCATTATGAAATGCAAAATAAATAAGTTTGATCATATTGCATTGAAAAGCTTTTGTGCAAAGAAAACCAATGCAACCAAGATTAGAAGGAAAACAGCTGGTAAACAATCTTTAGGGCAAGTGACTCTGATAAAGGCTTTATTTCTTAAAAATATAAAGAAGTGAGTCAAATTTATAAGAATACAAGTCATTCCCCAATTGATAAATGGTCAAAGTATATGAACAAGTCATTTTTATATGAAGAAATCAAAGATATCTCTAGGTATATGAAGAAGTACCCTAAACCACTTTTGATTAGAAAAATGCAAATTAGAATCACACTGAGGTACTCACTTACATCTATCAAATTGGCTAATATGCAAAAAAGGAAAATTATAAATGTTGGAGAGGATGTGGAAAAATTGGGGCACTAATACACTGTAGGTGGAGGTATGAACTGATACAACAATTTAGAACTATGCCCAATGGCCAACCAAATTGTGCATACCCTTTGATTCAGCTGTACCACAATCACAAAGAGATCACAAAAAAGGAAAAAGGACCTACATGGCAAAATTTTTATAGCTGCCCTTTTTGTGGTGGCAAAATACTGGAAATTGAGGGGATGTTCATTAATTGGGGAATGGCTGAACAAATTATGGTATATGAATGTAATGGAATACCATTGTGCTATGAGAAATGATGAACAGATTTTTAAAAAAAAACACCCAATAACCTGGAAAAACTTTGTACAAACTGACACAGTGAAACTAGCAGAATCAGGAAAACATTGTACACAGTACCAGCAACATAGTGTGATGATCAACTATAAATTATTCAACTGTCCTCAGCAACACAATGATCCAAGACAAGTACAAAGGACTCACAAAGGAAAATGGTATCCAGATTTTATCCAGATAAAAAATGGTGAACTTAAAATGAGTGTCTAAGAATATTTTTTTTCACTTTATCCCTTCGCATGGTTTTATTTCCTTTTAATCTGGCTGTACGACACTGTACGACAAGTCAGAACTTTTCAGTGCTCTAGCCAGTAGAGTCAAGGTCAAATAGAATCAGATCTACTAAACCATACATGAGGATCCTGGTGGAACTCATCCTTATTTAGGAAACCACATATCAAAGTTATATATCATTTTTAAAATAAATGTTATTGACATTTTCTATTCTTTACATCACCATGGTAACCCACATATCCTTCCCCATCCTCCTCCCAATAAACCATCCCATAATGACAAATAATAATACTTTTAGAAAGGAAAAAAAAGGTCAGCCAAACTGATCAGTACATTGAAAAAAGGATTAAAACATATGCCATGTTCCATTGTTCTATTTATTTAATTTGTTAAATATTTCCCAGTTACCTCTTAATCTGGTTCCAGCAGTACTTAGTAGTGGGACAAATATTTGACACCTCTGCTCTAGGCAACCATGACTAAAAATTGCAAAGAACATGGCAACTTGTATTGGTGGAGGAAGTTTCTTTATTTGAAAGTCTCCTAAAACTGATTAAATCAAGGGTTCAAGTCCTATCTTTTAAGAAAATTCTGGAGAAGAAATTGGGTTCAAATCCTAGCTCTAAAACTTTTTTATTACTTGTGTGACTGTGGGCAGGTCATCTCTGACCCCCAGTTTCTACAATTATAAAGTTAAGAGTAGGGTTGGACTAGATTTATTTATTAGACTGTCTCCTAGGGGATGCCCATCAATTGGGGAATGGCTAGAAAACTAGTGGTATATGAATGTAATGGAATACCACTGTGCTATAAGAAATGATGAGCAGGATGATTTCAGAAAAACCTGTACAGGCTTCCATGCATTGATGCAAAGTGAATTGAGGAGAACCAGGACAACATTGTATATGGTAACAGTAACATTGTTCTATAATCAGCTATGATTGACTTAGCTCTTCTCAGCAATACAATGATCCAAGACAAATCCAAAAGACCCATAATGGAAAATGCTATCCACATCCAAAGAAAGCATTGAGGGAGTCTAAATGAAGATGCAAGGATGCTATTTTCACTTTATTTTGATCATGGTTTTTTTCTTTTGTTCTGTTTCTTCTTTCACAACAGACGTGGAAAGTTGTTTAACATGATTGCACATATATAACCTATATCAAATTGCTTACCATCTTGGAGGAAAGGGAAGGGGAAAATTTGGAACTCGACATTTGATATAAAAAACGAAGGTTAAAAATTATGCTTACATGTAATTGGAAAAAAAATACTATTTAAAAAGGAAAAAAAAAATAAGGAGTCTTCTAATATAGATGCATCTATGTTCCTACCATGAGTTTTTAGAATCCCAAGGAAATTCCCTTTGGGGGGAATTTCCAGGCGACACCACCATCTACTGGTTACTATAATTCATGTGTAAATAACTCAGGAGAATTAGCCTCTAACAAAAATAAATCAGGCCCATCATGCCATGCTCCAGGAGGTAAGGGGAATCATAGGTGTTTCTCAAACATTAAGAAACCTCAGCTTCAGAACTATAAGATATATGAACGTACAAGTCAGGGTAAGGGGTTAAGGAGTCTGAAGGAGCTGTAGGAGGGGTGGAGGGATCTTAGGACAGGTACAATCCACTCTATGCAGCAGTTAAGTTATTGAAAAGTTGCATGTAAACCAAAGTCTTAAAAATTTGCCTCATATTTTAAGAAAACTCACCTTTCCCTCCAAAATTGCTTCCTTCCTAATTTCTCCTATTTTCACTAAAGGGACCACCATCCTCTATCATGACTCTATCATGTCACTGGACTGTGATGACTCTGAAAGAGACAGTGAGGCCAACAATTTCATGCAAATCTGCCTCACTGAAATCCAATTTATGCATGAATCAAAAGACATCACCCACAACATTTTACCATTTTTACTTATCTCAAAGTCCTGTGGTGACAGACAAGTGAAGAAGCAGCAGATGTAGATACACTGGGAATTTTCACATCAATTTCACAATGGCATGTTTGCCCAGGTTCTCGATAATAGATGGTGTTATTGTGCTTTCCCAGTATGCAATAGAGTGAACCAAGGCTCTGTGCTTCTTCCCATGCTTTTTAGCATGATGTTTTCAGTCATGTTGTCAAACACTTTCAATAAAGAAGAACATGGCATCAAGGTCAGATATTGCACTGATGGTGAATTCTTCAACTTGAAAAGGCTACAAGACAAGACTAAAGTAGAGGGAATGTTGGTGCATGGTTTTCTGTTTGCAGATGATTGTGCATTCAATGTAGTTCTGAAGCTGAGATGCTACCCTCCACTACCCCCCTCCCTCCCCACGACTGCATACAATTCTGTATAGGTTCTACATATACTTTCCTATTGAGTACATTTTCACTATAGTCATGCTATGTAGTCGGACTAAAATAAATGGAAGAAATCATACAACAAATCAAAACATGATACATAAAAACACACACACACACAAAAACATGATCTGCTACATTCTGCGAATGACTTCTATATTACTTTCTCTGAGTGTGGAAGGCATTTTGCCTTAGATAACCACCATTGGGATTTTTTTTTTTAAAGAAGTTCTTGCGTTGTTACAAAATTCCAAGTCTACCAGAAAAAACTCTCGCACACTGTGGTCGTTGCTGTGCCAAAGTTCTCCTAGTTCTGCTCCTTTCACTCAGCATCAGGTCATATAAGTCCTTCCAGGCCTCTCTGAAGTCTTCTTGTTCATCATTTCTTATGGCACAATATTACTCCATTACATTCATATGCCATAATTTATTCAGCCATTCCCCAATTGATGGATATCCCCTTGACTTCCAGTTTTTGGCAACAACAAAGAGTGCTGCTATAAATATTTTTGTACGTGTAGGACCCTTTCCCATTTTTATGATCTCTTGGGGATACAGTCCTAGTAGCGCTATTGCTGGGTCAAAGGGTATGCACATTTTTGTAGCCCTTTGGGCATAGTTCCAAATTGCTCTCCAGAATGGTTGGATGCGCTCGCAGCTCCACCAACAATGAATTAGTGTTCCAACTCTCCCACATCCTCTCCAGCATTTATCATTTTCTTGTTCTGTCATGTTTGCCAATCTTATAGGTGTGATGTGGTACCTCAGAGTTGTTTTGATTTGCATCTCTCTAATCAAAAGTGATTTAGAGCATTTTTTCATATGATTATAGATATCTTTAATTTCTTCCTCTGAAAATTGCCTGTTCATATCCTTTGACCATTTATCAATTGGGGAATGACTTGTATGATTATACATTTCAGTCAGTTCTCTATATATTCTAGAAATGAGGCCTTTATCCCCAAGCTTAGCTGTAAAAATTATTTCCCAATTTACTACATCCCTCCGGATTTTGGTTGCATTGGGTTTGGTTGTGTAAAAACTTCTCAGTTTAATGTAATCAAAATTATCCATTTTGCATGTCATAATGCTTTCTATCTCTTCTTTAGTAAAAAATTCTTCCCTTCTCCATAAATCTGATAAATACACTATTCCTTGCTTCTCCATTTTATTCATGGTATCAATCTTTATACCTAAATAATGTACCCATTTGGACTTTATTCTTGTGTATGGTGTCAGGTATGGGTCTATGCCTAATTTCTGCCACACTGTTATCCAGTTTTCCCAGCAATTTTTGTCAAACAGTGAGTTCTTATCCCAGAAGCTGGGGTCTACTCTGCTTTTCTTACTTGATTTTCAAAATCCCTTTTGAGCTCTTCCATGGCGTGAGACCAACTCATATTTTTCTTGGAGGCTTTGGATGGAGGAGCTTTGACTTTGTTTCCTTCTCTTTGCATGTTTTGGTCTTCCTTGTCACCAAAGTAAGATTCTATAGCCTGATACTTTTTTCTGGTTGTTTCTCATTTTCCCAGTTATTTACTTGACTTTTGAACTCTTTTTCAAGGAAGTTCTCTGCCGCCAGTGGGGGTGGGGGTGTACTGTCAGCCTCTCAATCCCTGTGCAATATGTGGGCCTAGAGCTCCAGAAACAGTGGCTACAGCTGCCCCTGCTGCTGCTGTGGCTGCCAAGGGTTCCTCCACCCCCTCCCCTGCCACCCTGGGACTGGGGCCAGACCACTCCACTCTCCTGTACTAGTCCCACAGGCTTTTTCCACTGACCTCCCAATTTATCCTCAGCCTTTTGGGGAAACCACCACAGGTGTGAGATTCAGTCCCCCCAAGGCCTGCTCAGGTCCCCTCTGTGAACTCAGGGCCCACCCTGGACTTTGCCTTACCCCTTGTGTGGCATGATAGATACTTCCATGTGACCTTCCCGGCTGTCTTGGGCTAAAGATTTGCTTCACTCCATCATTCTGTGGGTTCTGCAGCTCTAGCAGTTGTTTAGAGTCATTTTTTACAGGTATTTCTCTGGGCTTGGCAGGAGTGCTCTAGAAAGTCCGTACTGTTACACCGCCATCTTGGCTAGAGCCCCTATGCTGTTTTTTTTTTTTAAAGGATGGTACATAAGCAAATATAATTTCTATGGATGGAATAAGTGATATGCATATTATACAAACATATAGATATGTATAACACATGGCAAATAAAAAGTGTTTCATCCTTCATTTTCATTAAGCAGGCACTGGGAATGAAGAATATGGGTAGGTGGAATGAATCAATTGGCCAGTTTCAACTGTAGAGACAGGTAAGGGAACCATGAAAATTTTAAAAGGATGTGAACCAACCTGTGTATATTGTTCCACATAGGGGGTAGGGCCAAGTCTGGTATTGGGGGCACTGACTCTCACACTTGTGGTAGTTTCCCTATTTCTCTCTCTCTCTCTCTCTCTCTCTCTCTCTCTCTCTCTCTCTCTCTCTCTCTCTCTCTCTCTTTTTCCTTTCTCCTATTCCTCTCCCCTCTTCACTTCTCTGTCTTTTCTCTCCTCCTTCTCCCCCACTCTGACTGAGTTTCCCTCTACTTCTATCTCTAACTCTATCTCTCTTTGTCTTTGTCTCTGTATGTCTCTCTCATTCTATTCTCCACCTCATCTTCTTTTCCTCCCTCCCCAACTTTGAGGCTTTAACTGCTGTAATAACAGCAAGAACAATAGCAGACTCAGCACAGATAAGGAGTCGAGTTCCTGGCAATCAGACTTCAGGGTTCCCTTGGTAAAGATGCAGAAAGTGACTGCTGTCTTTGTAAGAGTAGAGATGAAGGCAAAACCACCTGGTTCTGGCTAAAAAATTAAGGGGTAGACCAGTGGAATAGGTTCAGTACTCAAGACACAGTAGTCAGTGAATATAGCAATCTACTGTTTGATAAATCCAAGGACCCCAGCTTCTGGGATAAGAACTCACTGTTTGACAAAAACTACTGGGAAAACTGGAAAACAATGTGGCAGAAACTGGGCATAGACCAATGCCTAACCCCCCACACAAGAATAAAGTCTAAATGGATACATGATCTAGGGTTAAAGAGTGATACTATAAACAAATCAGAGGAGCAAGGAATAGTGTAGTTGTCAGATTTATGGAGAATGGAGAAATTTATGACCAAACTTGAGACAGAGAACATTATTAAGTGCAAAATGGATAATTTTGATTACATTACATTGAAAAGTTTTTGCACAAAGAGTGGGGTTGAAGGTCACCCTCCATCTTGTGGTGAGATTATTTCATTTCCCTTCTTTGGTAGGGAGTGGGAAATTTCTGAAAACCGTGATTTCTTAACAGAAATGAAGCTGAGATCTCAAATTTTAATGAAACTGATACTAACCACTGAAGGGTATGGCTTTTAGACCGTTTCCCTAACTGGTTCAGTAGGACTTGTTAGTTTTAATGTTCTGTCTTTAATGTGAATGAGTATGTGTTCCTTTGAATATACATATGCGTGTTTCTACATCGATTTTAAATTCCACATGAAGTTGGAAAGAACATAAGCATCTTAATGGGCATGGGACCATTTCAGTAAAATTGTGAAAAGACACATAAGTTATTATAAGTGCTGCAACATCCTGCGCCTTGGTTTCCTCATCAGTAAAAGGTAAGGGTTTAACTGGATGGCCCACTAGGGTTCCTTTCAACTCTGGATCTGCAGTCCTGTGAAACTATAGCCTTTTCATCTTAAACCTTAAGCTAAAAGAGAAATAAAATCTGAGTCAGGACATTCAGAGCCTGGGAACTATTCCCAGGATGGTTCCCCCTGGTACAGCAGGATGTACAAGGTGACAAGGTTGGAATCTGCTGCAGGGACTCACATGGGGTCTTGTCTCTTGTGTGTGGAGGGTCCCAGGAATCCATATTATTTTTGTCCATGCATGGAGGGGCTAAAGGGCAACTGGAGCAGTTTAATCTTGGAGCGCTCCCTAGTGGCTATTTCAGGGATTGCATTTTGAGTAGCTGAGCCTAACCACATCCAGTCACATCTCAGTATTTATTAAGCTCTTACTATATGCCAGGCAATGTGCTGAGAGCTGGAAACACAAATACAAGCAAAATAGTGACAGTCTCTTGACGTCACGTTTCTTTGAGTCTTATGGGAAAGACAGCATGAAGTGACAGCTGGAAAGGGGGATGGAGTGGGAATATTTAGAGAGTCAGGAGTGGAGGTGAGAGAAGAGTGGGCTAGCCTGGGCACTTCCTCAGGTGAGGGGTTTGTAGGGGAGGAAGTATCTTCCAGGTTGAGAAGGCTGCTGGAAAATGGTGAAGGAATTTGATGCCTAGGAGGGTCAGTGCCCAGGTCAGATAGGTTTTTCTCTGGAGAAGAGTAATCTTGTGCCTTGTACATGTATTACTATTTTTCAAGTGTATGAAGATATTGATATGTCATTAAAAAGAATTACCAAACTGATAACAAATTTTTGTTATTAAATATGTTTTCAATGGAAAATAATAGTACAGGTATTGTCTCCTGGGGAAAGGTCTGCAAAATGGTGAAAAATTTTGGAAATCTCTGACATAAATTCTTATTGATAGCTGAAAATGACAGAAAAACCACTAATCTAAATGGATCTGGGGTACAGAACTAGAAAGTAAGGAAAAACTTCAATAGGTACTTCAGGTATTACTTACCCAGGTAAGGTAGGCAGAGCTCAGTGGCAAGCCTTATTTCCCTTTTGGAAGGGGCACGTTTCCTAACGGCTCATTTGACTTTTAAATTTGGATGATGACCTCACAGAAGGTCACAAAATAAATTGTGACCTTTTGCTTTATAGTCACCTCTGTCTGACCTTTTATCTATTCATTCATGCATTCATTCATTTATTTGATTATTCATTTATTTATTATTAAAGTGGGAAGTGGGTGAAGACTTGTGATTGTGTTAGTGCAAAAGAACTGGTTAAAAACTCCCTCCAGGAAGATGTGAGAAAATAGGTACACTAATGCACTGTTGGAGCTATGAACTGGTCCAACCATTCTGGAAAACCATTTGGAACTATGACCAAGGGCCTAGGTAACTGTGCAAACCGTCTGATCTGGCAACACTGCTACTAGGTGCATGCCTCAAGGAAAACAAAGAAAGAGGGAAAGGGCACCTAAGTATAAAATAATTCTAGTAACTCTTTTTGTGGTATCAAAGAATTGAAAACGGAGGTGATGCCCATCAACTGAGGAATGGCTGAGCAAGTTATAGCATCTGAATGTGATGCAGCAGTATTGTGCTGTAAGACATGATGAAAAGGATGGTTTCAGAAAAACCTGGGAAGACTTGTATGAAATCATGCAGAGTGAGAAGAACCACCTACATAGTAACAGCAGTATTCTAATCAGCAGTGAAGGACTTAGTAACTCTGAGGAATACAGTGAGCCACCATGATGAAAAACGCTATCCATCATCAGGCAGAAAACTGATGAACTTGATGCAGATTGAAGCAGATACTTTTCTTTATTTATATTTTTTGTTTCCCCTCCCCACTGACCCCCAACATGGCTAATGTGGAAATCGGTTTTGGATGACTTCAAATGTATAAAGGCATATTGAATATTTTTGCCTTCTTGATGGGTCAGGGAGGGGTTGGAAGGAGGGATAAAATTTCGAAATGAAAATTGAAAAAAGAAAGAAAGAAACTGCATCCAGTAATACATTATGGATACCATTCTGCAACTTGAAGGCTTTAAAACACAATTGTGGTTACCTTTTGATTTTTTATCACCTTCGTTTTCTACTACATTTGTCCCTACTCCTGAGAGAGCCATCCCAGAGGTTGGAAAAGGAGGGGTCCACAGGTCAAGTTCAAAACCAGGCAGTGGGCTGCATTTGGTCCATAAGTCATAATTTGCCAACTCCTGCTCCATGAATAATCCTAACTAATAATCATGAATACTATTATAAGCAATAATAATGAAATTAATAAAGAATAAAAAAAGAGAGGAAAGCAGTTCAGAAAAAAAAATCTACTAAGTCTAATAATATATACAGTGTTCCATACCCATAGACCTCCATTTCTATAAAGACAGGTACATATCTCTTCTTCAAGGTCAAGTTTGGTCATAATAGTTACCCAGCATCCTATTTTTTTATCTTTCTTGTAATGGGATAGGGGAGGGTTGGTTCTTTCACATAACTTCATGAGATAGTTTATTGATTGGCAGGGTAACCACAACTAGGGGAACATTCAGAAACACTGGTCAGCCAGGGCTAGTCTATTGGTTCTGGCTTTTTCCTGCCTGGCATGTTCAAATAAAAAGCAAGGACTCTGTTAAGTACAGGACTCTGCTGTTGCTTCTGTCAATATTGGGCCTTATTCTTCCTAACATTAGCTGGAAATTATTAGAGATGGCTCTGATACTGTGAGCTTTGAAAACCAGAAGTCTGGGAGTCAGAAGGCATACTGAGATTTGCCAGAAGCTGGACAGTGAGAAGCAAAGTTTTGATTGACCTTCGCTGTTTAGTGCAGCAGTAGCAAAGATGTAGATCCATCCAACTATTAGCTACGCTTCATTCAGAAGTGAACTTGGTGGGGCAAATGCTTTGGAGGAACTGAATTATGTCTCAGTCCACTCTTCAGGGGCAGAGATAATGTAGGAGAATATTTATACCCGGTTTTTTTTTTTTTTTGCGGGGGGCGGGGATGGAGGCAGGGGATATTTGTTTTTCTGTTCTTACTTTTCTGGAAATAAATGTCTTTGTGTAAGAGCTAATTGTGGGTTAAATGGAACGAGGGCCCTAATCACACTAGAATAGAGGGTGGAACTATCTTTAGACAAAGACAACCCCCATACTTCAGGAGTACTCTTAGAACCTTGAGGGAGCAATGTGGCCCTGACTGCTCTGGGAGAGTGAGCCCAATGTATCACTCACCACATATTACTGTGGACGTTGTGCATAACGTTTTCTGCTTCTGTTTACTTCTCTTTTGTATCAGTTTAAGTCTTCCCGTGTTTCTCTGTATCATACTCATCATATATTACAGCAGAGTAACATTGTAACATTAGTAACATAGTAACATTACATTCTTGTACCATAATTTGTATCACCATTGCCTAGCAACAAACAATTTGTTTCCACTTCTTACTACCAAAAAAAAAAAAAATGTTGCTATAAATCATTTGGTATATATGGGATCTTTCTGTCTTTTCTATTGATAATCCTTGGACTATGTGCCTCGCAGAAAGATCTCTGGGTTAAAGGATATACATTTTAATCATGTCCCTAGCATAACTCCACATTCCAGAATGTCTGGATCCATTCTTCACAGATCCTCCCACAGTATATTCATATGATTGTCTTTCCATAAACTATCTGCCATTGACTATTACCTTATTTTATCATCCTAGCCAATCACACCTCAAAATTGTACCACTTTAAGCCTTTTAGACCCAAGCCAGGAAATGCTTTGTTAGAGTCCTGCCTCTGACATAATCTACAGAACTGTATGCAAGTCTCAGTGCTCCTTGGCAACTGAGAGTGGATGAAAGTCTGGATAACTAGCTGGCCAATGAACTGACCTCTTGTTATAGAAGAGAGGAAAACCAGATGGATCACTTTCTGTGTCAGATGGAGCACTTCCTCCATTGACTCAAGGTTTTTTCACACTCGTTTCAAAACAGTGTTGTTCTGCAACCCTGAAGGCTCCTCTCACTTCATCCAGAGGATTCGTACACCTGGAGCATTTTTGTTAATGTTGTGCCTATTCAAGTCTCACCTGCCACCTAGATGCAATTTTCGAATTTAAATTCCTTCTGTCCTGAACATCATTCTTGCCTGTACTAGGGAAGCCTCGTGGTTGAAGAAGGGCATGCCTCAGAGGGGCTTGATAAGTGTTTATGGAATTGAATTAGGAAAAAAAAAAGGAGTTACTGTGGGGCTTTCTATAAGTTTCTAACTTGGTTTTGTGGCTTAAAGTAAGGTGATATATGCAATACCCAAGTTCAAAACAGGAACCAGCATTCTGCGTTAGAAACATTTTGATGCACAAACACACAGTGTTTCCATTTCATAGTTAACTTAGAACAAGTTCTTTACTTCCTGAAACAAAGTAATGAATGGAGAGGTTTCAGAGCAGTTACTAGGGTAAGGCAATTGGAGCTTTCTCCCAGAGCCAAAATTAAGAGGGGACTCTAACAGCGCATGTACTGCTTGAACAGCTAGAAACACCTGAACTAGTAGCACCGATACTTAGTTAATCAGAAGCTATAAGTTGGCTGGCTTTCTCCCCTGGCATTTGTACCTCAGGAAAGCTCCACCCCAAAAGCTTTTCCTGGTCTTTCTTAATTCTGCTGACTTCCCTCTATTGATTATTTCTAATTCATCTTATATATAGTTTGTTTGTATATGGTTGTTTACATATTGTCTCCCACTTTAGACTGTGAACTCCTTGAGAGCCTCCTTCATATCCTCAGTGTTTAACAAATCCCTGGCACACAGTAGGTGCTTAAACATTTATCGAATGTTTTACTCTTTCTCCTCCCTAGCAGCAGACTCTGACATCCTTGGAGGCTCTCTTGCTCCTGATCCTACTACATCTCATGCATCAGCTGAATTTATCTCACTGCTCCCCCAGAGTGGATGGGTTTGTGGTAGTTTTGCTCAGCCACAAACGTAGCACAGAATATCAAAGCAGTAGGAACAAAAGCTCTACACAGAGCTTTAAAAATAAATAAAAAATAAAAAGACATTTTACATTCTGCAGCATAAAAGACAGCCTAAAAAAGGAACTGTCGTCTTCTTTTTGATCCCTGTACACCTTGATTTTCTATAAGACTTCTTGGATCTCCTTTTCAATATGAAAGGAAGTAAAGTCTAGAGCTTACCATGCATATACTCATAAGAAAACCTTCCCAGACTGCCTATTTAATATGAAAGGAAGTAAATTCTAAAATTCAAGCATAAGAAACAAACTAAAGAGATTCAGTTCTGAAAGGTCATGATTTATCACACTGCCTATACTCTACTTGGCAAGCTGTTTATACTTCCTTGGTGCATGTGGACCCCAGGTTGGGAGCCCCTGATGCAGAAGAAGTCTATCTGACATAATGCAAAACAAAGGCAAGATACTGAGGTTTTCATCATCTGGCTTTTCAACATGGTATCTCCTCACGGCCTCCCATGTTCTTGCAATTCCCCGAGACAGCATAATGGACTTGTCATTATCAAGTCAAAGACCCCAAAGAGCACCCCTCTGACAGAAGAGAAGAGAGCCACGTGGGTCAAAGTGGGACAGGAACGATGGCATGAGAAGTGTCCACAGGAGGGGTTCCCCAGCAGGCTCTGACTGTGCCCTGACTTTGTACTGGTTTCAGCCACAACAACAGTCTTATAATACTCAAGAACTTCTGCATATTTAGTGCATAAACAATCATTTCAACCAGTTGCAGCTTCTAAATAGTAGGAATCTCAGGCAAAGATAAGCTCTGCATCCCATGGCTTCATGCACCATCACTTTCTCTACTAGATGTCAGTTGGATTATCCTGGAATTCAAAATCGGGGTCACAGCTCACTGATGAATGGTTGTGGGCTTCTGGTTTTTAATTAGCCTGAATAAAATGAAGGAGAGAAGGAAAGCAAATATAATTCAATCTAACATTATGTAGCTATCTATGTGCCAGAAACCAGGGGAGGTAACAAGCTTCTATCTGTCCTTTAAAACCTGAAACATTACAGAAGAAGTGTGGTGGAAGTATATATTTGCTGGATGGCTGAAAGAATAAATCTCAAATGAAGAAATGTGTGTTGACTGACTGGTTGATGATCTAAAGACTCCTGATCATAAAGGCCACTGATAGGATAGGCTAGGATAGATGTAGTCTCAGTGAGGAGGAGAGCCAAGGTATTGTTCAGCTAATTCCATTCACCTCTAGAAAAGACACAACTGCATATGCTTTGATTTTTGCTCACATTTCTGTTTGCCAGAGATTGGCTTCTCTCAGCTCTTACAGTTCTCTCCCTGAGTCAAGAGAAGTGACATCCCTTCTGTCACAAGTTCCTTCTGGCCCCTAGCCTCCTCCTGAGTTCCATTGCACAAGACTTTTCTGGGGGATACCACAAGGGCACTAACAGTATTTTTCCACCCAATTTCCCTTTCAGTGACTTTCACCCCTTTTGTCTCAGAGGGCCCCAAGTCTCTCATTATGTGTTGCGGGGGTCCTACGCGCTGCCCACATATTGCAATTTTTAATGGGGTCTGACTTAGAGGGAAAGGTTCCCTGAAATCAGGAGTATGGAAGTACTGCTGATTCAGGGTCTGTGATAGCTGCATATACTAGTAGTGTAAAAGGATTCTGGATAATCTCTGCTCCTATGAATCCTTCTAATAATTAATCAATAAACATTTCTTAAGGGCCTTCTATGTGCCAAGTATTGGAGACACAAATTCAGAAGTCAGACAGTCTCTGTCTTCAAGGAGCTTACATTCTTAATGATGGTGATACAACTTATTCATGGTCAAATCAATAAAGGATATACATATACACAAACATCTATACATATATACATATACATATGTGTTTATATACATGCATTCACACAAATGCATATACACATATGTTCACACATATACACACATATATCAATAAATCTCACATTAAGAGCTGGAGATAACTAACATGAGGAATTGGTGGAATCAGAAGAGCCCTTTGGAGGTGGTGGCTTCTGAGATGAGCTGTAAAAGGAGCTAGTATTCCAAGAAGCACAGAGGAGAGAGTGTTATAGGGGTGGTGGATTCCCTGTGCAAAGTCACAGCTGGGAGATAAAATGCTTTTAGGGAGTATCATGGAAATCGGGTGGGCTGAAGGAAAGAGTATGTGAAGGGCAGAAAAGAAAAGAATTTGTGTTTTGCCCTAAAGATAATGAGAATCCACAAATATCATTGGGTATAGAGGTAACATAGAGGTACCTGTGATTTCAGAACAGCGGTTTGACAGCTGTGTGGAGGATGAATTGGCAAAGGAAAGAACCTAGTTAGAAGACGACTGCAATTGTCCAGGCAAGAGGTGGTGAGAGCCTGGACAAGGATGGCTCAGGTATGAACTGAGAGGAGGACTGATTTGAGAGACATTGAGGAGATGGAATTGAGAAAACTTGACAGCTTAGCAAATGACGGGGAAGGCCTGAGAAACAGAAGACAATTCCTAGCTTATAAACCTGAATAACTGGAAGAATAATTGCATGCTTTCAAAAGAAATAGGGAAGTTAGAGAGAGACAGAATGTGTGGCTTTTTTTTTGAGGGGGAGGACAGATAATGAGTTCTCTCTTGGACATGCTGAATTTGAGAAATTTATGGGACACACACCCTTCCTGGCTCACAGCTTTGTCATGGCGGATGGGCTTGAGTAGCTCCATGAAAGGTTACCCAAGATGGACAGGTTATAGTGGAGAGTACCAACAAATGGTGATGCACTGGAGAAGGAAATGGCAAACCACTCCAGGATCTTTGTCCAGAAAACCCCATGGACAGTATTAAAATGAAAAAAGATCTGACATCAGAAGATGAGCCTCTTAGGTCAGAAGTTGTTCAACACATCATTGGAGAAGTGCACAGGACAAGCTATAAGTATCTCCACAATGAACGAACAGGCTAAAGCCAAAAGGAACCTCAGCTACAGAAGCGTCTGGTGACAAAAGGCAAGTCTGATGTGGCAAAGATAAATATTGCATAGGAACCTGGAAGATCTATGAACCAAGATAAGCTGAACGTGGCTCAGTGATCACTGCAGATGGCGAGTGTACCCATAAAATTACAAGAGGCCTGCTCCTTGAAGGAAAGCTATGGTGACTCTGGATAGCATACAAAAAAGCAGAGACATTACTTTCTTAACAAAGGTTCATATAGTCAGTAGTTTTTCTGGTAATAATGTATGGCTGTGAGAGTTGGCCTATAAGGAAATTTGAACCTGCAGAATCTACACTTTCAAATTGTGATGCTAGAGAAGAAATCTGAGAGTCCCTTGGACAGCAAGGAGATCAAAATAGTCAACACTTACAGGAATTAAATCAGACTACTCATTGGAAGACAAATACTGAAGGTGAAGCTTAAATACTTTGGCCACATAATGAGAAGATAAGACACACTGGAAAATGCCCTGATGTTGGGAAAGATTGAGGATGAAAGGATGAGACAGCAGAGGATGAGATAGATAGATAGCATCCTGAAAAGCAATGAAAATGAGCTTGCATAGACTTTGGGAATTAGTAGAGAGAAGACTGGGGTGTCCAAAAAGTCAGACATGACTGAATGAGAACAATAACACAGATGGGACATACAAGTGCAGCTATCCAAGAGGCAGCTGGAAACGTGAGACCAGAAGTCAGGAAAGAGAGACTAGGCTTGGAGAAATATATCTGGAAGTCATCTGCATAGAAATGATCATTAAATCCAGTGAAAGTCCAGAGATCACTAAGAGAGAACCCGAAAACAGAAAGAGCCTTGGGGGTACGCCCTCATATAGAAAATGTAGACATGAGGGAAGAGATTGAAAAGGATTCCAAGAAAGAATGTCTTCATAGGAAGGAATAAAACTATAACAAAGCAATGTCATATAAACACAGAGAGATGGGAGAATGTACTTAACACTAAGGCTGTGAGTCTGAAGTAGGAAAAAGATCACTGGTGACCTGGGAGTTTCAGTTGAGTGGTAAGGATGGAGACTACATTTCAAGAGGTGAAGAAGTAAGTAGGAAGTGAAAAGGTGAAATCAATGATTTAAACAGTTCAGATTTATTTCATTTGTTTCTGTTCTGTTTTATTTGGACTTTGTCTGGGAAAGGAAAGAGAGATTTAAGATGAGAGCTTGAGGGCATGGTGGGACCAATGTGAAGGCTTTTTAAGAATCGAGGAAATCTGGCCCTGTTTATTGGTCATGGATAAGAAAAAGCTGAAACTTAGGGAAATAAAAGGGAGGCTTAAATGTGGTAAGCTCTTGAAGCTAATGGCAGGGGATGGAATTATGGGCACAAATAGAGGGACTGGTGTTGGCTAGAAGAAGGGACTTCATCCTCTCACACTGAAGCTAAGGAGGGGGGTCCAGGGTGGGGGCCATATGTGATGCTGGGGTAATAAACCTTACTTACCTCTGTAACAGTAAATCTTTCATAGCGTTAGTTCCCATATCTCTTAATTAGAACCTGAACACCAATTAGCTTGTGTATCACACTAAAGCTCTGTAAACAGTAGGCTGTGACAAGAGGAAGTCACATAATTAAAGGCATTCAACTGGGCCCTATTCTCTCTCTCTATTTCTCTTTCTCTCTGTCTCTCTGTTTCTCTGTGTGTGTCTCTACGTCTCTCCCCCTCCCTCCCTGCCCCACACACTTGTAGCACATACAATAATGTCACATGCTTACCTAATAATCTCGTGCAGGGAGAGACCTTGGGTAATATGGATCCTCATTGGGATTATTTCTCACATTGCTTTGGATCCTGTAAGGCTGATTAACTTGGACCTTGGGGAAGAGTTTCCCAGTGGAGGCAGCTGGATTGCTGAACCCTGTAGTCTCCAGTCTCATATTACTGAAGTCTCCACTAATTAGACTGTCCTCTTCTGAACCCTTTTTCTTCTTCTTCTTTGAACTGCAATGAGAAATCTACCCTTAGGGGTTTTGGAAAATATGGTGTAACAGAAGTATAAAGGGGGGAAAATGTTGAAAGACTTCAGAGGCCTATGTAATGCATGACAGAGAGGGCATGGGATGCCAGATCCTTTGTTTCCCCCTCCCTCCCCTCTCCCTGGGCTAGGTCTATTACCATCACACAATTTTACCTGGTGATGGCATCGGAGGACCCCAGCTACTTAGTGAGATATTTCATGTGGCACAAGAGTTACTTTCTACTTCAATATTTCAAACATCTGTAATTTCCCCAGTGTAGATGCTGCCTCCATTAACATAGATCATAACCCTTATATAGTCTAGTAGAGGGTCTGTGAGAGTGACTGTGACTGAAAAATCCCCCATTCTGTAGTGGATGACTGAATGATGAGCTTCTCTATACTTAGCTAGGCTAGTCCTTGAACCAGAGCCATAATTAGGAATTTCTGTGCCAAGGGCAAGTACTCCTACCTATATTCAGGGCAAGTACTAGGAAACACACCAGAAGGAGGCGACTGGGAGTAGTGGAGAGGAGAAGCAGCTGTGGGAGGAGGTGCCCACCCCCCTCTACCATTACTATTTAAATTAATTAGTCTTGCTAACTAGACAGATAAGGCATTTGCTCCAGGCACTCTGCCAAACTCTTGTCTACCCTGATGAATATTACTGGTGTTGTCAGGATTCTCTTTAAATTCAGTGCTCTGGGCCAAAACCCCAGCTGCCCTGTCCTGCACTGTACCCAGCAGGCATTTGGAAGTAGGCTAGTCAGCTCTTTAGATTGTTGAATGAGGCACCCCAGGTGTGTTCCAGGAATGCTGGGGCAAAGGAAGCAGCACCTACCTTGTGCCCAGTAGACACTATGGATCAATAATCAAATGCTTTCCAGGCAATGGCACAAATATTCATATGCTGGCCTGCCTGTGTACAGGTTTGCACTAAGCTGTGCCTTTTTCAAAATTGTGATTCTTGGTATTTGGGAATATTGGGAGCAAACCCAAGAATCTTGCAAAAGTAACTGCCCAGCTCAGGAGAAAAGCCTGGTGATGGTGGCATTAAAACACTGTGAACGAGGTCATAAGGCCCTGACCAGCTTCTCAAAGAGGAAAACCAGAGTGAAAACAGAAGTAAGAATTTTCCTCCTCCCTCCAAAAGGAACAAGTGTCCCCGGCAAAACACACATGTTTTCAAAACTACATTTAAACATTTCATAAATGAAGAATGAATATTTTTTCATCTTCCCTAAAGTGGGAGATACATGTGCTTAAAATCCTGGCAGTTGAAGATGGAATTCACCATTTTACATTTAAAGATAATTCTGCAAAGGAAATATGCTTTGCATGTTTCTTCTGTTCCCTTAGAACATACAGAAAGCTAAGATAACCAGAAATCCACGTTTGACTGAGACTGGATCACTTGCCGTTTGCAATGGAAAGAGGGAGAGACTGCAGATTCGTGAGTGAGGGAAAGAAAAATGGAGTTAGAAATTCTGCTAGGGGACATTTGGACACATTCCCCTCTCTTTGAGCTCAGGATAGGCTTTCTTTGTCAGCTCAATGGAAATGCTAATAAATATGATGACATTTTAGTGTAGTGGGAAGTCTTAGAATCAAGATTTCAAACCCTGGCTCTGATATCTTGTGGCTCTTTTGACCCCATCTGAGAAACAAGGAAAATAATAATTATACTGCCTGCTTCACTCAGTATACATGAGGAAAGTGCTTGGCCCAATGGAAAGAGCACTGGCTCTGGAGTCTGAGGACTAGTGTTTGAATCACACCTTTCATGTTTACTGTGTGGCCTTGAGCAAATTACTTAACCTTTCTGAGCCTGGGGATAGGGGTTAGAGGGAAAATGAGAGGGATGAGCTAGATGGTTTCTGAGATCCCTTTCTGGCTCTATGATCTGAAAGCAATAAATCAACCCAAGACATTAATTATTACAGAGTTGGAAAGGAACAGTTTTGTACCTGGCTAAGACAATCAACCCAATTATTGTGCCCAGGAGGATGACCCCACCAATGACACACACCACAGTGAGGATGAGTAAATAGTCTGAAAGACAGAGAGACCACATCATTAGTAAACTCCTTTGACCTACAGATCAATTTCTCTTCAGCTCGTCCCTAGACCCCACAACAGATGTTTGTGCAGAAAACATCTACATCTTCCACACCCCAGGAAAGTCAAGCTCATGTTAGTGGTCACATAGCATTGTTACATCTGACCCCCAATGCCACAGAATGTAATTATTCCAAAATGACTTCTGTAAGTGACTGAGCAGAACCTGAACCTGTGATTTTTTTTTTTAAAGAGAATTTCTCTATAGTATCTTGGGAAGATAGATTTAGAACAAGAAGGGCACATAGAAAGCTTCTAATCTAATCTAAACCCACCTCCCTTTTTTTAGAGATAATAATATTGGGGCTTGGAAAAGTTAATGTGGCTATCCCAGGTTATAAGCTAAAACTTGAACCCAGCTCCTCTGCTTCTAAGTCCAATGCTCTTTCCACCACACCAGACTGCTTCTCTTGCTCCTAGTCAAGTCCTTTCTGTTTCTCCCAGTGTCCTAGAGAGTGATAATGGAAGAAGACTGCTTGTGGGGAAGATTTCTCTTATCCCCAAGGTAAAAGTCACCCTGACACTGAAATCTTGGTTCCACATGCTCAGCACAACGTTTTCTGGAGATGTTGTTCAGTTGTATACAATTCTTTGGGACTTTTTTGGGGATTTTCTTGACAAAGACACTAGAGTGGTTTGAGATTTCCTTCTCCAGCTCATTTTACACATAAGGAAACTGAGACAAACAAGGTTAAGTGACTTGCCCAGTGTCCCACAGATAGCAAGTGTCTGAGGCTGGATTTGAACTCAGGAAGATGAGGCTTCCTGATGCTAACCCAGTGCTCCATCCACTGTGTCACCTGACTGCTGAGATTCTGGGAATATTCACCCTCAATCTCTCTTTGCCATGGCAACCAGAATAGTCTTCGACAAACACAGTACTAATCATGTTATTCTCCCATTCAAAAAACCTTTTTTATTTCCTCATTTTCTAAATGAGCTCCAGCCTACTTTCATGCTTACATAATGACTTCACTGACTAGACTCTGCCTCTTGGCCCTGGAATGTCCTTCCCCACCATCTCTACACCAAATTCCAATGGTCTTTTAATGGTCTTTCATGAGTCTGATTTCTCTCTGATGGACAAGCTTTATCCATCCTATGAACCTCCACTCTCTGTTTATAATACCACTAATACCACTCTATGTTACCTTCATTGTAACTACATGTATTTGACTATAAGCTCCTTGGGGACCGCTAGGTGGTGCAATGGATAGAGCACTGGACTTCAGCACAGGTCAGGGAAAATGGAATTAAAATCAACCTCAGACACGAGTTGTGGTGGCCCTGTTTGCCTCAGTTTCCACATCTGTAAAATGAGCTGCAGAAGGAAATGGCAAGCCACTCCACTGTTTCTGCTAGGAAAACCCCAAATGGGGTCACAGAGTCAGATAGGACTGAAAAAACAGAACAGTAAAATACCTCCTTGAAGGCAAGCACTGTATATTATCCAATCAATCAATCAACTAATATTTATTAAGCACCTACTATGTGCTAAGCATTAGGGCTATAAAGATATTCTTTTAAAAAGTCACTTGCTTTCAAGAAGCTCATAGTCTAATGGGGAGACACCATACAAGCAACTATGTGCAACCAAAATATATGCAGGACAAAATGGAGGCTAGTCAGTGGCTTTCCCAGAGGGAGGGCACTAAGATTATTCATCTTGGCATCTCCTGCTTTTACTGTGCCTTGCATAGTACTCATTTTGCTGCTCTGTGTTTAATTGATAAGCACCTGTGGAAAGGCTGTGCATGCCAGTCTCCAAGAGCAGGCATTATTCATGAGCATTTCCCACATGGTAAATACTGGAATGAATTATATACTCACTGTCCTTGCAGTCTACTCCACTGTATCCAAAATCGCACCTAAACGGGAATAGGAAACCAAGTTAAAAGGCTTCTGGAGGTAGTCATGTCAAAGTTCACCTCCATCCCTCCCTCTTTCCTTCTCACTAGTCCACCTGCTCTCTGCTCCTCTGACTAAAGAGCCCAGTCACCTGCTGTTCCCAAGATCTCAGGGAAGGAGCTCCACAGCTTTAGGGCAAGAGTCCACAGAACCATGGCATGCCAGAGCTTGCAGGGAACTTTGTGCTTTGCTAAAACGATGCCCTTTGTGCAGAGAAGGACCAGAGGACATGGCTTGTGAACCAAAGTTACACCATAGAACTAGGTCTGGAACCCAAGTCTCTTGAGTCTCAGACTCAGGCTTCACATGGCTATCTTCAGTCCATGATCTGGGGTATTATTAGTCAGTGCCAACTTGACTCACCCTCTTTTGCCCACCTCTGACAAAACAGCCAAACGTTATTCTACTTATTTTCGACAGGTTCCTTCCTTTCTGATGTGGCCAGGTAGGCACTGGCACTCTGGAAGTATAGAGTCAGACCTCTGAATACATTGCTGATGATTTTGTTCATTACAGCTAGAGGAACAAACTGTAGAGAGAATGGGGAAAAAACAAGATTTCTAAGGTAACGTCAGCTTTGTCTTTAAGAGCACAGGGTCCCCAGGAGTTTGGGTTGGTTGGTTGGTTTTTGGTTGGGACTGGTGGCTGGTGGCATTGGGAGGGGAAGGCACTCCCCTGTCAAAGCAGATCTGAGGGGTGCTCTTAAAGCAAGCTTTCCAACCTTATTGAGATATTCCAGAAACTCGAAATCGATTTCTAGTCAATGATGTTATAAAAAAATTTGCTGTATCCTTGGAAAAGAAAAAATCATTCATCTCTTTCCTCTAATTCTTGTGTGAATGTATGTGTTAAATGCTACAAGTTATTCCCTTTCATATTAAGGAGAAAGAATAGAAAGTCTTTTAAAAAGACACAGGGTACGGTGACCAAAAAAAAAAAAAGTTGGGAACCCTAGTCTTAGAAAATTTCTTTCTTTTTTGGCTTTAATTATTTTTTAATTAATAAACAAATTTTCTCTTCTTCTTCCCTCTCAAAAACAAAACAAAGCAAAGATCTTTGCAGTAAATATGCATGCTACTTTGCTGTTTGGTCTTTTTCTTATAGAACTTCCTGGATCATTGAGAGATGACTTGCTCAGGGTCACACAGTCAGCATGTGTCAGAATTGAAACTTGAACCAGGCTTTCCTGAGTCTGAGGCCTGTTCTCTGTGCACTAGGACTGAACTCAGAGTGAGGAAGACCTGAGCCTAAATCCCCACCTCAGACTAGATGTGTGACCTTTCTCAGCTTCAGTTTCCTCATCTTGAAAATGGGATAACAGTAGCACTTGCATTTATAGGGGATGTGTAAGAGTACTTTGCAAACCTTTATGTCCTATATTGATGCTGGACATTATGATGCTGATGCTGAGCTGCCTCCCATTCAGATGAGGAAACTGAGGCAAAGGGATTTTGTCCAGGATCACACAGCTTGTGTCTCAGGCAGGATTTGAACTCAGGTCTTCCTCACTCTCAGTCTAGTGCCCTATCCCCTCCAAGGTGAGGAACGTGTGGCTTCTGGCCCTCTAGGTCCTCAAGTGTGGCTCTTTGCCTGAATCTGTACTTCACAGAACAAATCCTCTTAATAAAAGGATTTGTTCTGTAAAACTTGGACTCAGTCAAAAGGCCTCACCCGAGGACCTAGAAGGTCCCATGTGGCCTCGAAGCTGCAGCTTCCCCACCCTTGCATCCATGGTTTCAACATCTAAATCTAAAACTAAAATTAGACAGACATGCCAAGTACAGATGGCTGTGCAAACATGAAAGGAGATTAGCAATAGAAAAATAGCCATGACTTTACCTGAGCAAGAAGATGAAGGATAAAAGGGTTTTGCTAATCCTTCACGGCATTTGCACTGGAAGCCATCTGAGCAATCCCCACTCTCCCCATCGCAGCCATTGAAATCACATGGGTTTTCTCCTGAATGAGGAAGTGAACAAATCAGAATTTATTCAGGAAGTTGGTATAGACCTCTTCTTCATGTGGAAAGGAGCCCTTTGTAGGGCACAGGCAAATTATCATGGTATTAAAAAGACATGGTTGAACTTCTCGTGGAAGGAATGAACTGGAAAGTGAACAACATGTCCATCCATTGGAGAATGGCTAAACAATTTGCTGCATATGAATTATTAATTAATTAAAACTTTGTGGTAAGAAACTGAGATGAATGGAAAGCCTGAGAAATAGAGTTTCTGAGTAATTAATAATCTATTTAGGCTAGCAAATAATCAATAAATTGATGGTCAGTGGTCTCTGGGTAACCAAAGACAAAACCTTGAATATCCCTTAATGTTTAAATGTCTTTAGAAAAGGAGGTACCCCTGACAGGCAGGAATCAGCACTGATTAGTGATCAATTAATAAGGGGGTGGGTGAGACAAGGAAGCAGGTTGAAAGCCTTTAACTCCTCCTGTTGAGAACCAGGATTCATCATGAGACTCCTAGTCTCCAGCTATCTAGACAAAGACTTACATCTTTACCCAGACTGTTTAAGTTGAACAATGTATAAGGCGTGTGTGGAGGTGGAGTGTTTCAAGAGGCATGATCCTAATGCTTTTAGGGCTGGAATTCACCTAGATTAGATTCTATTTACACTTTCCTCAGAAGTAAACTCAGTTGTGTGGGGAAATTGAGGAGAATGTTCCTGGAGGACTAGTCCAATCTCATCATCAACCCTGTCCTTCAGAGACTGACACAGAAGGACTAGTCCCTGAAATAAAAAGGGGGAGGGGGGTGGAAAAACCCTCAATCCTAATTTTAAAATTGGTTATTCATAGAAAAATAAGAATTTCTCTCAAAATGTTTAATATGATGTGAACAGAGAAGCATGGGAAGACTTACAGGAATTTGATGCAGAGTGAAGAAAGCAGAACTAGGGAAACAATACAGATAATCATGACAGGAATGTACTTGGCCACCTTTCTCTTGTCTTGGCTATTTGTGACACTGTCCTCCCCTGATTCTCCTCCTGCCTATCTGACCATTCCTTCTTAGTTTATTCTTATTCATCATCCACAACACTGACTCTGAGTGGTCCATAAAGCTCTGTATGGAGCCCTCCTCTTTTCTCTCTACACACTTGTTTCATGACCTCAACAACTCCCATGGGTTCAATTACCATCCTTATCCCAATGCCTCCCACTTTCTTTCCTGAGCTCCAGTTTCCCATCACCAAATGTTTGCTGGCCGTTTTGAATTGAATATCTTAGAGGCATTTCAAATTCTGTATGTCCAACAGAACTTTTTATCATTGCTCTAAACCCATTCTTTTAATGAACTTGACAATTGTTGCTGAGGCACAACCATCCTTCCAATTTCCCAGGTTTGTAACCTTGATATCATTCTCAACTCATTTTTCATTTATCCTATCTATCCCATTGATGGAGTGCTCAGGTACTTGTACTTGGACCCCAGTTCCAAGATCATGTCTCTCCTTACACTATCCCTAACAATTTTCTCCCTAGCCCAAGGACACTAGGCCTAGCAATGACTCATGAGCAGGCCCCAGTAAGACAAACTACCTTTCCTCACAATTACTCATGAGTAGGCATCAGTAAAATAAACTGTTTTTCCCCACCAAAAGAACAAGATGACTTCTGAAGGAATTCTCTTGTAAAAACAAGACTATCTTCTAACCACAGAATTATCATATATTGATCCCCAAAGTTATATTCAATCCAGAGGTCAAGCCATAGACATCAACTCTCAAAGCTATCTTGATATAGACCAAAAATACCACCCTAAGAAACCCCTTACCCTGGTTGCCAGTAGTGAATGACTCTAGTGACCAAGGTTGTAAGTTATCACCTAATTAGCATATCAGTCAGGTAATCCAGTACTTTTCCTCTATAAGTTTTAGTATCACTCCAGTTAAGTTTCATGTTCCTTAAGGAATGCAAATTCCCCAAGGAACTCTGCCTGCTATATTAGCATTACAATATACCTTTGCCCCCTGGATTTAAAGAATGCTTGACTCTGAATTGATTCCAGATGACCCTGTCCAGTACTCTGGTCTTTGGGGGATCCCTGAACCTCTTAAACCCCATCACCATCACCTTCCAGTTTTATTTGATCTCCCTGTCTCAAGCCTCTTCCTTCTCTATTCCATCCTTCTATTGGCTGCCAAAGTGTTTTTTCCAAATCACTGGTCTGTCCATGTCACCCTTAATACCCCCACTATCCCCACCCCTTTCAATGAATTCCAGGGATTCTTTTGTACCTCAGGATCAAAGAAAAACTCCTTTATTTGGCAATGCAATCATTTCACAACTTGGCCCTTTTTACCTTTCCACAAAATGTCAAATTCAACTACATGGACCTATTTGTTATTTGCACCTAAAAAGCTCCATCTCATGCAAATGTGGCTCTCCACTGCACTTGAAAACTGGCAGATTTTTCAGTTAGTTTTAAATGAAATTATATCAATCGTACTTTGGTAAGAAACAGCTTGATCTTGATACGTTTTGTTCTGAATAGCTTCATTGACCTCATCCAGGGTTATTGTTGAATTTTTGGCAAATATGTTTGTGACCATTACTGTAACTTGGCCCTTGTTATGCATTTCAGATCTGGTTGATGCAAATGTTCTGGAAAGAAATGAGGAGGTAGTAGATCACAGATCATGCCTGAGTATACTTAAGGAAAGTTGCTTTCTACCCTCAACCCTGAAACCTAAATCAGTTTTCTAGTAGAAATTTCTGAAAGTGGGAACTCCCTGGGGAGTGCTGGAATGATGGTGGTGGAGGGTGGGGTAGTAGCCTCGTATGCAGTTGGGGGAATGGGGCACTGGAACCATTCATATATGTTTCATTTGTTGTGTACAAAGTTCAAGTAGTAGTGACTAAATTATTTTCCAAATAAACACACAAAATGCAGGTTTTAACTAATTAGTGGTCAAGTCCTCCAACAGGTCTTAACAAGCAAGTGTTGGCAGGTGAGTGTGTGGCACATTGTTGGGAAGTCTAACGTGCATCAGTAGGAATATAAGTATGTAATGACTTGTTTACAATACCATACGATGTGGTGACAAAACTCAACATTGTGTCATCAAAATTTAGATGTGTCATTTTATGAAATATAATTTTTTTAAATGATTCAAATCTCAGAGAAAAAACTGTTAAAGGATTTAAGAAAGTAGATTTCCAGGGGTACATGGAGTAAATTTTTTTTCAAAAGGGGACAGTAGGCCAAATAAGTGTGGGAAGCTTTGTTCTGTTCAATCAAACCTAAACTCCTTAGTTTAGCCATGGAATTTCCTAACTCACACTGGAGAGGACCTGTCTGTGTCTTCCCAATGAAACGAGAGTTAGAGAATGATCCCATGGGAGGCAGTTTGGTGTCACAGTGGAGAGAACACTGACCTAGAATCAGGGAGACCTGAGTTCAAATCCTCAAAAAAAACTAGCTATGTGACCCTGGACAAGGCTGTTAACCTATGTCTCAATTTCCTCCCAGGATTGTTATAGGGACAAAATGAGATAATACTTGTAAAGTTCTATGCAAACCTCAAAGTACTATAAAAATGATTAAAAAAAAAAAAAGAAATTACTTTTCTTTCCAGACTTTCATTACCAACGAGTATGTGCTATCACCCCTAGGCCTGAAGTGTCTCAGTAGATAGAGTGCCAGGACTGAAGTCAACTTCATGAATTCAAATCTAGCCTCAGATACTTACTAGCTGTGTGACCCTGGACAAGTCACTTAACCCTATTTGCCTCAGTTTCCTCATCTGTAAAATGAGTGGGAGAAGGAAATGGCAAACTACTCCAATATCTCTGCCAAGAAAACCCCAAATGAGGTCACAAGGGGTTGAACATGACTAAAACAGCTGAACAACAAAAAAGACTTGTTTTCACAGAAGAAGCAGAGAGGAGATGCGGTAATTTAAAAATTATTTTTGTTTGTTTGATCAGGAATCCCTGAATCAGAAAATCTGTTCTTTACATTGTGCAGAACAAATCTTGGCCCCTTTTTTAGAAAGAGTTTTTAAAACAAGCTGTTCGTCCATTTCCCACATCCAGGGAGTGGCATCTAGGGAAGACTAAAAATGGTGTTTTGTAACAAAAATGACAGAGAAATGAGGCAGCAGAGACTTTGTAGGCAAACTAGGACAGAAGCAGCCCCCAATTTACTGTAGGTTGAGAATTATTGTTTGTCCAGATGAAGGCTCATCAGCAAATACAGATCCAAACTGTAAAAGAGAAGAATAATTCTGATGTTGATTACGGTCATATAAAAGTGACATTCAGGTACCAAGAGATGACTTTGACGTCATTTATCAGCATAGACATTTATCCATTTTTTTTTCTTAAAGAACACTTTTATCACTATTTCTCTTCTATTCAATACCTGGGCAAGTGGAAAAAGCCCTGAGCTCAGAGTCAGAAAAAGCCAAGTTCAAATCTGGCCTCAGTCACTTACTAGCCTGAGAAAGTTATTTATCCTTTGTTCACCTCAGTTTTGACTTTAAATGGAGATAAGTTATAGCATCTCTCTCTCAGCATGATTGCAAGGATCATAGGAGATAACAGTTGTAAATTATTTAGCACAGTGTCTGGCACACAATAGGTACTATGAAAATACTAAATACAACAACATATTATTGTTATTGTTACCCAGCATGAGATAGTGGCTAGAGTTCTTAACTTGAAGTCAGAAGAACCTGAGTTCAAATTCTGCTTCACAAACCTAAGAGTTTCACGACCAAAGACAAGCAACTTAACCTGTCTGGGCCTCAGTTTCTTCATCTGTAAAATGCAGATAATAGCAACTACTTCTCATGGTCACAGTAAAGCTCAAATGAGATTATATATATACACATATTACTGCATATGTATATGTATATAAACACATATACACATATATAAACACACGTGTAATATGTCTACACATATGTGCAAATGTGCACACATACACACATACATGTATATACACATATGTATGTGTGTATATACATATATATGTAAACAAATATAATCGATGCAGGGAGAGAGAAGCAACATGTTTCATTTAAAAGGATATTGAATTCTGAAGTCAGGAAACCTGCGTTCTGGCGTCTGCCTCAAACTCACTATGCAATCTTGGGTAAGTCACCCTGTCTTAGGCTTCTCTGCAGTAAAATGAGGGAGTTGGATGATTTCCAAGATCCTCTCACTTCTATGATTCTCTAATGGGAACCTTATCTCAAAACATCTACACAGATAAAAACATCATGATATGAGAAATAAAGTGATTAATTCAACTAAGTTTATTTTTCAGTTTCAAATGCACAGAATAGTATACACTGGAAAGCATTTCTTTGTGTAATAGTTCTTTATAGTTTATTCTTCCACTTATTAATTCAATAAATTAACATTTATTAGGTATCTTCTCTGTGAACAGAGCTGAAATAGGTGCTACACAGGATAGAAAAGACAGATTAGAGGGAGATTATGGCCTCAAGGAGGTTACAGTATAGTAGGTAGTATTTGTACCTGTATACAGATAATTCCAGGTAGAATACTTTTAGTATTAGAAGAGAGAGAATCCTCCACTCCCTGAATGAGTTATGCTATTTGGACCCTCCTGGCTTAAGAGTGATTATCAATAATAACTGTTGCTGTTTCCCTCCCAGCCTGATATGGTTATTTTTCTCTGCCTCATTAAAGGGGTCATCCCCTGATTACTTCTTCAACAGGCCTTTTCACTGAATGGGCATTACCTCCCCCTAAGTGAGTACCTGAATAGAATTTGCCTAAAGGAGCCAAGGTCTCCCAGTGCATGCTGAGCCATCTCCAGTCATCCTGATGAATATTTGGTCACTGGATCCAGTTGGCTCCAGAGGAGAAGTAAGGCTGGTCACCTTGCACAGCCCTCCCTCCCTCAAAACAAAGTCATGTGCAAATCATGTCATCATTTCTTTGCTGGAATGGTCTTCTTTGGCAACAGAGGACGAACACAAAAACGTGTTCAGATAAAGGAGAGAATACTTCCAGTTGAAGGTAACTGGAAAAGATTTCATGGGATAGTTTGCATTTAAGTTGGAATATAAAGGATGACCATGATTTGGATAGAAATGAGGGAGGTGTACACATAATGTCTGTGTGTGTACGTGTCTGTGTGCATGTGCATGTGTGTGGGAGACTTGCACACAGATTTGTGCACATGCACACAGGGAGCATCCCAGGCTGAGGAAACTGTGAACAAAGGCACCAAAGTGGGAAAATTACAAACATTACTAAAGAATGGTAAATTGTCCATTTGGCTGGGGAGTTGGGCTCATAGAGGAGAGATATAGGAGAAAAGACTGAATTGTAATATGTTGTCTGCTCTGTAAAGTCAGAGCCACAGACCCTGACTGACCAGCCTAACTGCTGTGGGCTGCCCAGGTCCTCTTACCTATCCTCAGATCTTCGGTGGCCAGCTGGATAAACAAATGAGAGAAGAGACCTCCAGAGTCAAACAGAGGTGTAGGCTTTATACCAGATACAAGCTACATATCAGCATGCAGGGCTAGTGCTCCCTGTGGGAGCCCTCCATGGGAGCCCCCCACGGGAGCCCCCTCCTCCCTCCCAAGGAGCAAGGAAGAACCCAAAAAACCCCCTCTCAGGCTTTCCTGTCCCCATTTAAGCTCTCCCCCTGCTACTTCACTTGTGGACTCCTTCCATGCTCTCAGCCCCTTAGCTAATTAACAAAAGGTGTGCTCAGACCATGGACCAATCTCAAGGGTGGGATGCTCTCCCCAGCAAGTTTCCACTGAGAAGAGGTGGAAAATGAGATAACTCATGTCTCACTCCTCAATTCCCAGCTGTTCTCTGCGGGGGCCTTGTGAGAGCTCAAGAAGCCCTCACTTTTACCTGACCCAAGACCGTTCACATGAGAACTTGCTGGGGGTGTAAGTCAGTTTTCACATGGACAGTCTCAGGCAGGTAAAAGTGAGGACCTCTAAACCTCAGAGTTCTCACGAGGCCCCCCAGGGAACAGCTGGGGATTGAGGCGTGAAACACGGGCTATCTTGCGTATTTCCACCTCTTCTCTTCTCTCAATACGTTTATCCGGCTGATCACTGAAGACCTGGACGAAAGGTAAGAAGGCTCGGGTAGCTCACCGGCCTCTAGGCCGAACAAGAACTGAGCTTACCTTAACATCTCCCCTTTTTTGTTTTGCGTGGAGCGCACATGACCTTAGAGAGAATAGCAGCTGGCGGCTAAGTGGGTTAGGGAGGCCTTTAACATATGGATGCCCCACAGCAAGAACTTCATTTACATAGAAACCTGCAGCTAGCACAACAACTGACAAAGAGAGGCATCTCCCCATCACAGGGAACCAGGTTTGTTTTCAACAAAGCAAAGATGGAACTAAATGGTTAAATTAAACATAGAACGTAGTTCAGATTGAAGTTTGTCACCCCTGTGCGTCCTGGTTTCATGATGTCAAAGTCCTCCTTCAGCCACTGGGAGGAGTTGCTTTGATGGATAACAGGCAGCAACATATCAGTCCACTCAAGGAGGATGGGTCATGGTGGATTCAGCAGGAGCGCCCAGTACTATATCAGCGTGGCAGTGTTTGGGATCTGTTCTGCTCCCCCTCTGGGCAGCAAGGTCAAGGCTGTCAGCAGTAGATTCAGGCGGTACATGATCCTTTTCCAGGCCCTCTGGACTCATCGCTTCTGGTGTCTTCATCGTCTCTGATGGTGGCTCCTACCTGCAGATCCTTCTGATGGGGATCCACGCGTCCCCTTTTCCTGTGGAAACACAAACATACCCTGGACCCCATATTAATACCAGGATGCGATTAGCTAGTGACAGTAGCGTTCGAATTTTTTTTTTACAGCTGTGTTGAGCTCTGATCTCTTCCCCTTTTTTGTTTAGCGAGGATGGCCTTTAACTCCCTAACTTCCTCTTTATCTTGCTCGCCAGGATTCTCTTTCTTTTCTGCTTTGTTACTTTTGTTTTCATTCCAATCCCGTTTTGGTCTCTCGGAGCCTTTCAGTAGGCCCTTTATCAAACCAAATATCAGGAAATCTAAGTCCTCCAACTCCCTGGGGTATTGCTGTTTACAAAACTTTCGGAGGTTGTTCAGATGTATAGTGACCCCCTGCATTCCTGCATTCCTTGTACAGTATCTTAACCCAGACCTCCTGTTCCTCTGGCTTTATTACTGGCAACTCCTGCCCTTTTCCCATGGGTTCAGGAAGCTCACTCTTTCTCCCCTTCTGAACACAAGGTTTGGGTACCCTCTCTCTTTCAGCCCATTCTGGGTTTCCTGCCACCAAGGATCTCTAGCCCTTGTCCCTGTTGGAGGTGCCACCTGTCTGGTCTAACTGCCCTGGGCTGCCCAGGTCCTCTTACCTATCCTCAGATCTTCGGTGGCCAGCTGGATAAACAAATGAGAGAAGAGACCTCCAGAGTCAAACAGAGGTGTAGGCTTTTTTCTAGATACAAGCTACATGTCAGCATGCAGGGCTAGTGCTCCCTGTGGGAGCCCTCCATGGGAGCCCCCCACGGGAGCCTCCTCCTCCCTCCCAAGGAGCAAGGAAGAACCCAAAAAACCTCCTCTCAGGCTTTCCTGTCCCCATTTAAGCTCTCCCCCTGCTACTTCACTTGTGGACTCCTTCCATGCTCTCAGCCCCTTAGCTAATTAACAAAAGGTGTGCTCAGACCATGGACCAATCTCAAGGGTGGGATGCTCTCCCCAGCAAGTTTCCACTGAGAAGAGGTGGAAAACGAGATGACTCATATCTCATTCCTCAATTCCCAGCTGTTCTCTGTGCGTGAGAGCTCAAGAAGCCCTCACTTTTACCTGACCTAAGACCATTCATGTGGCAACTGAGCTTACCTTAACACCTGACCACCAGGTCTGGTTTACAATTGAAAGTTGCAATTTCTTTTACTGACTTTCACCATTTTCACAATAACTAAAATAGTACCATGCTCTTTACTCCTCTGTTTGTCCTTTGCTTGTGAAAATGCCTCCTTTCTGCTCATCTGTGTTCTGGATGAATTTTCTTCAAGAAACCCTCCTTTAACCTTCCTCTGCTCTGACTGTGCCCAAGTACTGCATCCCTGATCAGTGCAAAAATACACACACACACACACACGAATGAACACACACGTGAACGAACACACATGCACACATGCATGTATGCACACACATGCATGTATGCATGTACACATGCACACGCACATACATGCACCCATGCACACACATGCGCACACATTCACTTCCACACTGACAAACAACTTGCTCATGTGTATCTTTATATTTATTCTTTTATGGTTCCTGGGCTACATATTGTGTTTCTCGGAGGAAAAATTTCCTCTTATGGAGCTCATGGACATTGTTTTCTGTTTCTTCCACTGACAAGCATTCGTTAAGTGCCATGTAGAGGGCTGTGCCCTAGAGATTTAAAAAAAAAATAAAACCCTCTTCTTTCTCCTCTGGGGAAAATGTTAGCAATTGTGGGGGGTGGGGAGAGGGTGGGGATTAGAAAAGACCTCAAATAGAAGGTAGCACTTGATGAGAATTTCAAAGGAAGACAGAGAGTCTCAGAGGTAGAGGTGAAAAGGGAACAAACTCCGGGCTTGGGAGAAAGTGAAAGCAAAGGTGTGGAGGTGTTGTATTTCCAGTACTGGATGGGAAATGGAGGGTTGCATTTGAGAAACAGTAAGAGGCCAATTTGGCTCAATCCTTTAGCATGTAAAGGGAAATGATGTATACTAGCAAGGCCAGAATGGGAGGGATTTTAAATGCCAAACAAAGGACTTTCCTTTTGATCCTCGAGCTAATAGAGTCTGGAGTTTATTACATGAGGGAATGATCTGGTCTAACCTGCTTTTTACCAAAATCCCTTTTGCAGCTGTGTGGAAGCTGGATTGTAATGGGGAGAGACAGGCAGGGAGGGAGACCAGTTAAGAGGCTATTACTATAGTTTCAGAAAAGGGTGGAGAAAATGTTAACAATGCAGATGAAATTTTAAAATGTGTCCCAGAGCTGGTCACTAAACATTTATCAGTGTCCTCCTGGGTAAGGGAGAGTGGAGAATAAAGGATGGCACCCTGATTGTCAACCTTGGTCCTGGAAAGGTGATAATATCCTCAACACAAACAGTGAAAGACCCAGCTCTTAGCATGGTACACACAAGTTGGCACTCAACAAATGCTTATTAAATGAATTAATTAAACATAATAGTTTAGGGGCCTTATTCTTAGTAGAGTGGCATGTTCTAGAAAACATAACCCAATTAAATACTAGTGTAAGAGTATGGGTTTGCAATTCTAAATCACCATTTAGTAAATGTCTGTATTGGGAAACCATAGATCCCTAATGAGTATGCTTAATTAAGAGTACACTACATTGGGCAGTTAGGTGGCACAGTGGATAGAATTCCAGCTCTGGAATCCATAGAACCTGAGTTCAAGTTAGGCCTCAGATGCTCACTAGCTGTGTGACCCTGGGCAAGTCACTTAAACCAAACTGACTGAAAAAAAAAAGAGTATGTTACATCAAATTAGCAGGAAGGGTTAGAAGGATGACCTGGAAGGTTTTTAACTCCAAGTCAAAAACTCCTTCCACCAAGCAGTGCTTCTTCTTCCCTTCATCCTTCTAGAATGAAATTGTAACCAGTTCAGAAAAAAAAATACATCTTATGCTTATATTGAATTACATGAATTCTTACACGAATTCAATTCTATTTCCATGCAAGATGAATTACAATGAAACCGAGAAATGGAAAATGACAACTTTTAGAACTTCTATTTCCGTGGAAGATGAGTTACAATGAAACCAAGAAACAGCTTTTAGAACTTAAAAAAGAAAGTGTGCAGTATGATTTTTTTTGGTTGCTTTGCGGGGAGAGGGGGGCAGGGGGGAGAAGGCTGTCTTTTGGAAATCATTAACTTGTAAGATATTGTCAAATAGTTCCTCTATCCATCTTTTAATGATTTTCTAAATTGGGCTTTGTTTCCCCCAAGGCAGCACGATGTAGTGACTTAAGTGCTGAACTTGAGTCAGGTGAGCCCATGATTCAGTCACAGCCTCTTAAGAGCTGTGTGTCTCTGGGCAAGGTTATAAACCTCTCTGGGCCTCAGATTCTTCATCTGAAAATAACAACTGCCTCCAAGGGCTGTTGTAAGGATCAGATGAAATCATGTATACTCGATTGCTTCAAAATCCTTAAAAAATTGGATAAAACTGTGAGCGATTATTGTTACCTTTACAAGAGCAAAATTCACATAAAGACTTCTAAAAATATTTGTAAAGATTAAAAAAGAACTTACCAAATGTTTTCCTCTGAAATGTAACTTCTGATAGTTTGAGGAGGTTTTGTCATCCGGGCCTGACGTTCCTCCTGAAAATAAATATATGGATGACATGTTACTTAGGAAAAGAGTTTTTAATCTTCACCAAAGGGGTGTTTAACCTCAAGTAGAGAAGATTAGGGGAGAATATGATAGTCTGCTTCAAGTCTTTGAAGATGTCAGGTGGAAAAGGAATTAAATTCTTTTAATAGCCCCTCACTACTCTTTTTGGGTCCAGTCTATCATCCTATCATCTAAATCATCCTATATAGTGCCACCTTCCTAATGGTCATACCAAAAATGTACCCAGAAATTTTCAGTGGCTCCTCCACCTACCTGTGGAAAAAAGCGTGAATTGCACATTTTGACACGTGAGGACCTCCACAATCTACATCCAGCTTCCTTCTCTGACACTTACATACTCTGCTCTGGGCAATGTTCTTCCTAGTTGTCTACTCTCCTATGGGTCCCTTTCTTTGTTCCTGGGCCTACAAATGGCTCCTCATGTTCTTGATTCCCTCTACTGAAGCCTTTACCTTTTTCTTAAGGTCCATTTCAAGGTCCACCACCTCTCACGAAGCCTTCTCTGACTTCTCACACACACATCCCCCATCACACCCCCAAAGGAAAAGTGATTTCTCCTTCCTCAAAGTTCTAGCAATTTGCCTGGATTCATTCTTTGAATCTGACCCATTTTATCTTATAGGGGCAGTCAGGTGAAATGGGAGCACTGGGCCTGGAGTCAAGAAGACTCATCTACCTGAGTCAACGCTGGCCTCAAACGAGTACTAGCTATGTGACCCTGGACCAGTCACTTAATGCTCTTTGCCTCAGTTTCCTCATCTGTCAAATAAGCTGGAGAAGGACATGGCAAATCACTCTAGTGTCTCTGCCAAAAAAACCCCAGATAGGCTCAGGAAGAGTCAGACGTGACTTGGAAAAAAAAAAAACCCGAGTTAGAAAAGCACTTTATACAGTGTTTCCAAAGCATCTGTCCCTGGTGTTCCAGGGGATTGCCCAGTTTTCCCCCCAAACCCAAACCTCCAGGCCCGGCCTGTGACCCAGCAGCACAAGGTGAAAGTGGCAGGACAGGTGGGCTCGGTGGGTTCGGCAGGCTCTGCAGGACTGAGACCAGTTTGCAAGCTAGAGCTATTCAGGCCTGGGAAGCAAGGCCCCATGCTCAAAGAGAAAGCTGGGGAGGCAAGGGCAGAGAGTCATCCTTCCTTGCCCTCATCCTGACCTCTTCGGGGTAATTTCTAATCCTGCCTCAGATACTCAGTAGCTGTGTGACTGTGCCAGTCACGAAATCTAGCTGCCTCAGTTTCCTCAATTGCAAACAAAATAGCAACTACCTCATAGACTTACTGTGAGGATCAAATGAGATGACATTAGTTACACATTTAGCACACTAAATGAACGTTCATTTCCTGCTTCTTCCTCTTCAAAAATATATGCCGTGAACGTGGAAGGGACTTTCTGGTCCCGGGGCTCACAGAAGCAGCTTAGGCAGAAAGGAGAGGCCCATAGGGAGAGGGAACAGGAAAGCTCTAGAGAGGAATTCGGGGATATCCCCCAGGGCTGATGCGTTTACTGTTAGACTATGCCCTTTTACTCCTCTAGAGAAAGCTCTTCAGTCTGGCCACCTCCACCCTCTGAAAGCTTTCTGTGCTTACTCTGAGATTATTCTGAATTGCTGTGGGATTATTACCATAAGTGGGGGCTGGAGTTAGAACAGTCACGTGGGGAGAGGCCTCGGTGGCGTTCGCAGTGGCAGTTGGTGTCTTGCCTGAGGCCGTGGCGGTCATGGTCGAGCTGGAGGCCGTGGAGGCCATGGCGGTCATGGTCATGCTGGAGGCCGTGGCAGTCAGGGTCGAGCGGGAGCCTGTGGTGGTTGGGGTCACGCCGGAGGCCATGGAGGCCGTGGCTGTCTGGTTTGCACCGGAGGCTGTGGAGGCCGTGGCGGTTAGGGTGGCTCTGGAGGCCATGGAGGCCGTGGCCGTCAGGGTCTCACCAGAGGCAGTGGCAGTCGCGGTCGCGCCGGAGGCTGTGGAGGCCATGGCAGTTGCCGTTCCCCCCGAGGAGGTGGCGGTCGCAATGGCACCAGAGGCCATGGAGGCAATGGCGGTCGCTGTGCCACCCGAGGCAGTGGCGGTCGCAGTGGAGCCGGAGGCCGTGGAGGCCTTGGCAGTTGCAGTTGCGCCAGAGGCTGTGGCAGTGGCGGTGGTGCCCGAGGTGGTGGCGGTGGCAGTGGCAGTGGCACAGGAGACCATGGCTGTCAGGGTCAGGCCTGAGGCCGTGGAGGTTGGAGTCAGGCCAGAGACCGTGACAGTCAGGGTCATGCTGGAGGCCGTGGCGGTCATGGTCATGCCGGAGGCCGTGGCAGTCGGGGTCCAGCAGGAGGCCATGGAGGACGTGGAGGTTGGGATTGAGCCAGAGGCTGTGGAGGCTGTGGCAGTGGAGGTCGCCCGGAGGCCGTGGTGGTCGGGGTTGGGACAGAGGCCGTGGAAGCCTTGGTGTTTGGGGTTGAGCCAGAGGCTGTGGCAGTTGGGGTCGCATGGGAGGCCGTGGAGGCTGTGGCGGTCATGGTTGCACCAGAGGCCGGTTCCGGGAAGCCTCCATCGCGTTCAGATTCTCAGTGGAGGTCTCGGCCTCGATCGTGGCGGTTGGGGGCCTCACTAGTGCCTGGTGGGACAGAAATACCAACTTTGAATTCAGAAGACAGATAGTGGAGGACTGAAATGGTTAATACACCTTAGAGGACACCAGCTGAGCTGAATTTATACAAGGATCCCTGCTCCTGGAGAACACACAAGACATTTTTGTGAGGGAGCCAGGGGTGGGGGTGGGGGGAGATGCCCACTTAGTTTAACTTGCATTTCGTTGTGTCATGGGCGAGAACGTAGCTGTGTTTGATGTGGACAGCTTCTCATCCTCTATTTCCTTTTTAAAGCTATTCCATTGATACCTTTTGTCTTTACATCATCGTCCTTTCTGACCCCACCTCGAACCTGAACTCTTCTCCATGAGAAAGAAAAACAATTGGACCAAAGAATATGCAATACAGTGATGCCGTCTGTCTCCTGTCTGACAGTCTGTCCAAGTAGTCCCTTCTCTCTCTGATCTAGGGGAGCATAGAGTGCAGGTTTCCAGTACCTTTATTGGGTTTTCAGGTGCTCAGAATCTGACTTTCTTGCAATGATCTCTGTTTACATTGTTGCAGTCAGTTTGGCCTATTTTGCCATGGCCAGTTCATTGCAATCTCCCCCGGCTTCCCCACCTTCCTCACGTTCATCATTGCTTACCACACAATACTATTCCCTTGTATTTATCTGTGTGTGTGTGTGTGTGCATATATATTCATATATATTCAATCTCTGGACATCTGCTTTTTTGCCTGTCCTGTGCTACCACAAAAAATGAACATGGGACCGTTGTTTCTGTCTTTGACCTTTCAGAGTCAGAGGGGATAGACACTTTAGAGGCTTTTCTTACATAGCTTATTCCTGTGTCGTGACTTCATCTGACATCATCTCCTAAGGAGCACAGCCAGTGGTAATAACCTCCTAGCTGGCCCTTCTGCCCCTTCCCCATTGACACCGCCCCTGAGCTCCTCTTACGCAATAAGGATCTTAATTAGCTTCATTTCAATAGCATCGATTCCCTTCTCAGAAGCCTATGATGACTCCCACTTCTTTTTAATTTTATTACTATTCTGAATCATACCACCACCATCCCACTTCCAGATGTCCTCATTTCTTCTGACTCTTTGTTCACATTTCCTTTCCCAAAAGGACCTCTTTATGATTCCTCTTCATGAATGGCCAGTTTTGCCCAATCCAGAACTTGATTAAGTTTATAGGGGAAGATATTTTGGATGTTGTGTAGAGAACATGACAAAGGTGGATTTTTACACATACTAGGAACTGGAGGCTGAGAAAGTCCCTGAGAGAATCTGCTTTTGGTTGACTATTTCAACCCTTAGAATTGGAAAGGCTGGTTCTGGTTCCTCAAGCAAATCTGCCTTTCAGAATAATTATGCTCAACCCATGCAGCAAAGACCAAGAGTTGATACTGTATACTTCTGTTATGACATGGAAACAGGGGAGTGAGTCCATCAGTGACAGTATGCTGAAAAACTTTAAATTGGAAAGTAGACATTTTTTTTCTCCGTCAAATGAGATGTGACACTTGGTGAAAACAGTTAGGATTTTTCTGTTATTGAAAAAGGGAAATCTTAAAAATACCCCTCACTGATTATAGAACTGGGAAAAGGACCCACATGAACAAAAATATTTATAACAGCTATTTTTGGGGTGGCCAAGAATTGGAAACTGATGGATGCCCATCAGTTAGGGAATGGCTGAACAAGTTCTATATGAATGTAATAGAATACTATTGTTTCATAAGAAATGATGAGCAGGACTACAGAAAAACTTGGAAAGACATATATGAACTGATGCTGAATGAGATAAGCAGAACTAGGAGAATATTGTACAAGTAACAGTCACATTGTGCGATGACTAACTTTCATAGACTTAACTCTTCTCAGCCATGCAAGGATCTAAGACTCCTTCAAAGGACTCATGATGGAAAATGCTGTCCACATCCAGAGAAAGAACTGTGGAGTCTGAATGCAAATCAAAGCATACTATTTGCTCTCCTTTTTATTGTTTTGTTTCTTCTTTTGGTTCCTCCCATTGATTCTAATTCTTCTTTACAACATGACTAATATGAAAATATGTTTCATATGAATGTATATATAGAGCCTATATCAGATTGCACACCCTCAAGATGGTGTGCAGAGAAAATGTAAAACGCAAAAGCTTATGAAAGTGAATGTTGAAAACTAAAAAGAAATCAATTAATAATACCCCCACTTCCAAACTTTGGGGAGGAAACTCTTGGAGGAAAGAGGCTGCTTTCGTTTTCTTTTTGCATCCCCAGCAACTAACCTTGAGGGCCCACCCCAGTAGGTACACTTATTAAATCAGTGGAATGGAAAATATTTTTTATAAGAAATTCTGGCAATGTTTATCCCTTTAAAAATCTGTTTCATTTTTAAAAATAGAATAGAGCTATCCAATTAAAATTTTGTGTATCAGAACTAGGCTAAGCATTAATACTGAGTAAAATGGTAACTGCCCCTTCACCCTCTTAAGTTCTATAGGGGAAGCTAGATATAGAGAACATTCCTGTTCTGGTATGGACTTCACTAGATGGTATCTGGTTTACTTCTGAATGAAATGCTGTCATACTTTTACTTCCTCTCCCACAGGACTACGGTGAGGAAAGAGCTTTGTAAACATCTAAGTGCTGCAGAATGGTGAACTCCTCTTATTTTTTTATTATATTGTTTCAGGAATGTTTCTGAAGCCCAACTCAATTGCTTCCTTCTTTAGACACAAGCAAAATCTGTAGAATTAATTCTACAACAAGTAAAAAATACATTTTTTTATCTCAAAAATAAGTATATCCTTTGGTTTGACAATAAATTGCTCAAGGTAGGTATGAAAACAAAAATGAGTCTAAGCTCCCAAATGGGAAAATTCCCAACATTACCCCTCTTTCACCATCCCTCTTCCAGTCTGTTGGATTTGCAATCTTAGCATCCTCCTTGGCTCCTTCCTTTCTCTCACCCCACACACATTTAATCAGTTGCCAAGTCTGCTGTCTGCTGCTCCATCCCCTCTTGTGTCCATTCCCTTCTTCTCATTCACAAAGCTACCAACCTAGTTGAGGATCTAATAGCTGCTCCTAATTGTTCTCCCTACCTCAATTCTCTCCCACCTCCAATCTATTCACATAGCTACCAAGATGTTTTTCCTAAAGCAAAGGTTCAATGGCTCCCTCTTACTTCTAGAATTAGATATAAACTCTGGCTTCAAAAACCCTTCACAACCTCGTCCCATCCTACCTTCCTAAGCTTATTTTTCATTCATCTCGTTCATCCTTTCTCTGGTCCAGCCAAATTGTTCTAGCTGTTCTGCATACATGATATTCCATCTCCCATCTCTGTGTCTTTGCATAGTCTATGACTCATGCCTGTAAAGTATTTTCTCATTTATTAAACTTACTCTGCGTAAGGCACTGTGCCAGACCTTTTCGAATTCCTATTTTTCTTCAAAGTTCAGCCCAAACATCACCTTTTTCATGTAACCTTCCCTACCCCACCCCCAAGCTATTTCCTCCCTCCTCCAAAAATAAATAAAATAATTTTGTTTGCATTTTTCATATGATTGTAAATTCCTAGAGGACAGGGATTTTTCTGTTTCTTTTGCATCCCCAACACCTAGCTTTTCATTTCAACATCTGGAGACCTTTTGCCACCACCAGCATCCAAGGAACCTTGGAAGTTGTGTGTGTGTGTGTGTGTGTGTGTGTGTGTGTGTGTGTGTGTGTGTGTGTTTCTTCCAGGAGGAATCATGATATATCATGATACAATGGAAACAGCTCCACTTACTAGTTGCATGATCTTAGGAAAATGATTTGCCCTCCTTGGGTATCAGTTCTCTCATCTGTAAAATGAGGGGATTGGACGAGGTGGCTTCTGAGGTCCGTTACATGTCTAGCTAGATGGATGATCCTGTGAACTTAGGATAGCACTTTTAGGACTGTTTCCTGGACTTCTATCTAGTACTTCTCTGTCATATGTTTTGCCTTCCTAATACCTGTTCTGTCAGCTAGATGGAGTGGGACGCTGCTTTACAAAATCCTATAGAGGGAGGACTCAGCACAAAATGAATTTCAGGATATATTATAAACACATTGTCTAGGGTACTCAAGCCCAGAAATAAACTAGGTGTCATGGAAGACATGGTGCAGTTTGACTGCCACAGGAGTCAGATTATGACAAGCATTGTCAGTTTCACTTCTTAGTTCTGACTTTGCTTCTAGCCCCCAGCCCAGTTTATCTTTGGAAACTTGGGCACTTCTCAATCTGAGTTTTCTTATTTATAGAATAAAAGGGTGGCGGTAGACTAAATTCTATGATCCTTTTTTTCCCTGGATCTCTAAGTCATCAGGAAGTAAAATCTTTACTTTGTGGGTTGTCCATCCCTTATTCTTGAGTTCAAAGGTGACCATAAAGTTCATATATAGAGGAGTAATACTTCCTGATGTCATGTTCAGCCACCTTCAACCTTGAAGGCTCTCCTAGCCCACCAGCTACTCTAAACTATTAGACATCCCATTCCACTCTTAAGTTTTTAAAACTTTTCCTATGTTCATTCCTTGCAGTCATACATTCTGTTGTTACCTCTAGCTTCTTGAAACTAGGTGTTAGTTTTTTTTCACATCTTACCAAACTTTTTGTTCCCTTGAAACACTTCTATATTTCCCTGAGTCAATTACAGGACTAAGGTTTGAAAAGCCAAGTTAAGAATCAGACCCAGGTTCTCTTACTCCAAGTCACATGTACTTTCCATGACACCACCTGCTACCTCTAAGGTCACATACTCAGGCTTTCTACTCAAGTTAGCTTAATAAAACATCAGCAGGTCTAATTTACGTTCCAATTATACCTGCCAAATTCAGCCAGAAGGTGAACTTACTCTTTATGTTATATCATTATGTCTCTGCTTTGTCATTAATATATTACCACACTTCCCAGTAAGCCTGCAAAAGTGTAGCTGTTACAACAGTTGATCATTCTCCTTTATCACATAGTTTTTATGGGATGAGCTGACTCCAATAATTAGCCTAATGTTGTTCCCTTTTTTAAGCCTGTTAATAGTTAGATTAACTATACCTGTTGTGTGAAATACACATGTAATTTAGGGAGGGGAGATTTTGCCACTAAAACGAATTCACTCTGATTATTATTAGGGCAGAAATTTCCTTAGAGCTGAAGTCATGAAATTAATCTCTGACCTTTGGTATCTGTGTATTAGGTGGCACGGTGGACAGAGACCTGGATTTGGAGTCAGGAAAATCTGAATTCAGATTGTGCCTCACCAGCCATGTGACCATGAACGAGTTGTTTAATTCTTATTAGCTCAGTTTCCTCATCTATAAAATGGGGGATAATAACAGTTCTTAAGGATCAAATGAGATAACATATAAAGCACTTTGAAGACCTTAATGGTTAAATATTAGCTATCATTATCATTTGGCTATAGGCAAGTCATAATCTCCCTAACTTTGTTGGATTATCTGTAAAATAGGATAACAATCTTCATGCCATATACTAAACAAGATTTTTGTGAGAAAAGTACTTTATAACCTTAAAATCCTATATTAATATGAGCTCTGTTATTATCATTCAAGGAGCTATCTTGGGATCTGTTATGGAGATATCAGAAGCAAGGAAGGAGCAATTCAACTGTTTCCTTTGCATAGTCTCCATGACAAATCCTAGTCTGTTGAATTCCATAATTGTAGATAAAAAAAAATAAACCAGTTCTGCCACCACATTGAAAAACTCTTTTTGGCACAAATCAAAATATTCTGCGTTAGGGTCCAGGAGGGTAAACATTGCCATTCTCTAGATCTCAATTCCTATCTATTCCCCAGGTTACCTTGCTCTCAATTATTTTGGACACAGTAATGACAACCAAAGCTACTTAAGCCATTTCCAACAATGGCTAAAAGTGTTTAAAGAAAAATGAAGTTTCTTACCAAAAGTCACGAAAAGGACCAGGCAGGAGAGTAAGAAGAAGGCTTTCGTTTTGAATGCTTTCTTTTGGCAGTCCTAGCAGGAAATGATGCTTCTCTCCACTTTCCTTTGCTTTTATAGGGCTATCCAAGTTCAAAGTCTGGTAGTTCACTAATGTCAAGCTTGTCAAACTTGAAAAAGCCAATTTATGATTAGTGTTTAGCCATTTAGAGTAGAATTACCCTGAAATTGAGAGATAAAAGAGATGTGCCTCAGTTTACATCTTTCCTACTCAGGATCCAAAGCAACAATTACATCAGGTAACTCAGCCTTAATAAGTTAGAAGTTGCCAATATCATTAAGCTCTTTCTTTAAAATGGGAAATCGTGGCGAAGAAAAGTTAAGTGGATTTTGTACATTCTATAATAAGAAGTACATAGAAAGTATATGTAGTATGAATATAAAGTTAATACACACTTACATATATAAATATATATTTGTATACATGTATATAAGCCAAGTAGTACAATGAAGCAGCAGTCTGGAATATGAATATTAACATCATTAAAATCACTATAATTTCAAAAAGGTAACAAGCATTTTTTGAATACATATTATATACCAAGTAAAATGGGGCTACCAGGAATAAAATAATAATGTCATGAAAATAATAATAACAAAACCCATCTAGGCCCATCTCCTCACCCACATCATGGGAATGGGGGCAGATGAGAACCAAGTAAGGAAATACCAGACAAAGTGATTTACAGTAGGCACTGTGCTTTGAGACCATTCAAGTTATCAATGAATCAATCAAGTATTTATTAAGTACATGCTATGTGCCAGGAGCTGGAGATATGATTGTGATGGATGAAGTGATTTCTATTCACAATGAACTTGCATTCTATAACAAGAAGTACATATAAAAATATGGACTGCATAAATGTAAAATTAATATATACACACATACATACATATATATCTTTGTATACATGTATATGAGCCAAGTAGTTACATACAAAGTACTATGGCAAGGTCCTAGCAGGTGAAGGGAGGTTAGAGAAGACTACATGCAGAAGATGGCGCTTGAGTTGCCTCTTAAAGGAATGAGGTAAAGGTAAGGAGGGAGTCAATTTCAGGGATGGGACAAGGACAGTGCAAAAACACAAGAAATGGAAAGGGAGTATCATGAGTCTGGAACAGACCAGTTTGGTTAAATCACAATATGTAGGAGAGTGACAAGGGGAAGTGATGTAAATGAGGCTGTAAAGGTGTGCTTGAGCTCTTCTCCAGCCTTTGGTCTCACTAGAAGGCCAAACTGATATAAAATCCTGAGAAAAGTCTTTATGGATATTGTCAGAGCCACTTTTTAGACATGGGGGCACTTAGCCTCTATTTTGGATTCACTACTTTCTTTTTTTGTTTAACATTGGGTGGAGAAGTGTTTATTGGGAAAGTAAGGGACTTAGGGGTAAAATACTTTAACAATTCTTAACCTGCAGTGCAGTGGCAGGCAGGATATGATTTGAATACCAAGATTCTTCCATATTCTCCACCAGAACTAAATGTTAGGGAGCTTTTCCTTACATTAAGCTTAAATTTGTCTCTTTGTAACTTTTGTGCATTTTTTTCCATTTCTACCTTCTGGACCAGAGGTCAAGTCTGATCTCTCCTCCCTTTGACAGCCCTCCAGTATAGGTGGAGAACATGTTGTTCTTTAGGATCAACATCTCTCGTTCTTTCAAAGGATCTTCACATGACATCATCACAAAGTCCTTTGTCATCCTAGCTATTCTCCACTGGGTGCCATCCAGCCTATGAACTGTCTGTCTTCAATGTAGTACCATACTGGAACACAAAATTCTAGGGGGAAACAGAACAGAATACCATGGACCTATCACATTCCTCAGTGTGGATGTCATGCCTTCAAGTGAAGCCTAAGATCATGTTACCTTTCTGTTCTTTTGCCTTCATGGAGCCTAATACTTTGGTAGAGAAGAGAAGACATATACAGTAATGAAAAAATGGAAAAATAAAAATCAATCTCGATTGTCTTTTTAAAAAGCCCTTTGATTTGGTTGGTTTTTGAAATATCAGCATTCAGCCATCTAATTCTTAAACTGGGAAGAGGAAACACAAATTGTGATTGATTACAATGGATACACACACACACACACACACACACACACACACACATACCCTTATTGAGCATCAGACCTGGCTGAGACCCATTCCAAACAGTAGGTTTCCTACTCTTGAAATCTTATAACAAAAAATTCCATTCCAAATAAAAGAAGGAATTCTGCCAAAGAAAGAAAGATTCCAGTATTCAACCTGTTAGAAATGCTTCAATGCAGATGACTCTGACCACTGAAGCAAGAACCTGAAAAAACCAAAGGCATGAACATTTTCATTATGTGTCATAACTTTATCTGGAAACAGATCTTGCCACTTATAGACAAAGGCATCACACTACATTTTTTCCTAAGGGTAGACTCTCAGCTACTAGTCTTACAATAATGTGATTGTTCACCATGTAACTTACAAGGCTCTCCCTCCTCATCTCCACCTGTTGGCTTCTCTGTTTTCGTTCAAGTCTCAACTTTAATCCCATCTTCTACAGAAGCCTTTATCAACCCTTTCTAATTCTAGCCTCTTCCCTCTATGAATTATTTCCTATATTTTCCTGTATATAGCTTGTTTGTGGTCTCCCCCATCAGATTGCCAGCTCCTTGAAGGCAGGAACTTTTTGCCTCTTTTTGTATCTTCAGTACTTAGCACAATATATGGCACAAATTAGGTATTTAATCAATGTCTGTTGAGTAACTCAGTGACTGATCTATCTAGAGTTGTTGTTTTTTAAAACATCAGCAGTAAGACTAGATGTGATGAAATAAGACATGCAATTTGGACATTTGAAGAAGGAAAACTTGAAAATTTTAAAATCTTTGCAAAACTCCCCTTAATGCAAACTCAATAAATTATGGCTAATATATGTTATATTATATAATATATATTATATACCAATTATATTACATATTGTTATCTATGCAAAATATATAATATATTCTATGGAAAGATATTGTATATGTATAGCATATTATATATATATTGCATGTAATATATTACATCTAATAACATAAAATATATTACATATACAAATACATATAAGTATATAAAATATATTATATGTACAAATACATATAAATGTATAAAATATATCATATATAATAATGAAACAGATGACAAAAGCAGCACCAATATCTCAAGTTATTTTGAAAGGAGATGGGCATAGTTAGACTGAAATTCTAAAAAGCTCCTTTTAAGGTTGATAGGATGAATACAACTGACATAACAACTAGGCCAAAACAGTAATTTTAAAAAGCTAGTATTTGCTCTACCCATTTGCTATGGTGTATATCACAGCATTTTTTTAAAAAGATATTTTCTTTTGCTTCTGAGACTAGATCTCCCTATCTTGCCCAGGCTGAAAGTGCAGTCCATGCCCATCCCACTGCTGATCAGCATGGAATCTTAAACCTGCTACATTTTTCTGAATTAGGTTGGTTTGCTCCTCCTTGGGCAGCTTGGTGGCCCTCTGCTCCCAGAGAGGGTTGCTTTGTGGGTACCAGATTTAGAGCAGATATTTGTACATTACCCATACTACAACTTAGAACTCCCAAACTCAAGTGATTCACTAGCTTCATGCTCCCCTAATTATAGGAGTTACAAGTATATATCTTCACATTTGGTTAGATGACATGTTTAAAAACATTTTAATACCTGTATATGACCATATATGGAGCAATGGACAATCCTAAAGGACAGGAGCCTGATTTGAGAAAGGCACTGAAGGTCTACATAGGGGAATTAGAACATCACAACAATATCTCAAGAGATAACTTGAACACCATATTGTCCAGTTACAGGCAAGAAAAAGAAACATGAGAAAAAGGATTTGGAAAATAAAATTACATCAAAATTCTACATTCCCTTAACAAGAAATTGAAAGCAAAAATCATCAAGTTAAGGTTATCGAGGAGTCAAAGCGCCCAAAGAACAAAGTAATCAATTCAGCATCACTCAAAATTTTTGCTGCACGACCTTGAGAAGTAAAGAAATCAGAAGCAAGAGAGAAACCGGAAGTAGGATGAGATGAAAATCTTCTGGTCACAAATATATGGTCACAAAAAGGCCAAGACTATGAAAATGGAAGCAGGATCAAATGAGAAACCAAAATATTCACACCATGAATATAGTAAATATCAGAGCAGTTACAGAAAGCGAGGTGACTGAAATTGTAGCTTCTCTGCAAAACCAGAAAGTGAAAAGAACAGTTAAGTGGCGTAACTATTGCCTCGAATGCTTCACAGTGTCACATGAATTGCTAGGGAAGTACTGTATCTTTTTTTTCAGAAGCAAGTTTGATCCCATTTTTCTTAATAGAAGGTATCATGTCTCCTATCTATTACCAAAATATGAGAACACTACTATCCATTCAAATATAAGCCAATTTTATTTTATAAGCATTTACAGCTTGTCTCACTAAAAGATAATTGTTCAGACACTTACAAGAAAGCAATATGATGACTGAAAATCAAAAACAGTGTACCCAAAAGTCCCAGAGGTGTTATCAATTCAGTAATTATCTAACAAGCTAATTCAATGAGTCATGGCATTTATTTTTGATAATTGCTAAGCCTTTGACTCAGTTCCAAACCCATGGCTTATTGATATAATGAAAATATATAAAATGAACCCAAGGGTAGAGAGAACACTAAAACATCTGATATACTCATGCAAAACTGCTCTCTATTTAAAACATGCCATCAACCCAATCACATCAAGAACTGATTAAAAACAAAAAAACCCCATTACATCTTTTTTTTAAATTTTATTTTTCATTTTTGACACAGTTTATTAACAGATAAAACAATTCAAACTTTTGGTCAGGTGATGCTTCTTTTTAAAGCATTTACAATATGGACCACAAAAGAATTTTTTTTTCTTTTAAACATTAACCAAATGAGACACAAATAATATTTATGTTGCTAACTTCACAAGCTCTTGATCTAATTGTCTCCACAGTATTACTAAGATTTAAAGGACCCTAATTTATTGTTGTTGGTCTAAAATCCTATGCCTAATAGCTTAATTTTAGACTTAACCTCGGATGTTCCCCTACCAATAATCTATAATTTAACAGATCTGGTATTAAGCTCACAAACCTTTTGACTATAGAAAATTGCCACCAAGAGTAGGGACATTGCAGAGATACAATATCTCCCCTAACTTCATGTCAGTTCCAGGCAGGATAAGATTTGTCCACTTGCATTCAGTCAGGCTTAATGTCTGCCAGGTGTCAGTGGGGAAATTGAATCAGGAGAATTCTATGTCAGCCCAGGCTGAACAGCTGCTCTCCCACCCTTCCTTTGAGATCACCTTTTGCAGTTCATACCAGTACCTCACCAGCTTACTGGCATCATGGTTTGGAGGCTCAGACCACCTCTCTTGCTATCCATAGCTGGAGTTAGACTCAGAAGAACAGTCACTTAATAGTCCCATAGCATCTAAAAACGGCAAGTTCCAATAACCAGGTTTCAAATATGACTATAATTTCACCTTGGCTAAGGAACATCTTTTGAGGCAAGTCTTAACTGACTTACATGCCTTTCTATACATGTTCTAGTTTCTAATTAAACAGCAATCATAAAATCAAATTTACCATTAAAACCTTAACTTTTCTATCAATGCCAAATTTTATCCGAGGTTACCTTCCTCTAGGAAATTTAGACTGAAGTTCTTTTCCCCAAACTAAAGATGTCATTGATCTGTTCTCAGTAATTAATTCAGTCAATTGTTTTAACGCTAATTGTTTTTACCTCACTTTGTAACATGTCCAATTTTTCTCCCCATCACTCCCCTCCCCCCACTTCCTAATATCTTGCATTCTGATTATTCCTTCCCTCAATGTACCCTCCCTTCTATCACACCCCACCCTTCCCTTATCCCCATCTTCTCTCTTTTCTTGTAGGGCAAGATAAATTTCTATACCCCATTCCCTGTACTTCTTATTTCCCGATTAATAGGCAATAAAAATTCTCAACATTTGTTGCTAATACTTTGAATTCCAACTTCTCTCCTTCCCCTGCTTCCTCCCCAGCCCTACTGAGAAGGCATGCAATTCAATACAGACTAAATATGTCTTGTTTTGCAAAAGACTTCCATAATAATCATGTTGTGTAATACTAATTATATTGCCCTCTGTCCAACTCTAACCCCCCTTATTTTTTCCCCCACAATTGATCTTGTCTCTTCTTGAAAGTGTTTATTTCTAGTGACTCCCTTCTCCCTCCCTTCTAACATTCCCCTCACTCCACTTGTCACCTCCTCTCCTACTTTCCTGTGGTGTGATATAAATTTTCATATCAAATTTAGTGAGCATGTTATTCCCTCCTTCAGTCACATGTGGAGAGAGTAGCTTCATTTTTCCCCTCTCACCTTCTCCCTTTTCTCCTCCATTGAACAAGATTTTTCTTATCTCTTTTATGAGTTATAGCCTGCCCCATTTCATTTCTCCCTTTCTCTTCCAGGTACTTTCCACCTTCACCCCTTAATTTTTATTTTATTTTATTTTTTTAGCGTGGGTATCATCTCTTCTGATTCAACACACCCTGTACTCTCTATCTGTATATGTGTATGTGTGTTTGTGTGTATGTACAATCTCTCCATCTACCCAAATAGTGAAAAAAATATTCAAGAGTTAAAATATTTTCTTTCTATGTAGTAATGTAAACAGATCACCTTTAGAGAGTCTTTTGTGATTTTGCTTTCCTATTTACCTTCTCATGCTTCTCTTGATTCTTGTCTTGGGAAGTCAAATTTTCGATACAGATCTGGTCTTTTCCTCAATATGAATGACTGAAAGTCCTCTATATCATTGAATGACCATTTATTCCCTTGAAGTATTATACTCAGATTTGCTGTGTAGGTGATTCTTGGTTTCAAAACCAGTTCCTTTGACCTCTGAAATATCCCATTCCAAGCCCTTCAATCCCTTAATGTTGAAGCTGCCAGATCCTGTGTTATCCTGATTGTATTTCCACAATACTCAAATTGTTTCTTTCTAGCTGCTTGCAGTATTTTCTCCTTGATCTGGGAACTCTGGAATTTGGCCACAGTATTCCTAGGAGTTTGTCTGGGTTTCTTTCAAGAGGTGATAGGTGGATTCTCTCAATATTTATTTTCCCCTCTGGTTCTAAATATCAGGGCAGTTTTCCTTGATAATTTCATGGAAGATAATGTGTAGGCTCTTTTTTGATCATGGCTTTCAGGTAGTCCCATAATTTTTAAGTTGTGTCTCCTGGATCTATTTTCCAGGTCAGTTGTTTTTCCAATGAGATGTTTTACATTATCTTCTATTTTTTCAAATTTTTGGTTTTGTTTACTAACTACTTGGTTTAACTCATAGTCATTCATTTCCCTGAACTCAATTCTCTCTTTCAACAAATTAATTTGTTCAGTGAGCTTTTGAACCTTCTCCTCCATTTGGCTAATTCTGCTTTTTAAAACCTCCTTCTCCTCATTGGCTTTTTGGACCTCTTCTTCCAATTGAGTTAACCTCTTTTTAAAGGTGTTATTTTCCTCAGCATTTTTTCAGTTCTCCTTTAGTAAGCTGCTAACTTGTTTTTTAAGGTCTTCTATTTCCTGAGCCCAGTTTAAGTTCCCTTTGGAGGCCTTGACTTCCTCTGACAGTATGCCTTGTTCTTCCTCATCTGAAAGGATGGGGAGAGACACCCATTCCCCAAGAAAATAACCTTCTGTGGTCTTATTTTTTCCCCTTTTTTGGGCATTTTCCCAGCCAGTTACTTGACTTCTGAGTTTCCTCTGCACAACTACCTCACCTCCAGTTCTATCAAGCCATCCCTCACCCCATTGCATCTTTCAGGGAAATAATTTAAGTCTATTGTGGTCCTGCCTACCCTCAAATCCATTATTGTCTCTCCTAAATTTAACTAAATATAACTTCCAAATTAAAAAGGAGGTTCAATTAAGATATCTTATTAATCACTTGATTAATGTGAATGATATGAAGCTATATGGCTCCACCAAAAACAACAACAACATCCAAAAAAACCCCAAATCAACAACACATTAAACAGTTCTCTCATCTCATGGTACCTTTCTGCAATGATACCAGAATGTCATCTGAACACAGTGAAAAATTATAGAGGACTAAGCAGGGAGAAACTGTTTATATTCTAATAGAGGGAGATGGTGTGTATGTCCCACCAAACTCTATCATCATCAGGGGTCATATTGTCTTCTATTTTTTCATTCTTTTGGTTTTGTTTTGTAATTTCTTGGTTTCTCATAAAGTCATTAGCTTCCATCTGCTCCACTCTCATTTTTAAAGAACTATTTTCTTAAGTGAGCTTTTGAACCCCCTTTTCCATTTGGCTAATTCTGCTTTTTAAAACCTCCTTCTCCTCATTGGCTTTTTGGACCTCTTTTTCCAGTTGAATTAGCCTATTTTTAAAGGTGTTATTTTCTTCAGCATTTCTCTGGGTCTACTTTAGCAAGCTGTTGATTCACATTTCAAGCTCTTCCATGGCCTGGGATCACTGCATATTTATTTTGGAGGTACTGGATGCAGAAGCCTTGACTTCCTCAGACAGTATGCTTTGTTCTTCCTCATCCAAAAGAATGGAAGGAGACACCTATTCAACAAGAAAGCAACCTTCTATGGTCTTATTTTTTTCCCCTTTTTTGAGCATTTTCCCAACCACTTGCTTGACTTCTGAATCCTTTGTCAAGAGGAGGGTCCTAGTGCTCCTCCTCACCCTAGGACCTTGCTCAAGGTTGAGATTAAGATCAGCTGCTCAATTCCTTCAGGGGCTTTAGGGGAAGGGCAGGGCCACCACTCAGGGCTGAGATTAGATCAGCTGCTCACTTTCCCCAGGGGCTTTAGGCAGAGTCCTTCAAAAATGGACTCTGCAGCTTCTGCCACCACTGCTCCCACTAGTGGGGGACCCTGCTCCCCTCTCACCCGGTGGGGAAAGCCCTCTCACTGACCTTTGCAGCTTTCTTTGGTACTTGTGGGTTGAGGGATCTGAGACTCTCAGCTACTGCTATGGATTCTGCCCCAGGGGCCTGTCCTCCTCCTGTTCTTCTTGGTGTTGCACAGGCAAGGTTGCACTCAATTCTGCTCTGCATCCCATGCAATAGACACTTCAGATCGACCTTCCAGGTTACTTTGGCTGAAAATCTCTTTCATTCTGTCATTCTGTGGCTTCTACTGCTCTAGAATTTGTTCAGAGTCATTTTTTACAAGTATTTTATGGGTTATAGGAGTAAAGCTAGAGTATGTGCATCTTTCTACTTTGCCATCTTGGCTGAGCCCAATTCACATTTTCCTTAGAGACTTTGTATGTAGCTGTTTTGACTTTCTTGCCTTTTTCTGAGTTTGTATTTTGAGCTTATCTGTCACCATAATAACTTAAAGGGATTTTTTTGGTTGTTGTTGTTGTTGTTGTTTGCACATTTTTTCTGGCCTATTTCTTGACTCTTGATTTTATGTTAAAATTGGGCTTTGCTTCTGTAACAGAGAGACCACTGTCCCAAGTTTCCAATTTTTCATACTACTGTTTTCAAATCTAATTCTAAGTTTTCAGTTCTTCCAAGGAGGTATTATCTAAGAAGAAGTGTGGTCACTGCTCTCCTGGCCTGTGCTGTGGTCTATGATTGATATAAGCACTCTTTTGCATGCTGGCATTGTGATCAGGGACTCTGCAGTGCTCCTCCTTGCCCCAAGACTATGAGCTGGAACCACATGCAGGCAATGCAATAGCATTATGCACCTATTGCCAATAAAGTGTCCTCTTTAATCTCCTTTCAACCAATTGTCCAACCACCTGTGGGCTGAGAGTTGCTACTGCTGATTCAGTGCCTACCCTTACTCCAGTGAGATAGACTTTCCTGACAACTTTCTAAGTTACCTTGGGCTGGAAAATCATTTCACCCTTCCTTTTGTTGGCTCTGCCTCTCTAGAATTCATTTTAAGGCATTATTTTAAAGTTGTTTGGAGGAGATTTCAGAGAACTTAGGCAAATCTTTGCCTTTACTCCACCACTATGGGTCTGCCCATGTCCCCCTAGTTCTTCTAAACTTGTCTCAATTCACTATTTCCTGTAGCTCATGTATAATTTCAGCTACTCAGATCAATGAGCATGTCTTGAATGTTTGGATATCTAAGGGAGGAAAAGCCCTCCTATGGAGTAACTATGGGGAAAAAAATATAAGGCATCCAATCATCCCTCATCCCTGCTACATCCCCCCTGAAAAGCAGGAAGGTTCTGATTTTGGATTATATTTACATTTGTGAAAAAGAAAGAAGAGGAAGTTGGCAGCTTCTACCTTCCTACCTCAGACTGTAACTTCTTCTCCCAATCATGATCACATGAGACTCAGTTCTCCCCAAATGAATTCTCTGATCTACATCAAGCAGGATGCATTATCAGGCTCTGATCGTGCTAACAATATCCTTAACAAATTTATAATACATTCGAAGAGGTAAATGACCAAGGGTAGCTCCAGGTATGATTTTGAAATCTTCAGGCTTTTTTCTTTGGGGACTCTAAAGTGTCTGTGCTTCCTAACCTTACAGGAGCAGCCTGGGTGGAACCTACAGAACATTTGTCTTTTAGACCATTTACTTCTTCAATATGATAGCTTTCTGTCCCTCTGGAAAGGAAGGAAGGAAGGAGGGAGAGAGGGAAGAAAGGAAGGAAGGGAAGGAAAGAAGGAAAAGAGGTCTTTGATGCATCTTTATTTTTGAATGTACCTAAAAGAATGGAAGGAAGAACCAAAAGAATCACAGTCAAGGATGATAGCTTTGAAAATTACACATTGAATTGACTATATGTTATATAATTTAAAAAGAAAAACAACATATATGTATATATACATAAACACATGTGTATGTGTATGTATATCTATATATACATATACATGTATGTATATTGATCTGTCCATAATCTGCAGTTTGATAGATTTCTTTCTGTTCTGTTACATATATGGAAATGTCACATTTTATTTGGTGTTTCAGTTCACATAAAGATAAATATACTGAAAAATGTGAGAGAGGATTAAGTGTACAAGGAAGTAAAAAATGGCAATTCTTAACTGGCTGGTGGTAGATGTGAAGACTACTCAATGATGAACCTTGTTCCTTAACAGCAGGGTAAGTTATGATAAGGTTACTAAATATGGATTGCACAGCAGTCCACAGTTCAGTTAGAACTAGAGAATATTAGAACAAGAAGGAATCACTGAGGTCATCCAGTCTGATACCACTCTGGGGTTTTCCCTTTCATTTTATAGAGGAAGAAAGTGATGACCAGTGTGCCCTCATGTTCCCACCTCTACACTTTAAAACTGATGTTTTCATTCATCCTCTCCTCCTTAAAGGATAAGGTGGCCTCTCCCTTGCCCCTTTTCCCTTTCCAGCCATAAATAATCTTTCCACCTCTCCCCTTGGTGATAGGAACCTCTCTCACCATGGCCAAGACCTAGCCCCACCAATGACAAGGTTCCCATTTTTAATATTTCCCTCTCTACTGGTTCCTCCTCCTTCTGCCTATAACCTACAATAAAACTAAAACAAAACCAAAACAAACTCTGTTATGACTTCAATATCTTGAGGTCATCTTTTCCATTCCTTTCACTGCTAAACTGTTAGAATAGTAGCTTACATTTGTTACCTTACCTTCCTCTCCACCACTCACTCCTCAGACTTGTGGTCTTGCTTTAGTCCTCTGAAAGTCACTGAAACAATGTTCTTTAATGCTACAAATGACCTCCTCGCCTAATATAATGGCTGCTTCTCCTCTCCAAAGCACTTTGCAGTGACCACCCTCCCATTCTCAGTGCCTTCTCCTCCAGAAAACCATCAATTTGGATTGAGAAGAAATTCTAGAGGTCATCTAGTCTAATTTTCTCATTTTATACATGAAGAACTGAGAGATGAAGAAGTGACTTGCCCAAGGTCACATAGACAGTCACAAAGGCAGGACTCCAGCTCAGGTCTTTCAGATCCTGAGGTCCCCCCCAACCCTTTCTGTCAACTATCCCATGCCTGAATTCTGTCATTCACGACAAATATTTACTAAGCACCAACTATGTATCAGGTCCTATGCTAGATACTGGTCACACAAAGACAAAAAGAAACAGTTCTACCCTCAAGGAGCTTACCTCCTATTGGAGGAGACCAGTGATGTTAAACTCAAATAGAAACAGGGACCATGAATTCATATGTAAGGATTCCTGCAGGCCTCATATTGACTTAATTTTAAAATGTAACGATATCTATGTTTTATTGGATTTTTATTTATTTTGTTAAACATTTCCCATTACACCTTCTTCAAGTTAAGATTTCATCCAGATACTCTCCCTGGCAGGTCCTGACCCTAGAAGAGAACAGATGGAAATGAACACTGTAACAGTCCCAGAGCTATGTAGATCCATAGATCACGATCATGTGCTACCAAAGAGCTATGAATGAATGTCAAGACCATAGAACCTGTTCTGTCATTTAAATTATGTGCTACCTTGGGTAAACCACTTCATGCCTCTTGGCCTCAGTTTCCTTGCCCATGAAAGAAGTCTGACCTGAATGTCTTCTAAGGTCCCTTACAGCGCTGAAGTGATGATGCCATAATCTAATTTGCCATACAGCTGTGCACCAGGCTGTGCACTCTTTGGAAATCAGGCTAAGACATGAACTTAATTCCCTTCCCCTTGACAGAGACTGAGGAGTACAAATGGGGAAATGGGGAGGAGGGAGGGGAGAGAATAAGCTTGTATATTTATGATCATACCTTCTGAACTCAATATTCCTTTGTCAATGCTCATATGATTATAAGTGATTAAGTGGTATTGGGGAACATGGAAGCCTTCCTCACATTTGAGGAACCACTGATGGCAGAGGCTGGAGTCATTTGCAGAGAGTCTAGACACCCCCTTCCCAATCTCCTTAAAGGTTCCAGAGAACTCTAGGGGAGGAATGGTTTGTAAAATGAGTGGGAGGGTTCAATGGTGTCTGTGGTTTCCTCTAGCTCTAAATTTGTATTCATATCTATGTTGTTCCTAGTTATGCATAGACTAGATGCTACATGGACACATGCAGAGACACAGGGAAAAGGCTATACCTCTGTGGAAGATCTTTGGAAAGACATGGACTAACTACAAATAGGCTACATTAAAATTAACCCCAAAGACATATGAAGGAAGATGCTATCTGCATCCAGAGAAAGAACTGATAAATAGAAGGATGTATAGAATGATTTTTACATATATATATATATATATACATATATATATATATACATATACATGTATATACACACACATGCACATATCTGTGTCTAATGGTAGCCATCTGGGGGGAGGGAAGAAAAAAAGAAAAAATGTACATGATAACTTTATTATATATTTAAAAGGAATATCAAGTTGTACATAATAGATTTGCAGTTTCATGTGCATCATCTTTTTCTTATTATACTATGTTTTGGAAATGCTTGTTTTATTCCATAAATTAATAGTTAAATAAATAAAAATTCATAAAAAAGAGAGACATGGACAGAAATCAGATAAGTTAAAACGGGAGGGAGAGATTGTGATCAGCAGAGGTAGCTTGGAACAATAGGAGAACCAGTGGATTTCAAGTCAAAAGACCTTAGTTTGACTTCTGGTTCTAGCCTTTTACTACCACTATGATGTGACCTTGGACAAGTTACATGATTTCTTCAGGACTCAGTTTCCTTCTCTGTAAAATAAGAGGCTTGCAGTAGATGACCTTGACAATTCCTTATGGCTCTACATGCTCTATGTCAATGGAGGGAGTATCCCCATACACATGAAATGACAGTTACTCCACGAGAGGTGACATATCTATCTAACACACAAGCATTAACACAGAAGGTGATAATAATTTTTTATTCTATCATATTACTGACTAGAACACCAGACATAGTGGACAGAAGTATAAAAATAACCAATTTTTACAAATCACATTTTTCTGCTACAGAACTGAATTATTAGTGGAGGTTGCAATTATAATACAGCATTAAATAATAAATATCCAAAGGGGAGGATTTTAAGATGACAAACCAGGTGCTCAAAGTTCATTGGTCTGCAAAGAGGAGGCAGGATCATGGGGATCTACTCCCCAAAGCACATCCTCTAATAGCTTGTTTAATTTAACTGGAAAGCTAATGAAACAAAAAAATCCATGTCAACCCAGAGACTATCACTCATGTTCCTATTGAATGTACAATCGTGGAAGGTCAGATTTGGAGAGGTGGAGATGCAGGGCAGGATAAAGGCATGAATGACAAGTGCACATGAAGTTTCATGGGGGCTCCCATGTCAAAGCTGTTTTTGAAATTAGAATCCTACAACCATCCCACCATCCATGCCAATGTTTGATTCATGTCTATACTCTGGAGTGATGAACTGTGACCCCACTGAAAGAAAAGTTTGTTTCAATTAAACAAATTAATCAGTATCTATGACTTTTATGAGTTATTATATCCTATTTCTTTGAGAGGTCAGAGAGGAAAAATAAATGCACACAGTTGCATATCGTATCAGGACACACAAAATCCAGAGTATGGAATATGTATGTTTCTCTATTTCTTTTCTCTCTCCCTTCTTTTCTTTCTCCATATATGTGTGTATTTCACATATATACACATATACTATATACATCTCATCTCTCACATCTCATCTCATCTCATAACTGTCTCCTCCTGGAGAAATGGTATATTAAGATGGGAGAAGAAAAGAAATGTCCTTTTTCCTCCTGAAAACTGTTGTAGTATGGGAAGGGAGGTGTCTTTCATAGGGTAAATAAAAGGAGCATTTGGCATTGAAATTCACATTCATAACAGCTCAGATATCAAAATCAACACACATACATATACATATATACACCCATCACACAAGGAAGGATTTTGCTCTGAACAGTTGGTGTAGAAAGCTAAACAAGAGACCAATACTGAATCATGTGGTCCTCAGCTGTCCTGCATATTTGGAAAGGGATAGGACTTATTGAGAAGGAAGTTCAGAGGATGCACCCACAATCTTCCTGGAAATCTGAAGAGTGCTCATCTGTCCCTCAGTAGCATATCAGCTCAATGAAGAGGAAGTATTGCTTAAATGATTGGAGTCTGGCTTCCATTTTGCAGTCCAATGAGCTACACTCAATGAGCAAGCATTTCAATGAGCTGTCCTCACCAAAATTTTAGATGTCATTTTAATAATTTAATTTTAACTAATTTTAATAGGAAGACAGTGATGGTCCTGTTGCTGAGTGGCTGTGCTGGACGAAGGAAAGCCAAGAGTACATGAATTGTATAAGGCTGACTTCTCCTTCTTTAGCTGAGCCAAGGACCCACAGGCCATGTGTATACCTCACCAATGAGCACAGTCACACAAGGGGAATGCCAAAGTTGCATAGCATAAGTTATGGCTATAAATAATAAGGCTGATTTTATTCTTAATATGGCCAAATGGGTTGTGTCTCCTTCAAAGTTTTAGTCACCTTGAGAGTTTACATTTATTCTAATCCTCTTACCATTGTTCAAACTCATATTGAACACATTTGGGGATGATTTTCAGAGTTAGCTCATGCGTCACCCCAGAAAACCAGTTTTATTATTTCATAGTCACAGTATACTTTTTCACTGATGTTGGTACTACCCAGCTTGATCACCGATTTTATTCACCAGACTACAATTCACAAGCATTTGGTTGTTTCCAAAACTTAAGCCCACCCTTGAAGGATGAATATTTGCCACCACTGGGACCAGTCAAAGGAATGTACTGTAAGGCAGAGAATATGGAACTCAAAGCTTTAATAATGAATGTTAAAAATTGTTTTTGTATGCATCTGGGAAATAAGATGTACAGGCAATGGGGTATAGAAATCTATTTTGCCCAACAGGATAATAGAGGGGATGAGGATGGAGGAAGGCAGGGGTAATAGAAAGGAGGACAGACTGGAGGAAGGGGTGGATGGGGTGCATGCTGTCCTGGGATGGGGGGTGGGGAGAGATGAGGAGAAAATTTTGAATTCAAAATTCTTGTGGCAGTGAATGTTGAAAACTGAAAAATAAATAAATTATAAATTTGAAGAAAAAAAAAAAAAGGAAATGTGCTGTAAGCTCTCAAGGCAAATTGCAGAAAGGAGTTCCTAGCAATAACACTGGAATAAGTATATACCTTCCCATGGTGACTAATTTGAGTGGGACTCTACTCATTTGGTTGTAGAAGCTTATGCTTGTTCAAAACAAAACAGCATAACACTGATAAATAAAACCATGTGCCAATATGTTCACTGGGTAGGCATGACTTAGGTTCCTGTTTTCATAATGACCTCAGGTGGCTAAAACACAAGAAGAAAAAACACTCACATTTTAAGAGATCTTGTGGAACATGATTATTTCCTAACATTTCTATTTCTAAAAACAACCATGTGGTTATTGCTGGATAGAATGCCAATAACACATTGTAGTTATTAAAAGTATTTCAAGATCACTCCTATTAATTTCTTGGTAACAGCTTCCTTTTACTTGAACACTATAACTGCCCTCTCTGAAAATGAAACGAAGAACGTGTTCAGTTGCCTTAGTCTCATCTCTTCTGAGTAAACAATGAATAGGGTCCATGAAAATCAGATGGCATGAAGCATGCCACTCCCAGGCAGGCTCAGGGGCCACAGAAAGAAAGGAGACCTGTTTGCCAGACAAAATGCTTTGCTGACCTGTTGGTCAGTTTCACCCTAAAGTCTCATGATTCCATTTAATCCAGGTCTTGATTTATAGATGCATCACAGGCACAAATTAGGCTCCCTTTTTCCCCACTCATGTGACTGTTAATAACTTCTTTCTTGCCGTCCCTTCACCCCTCTCCCAACATGAGTCACAGACTCAGGACAAGAGCAGTGACACTGAGGGTAGTCAAGGTAGTGGAGGGAGAGTAATTGCATGCATTCTACAAGCTAGCGACTGACTGGGTTTTACAATGTAGCCTCATCCTTGTCTGGAAAACCACATTGCAAGAATGTAAACTATTATTATCCAACCTTGCAAGATCCAGGTCAGTAAAAACCAGGAGCACCAGACTGCTCTCATTTTCCACCCCTACGGTTTTGCACACATTAGGCATATAGAGTTTAGCAGATGTTCTTTCCTCCCTTCTCACTTGATACCTGGGTACCTTTGGGTAAGTCACTTAATCTTTTCTGTACCTCAGTTCCCATCTCTGTAAAATGAGCAAGGTGGATTAACTGGCCTCCTCTAAGGTCCCTTTTGGTTCTAAAGCTATGCTCCTATGCTCAAACTAGGGAACTGAGCTCCGCTGTTCACAACCACACTTCTCTCCATACAATTCATACTTGGAGTAAATTTCCTTAGACCCACTTGCCTCCTTAGATCACTTGGAGAGGGGTGGATATACTATGCTAAGCACACTTTCTGAAACCCCTCATTTTCACATGAAACATCTTCTTCTATAAAGCCCTGCTAGTGAAGAAAAAAATTCTTGAAGTCACATAGTTCTCTCTTCTACACTTAAGCTCAAACACATTCCCAGACCCTTCTCAAGAACGATTCTGAGATGAGACAAGGTCACCATTTGGTATAATATCTAGCTCATTGCCCTGCCCCAGGAGGTGATGGTTTCCTCCATTTGTCAGAGGCCATTAAGATCCTCAGATTGCTCAGAAGCAGCAGACTGTTCTTATACCTGTGTATGCCCTAGCAGAGTCCCCCACTCACTTCTGTGCCCCCTAACTGGCTTCTCTTGCTCATTTCCATCATAGAGATAAGAGGCCTTGAACTGGAATAGAGCAACAGAAACAGTGGGTAGGAATAACTCTAAGCTGATCAGCAGGATGGGAGATGGAGAGGCAGAAAGCAGTACTTGACTCTGACGAAATCATGGAAGATCTCACCCATGATTCAGAAGGAGGTTTCTAATGCCTTTTTTCAAAAAGTCATAGCATCCATCAGTGATACCTAAATCCTGCTTGCATCTTGTGAGGTGAGAGCCACTTCGTTTTAACTACTAAGGTGCACTGCACCCAGCTAGCATTCTCTGCAACAGCAGAGCTGTGATTATGAGAGAGAGAGGACCTCTGGGGACCAATGGAAAAACACATGCAATCTTTCAGACTGCTATTAGGATAATGTCATGCTCTAAGGAAAGCTTTTTAAGTGGCTTATCCTATCATATTGCATTTTGAAGAGCTGCAGTGATCCAGAAGTAACCATTCCTCCACTAAGCAGAAATAACTGCTCCCAAAGTGTTTAAGCCATTTCCAGAAAACTGTGCTGCCAGTAAGATTTAATCTTCTGTGCTCGCAGCAGTTTTGCAGTCTGTTCTTTCTTCACCTCATCTGGACACTAGGATATTATTTGGGAAGTAGCCTCAACATAGTTTCACATGTATTAGTTCCAGACACTGAGTGCTACTCAGGTGACTGATGCAAGCCCTAAATCGTGGGCATAATAAATAGATATATAGGACGTTCTTTTCCAAAAGGCAGATACTGAAGTCTTTACTTGTTTAGAAATACTTAGCTGTCTGATAACATTCCTGAAATATTACTGAATTTCAGGGGAACTACATAGTAGTACAAAAACGGGTAGACTGATGGACAAGAGAAAACAATTTATATGTTACTTCTTCAATGAAGAAACAGCTTTCAGTGATCAACTCTAACACTAAGCCCCATGGACAAGGTTACTGATGCAGTCGGTACAGACATGTAAGGAGAACTTACATATGACACCATCAAGCCTACCTATGCTTTTATGAAGAGTTGGTGTGGCATCCAATGGCATGGTCATTTCAGTGAAATCTAGTTTGCTTAATCAGATAATTTCTCTAGCAAACATCAATATCCAATTACAGAAGACTTCTTTCCCCAAGGCAATGAAATACCCAGTTCAAACCCAAATGTCTCTCTCTCTCTCTCTCTCTCTCTCTCTCTCTCTCTCTCTCTCTCTCTCTCTCTCTCTCTCTCTCTCTCTCTCACACACACACACACACACACACACAGACACACAAACACATTTCACCTCCACCTTTAAAAATTCCTTATAACCCATAAGCAAGAGCTTGTCTCAGGAGAAGTGATCTCTGTTGTGAACATGAGCCCAGGGCAAAGTCAG